>NC_081855.1:54035159-54681659 GCF_963259705.1 Myotis daubentonii | reverse complement strand
TAAAATATTACTAAGATTTTATTATTCCTTAAGATAACACAAACACAGAGGTTTATTTTGTTTTGCTTTTAGACAGTTGATGCAATGTAGTTCAGAGTTGGTTAAACGATTTCATCATCTGTGATGGTAACCAGACTCAAGTGAAGTCATGAGGAAATAGGACAGAGTCCTTTATGTGGGTTAAAGATTAATGGACAACAGGCAGTTTGGTATTATTTTTCCTGACGTAGACCTTGCTGTCTGGGGATTAAAGGACAACCTTTAACATGCCCTTTGACATCCTTCCAATATCCATAGGATATGACAGGGAGATCAATATGTTAGCGAAGGGGATTGAAAAGTAATCTTGGCAATTAATGAATGCCAAGCCTTAAGCCTCCTTGGAATGTAACTAACACCCACATCTTAGATAACTAAGCCAGGTAGCTATGACATGGCTTAAATTGTGAGACACATCACATTTCTTAAATGCTAAAATTGGGGTGGGGCGTGCTAGAATTGATGGAAAACGAGTGTTTCTCTTTCTGGGGATTTTGGGCATTTACTGGTCTCTTTTCCATCCACTTCTATTAAAATACAACTCACCTTTGAAGGTGACTATTAGTAAAACAACTTTGAAATTTCTCAACTTGAGCAACAAAAGAATTTTTCAGTCTTTGAGAAAATAAGGCCTTGCTGTCGGGGGAATATAAATGCTGTTTTTCTAATCCCCTTTCCTGTAATTTTGTCTGTTAACTAGACTATTTGCTATGAAAAAACTAAGTGTTCTTAAGAGTAATTTAAAGTTCTAATGAGAATCAGCCATGGGTTTTGTTACCTTTTTTAGGTTTTTATTTATTTTTTATTGATTTTGAGAGAGAGAGAAACATCGATTCGTTGCTGCACTTCTTTATGTCTCATTGGTTGCTGCTTGATGTGCCCTGACCAGGGATTGACTTGTAACCTTGGCGTAGCAGGGTCACGCTCTAACCAACTGAGCCACCTGGCGGGGCCCTTAGGTTTTTAAAGCCGGTTCCTGGGAAGCATCTTCAGGAGAGATTAAACATAACTTAAAACCAGCACTCAGCCTTGACTGGTTTTCTCAGTGGTTAGAGCGTCAGCCTTTGGACTGAAGGGTCTTGGGTTCGATTCCTAGTCAAGGGCACGTACCTTGGTTGCAGACTTGATCCCGGCAATCAATCAATATATGTGTCTCTCTTCGATGTTTCTCTTTCTCTTCCCCACCCTTGCCTCCCCTCCATTCTCTCTAAAAAAAAAAAAATCAATGGAAAGAATATCCTTGGGTGAGGATTAAAAAGACAAGCACTCAGATTTTGTTCTTAAGTTGATTTTCTCTTTTTTTAAAAAAAAATTTATTGATTTCAGAGAGGAAGGGAGAGAGAGAAACATCAATGATGAAAGAGAATCATTGATCGACTGCCTCCTGGGGATCAAGCCTGCAACCCGGGCATGTGCCCTGACTGGGAATCGAACCGCTGACCTCCTGGTTCATAGGTCGACACTCAACTACTGAGCCACGGTGGTCAGGCATTAAGTAGATTTTCAAGGGGCCTCCAGAAAAACCCACACAGCTCAGTATGTTATTAAGAACATAAATATCTGGCAGTCTTTATTTCGTGTCACATGTTTCCCCCCTCAGTTTCCTAGAATTTTGTGTGTGCCACTGTCATCATTTTATAAACCCACAGCCTCAGTTCCCTCTTGAAAGTAGGAGTGTCTGTTTTTGGCACCATGTTTACCGCCTACGTGACTGCTTGTATTTCTCAGAAATCTCCGAGGCTCATTTCCTCATTCGGTAAGACCCTGTTAGGGAGTGCTCTGATTCTCCTCTTGCCGTTGAGAATGACTTCTACGCTCAACTGTGTATTGGCTTCGGCTCCTAGGCAGTGAGGTGGGGTGTGTTTGTGAAGTGTGTGACTTCCCCCTGGGGCAGCAGTAAAGTGCTGCTAACCCGAGTTACTGGGAAAGCAGCTCCCCTCTCCTGGTCACACTCCTCCCTCCCTCTCTCCCTCCACGCAGTTTCAATAACAGTTGATATTTCTGTAGAAATCAGAGACCGTGGGAAAAATAAATAAATAAATTAGTAAAAATCAGAGACCGTGGGAGATGGCTAGCTCCGGTGTTCCTGGGGTGTGTGAGTCCGTCCCAGCACCTCTGGAGGGTGATCTTCCCCCCGAAAGATGGTGGGGTGATTTCAGGGCCTCTGCAGAAGTGCAAAGGGGCAGCCTACCCTCCTGTCCCTTGTACAGACCAGGACACTGGCGGCGACACCCCCTCCTCTTCGGCCCTTGAGAAGCCATGAACATCAGTTTATTTTGTACTTCAGGCTCTTTGGACAGAGACAGATGGAACAAAATAGGCCCCTATGAAATCTGTAACGCACGGTAGCCAAGGCTGGCTGTGTAATTTGTATTTTGATTATTGCACAGCTTCTGTTTTTGAGAAAATAGTTGAAGACTGAATTTTATTGTGATTAGAGTTCCTTTAGCCCGGAGTGATTTTCAGAGACCATCGGCGATAGTTTAACAGGCTCATCCCTCCTCCTGACCCATCTGTAAACTCTGAAGGCCTTTAGCGAGCTCCCGCCCGGGAACACGAGCCACTTGCCAGCCTGGATGTTCACTCCGGTTATCCAGGGAAAGGTGGTCTACAGCCTCCTTTTCTTTTCATCTGCAGTATGTTGTGCATCCCTAAGAGAACTCTCTTTTCAACATAGCCACAACAGTGTTGGCGGCAGAGAACATTAACAGAAATGACTTAATGCATCACATATCCAGTTGGTGTTCACTGTCCTGACTGTCTTATACTTTTTTGTGTGTGTGGTTGTTTTTTCTTAATTGAATTTTATGGGGTGACATTGGTTAATAAGATTATATTAGTATAGGTTATATTAGTATAGGTTTCAGGTTTACGGTTTCATAATCCATCATCTGCACATTGTAATGTGTGATCACCACCCCAAGTCGAGTCTCCTTCCTACATTCTTCTTCTTTAGGATTTTTTGTAACAGATCTACAAATGTATGGAATTCTTTTGATTTTTCAAATAAGTAAAACCTGAAATAAAGCAAAAATAAAAACACACCAAAAAATCCAACCAATCAAACCAACAAAACAAAAAGCAAAAGGTGTTTTTAGGCTAAAACGATGTTAGATTTGCTTCCTGGATTCAGTATAGAATTAAAGAGGAATTCTGACCCTGCAATGATAAGGGGCAGAAAAGATACCACTAGATTCTGCTGTTGGCTCTTGGGTCGTAAAATGGTAAATTTTGCACTTGATTTCACAGGAAGGGGGTTAGATGTTCCTCACCTTCATCCTGGGCCACGCCTGGCAGGAAGGGTGGCAGCTGCAGTTTCTAGAGCAAGGCTGAGACCGTTTTCTTTTCTCTCCTGTAGACTACTTATGATCAATTTTGTGGAACCTGTGGGCCTCAATTTCTCCATGTTTATTCCCACCTTGCTGAATCAGGGCACCACTGCTCAGAAAGAGAAATGGCTGCTTCCCGCCCAAGGACTCCAGATAATTGGCACCTACGCCCAGACGGAGCTGGGCCACGGTTAGTCCACGATGAGGGTCAGTGGGTAACCCACCTCAGGACTTCCCTTCCCGGTGACTCCTGGCATTTGCTTTCTTTCTGCTGCTAAACATTTGGGATTTTATTTTTAAATTGTCAAATGTTAAGTCCAGCGCCTCATCCTCTCGTAGATCATTTCCCCCTAAACTGGCCCAGGACTCTGGTCTGAAGCGTCCTTCATTGTCATTTACTGTTGCTCCGTGTGCCCATTTTAACGGGTTGAGCAGTTTCGAAAGATGGGGCTGAACACGTGGCAAAGGGCCCCGTTGTGTTGGTGTCTGATGATGAAAGCGTGGGAAATTCTTGAGGGTTAATGCCGCTCCATCTGGCAGATGCCTCTGCTTTAATCAAATGCGGATTTCAATGGCGGAGGATTAGAGCAGTTAGGTGTCTGACTCATGATTTCATCGCCCACTAGGGGGTTATAAGGTGGTTTGAAAAAAAGTCAATGATTCTTTGCTTCTTTTATACATCTTATCTGTACATGTCCATAGGCTCTGCATTATGAATAATTCTCGGTTAAATTGTTCCTAAAAGCCTGGCTACTTGCAAGGTTTGTGTTTGGTCTCGATGTGCAATAAGTTTGTTTTCATGGACAAGGCCCCTAGCAGGTTTGCGTGTCTTGAATTTGCACTGCCCTGTCTCGTTTCTAATGACCATATTGCTTCCATTATGTAAATAAAGGAGAGTGAAGAAAGAGGATTTGGTGCATTTTGATTTGTGAACTGGTTTAAGACAATGCTTTTTATCCTAATCCCGAGAGGGCTCCGACTCTGGTTCCGTGGCGTTCTGAATGCCTTGTCGAGCACCTAAGATCGGAGCTTCAGGACGGCCAATCTCCAGGAGAAAGGGAGGGAAAATCCCATTCCAGGGGCTTTCTGTCTTGGAGTGTGGGGGGAGGGCGAGAGGAAGAGAGTGAGTTGTAATAGGTTGTGGTGCAGAACCCTGGTTCTCTCTCAGTGTGTGTCACTGCAGAATGTTATGACCCAACAGTCCCGCTGCTCATGGCATAAGCTGTAAACCCTCCGAGTCTGAATGGGTCTGGTGTGTTTCTCTCTCATTGATGGGTCCAATCCTTCTGCCTCTCTTTATAAAGTACATTCCAAATATATACTTGCCCTAAATTTTGAAGGAAGAGAGGAAAAAGTGAAGACTTGAACTTCACTATAGTCTACAGTGAAGGAGCCCAAAAAGGAGCCAAAAATTGTACTAAGGTCCCGTGTTGCTCTGGGCGAGTTTGCGCATGTGAGAATTTTCTTTTCCTTTTGCTTCTGATTTTCAGATATTTTCTTGTATTTGAACCCCTTTGTCTCGATCTCTACAGTTTAATTTAGAGCGGAGATTTTCAGCTGCTGTGCCGAGGCTCACTGGTGAGCTGCAAGGATTTTTAAAACTCGCGATACCCATTTAGCCAGGGACACGGACCTCTTTTCCCTTAGATTGTCACCTAAAAAATGGCAACAGCCACACAACAATAGCATTCCCATGTGAATGAATCAAAATTATACCTTTTTGTTTTTGTCAGGTCAGGAAATGCTAGAAGATACCTTTTGGTGTGCTGCAGAATTTTAGCTATTGTGTGTGCCACGAAATGAAAAGGTGGAAATCACTGCTTAGAGAGCAGTATGTTAGGATCAGGTCTTGTTTCTTGCGGGAATTTTGTTGCCATTGGTGTGAGTTGTGCTTCACCGACTGCTGTTCTTTTCCAGGGAAGCCAGCCATTCTATTAGTTCAGTGAAGTCCTGAGACTTTGGAACTTTGATCAACAACAGTTATCTAAGGTGTTCGCACAGAATTGTCTTTCACCTCTGAATAGCCACTGAGCAGTAGAGAGACTCAGTATTGCTCATGCTCATTCCAGGATTCTCAAGAATCTTAGAATTCCATCTCCTGCCGAAAGTCAGTCACCAGTTTTCTCTCTTGCCTCTGTCTTCCCTCTAAATACGCACTAAATACGCACCTGTCTGCGTAGGCACACAGATTCCCACACACATTTGGTCTGTGGGTCTGTGAGCCTCAGGCAGGGGGCTGGGCAGAGGACAGCACCCTGTCCCCAGGGTTTGCGCGCTGAAGGGATAACCCAGACTGCGTGTGGTCCAGTGTTAATCACGCTGACCAGACGCTGCTCCAGGTCACAAAGCAGCTAGCATGTGTGGTCTTCACAGATACTTGATCTTTTCAAGTTCTGGTCACTCCCTAGTGATTCTTCTTGCGTGTCGTTTTCTATTACTGACTGTTATCCTTATTATTACTATTAAGGAAAATGAAGCTTATACAATATGTAGTGATCATCCTTAAAGATGGTGCAGTATCTTTGCAAATTCCCATCACTAATAAAGCATCTTTCTCCCTCTGAAACTTGAACAATAGTGAACTTGAATTTGTAAGTCACTGATCTTTCTCCCCCTGTATCTTCACTGCTCTGTCTCCCCAGCAGTCTGTCCTTTTCCCTGGGTGAGTCTCTTCCTATTGGGGCTGGCCTAATTTCCCACTGTTAGAAGTAAGTGTCACTTCTTTACAAACACTGTTCTTTGGGTTATGCCTTTAGAATATCTCAGAAACAAATTACTGCATTAAAGGAAATGAACATTTTCTAGCTTTTATTGCATAGTTCAGTATTTTTCCTGAAACATAGAACCAGTTTACAATATACTTAGCAACTTTTTAGTATACTTGTTGTACCTCCATAGCCTCATCAACATGGTTACTGTAACTTTGTATTGCTACATTAATAAGTATCTTAAGAGTTAAGAGTTTTAATTTTCCAATGCTAGTGTGCCTAGATATTATTATATGTTTTGGCTTACTGTCTGCATTTCTCAAGTATAAAACTGAATTTTTCTACTTTAAGTATCGATTAAATGGAATATGCATGTTGATCTTATATGAGTATAACTGTACCCTTGGAATATTTTTTCTATCGCCTTCTGTTTCATTAAACATTTGGCCGTATGTATTCAATGCACCCTTCTCTGAGTAGGTGTAAGCGTTCTTTTTTCTCCCAATCTTGTTGGCTTGATATCCAACATACTGACCTATGTATGCTATAGAGCAGTGGTCAGCAAACTGCGGCTCGCGAGCCACATGCGGCTCTTTGGCCCCTTGAATGTGGCTCTTCCACAAAATACCACTTGTGGGCGCGCACGTACAGCACGATTGAAACTTTGTGGCCCATGCGCAGAAGTCGGTATTTTGTGGAAGAGCCACACTCAAGGGGCCAAAGAGCCACATGTGGCTCGCAAGCCGCAGTTTGCCGACCACTGCTAGAGTAATGAATGATCCCTTACTGTTTTTATGATTATTAACTCTTAGCTCATCACCATTGTTAATGTTCTTTCTGGTTTATCTTATTATAGTTTTATAATAGTTTTAATTTACTTCTAGAATCTTAAATATATTACAGTCATTTGTTTCTTCTTTTGTTTTTTTCCTAGCATCATAAACTTTGGCTCATTGTTGCTTTGTAAGATATTTTAAAATCTGATAGGATAAGCCTACTATTGTTACATTTCAAGATACATGTATTTGGTGTACTTGCATACTTATTCTTCTAGATGAATTCTGATTGCAATTTATCAAGTCGTAAAATGTATTCTGCAGGAACTTAAAATCCATGTTACATTAAATCCTTGTGATTTATTGGGAAGTATTAAGTTAATTTAGTCCTTTTAGCCAGGAATCAGCCATTTCTTTTTTGCTCTTATCTTTTTTATTCATATTATTAGGTATATATTTTTTCTTAATTAAATCTTTAATATTCTGAGCTAAGTTACTTAACCCATTTTAAATATTTTGTTGATTTTGTAAATCTCTTCTTTGGTGTTTCTGCTTGAGTGATCCTAATCAATAAGAATGCATGATTTTTTCTGTTCTTTATAGCCTATAGCTTTTCTTTCTTTTTTAAAAATTTTATTTATTGATTTAAGAGAGAGATCGATTTGTTGTTCCACTTATTTATGTATTCATTGGTTGCTTCTTGTATATGCTATGACTGGGGATCGAATCCACAACCTTGGTGTTTCAGGACAATGCTCCAGCCAACTGAGCTACCCAGCCAAGGCCTTAAAGCTTTTCTAAAATCATTTATGAATGATGGTGTTATTTTATTTCTTCCTTTCTCTTACATTATCAACCCAATCATTTTCTCCTCAGTGTTGGCTGGAAAGGCCTTCAGTGTTATGGTTTTACAAGAATTAGCTCTAGTGCTTCACCAAGTTAAATGTAAAATCTATAATAATAAAAGTGTAATATGCTAATTAGGCCAGACAAAAGCTGGGGCTGCGAGGGAAGCCAGTGCCAGCAGCCGGGGGAAGGAAGGCCGACTCTTGCACGAATTTCATGCATCGGGCCTCTAGTAATATATAAACCCCCGGCCGGGCCTCTAGTAATATATAAAGCCCCCGGCTGGTTAGAGCATCATCCCCATACCCCAAGGTTGCAGCACATGCAAGCATTAACCATTGAATGCATAAATAAGTGGAGCAACAAATCGATGTTTTTCTCTCAGCCTCCCTCCATACCCTTCTCTCTAAAAAATATTTTTAATATAATCTTCATTATGCATAACTTTTTACAATAAATATTTAAGTCAAAGAATTATCTACCATCGCTTTCTCCTTGTAACGTGCCTGAATTCCACCCACTTCTAAATAACATTCCCCAGTCTCAAGAACAGCTTCTGGTTGTAGTGGCTTTGTGGTAGCCCTTGTTGTGTGGTTTACTCCGTAATGCCACGCTCCGCTGCCCCTCCCGTGTCTGACGGTGGCCTTTTCTCCCCAGGGGCCGCAGCTCTGGTTTCTAGTTTCTAGTAATGCAAATGCGCCTCTCAGCGCTGCGCGCCTGGTCCCCGGCCGCCATTGTCAGCCCCCGGCCACCATTGTCAGCCCCCGGCCACCATTGTCAGCCCCCGGCCACCATTGTCAGCCCCCGGCCACCATTGTCAATCCTCGTTCAGAGGTTTTTTCTTTCAGGTGCCAGGCATACATTTCTTTTTCTCCCTGGTCACTGTCCTTTTAAAAACGGGACAGTTTTAACTTTTCATTTTGAAATGATTGTAGATTCCTAGGAAGTTGCAGAACTAGCAGAGAGCAGTCCCGTGGACCTTACTGGACGTTTCCTGGGACAGCTCTGGTTTCGTTCGGCTAGTCGCTAGCGTCCTCATCCTTGTTCTCAACCCAGGGACACTGGACTAGAAGATGTGTTTAGGCGATAAGAGTCTTTATTTTCCTTTTAGGGAGGGAAGAGGGAGAGAGGGAGAGAGGGTCCCACTTATTTATGCATTCATTGCTTGATTCTATTTTTGCATGTGTCCTGACCAGGGAGCAAACCTGCAACCAGTAGGAGGCATGCAGGAAGCTCTCTCCAATCAGTGTTTCTCTCAAAAAATAAAAAATAAAATAAAAAAAATACAAGGGCATGTAGAAGGCATATAGAACTGTTTCCTATTAAAGAAAAATTCACACAAAAGTCTAAGGCATCTGCAGAGTTTAAGTGGAAAAGGATGACTTTAGTCAGTGGAGTTAAAATGACTGTGAAGATGCTTATTACCATTAGTGAGAATCCCCATAAACTGTTAGCCATGAATCTGTTACTTGTGATTGATTAGATGGTCTTCACTAGAAATTGCATGTTTTTTTAATTTCTGAAATGATTGGGGTGAAGAGCACTGCCAGTTTTTGTATTAAGCTGTTTCGATGGCATGAGGCTAGATCTTCATGAGGAACCGGGTGCAATGAGCAGAGCTGAGCCATGTGGGTGGACAGAGGGGAGTCCAGCGTGACTGAAATCGGACCTCGGGAAAGCTTCCTGAGGGGACTGCCGCGCTGCGCTGTCTCAGCCGCTCTTCAGAGCACAGCATGGCACAGCTCAGATCCCGCGTCCCACGCACCCTCTTCTGAGCCTCATTTCCTGGGACCGAGTGGCCAGCCTGACCCTCAGGGTTTTGTGCTGCACAGGCTTTGAAATCGGCAGTCAGCCCCGCCAAGCGGAGTAATTGCAGAGACGAGTCGTTCACGAAAATACTTCTTGCCGCTTCAGAAAGATGGAAATTGCCACC
Source organism: Myotis daubentonii (assembly GCF_963259705.1). NCBI lineage: Eukaryota > Metazoa > Chordata > Mammalia > Chiroptera > Vespertilionidae > Myotis > Myotis daubentonii. The sequence goes on along the minus strand of NC_081855.1, from coordinate 54,672,028 downwards.
AGCTAGGAAGTAATGCAGAAAGGGGCAGTGCTCTTACACGTGGTAAAGCCCACCCACTAACGCATACTTACAGAAGCGTGTTTTTTTTCTCCTTTCCTTGATCTGTCTGTTCACATTGCTGATTCTCTCCCACCTGATGGCTCTTCTCAAACGCCCACCTCGGTGTGCCTTCGAAGCTTTGTGCACCGAGGGCCTTCGCCTCTGGATCTCCACTTGGGCATGTTCCTGCCCACCTTGCTTCACCAGGCGACTGCGGAGCAGCAGGAGCGCTTCTTCATGCCCGCCTGGAACCTGGAGGTCATTGGCACTTATGCCCAGACAGAGATGGGCCATGGTACGGTGCATTCAGTCTACGTTCTGGGTTGGGCGGGCGCTGCAAGCTTAGCACACAGGGCGTGCCCGCCATGTGCCAGCGATCGCATGTACAGGCTGTTCACACGCGACCTTTCTGTAGGGGACAGGTTTTTCAACATACGAGTCTTGGCAGAGGCTTTGGTTACATGATCACAGAGATACGCTGATTTCCCCATTGGTTCCCCTTTAGAAGCTCGATAATAACAAGTCAGGCCTTGCTAAGTGGGTTTTCAAGCTCACTGAAGTTGCGTAGGATGTATGCGTATAGACTCTGAACCCATCTTTCTTCGTTACTGTCCGATTACCCTTACTACTGATACATCATGAACTTGCAGGAGTTCCAGAAGAAATACAGATTTATAGTACACGTGCTCTTTGATTTGCTGACGGGAAGTGAGTGGCTTATATAACCAAAACATGCAGCATTCTATACCTGGAAATTACTTATGCCTTGATCCAGTAAATTCAGTGAGGTTCTAAAGCTAGCTTCGCCGGAGTTCACAAAAATAAGATTAGCTGTGCCCTGGCCGATGTGCTCAGTGGTTGGAGGGCCGGCCCTTGCACTGGAGAGTCACCGGCTCAATTCCAGATCAAGGGCTCACACTTGGGTTGCAGGTTCCTGCAGGTTCGATCCCAGCCCTGGTTGGGGCGTGTGCAGGAGGCAGCCAATTGATGTGTCCCTCTCACATCAATGTTTCTCTCTCTCTCTCTCTCTCTCTCTCTCTCTCTCTCTCTCTCTCTCTCTCTCTCGGTACTCCTCCCTCCCTCCCTTCCATTCTCTAAAAATCAATGGGAAAAATATTCTTGGGTGAGGATTAACCAAAAAAATAAATAACAAGATCAGCTGTGCTCCAGGCAGTTGGTTTCTATCTGTCTTTGTCATTCGTTTGCTTCTGGCTTCTCTTTCTACTCAGAGGTTTCAGGACATCTGGTCTGTGTCTTTGCCATTTGCTCCTTCTCTGTGCGACTTCATCTCATGTTATAGCCGCTTTGTCTTTCGGCTTTGGGCTGAATGCTGCTTGGCAGGATGTCCAAGGCTCAAAGTGGGATGCCATTTGGTTCAGATGTGCATTTGGAAGCACTTTGTTCTGTGTAACGTTATCTCTTTTTCTTAAAAAGCTGCTGCTCTGGTGACAGGGGTCTAAGTGTCTGTTTCCTTGGTTCCCAGTCTGGGAAGGTTGTGGTCACACGTAAACCGGCCACGGCTGGTGAAAAAGGCTGCTGTTCACCGTGGCAGTTCCTACATGTTTGAGAGTTTCCGTGTTAATGCGGTCCATCCCGCATTACAGGGCCATGTGTTGTCAGGGAGAGTGACACTTAGAACCTTTTCCTGTGTCTTTAAGAGAACTGGCACATCTGTATTGGGATTTAAAACATGACTCCCTGCCCCTCATTAGTGAACATGGCGCTGGGAGCTCTTCTGGTCACACCAGTGAGCCGGCCAGGGCAGAGTCACCATCCTAGGTCTTTTCCCCAAAGGTGGCACCTTTTTAAGATCCTGTTTGCCATTCTAGCAATTATTCTGAAATAAATCCTCAATTTACAAGACCTTTAACTAGATAGTCTCTTCCTGTCACGTTATCTTACTCTTCGTAGTTGGTGAGGAAAACGGAGTAGTCTGAGTTGAAATTGGCATGCTCACAACTTGGAGGTGGGTGTAAAGGGCAGTTACCTGAAATTCATGTCCCGTGATCTTATGAACTATGATTCTGAGCTGCCTTTACTTTAACTTTTGGTTGCTCTAATAATGTTACCTGGTTCAGCATAGGGAGTTATGTATCTTGGTTACCCACCATGGTAGCTCATCTAAAAACACTGTATTGTCGTTAGAGCTTGTTATTCTGAGATATGAGAGCTTAGAGGACTGGCCAGGAGATTTTACTCTGTACCGACTTTTCCCCTATTCTAGCTGACGTGCATGCAATTTATTTCCTTAGGGACTCATCTGCGAGGCTTGGAAACCACAGCCACATATGACCCTGAAACCCAGGAGTTTGTTCTCAATAGTCCGACTGTGACCTCCATCAAGTGGTGGCCGGGCGGACGTAAGTGAACTATTTCACAGTTACTGGATGTTTTAAGATCATGTTTAGAATGGAGAGCTTATATGAGAATATCGTTTTGAAATATAGAAAAAACTCCTTTTTCTTAATAGAAAAACTCTTAAGGCTTAACTATTCTAAGCTATTTCACATTCTCCCGAGCACGTGACAGATGCTTACACCTCACAGAGCGCAGAAAGGAGCGTGGTCTCACTGTGCCTTTCTCAGTTTCCACCGGAGCTGTCTGAGGAGTAGCGCAGTTTCCATCGTCATCATCCAAGTACTAGACTCCCTGTTTGGTTGGTCATTTCTGTATTGGAAAGCACTTGAGTTATTTTCAGATTTTTATTATAAATAAGTTTGACAAGAAACTTATTTAATATTGTCTTCCATTCCGAGCCATTGTCTTAGGATGTATATTTCAGATGGCGTTAGTGCTTGAAGGATTTTGTTATTCACATTATATATTTCAATACATTTTTGTAAGAAACAGAGTAGCATGCAAAAAGAAGACACAAATTCTGGATGTACTAACCAGGAATCTCCCGCCAGCGCTGGCCCTCAAGCCTCTGCATGATGGGCTATGCTCGCTGCCGCTCCAGGTGCTGGCCACTGCCGTGCACCCTGCGGAGCCCTCCGAGGGCCGCTGGTTGGCGAGGGCACGGAATCTTTTATTTCATTGTAATGAATATAAATGGCCACGGGTGGCTGGTGGCTACTGCTTTGGAAAGCATTACCTTCTAAATAGTAGAAGAGAAAGTACAGCTGAGCCATCTTGTAAAATAAATTGCTATCAAGTCAAGGAGTTGTACATCTAAAACTTCGACACTATTATGTCAGTTATCCCATTAAAAAGCTTATGCATATACATATATGTTAATGAAGGATGGCTGTGCCAAACGGCCATACATTGTGATAACTCTCATCTTACATAGATTTTCTTCTGAAAACTAGGCTGTCGTAAGAAAGGTTTTCTGCACATTCTTGAGAATCTAGTGTTACATTGAACATGTTTTCTGTTTCATTTCTGTCCCTTGAACATGTAAGAACGGCTCTCGTGTGTCTTGTGTTTTTGATGTTGCAGTTGGAAAGACTTCAAATCACGCGATAGTACTCGCCCAGCTCTACACCCAGGGGAAATGCTATGGATTACATGCTTTCATTGTGCCTATTCGGGAAATTGGCACCCACAAGCCTTTGCCAGGTTAGACTGTTCATCTGATGTTGAGATGAAAACTTAAACTGACCACTTTCTTCTGCAAAAAGCATAAGACACAACTGAAGGGGAGGGGACAGCCAGGAATTCCAGAGCATGGACCCTGGTGACTTTCCTTTCTCCTGTGGTAGGGATCACCGTTGGCGACATTGGCCCCAAATTCGGCTACGATGAAATGGATAATGGCTACCTGAAGATGGACCATTATCGTATCCCCAGGGAAAACATGCTGATGAAGTACGCCCAGGTATGTGAGACAGGAGGAGCAGTGGTGTCGGGCGCAGGTCGCAGTGGCTGGTGATGACCTCAGGGTTCACAGGGTCTGTTTTTAGGAGCTACTGACATGGTTTTACTTCTGATGCTTCTTCTATTATGATGGTGAAGCCAGAAGCCGTTGGCAGGTCTGAAGAGCATATCCTGGTCTGCTAAGCCAGCGGCCTCAAACTTGAGGGCGCGTTAGAATTATCTGGAGAGCCGGCTAAAGTCCAGATTGCTTCGCCCCCAGAGTTTTTATTTAATGAGATTTTTATATTTATTTTATTGATTTTTAGAGAGAGAGGAAGGGAGTGGGGGAGAGAGAGTAACATCAGTGTGAGAGCAGACACATTGACCGAATGCCTCCTACACCCCCCCATCAGGGATTGAGCCCGCAACCTGGGCCTGTGCCCTGACCAGGAATCAAACCAGCAACCTTTCGGTGCCCAAGAGAATGCCCGACCAATCGAGTCACACCGGCCAGGGCTTTATATTTCAAACAAGTTCCCAGGCAATGCCCATGTGCCGTTCTGGGGACCTCACTTTGAGAACCGCTGGCCTAAGCTGCCTCGGGTTTCACAGAGGAAGCCTGAGCCCCGTGTTCTTTTCCAGGTGAAGCCTGACGGCACCTACGTGAAACCCGTGAGTAACAAGCTGACCTACGGGACCATGGTGTTCATCAGGTCCTTCCTCGTGGGAGAAGCTGCTCGGTGCCTGGCCAAGGCCTGCACCATTGCCATCCGCTACAGCGCCGTGAGGCACCAGTCGGAAATCAAGCCGGGGTAAGGGGGAGGCTGAGTGGGCTCGTTACTGAACACCTGGCTTTGAGCCCATTCAGATACCAAATTCCCAAATGCGGTGCAGAGGAGACGCCCTGGCCATAAACTTAGCAGCAAAGGTGGCAGTGTACTGCGCCTGCTACTTAGAACCTAAACTTCCTTTTCTTAATGGAAAGATGAGAATACCACCTCATTATTCTTAACCTGCTAAGAAAAGCAGCAATAATACTATTTGAGCTCTACTCATGAAATGTTCAAAACAACGAAGGAAGTTTGACAATTCGGATTGCTACGAACAGCTACACAGTGGGGAAGGCGAAAGTGACATTGGACTTGGCTCCCTGTTGTGTCCATGCCCGTAGTTTATCCCTACTACCACTTGGGCATGACTCCCTGGTAACCTTTCACGCTGAAAGAAGGAATAAAGAAATTGATAAGAGCAGACCGTCTTAGAATTCAAATATTTATCTGTGCATGGGGTCTTCTCCATAGTTTTGGTCAGGATATAATTTATTCAGCCATCTAGTTAGCAGGTTAGATCTCTTTACCATTGCCTTCCTCCTATGAAGTTAACTAACTTTGCTTTTGTATGTTGCCGTAAGATAGTTTCCTTAGTCATGCTGGAAAGACAGAGAAAGATCTGAACTTCACAGCTAGAAACGTGTGTCCACCTAAGACAGGGGTTAAGAGCGTCTTCTGTGGCGACATAGTCTCATTGTAAATCGAGGGTCTGCCCCTTACCAGCTGCGTGAGTGCAGCTAGGGCCTGGACCTCTCGAGTTCTCATCAGTGAAATGGGGAAATCCGTGTTACCTCACAGGGTCTTTATGAGGGTGAAATCAGACAATACCACAGTGCTCACACCAGGACCTGGCGCAGAGGCAGTTCTGTGTGTGTATAACTTTTTTCCTTTTTCTATGTGTTTTAGTGAACCAGAACCACAAATTTTGGATTTTCAAACCCAGCAATATAAACTCTTCCCACTGCTGGCCACGGCCTATGCCTTCCATTTCGTAGGCGCCTACATGAAGGAGACCTATCATCGCATTAATGAAGACATTGGCCAGGGGGACCTGAGCGAGCTGCCCGAGGTGCGTGTGGAGGCTCACGCGCTCATGGGCGCCCCTCTCTTTCACGTTTGCGTGTTAGATTGTGTCCAGAGGAACGTACGCGTTGCGATTTCTTGAATGGTCTGTATATTCTCAGAAGATCCAAACAATTCTTCTGATTGAATAGAGTTCGCTATGAAGACATGTAGGGTTTATCTTGGTTTTTTATTTTTTAAAATTTTATTGTTTAAAGTATTACAAATAGTAGTACATATGCTTCCCCCCTCCCCCCATTGTATTTTTTATTTTTATTGATTTCAGAGAGGAGAGATAGAAACATCAATGATAAGAAAGAATCATTGATTGGTTGCCTCCTGCACGCCCCACATTGGGGATCGAACCCACAACCCAGGCATGTGCTCTGACCGAGAATCGAACCACGACCTCCTGGTTCATAGGTTGACGCTTAACCACTGAGCCACGCTAGTTGGGCTGTGGGTTTGGTCTTTAAGTTTCCGAAGGGCTGCATCATGTTGGTGGCCTGTTATTGACGTGGAGACTTTTGCCAAGTAGAGCAGTTCCGAGGGAGTGGGAGTGACCAGGACAGTAGATGCCCACGCTGCTTCCGAGACATGCGTGGCAGGTGATTTTGCAAGTGACCAGCGCTGGCAGGGGGGTTAGAGTTTCTCCTCGGAGCTCAGCTGTCAGCGCACACGTCTGACGACCCTGCTTGCCCTCAGCTCCACGCCCTCACCGCCGGGCTGAAGGCTTTCACGTCCTGGACGACGAACGCCGCCATCGAAGCCTGTCGGATGGCCTGTGGCGGCCACGGCTACTCTCACTGCAGCGGCCTCCCAAACATCTACGTCACCTTCACCCCGACCTGCACCTTCGAGGGAGAAAACACCGTCATGATGCTGCAGACCGCCCGGTGAGTCTTTCCCACGATGACTGGCCCGCTAGCTAGAGCGTTCGAGCCCTTTCCACCGGTTCCGGTTACCGTGTTTTCTCTTCACATTCAGTTTGTTCCCGAAGGACGTCATTGTGCCTTCTGTCCAGACCCACTCTGTTGATCTTGTGATCAGACTAGCGAGTGTGAACCTCAGCTGTCCCATAACTCACACCTTTGGAAGGTTTGGTTTGGTTTCTGTTTCACAAGAAGCAGGTTACTGAAAGCATGTGTGTGGCTTTAGGTTTCTGATGAAAAGTTACGACCAGGTGCACTCGGGAAAGCTGGTGTGTGGCATGGTGTCCTACTTGAATGACCTGCCCAGCCAGCGCATCCAGCCGCAGCAGGTGGCCGTGTGGCCCACCGTGGTGGACATCAACAGCCCCCACAGCCTCACCGAGGCCTATCGGCTCCGGGCGGCCAGGTGAGCTCCCCCGCGGGGCCTGAAGGAAGGGGAAGGAGGCGTGGGCACCATGGATCCCTTCCTCCGAGCTTCCGTTTTCTTTCATTTCTTAACAGATTAGTAGAAATCGCTGCCAAAAACCTTCAGACTGAAGTGAGTCACAGGAAAAGCAAGGAGGTCGCGTGGAACATGACTTCCGTGGACCTCGTGCGAGCTAGTGAGGTCAGTGCGGGCGCTGCGCTCCCGGCCCGGCCTCCCGCCGCCACCCGCCTCGCGCTCTGGCAGAAGCCGTCGCCGGTGGCGGCCCCTGCAGGGCTCTCACCTCTGCCGTCCTCTCTTCACCCAGGCGCACTGCCACTACGTGACAGTGAAGCTCTTTTCAGAGCAGCTCCTCAAAATTCAAGATAAGCCCACCCAGGCCGTCCTGAGGAATCTGTGCCTCTTGTATTCTCTCTACGGGATCAGTCAGAAGGCGGGGGATTTTCTTCAGGTCAGTATTTTCTTAAGTTGAAGTCTTTTTTGGTAGAAAAATGGTTGTGGTCTGATGTATAGCCGTGCATGCATGTGATATATCGCACTGTCTACATACAGGGGTGGGCAGCCATAGGTTCGCAGTTGTTCGTATGGAAAAAGACACGCAGGTCACGATTATTACAATAGCGTCCCAACTCAAAAGAACGTCACACGGCCCTGGTCACCCTCCATTGCCCACCCCTGGACAGACACATCTATACGCCGTGGGCGTGTTTTGTTTCTTGCAGGAGAACATCCTGACAGACTCTCAGATCACCCAGGTGCACCAGCGCATCAAGGAGCTACTGACCGTGATCCGCCCAGACGCTGTTACGCTGGTCGATGCGTTTGATTTCCAGGACGTGTCGCTGGGCTCCGTGCTGGGCCGCTACGACGGCAACGTGTACGAGAACCTGTTCGAGTGGGCCAAGAACTCGCCGCTCAACAAAGACGAGGTAACGAGCAGTGTCCTCTCACCTGGGTGATTCTTCGGGTCCGTGTTAGACAGCAAAGACCTCTGGGCGGCTCCGTCTGCGAAACTCGCCTCGGACAGTTGTTCTTCAAGCAGCAGGTTCCGAAGGGAACTGGGTTATTCCTGCAGCGAGCAGGTGTAACTTCCTTGACTATTTTGTAAGTCGTTGAAGTTTTTCAAACATGCACAAAAGGAGAAGACTGCGCTGCAGGGCCACATGCCCTTTCTCATGCTGCGACCACTGTCTACTTACAGCCAACCTCCGCCCTCTCCTCCTAAGGATTATTATTATTTTTAATTCTTTATTGTTGAAAGTATTACATCTATCTCCCTTTTCCCCCATTGACCCCTCCCCCCAGCACAAGCCCTCACCCCCCTACTGTCCGTGCCTATTATTTTAAAACCGATTACTTTGAAACAGATCTGAGATGTTAGATAATTTTATCCATAGATATTTCAATAAATACGTATCTCTAAAAGATAAGGATTATATCATGAGCTACTCCTTGTCCAGAGTTTCCCAGTTGGCTCAATTCTGTTTTCCCCCCTTCAAATTCTTTGGATCAGGATCCAATAAGGCCCCGATGATTTCTTGGTTAAAAGTATGCTCTTTTAGCCCTGGTCGGTGGCTCAGTGGTTAGAACATCAGCCAAGCACTGAAGGGTCTCAGGTTCAATTCCCAGCACCAGTCCGATCTTTCTCTCTTCTCTTTCTTCTCTCTCTTCCCCCCTCCATCCCTCCCTTTCACTCTCTAAAAATCAGTGGGAAGAATATCCGGAGGTGAGGATAAACAACAACAGAAAGTGTGCTTTTACACTGCAAGCTCCTGACCCGTCCTTTCTCCCTCTCCCTTCCCCCAGGTCCATGAATCTTTCTACAAGCACCTGAAGCCACTGCAGTCCAAGCTCTGAAGGTCACGACCTCAGTCCTCCACGCCCCTGCACCTGCCACACAGACCTGCACGGAGTCTTGATCCAATGCAGAGAGCTTTGGAGCACATGATAAATTGACCCTTTCCTCTTTATAAACGAAGAAAACAATGACCAGCTTTCAGAGATTAAATGAAAAAACAAATGTTTTAAGTGCAATTAACACTAAAAGAGACCTGCTAAGCAAGCATTCAGAAAAGGCTTTAAGAAATGCAGTATGATTTTCCTTTGTAACGCTGCTGATCCCAGGCCGTAACTTTTGATAATTCATAGAGTTTAACTACTAAGTAGTTAATTTTTCACTTCTTAATTGCTAATCACTGGATAATAGTGTTTTTAAGCAAACATATTTTTGAAGTGGGGTAGCACCCTCTGAGCTTTCCTGCTGAATGCCCTACCCCTCCCACCATGGGCCCTGGCTTAAAAGCAGTTCCGAAGAACACGGATGAGAGAAATAAACTAATCAGGAAATTCGGTGTGAGTCCGGCTTGACACATTTTCTGCCTGCTTGCCCTTGATTGCTGACGTATTTTCTAATTGTTCACAGTAGCATTTGTCCAACACAAGGATTTCAGTACAGGCCCGCTGCGAGGTCATGGTCCTGTGCAATTGGGAATTAAACTTCCATTTGCAGGATCCCTAAATTGTCACTGTAGTAGCACTGCATCTCCCTTTGTCCCCAACATCTTGGGAAGAGGTAGGTAGCAAAGTTATCTCATAGGACCTTTGGCAGTGATGGGACTTCAATCAGCGGTGTTTGACCTCCCGCCCACCCTCCTCCCCTAACCTCCTGAAGGGAGTGATGAAGAAGGAGAGAGCCACCGTTCCTCCCTGGTGGAGTGAGTGTAGGGAGAGCTCTCGGTCACGGTTACTGTGACTTTGGTGGCCATGTTCACTGGAAAGCCTGGAACGATCCAGATTTCATATGTGCTGTCATTTTGGCTAAACCATTAACATGCTTGGAGGTTCCAGCACCCGGCATGACAGAAGTAAAAGCATCACTCAGGCTGCCTCTGACGCCCGGGTACCACAGAAAAACCCTTGGCGAACCATGTGTTCTGATTTTGGATCAGAAAATATAATCATTGGAACTATGGCTGAAGGATAAATGGAGGTTGCATAGAATCTGTTACTGTACATCTGGTTTTATTTTCAGTATGTTTCTAGGAGTTTTATCTCAACTGCTAAATTGTCCTTTCAACTGAAATCTAATTTACACAATCATTCTATGTGTAAAGGGTAAACATGTATCTCTTCATGAGTTTTATTCTTAAAATCAATGTAAAACAACACATCACTTGATTTTAATTTTTTAACCTTCTAACTGTGTCTGTGAAACCAGTTGTTTCTGCCTCAGGAAGCTGGTTGTCCTAGGACTGTCTTGAGGAAGTGCTGTAGTTCATGGAAGTTAATTCCTACCTGGGACCTGACATAAAATCTGTCCCAATAATCGGAGAATTTAGGCCCAGCAGGGATCCTTGTCTGTCGGCACAAGCCTTACTCTCTCCGCCAGGAGGATTAATTGATAATTGTGTTAAGTTTTTGAAGTAAAAAGCACCATGTTCATCTCTTTTGAGTATTTCTTGACAGTAGTTCAGATTCTGAGAAATAATTAAATTACTGGATATTGACCTGTTGAATACCGAATTGTTTCACGATCAGTGCTTAAGCACCTTACCCACAGGTGAACATCTGTAATCATGATCTGTGTTTGAAATACATGCACCTAATAAAAAACTAAATCTGATGTTTGATACCATTTTTATCAATATTGGAATGTTTTGTCTTGAACTTTACTCAGTGTAATCAAAGAGTAAAGATGTAGTAAAACCTCACTAATTCTTACTGTCAAGAGGGCAAGAGTGTACCACATAATTATACATAAGTTCAAATGATGAAGAACTCTAAGTAAAGGGTTTATTAGGTTTAGGTAACACAGAACAACAGGAGTGAGGCTGCCTGAGCCGGCAGCCTACCACCCGCTGTCACTGCCGCCTTTGTCTCGGGAGCCAGGAGCGCTCTGGTCCACTTAGGAGACCCGTTTTGTTGCCTGCTGGACAGGAAGCGGCAGGTCCAGTCTGCTGTCCCTGAGAAGGCAGACTTGGCCGTCGGTAAGTTTGTGTTGGGTTCTTTGGTGTAAATTAGATTTTCAAAGAGTACAAAGGTAAACTTCAACCTCGTCTCCTCCTAAATGATAAAGACTGAGTAAAATTAGTAAGATTTTCCTATTAGATGATACTGACCTGCTCTGAGCAGTGCTCAAAGTTTGAGGTTTGGCTCAGTGGATAGAGCGTTGGCCTAAGGATTCAAGGGTCCCAGGTTTGATTCCGGTGAAGGGCATGTACCTTGGTTGGGAGCACATACCCAGTAGGGAGTGTGCAGGAGGCAGCTGATTGATGTTTCTCATCGATGTTTCCAACTCTGTCCCTCTCTCTTCCTCTCTCTGAAAAATCAATTATATATGTATTTATATTTATACTAGGGGCCCAGTGCACGAAATTCGTGCACTGGGTGTGTGTGTGGGGGGGGGGGGAGTGTCCCTCAGCCCAGCCTGCCCCCTCTCACATACTGGGAGCCCTCAGGCGTTGACCCCCATCACCCTCCAATTGCAGGATCGGCCCCTTGCCCAGGCCGGACGCCTCTGGCTGAGGCTTCCGGCCCGGGCAGCAGGGACCCGCAGGTGCAGCGGCCCCACGATCGTGGGCTTCGCTTTAGGCCCAGGCAAGGGACCCCTAGCTCCTGGGACTGCCAGCTTCGACCATGCCCAGCTCCCATCGACCATGCCCAGCTCCCATCGCTGGCTCCACCCCTACTTCCTGCTATCACTGGCCAGGGCAGAAAAGGCACCTGATTCTCTGATCATGGCTGGGGGGCAGGGCAAAGGCAGCTCCAGGGCCGCCTTGGCCCTGCCCCCCAGCTCTTAGCTCCCCCCTGGGTTTCCAATCACTGTCAGTGGCAGGGGGCTTCTTCCTGCTTTCCCTTTTGCCTCCCTGCATTGTGCCTACATATGCAAATTAACCGCCATCTTGTTGGCAGTTAACTGCCAATCCTAGTTGGCAGTTAATTTGCATATAGCCCTGATTAGCCAATGAAAAGGGTAGCTCGTACGCCAGTTACCATTTTTCTCTTTTATTAGTGTTGATGTTTACTTTGAATTTATATTAGTTCACACAAACACTCCATCCATGCTTTTGTTCCGGCCCTCCGGTCCAGTTTAAGAACCCACTGTGGCCCTCGAGTAAAAAGCTTGCTCACCCCTGTCTAGAGGCTGCCTTGAAGCAGCAGCTGCTCCTGTGGCTGGAGAAGGAGCAGAGCCAGGAAACGGCTTATTCTGCCTGAGCCTAGGAGTCTTTGTTGATTCTCCTGTTGCCCCTAAAGGTTTGGTCATTTTCATGGAGCAACACAGGGATCATCTCAACTAATTGAATGTTTATTGCTCAATATTTTACTTGAGGATTAGAGCAAGTCATACGTAAATGACTAAAGGTTTTTTCATTTTAAAATGGTGGTGGTTTCCCCCAGCCGGTGTGGCTCAGTGGTTGAGCATTGACCTATGAACCAGGAGGTCACGGTTCAATTCCTGTTCAGGGCACAGGCCCAGGTTGCAGGCTCGATCCCCAGTGTGGGGGCGTGCAGGAGGCAGCCGATCCATGATTCTCTCTCAGCGGCCTTTCTCTCTCTCACTCTCTGAAGTCAATAAAAATGGTGGCGGTGGTGTTTTGCTTTTAGCTGTGCATACTTATTAAATTTGTCAGTAGCTATTTCTGTGGCCCATGACAGTAAACAGAATATAAGGACTCTTTGGAGTGAGTTACCAGATGTTAGCTGTTGCAGATCTGCATATTCCTAGATTCTAAAGGGGGCGTTGTTTGTGTGATTTTGCCTTAAATTTAAGTGAACCATTCACTATCTCAGGAAGATCATGGAAAATTGGAAGTGATTTTAAGAATTCTGAACCAGCCCTGGCCAGGTAGCTCAGTTGGTTAGAGCATTGTCCCAGTAGGCCAAGGTTTGTAAGCTCAATCCCCAGTCAGGACACATACAAGAACCAACCACTGAACGCATAAATAAGTGGAACAACAATTCAATGGTTCTCTCTCAAATTTTTAACCCTTTGAGTGCCAACCAATGTCCCAGAAACTATGCTAAAATTGCCAAGGCATTTTTGCTGATTTCACAGCAGTTTAGGGAAAAAATTATGAATCGCAAGTAAATGAAGTTACATATTCAAAAACGTAAGGAAACCTTTACTACATTGGTTTTCATCTTTGACATATATGGCTTGCTGATTGCATTATAAAATACTAGTAGAAAAAATTTGAACAAAACATATAATGTTAAAATAAAGCGCTCCCAGCACTTTTGGTAAAAGCCACTCAAAGGGTTAAAAAAGAATTCTGAACCAAAATAAGTTGTTTTGCCACAAGACTCTTGACTTTCATAGATTAGGTAACAAATATGTAATCTTCCACATAATATTCAGACTGCTGAGTAGTACTTTGTGAAAACCATTTTATTCACAATTGCTGTGGATTCAAGGGTAGGACTTGTATCCGTTGGAGTATATAATTTCTTTGCTACCCCTTTTCCTTTTACTTGTGGTTTGAGTTTGGTTCCTGCCTGACAAGTTGCATTTAGCTTGCGTTGTTGCCCGTCCCTGGCTGGACACTCAGCGGGGACGGGAGTACGGTCAGGTGCGCGGGTCCATAGCATGTCAGTCACGGTGGGACAGGGGTGAGCCGCCAACACTGTTTGGCCTGCGGGTAAGCCAAACCACTCACCCCTTTTCCCTTTGTTAAATCCAAAGACCCTTAATAAAACCTGTAATTAACACAAAACGTGTTGTGTGTCTTTATTGGGGATGGGACTGGGTTTCATTCTGGCGTTGCATCTTTGATTTTCTTCATTGAACAGTTAGGTCACAGCCACTTCCCTAAGCTTTGGGATAAATACGTAATTATGGCTTAACGGGTCAGGCTTCCAAACTTAACACATTTCTCACGCCCTCCCGGTCAGGAGTCAGCCCACAGAAGAGTGTTCTGTCTTAGATCCCAGATGTATTCTCCTTGGAGTCGGGGGCCCTCTTCCCAAAGTGGCGTTGAGGCAGCTCCTAGCAACGGCCGAGTAGTGAGCCGAGGCCGGGTTTCGGCTAACGGCCGCGACGGGGCACCCTGGGAAATGTAGTTCATCTTAGCGTCTCCTGTTCCGTTGGTCCCGGCAGGTGAGCAGGTCTCAGACTACAACTCCCAGGATGCCTCGTGCCTCCTCTTTCAAGAGCCGGGCGACTGAGAGCTGGGCTTCGGCTGGGTTCCGAAGCGGGAGGCCTGACCGAGCTGGGCCGGGACCCGGGGCTATGGCTCGGACAAGTCCCAGGGGCTGCTCCCGCGAAGGGAAGGGCGCGTAACCCGGGGCTGCCAGGGCCTGGGAGGATCGTCGGCTGCGCTGCGGTCGAGATGGGCTGGGTGCGCGGAGGGACGCGCGGAGGGACGCGGCCTCGGGACCGAGGGGGTGCCCCGGGAGGACCCCCGCTCGGGGGCAGGCTCGGGGTTTTAAAACGACGCACGGAGTTGGCCGAGCAGGTGCGACGACATGACGGTGCTCGTGGCCCCGTGGCCTTTGTCGACCGTTAGACATCCCCGCGGTCCGGGAGGCGGGGGCCCGACCCGCCGGAGTGACCGGAAGGGCCTGGATGTGCTGGGACAAAGCGCGTTTGCACTTTTAGGTCGTGAAAATGGCCGTTACAGAGAAAAGAAACACGAACATTCAGAGTGGCCCCTGTATGTAACCCCAGATAAACTTTGCATCTAATAACAGGACAGGCCGCCAGCGGAGAAACAAGTTGACCCCCTCTGACCCCTTCCTTCCAAGGCGGGCCGCAGGTCGGTTCCGGGGGCCGCAGGTCGGTTCCGGGGGCGCGGGGAGGGGGCGGGGGGGGGGGGAAGGCGGCCATGGAGGAATAGTGATCGGTCTCGGGAAAACAGCCCAATACATGAGGCGAGACGGGTGTGTAGCTGGTGTGAAGGAAGACATTTCCACGTGAAAGTGTGTCCTGCCAGCGAGTAGCCAGCGCTTGGTCCGCTGCTGGTGCCGAATGCCTCCTGGACAGTCCTGGTGCTGCCCGGGAAGGGGCCTTGGCCACAGTGCCGGGCCCCCCACCCCCTTTGGGAGCCGGGTACCTGCGGTCTCAGCATCCTCTTTCCGGTAAGGGATGCGGAAAACTGCACTTTATCGGAGTCGACACGGCTCATCAAGTGACGGAGCGCTTTGCTTCGCACCTGCATTACTCCCCTCGAAGGCACTTTTCGGAAGTAGCTTTCGCCCTCTGTTGAGTGGCCAAGTGAGGGAAGCCTTGATCGGCCTCGGGCTCGAGCATGGTTCAGGTGACTCAGGTGACGTCCTTTTCAAGCCACCACTTTAAGTTTCTTCCTTAGGGAGCAGGAGCCTGGTGTGGGCAGAGTTCAGATGAGTTGGATGGCGCTCTGGAAGGGCCGCAGGCAGCCCCAAAGCCTGGCGATGGTAGGCAGATGCGGGGTGAGAGGTGTGGGATGGGAGCCTGCCCCGCCCCAGGTCCTGGCTGCATGGAGTCCGTGGGGCTGGGTGACTGGGTGACGGGACCTGGATGTGGTCCCTGGAGGAGAGTGAGTGACCGGAGGTCACGTGGATCTCGAACTTCTCGGTAAGCGATGAGCAAGCATTTCTTGGAGCCTCTGCGTGTCCCGCTGGAGGCGTTGTGCCGCCTGTGGCGGGTGTTGAGCTGGGGCCGTGGGAGCGAGGAGAGCGTTCCCAATCGCGGTGCATCCTGGCCGGGAGGGTTTGCCAGTGGCACCTGGAGTTCAGGGAGGAGGAGAGACTCCTGCAGGGAGCCGGAGCGGGAGGGGGCACCCACAGTGGATCCACGGCGTTGTGGGGCTGTTTCCATGCTCTCAGCGAGTCTGTCCTCAGAAACGCTAGGAAGCATGAAGGGCTCCTCTGCTCCTTTTCCCCCCGGTGACCTAGCAGAAGGCACGGCCCTTCATTCTCTGTTCTCGGTTTCCACACACGCTCATGGTTTGATTTCGTTAAAGTGATTTGTTTCTCCCATTGCAGGCACCAAAGGCCAAGAAGGGATTGAGAGGTGAGTGTCAAAAAGGAACGTCACCCGTCAGCCAAAAACAGTTCCCCGCCGTGGGGCCAAAAGGAACCTACATGTGTCCGAGTCTGAATGTTCCTGGCGGTTTCCCCGTGATTCCATTGGCAGCTTTGGTTTCCGGGGGCTCCTGATGCGGCCTCAGTGGCCCGTCGCATAACTCAGAAATTAAACGAGGGATGGGACTTGGGAACTGGGGTCTGTACCCGGAGGTGCGCGGTTGGGGTTAAGGGTGGTGAAGGCACTTGAGCTGGATGGGTTCCCCACGTGCCCACGGAGAAGTGGCCAAGGCGGTGTGCCCCCAGACAGTCCTGCTGGAGGGGTCTCGGGGGGAAGGGTTCTAGCAGGCTGTCGGTGTGAAAGAAGCTTGTACGCGCCTAGAAACCTCGGGCGCTTTTCCCAAAGACACGCTGGGCTTTGTTCAGAGCCTGGAAGACTGGCTTGTTGCCAGAGAATGAGAAGACGCCTCGTGGCCAGTGAGAGAGAGCTGGGCCACGTCCAGCGTCTGAGGGCCCTGAGGTCCTGGGGTGAGGGCTCCAGACGTGCGGCTGTGAGGACCATTCCTCCTCAAGTCGCGATGCCGCCCGCTCTGTTCCAGGCTCCATTGATGACGTCCTTGAGGACCTCCTGGGGGATGAGAGTAAGTGCCCTTTCCCAGAATCCCCTGATGTAGGCTTCTTCTTTAATTGAGATACGTTTCACATAAAATTTACTCTTTTAAAGTGTACGTGTCAGTGGCTTTTAGTATATTCACAAAGTTGTCCAGCCATCACCACGGTCTAATTCCAGAACATTTTCATCACCTAGAAAGAAACTCCATGCCCATTAGCAGCCACACCTCATTCTCTCCTCCCCGCAACCCTAGGCAACCACTGACCTTTCTTTACGGATTTACCTCTTCTGGACATTTTTTTAAAAATATTTTATTGATTTTTCACAGAGAGGAGGGGAGAGGGATAGAGAGTTAGAAACGTCGATGAGAGAGAAACATCAATCAGCTGCCTCCTGCACCGCACCCCCCCCCCCCCCCGGGATGTGCCTGCAACCCAGGTATATGCCCTTGACTGGAATCGAACCCTGGACCCTTCAGTCCACAGGCCGACGCTCTGTCCACTGAGCCAAACCGGTTAGGGCTCTTCTGGACATTTTATATGAAGTGGAATCATGCAGTAAGTGGCTTTTGCCTCTGGCTTCTCCCACTTACCGTGATGTTTTCGAGGTCTCTTTCTTCGTTCCTCTCCACGGCTGGGCAATGTTCTGTTGTGTGACTCTGCCACCTTGTGTTTATTCGGCCATTAGGGGGTGGATATTTGGGTGGTTTCCACACGTTCCTAGGCTGTTAGGAATAATGCTGTATGAACGTTCATATACAAGTTTTTGTGTGGATATATGTTTTCAGTGCTTTGGGGGTATAAACCGAGGAGAGGATCACTGGACTATATGCTAACTCTGCGTTTACCTTTTTGAGGTACCGCCAATCTATTTTGACAGCAACTGCGCCATTTCACATTTCAGCAGCAGCGTGGGAGGGTTCCGTTTCTCCACACCCTTGTCCATCCTGGATCTTGTCTGTCTGCTTGACTCTAGCCATCCTCGTGGGTGTAAACTTGCATCTCATTGTGGTTTTGATGTGCATTTTGCTAATGGCTAACGGTTTTGAGCATCTTTTCGCGTATTTATTGGCCATTTGCTTATCCTCTTTGGAGAAGGTCATTTTTACTTGGCACACTGTAAGCGGTCCTTATCTGGACGCTTGTTACCCGCATGTCCGTGGGTGATGTTCCGAGGAGCAGGGCCTCAGAGTCACGCAGAGCTCCCGGGACAGCAGGGCAGCAAGGCTGAGGTCCCCGCCTGGCCCCGCAGCAGGCACAGCCCCTGGTGTTGCAGCCGACAGCTTTGGGCCACGGAAGTGCATTGTTCTGCCTGCATTTCCATGGGGTGGGGAGGGCGTGGTCTTCATTTGTCACCAGTTGGCATTTAGGCTGGATGTCCTGTGGGGCCCATTTCCTTCCTCCAAAGGGGCCCTTCTCTCCATCGGGGGTCTGGGCGACAGCTTGCTGGGGGGCCTGCACCCCACTTCATCTTCACTCCAGACATCTTTTCTGTTTTCTTTTTTTCCAGTGACACTACCTGAGAAGCCTGTGAAAATGGCACCACGTGCCAGAGATAAGACAGGCGTCGCCCAGGCGCTCCTTTCCACAAGGGCGAGGACAGAGTAAGCAGGGGACTGGGTGGGTGTCCTCGACCCGCCCGCCCAGAGGCTCTGCCTCTCCCTCCCCTGCTTGCCGCTGACTGGGTGCCCGCCTTTCAGTGCTGCTCAGGGGAGCCGCCTCGGGGAGTGGGAAGAGGGTGGGGCTGGAGGCCAGAGGTCCCGGCCGGGGTCTCACCTGCACCTGCTCCATCACTGTGTGTCCCGGGCAATTCCTGAACCTCTGAGCCTCCGTTTCTTTCTCGGGCTCAGAGGATTGGTGATTGTCAGTGGTTCGCTCTGAGGTTCTGACAGTTGAGCGGCGGCAGGGAGCTTTGTGAGCGCCCTCCCCTTCACTGTAGCTGAAGCAGGTCTGCTTTTCTCTCTTACCTGTTGTGTTTTAAGATTTTGGTTTTGAAGAGGCTCTACTTTTTTTAAAAGTTAAAAGTCACGGCATTGGGGAGCCTGCGAAGCTCTTCCAGCAGCTCTGTCCTTCGCGGAAGCGTCTCCGGGTTCCCGGACTCTCCAGGCCGCTCCTCCTTTCGCAGCCACGCTCCTGAGACACCCGAGGGTGGGGAGGGGGTAGCCATGGCGACGCGGAGGCAGGGGGTGCTCATTCCGCCCTTTGCAGGTCCCTCCTGGAACACGACGCCTTCGGCACCGTGGCCGACCTGGCGGGAGCTGAGGCCGAGGTGAGCCTGGCCCCGAGGCAGCGAGGTGGGCGTCATGGCCCAGGGCTGCTCACAGGACGGCTTCGAAGGCCCTGCCAAGCCAGTTCCTACAGCCAGACACCACCAAGGGCTGCCCAATGCCCAGAGCAACATCCCCATCCTCCCCCGCGGAGCCGGCCTGGACGGCAGAGCGGGCAGCTGGGTGTCCACAGGGGCCCCACGGGGCGTCACTGGCGGGAAGGGCAGCGCTGAGGCCCTGGAAGCGGCTTTCCCGTCGGGAGGAAGCGGAGTGGCAGCCTCTCTGGGCCTCCGCACCGGGCAGGGTCCACTTCAGGCAGCACCCGGCCCTCGGGAGGGCAGGCTCCCGGCGAGGCCCCTGGGCGAGCTCTGCTCCGGCCCCGACAGCAGCTGCCAGGCCCTGACTAACCCCGTCCCTCCCCTCCGGTGGCCTCAGGACTCCGACGTCTCAGATGCAGACCCGCTGGCTTTGCTCCAGGCCATGAAGGTAGGCAGCGGCTTGCGTTCCGGGCTCTGGTAGCCGGGTGGGCTGGGCTGCCGATATTTCCTGCCACGCGGTCATGCTCCCTCTCACGGTGGCGTTGGAGCCTTCCCAGGGCAAGAATGGGGCTCATCATGAGCTGCTGCCCTCTGCCCTCTGGGGATGAGTCCCATTTCCTGGTTCAGAGGTTCTCCCACGCAGACACATCAGGCCCAGGCCTCTGAGACATGGCCAGCCTCCCCCCCACCCCCCCCAGGCTCACCTGGCTGCCCTCCACGCCCCCCACCCCACCCCCACCTGGGGGGAAGACGGAGACCGAGACGATCTCCTCTGGAGCTTGTCCTCAGCCTGTCTCCACATCCCTCCCACCCCTGCCGGGTCCCCTGCAGTCCGGCTTCCAGCGTCCTCTGGTCAGTCAGGACCCAAGCTGACCGGGACCCTGGAATTGAAGACATCGGTTCTGAAGACTTGACCCTCAGTGTTGGGGGCATGGAGGATTAGCCACAGCTGAGCACTGTGGGGTCCCCCCCCTTTCTAGGATCTGGACGAGATGGATGCTGACCTCTTGGGTCTGAAGACGTCTCCTCGAGCCCCTCACAAAGGCGCCGCCAAGGGTTCTGGGAAAGAAGAGCTGCCTAGCAGCCCCCAGCCCGCCGCTCCGCTAGCTGCCCATGAGAGAGGTGAGGGGGACACAGCCTCAGACCCGAGGCTTTGGCGACTGGAAGATGCTGGGCAGGGAGCTCTCCTGCCCCGGGGGCTCTCTGCCTGGGACGGAGGCCAGGAGCTGACTGTATGTGAGTGTTCATGGTGGGAGGGGGACGAGGCGAGCTTCCTCCGAGGGCTGTCCCCGTCCCTCTGCGCCCAGTGGCGGCTCCTGGAGCAGCCACCTGAGGCCATTGGAGAGCTTTGTGGTAGCCTCGCCGCTCCCAGACCCGTGTCCTGGAGTGCCTGTGCCTGTGCCTGGTGCCTGTGCCTGTGCCTGTGCCTGTGCCTGGTGCCTGTGCCTGTGCCTGGTGCCTGGTGCCTGTGCCTGTGCCTGTGCCTGGTGCCTGTGCCTGGGCAGAGAGCTTCAGACCATGTGTCCTGCCGGAAGCCTGAGTGAGAACAGGGAGGTGCAGACACCGCCCATGGCTGAGTCCACGGCCAGCCCCTGAGCTCCACCTGGGAGAAGTGCGCGCCGCCGGGCCAGGCCCCGGCCATGACCTTGCCTTCTCTCTGCAGGGGATGTCATTCCCACCAAGAAGTCCTCCCCCTCTCCCAGCAGCTTTGGACATCAATACAAGAAGTTTTCTTTCGAAGGTACCACAGGCCTTCCAGCCCTCCTGGGACACTCGGTGTGGGGAGGGAGTAGCCATGGCGATGCAAACTTGCCCGCACCCCAGTAGCTGTGTGTCAGACGAGGAGCAGAGGGCTGGGGCCGCTGATTTAATTTCTCATGAGTCCAGGGCGGGACTAATGTGGATTCACCAGGTTCTTGGGGAGCTTATTTGCAAGAAATTTGGAGCCAGACATCACGCTGGAGGTTGTATAAAGTGTGGACGTTCTTTCCCTTCGTGGGTGCACAGGAGTTTGACCTCTCTCCCGATGCCGGGGATGGTTCCAGAAGGCTGTGTCCGCCGCGGGGTCTGGGGTCCTGGCCGGCCTGACCGTCACGCTGGACCACAGGCCCAGGGCCACTGTCCGTTCCCTCCTGCGAGGAGCCCGGGCGGTGCCCAGAGGCCGAGGGGCAGCGAGGAGGAGGAAGCACAGCGCAGCCCCCGGCGCAGTGCAGTGCAGGGCTGTCTCCCTGACGCGCCTCGGTCTGACCTGTGCTTTCCTCCCCGAGACTCGGAAGACCCGTTGGCAGGACTTCTCTCCGACGAGGAGGAAGGAACCACCAAGAAGCTGCCTGGGACAGAGGGCAAAGCGGTTTCTGAAAAGAGCCCGGTCCCGACCAGAGACCAAGGTAGGAGGGGCTCCTTGTCCCGGGAAGAAGCAGGCGGCGGTCGCTCTTCAAACTTTCCGGTGCCAAGCAGAGACCTGCCGGGCGGGGCCACAGGACTGAGACCCGGGTCAAGAGATCTTTCATCTCTGAGAAGGAGGGGGGGCAGCGGGGGTGAGCCTGGGAGTGGGGCAGGTTGGGGGGTCAGGTCTTGTGGCCCACCAGGCGCTCGATGCCGGCTGCTCCAGCCAGAGGTCAGGGTGGCAGGGAAACGCTTGCCTCCACCCAGCCGAGCGCCAGCGCTGAGGGCTGGATGCTGCACTGTGCCCTGCGTCCTGTCGCTCAGGCCCCTCCATTCCCCTCACTCCTGGGGACACCCCCGTCCGGAAGAAAGAAGAGCTGCTCTTTGACGATGAGGATGACCTCATGGCCGCCCTGGGGTTTGGGGACAGCCCCAGAGCAGAGAGGAGGCAGCCAGGAGACCGGTAAGGCCCTTCAGAGGGCAGGGGCCCTGGCCGAAGCTGGAGGGTGGGCACAGCCCCTCTGTTCACACTCCCAGCCCTGTGTCCGCCTGCAGGGAAGGGCCCCGCCCTGCTCGCTCCACGCTGGATGAGCTGCTGGGTCGAGGCGCGGCCACCACACACCTGGCTCGTCTGGGCACCGGGGAGCCCCTGGAGCTCAAGCTGGACGGGAAGTGCCAGAGGCCAGAGGGTGAGGAAGCCGGCGGGACAGGGAGGTGGGGGGCCCGAGAGCAGGTTTGCCACAGCCCAGAACAAGCACTAAGCTCTGCATCGGGCCCACACGCTGCGCGTTTACCCAGGAGACGAGTGTCATGAAGTAAATCACCACGTTCCATGCTGCTGCTTTTATTGTTATGGCATTTGACTCACAAGGACAGCGTCACAGCTCACTGCGTCCTCCACCTGCTCAGCGTGAGACCACGCAGAGCTGCTCAGGCGCCTCCCAGGGGTTGGCGCGTTCCCCTTACACACGCAGCTCGGGGCCTCACCTCCAGGCTGTGGGGCAGGGCTCCCCGTGGTCTCCCCGTGCTGGGTGGGTGACACCCAGCCCCTCACCCGCCTCTTGCAGAGCAGCCTCGCCTGACACGCCACGCTGCCAGGACAGAGAGTCACTCCCCTGCCCTAGATCACAGGCTCCTTCATTCACAGACATAGAAGACACCTGGGCCAACGGGGACTTCACCTTTGGGGCCTATCAGCCCACCGTGGGCTCCTCCGAGGGCCGGCAATCCCGCCGGCAGCCAGGCAGGTAGGCAGGCCTCACCCTCCCACGACAGTCCTGCTGGGAGGCCAGGCTGCTCTGCACAGGGGCTCAGGGCTCTGCGGGGGTGAGGGAAGGGGGAGGCCGCCCAGTCCCACCTACATATACAGGCCCAGTTCCACTCCCAGCCTCCGCAGAAGAAAGAGAACGGACTGAAGGAGGGTTTTTTCTCCCAGTATAGGTTTTAAACTTTATATTAAAATAATTTCAAGCTGACAGGAAGGTTGTCAGAACAGTCAGTACAAAGAACTCCCTCCTGCCCTTCGCTCAGACTTCGCGGTTGCTGACATTATGCCATGTTGGGCGTATCGCCCTTCTTTCTCTCTAAATAACCCTCTGCACACAACGCGCTTCCAATCCCGGCTGCCCGGCCAGTGACACACAGGCAGTGGCCGGGTAAAGGCGCCGGGAACAAAATGACTGTTGCTGGAAACCACTTGACCAGCTCTTCCCTCTGGACGGGTGTGCCTTGGCTGGCATTTGGGCCCGGTCACTGCACGTGGGATTGTCCCGCTTCCTGCGATGGGTTTTAAGGTGTCTGTGCTGCCGCGCTGCCCCCTGAACGGTGTGGGCACCGTGTTCACAGGGCCTCAGGCTGTGCCGAGCCCCTGGGCACCCCAGGCCCCTTGGTGTGGGCCTGGCAGTCACAGAGGGGAAGACCGATGGGGGCTCTTGGGACAGGCTGCTTGCCCTGCCCTAGACCCCCTCCTCTCTGTCTGGAAGTAGGTTCTTTGCAGAAGATGGCATAGACCGCACGGGGGAACCAGGCTCCAAGCAGCCCGCCCCAGCGACAACCAGCCCCACCGCCCCCAGGAAGGGAGGGGCTGACTGGTTGGGCCTCAAGGATGAAGATGAGGACCTGCTCCCTCCCTCTCCCACCAGAGAGCCTCGCAGGAGAGGCTCCGCACTCCCCACACCCTCCGTGCCCCATCCCGAGACACGGCCTTCTGCCCCAGGCCCGCGCTCTGCCCCAGCTGGGCTGCCCCTCTCCTCCTCCGGGGCACAGCCACCACCCGAGGGTGCAGATCCCCCTGCCAAAGCCAGCCGGCCCTGCCAGCCGGGAGTGTCTGCGGAGAAAGAGGAGGACTGGCTGAGCCATGCCTTGTCTCTGAGGAAGGCCCGAGACCTGGCCAGAGAAGAGCGCGCTGCGGCCTCTAAGGGCCAGATCTCGGTGGGCGCAGCGGGCCGACCCCCTTCCAGCAGGTACAGGCTCGGGCTGCTGTCCCCAGTGGAGGGAGGACCGGGCCGGGTGTGGAAGCACCACCTCTTCCCTGTGCTTGCTTCCCTCCGGGCTGCACAGGGGTTCGGACTTAGGAGAATTCCTCGGCCAACCTGTTGCGAGCCCGCGAAGGCTCGAGCCAGCAGCTGCTGGAGGGACCGCAGGACCAGCAGCACTAAAGCCGCCTGGCCAGCCTGCCGCCTCGGGGTACGTCTGCAGCCGGGGCTGGGGGTGAGGAGAGGCTGGGGGCCCGGCCAGGCCCATCTCTGCTCACTGAGGCCTCACTGTGAAACTGCCACCCACGGCCTCTCCAGCTGAGGGCGTGACCTGTTCTCCTTTCCTGCCCCCCCCCCGCCCCACCCCCATGTCCTCAGGGCCCCCGTGACTTGGAACCCAGCCGCCGTGGCCCTCTATGCAGGCGACTCAAAGAAGGACACAGTCCCTGGAGACCTCTCCGGCACTGGTTTGTTTTCTGCTTTGGGGGTAAAGTCTGGGTGAGAAAGAGGCACTTTGAGCTTCTTTCGGGGCCCCCAGAAGACGGATGCTGGGACGCACGCGCGCACATCCTGGAGAAACGGAGACAGACCTTGGGCCTCCTTCCAGCTCAGCTCTCTGCTGTTTGTTTCCAGAGCCTGCAGTGCGTCTCCCAAGCTCCCAGGATCCCACAGGGCTTGCTGGGCCGGTCCAGGTAGGGAAGGCAGACAAACAGGCACAGGTCTCAGCCCCATGATGCAGCTCCCCGCTCAGAGGCGCGGCAGTGGTTCGACCTGGTGGCCTGCAGGATGGCAGAGAGCGCACCGGCTCTCCCCCCAGCATGCCCTGCACTGAGCCTTGTCAGGCAGAGCTGGTGCCAACTGCCAGCACCGATGGGGAGTTAGAGGTGGTACCCGGGCGGCGTGGCCAGGATGCTGCATCCGAAAGCAGGGCTGCAGGTGCCTTGCTCCATCTAGAAAGCCGCCTCTATCCTGGCCACCCTCCCTCCGTGCCTCCACCTGCTACCCAGGTGTGGCGTCACCTCTGACCCTGGGCCTGAGGACCATGTCCCTGGTAACCCAGGGCCTTTTGGAAATGGGGGTTGGTGGCAGGAAACAGGCTGACAGCAAAGGCATGTCATAAGCTTTCATCGTCATTAAGACAGCGGGGACGTAGCATTCGTCTAGGAGTCGGACCACCGTGGGAGGCTGTTGTCCTGAGGAAGGAGGGACCACGTGACTCTCCGGGCCCCTTCCTCGGCTGCTTGGTGTCATGTCCTTGACCCCATCTGCAGCCCCTGGTCAGGTGCAGGGCCTGGGCGGCTCAGTGAGCAGAGGGCCCGAGGTAGCTGAGCTCTGCTGAGTCCCCGCCCTGCCGAACCTGGAGCATGTCTCACCTCCTCAGTCCCTGCTGCCGGGCACAGGATACCAGCAGCAGCTCCTGGCCGCGCAGGTGCAGCTTCAGAGTGGCACCGCCCAGCTCCAGGCTGAGCTTCTGCAGAGCCAGGCGCAGCTGGCAGAGCGGGAGGCCCAGGTGAGGGTCTGGGCCCAGGTGAGGGTGGAGGCAGGGCTGCGATGGAAGGCATCACTGTGCGGGCTGGAAGGCTTCCCCAGGGACCTAAGGGACCTGCCTCCCACCCCCCCACGCTGTCTCTCTTGCTGTCTCAGGTACGGAAGCTGGAGCTGGAGCGGGCCCAGCACAAGCTGCTGCTGGAGACTTTGCAGCAGCGACACCAGGCCGACCTGGAGCTCATCGAGAATGCTCACAGGTACCCCTGCCCAGGGCCTTCGGGGCTCCCCAAGGCTCCTGGCCTGCCCCAGCCATGTGCTCGGGGAGGCCCTTCCGGTGGCCGCCCTCACCTTCTGAGCCCCACAGCTGGGTGTTCTGTTGGCAGAAACCGCATCAAGGTGCTAGAAACTTCCTACCAGCAACGGGAAGAGCGGCTGCGGAGAGAGAATGAGGAGCTGTCCGCCCAGTACCTGTCGCACTGCCAGGCGGCCGAGCAGGCTCGGGCCGAGCTCACCACCCAGCACCAGCGGCGCTTGGCGGCCGCCGAGCAGGAGAAGGACCAGGAGGTGGAGCGGCTGCGGCAGCTGCAGCGGTGAGGGCCAGGGCCAGGCCCAGGGTCGGGCGGGCAGGGGAGCAGCTTCTAGGGTGGCCAGGGCAGCCTGATTGCCATGACGCCCCCAAGCCGTGCCTCTGAACCGAGGTGAGCACCCAGGCCAGCACACTGACCCATCCCGCCCATGAGAGGGGCATCGCCCTAGGGAGTGGGGTGGGTGCCCATAGGGCTGGCTGGGCTGGGCCTGGCAGCAGCAAGCAGGCGGCTAACTCGGCCCAGGTCAGCCCCCTCGCCTGCTGACCTCTCTCTCAGGTCTAGTTACTCGACGGACCCTGGTATGGTTTGCACTGGGCGCCCGGCATGGCGATCTGGTTGCCTTTCTGGGTTGGAGCGGAACTAAGAAAAGGTGCACAGGGAGCTGGCTGATGAGGCAGGCGGCCCCGTAACACTGTCAGGGTCCAGACGCACCTGTCTTCCTCCGCGTGAATGACAGGAGGAACAGCCCCTTAGAGCAGCGGTTCTCAACCTGTGGGTCGCGACCCCTTTGGCAGTTGAACGACCCTTTCACAGGAGTCGCCTAAGACCATCCTGCATCTCAGATATTTACATGACGATTCATAACAGTAGCAACATTACAGTTATGAAGTAGCAACGAAAATAATGTTATGGTTGGGTCACACCATGAGGAACTGCATTTAAAGGGCCAGAAGGTTGAGAACCACTGCCTTAGAAAGTGGATGTGGCATTAAGGCACCAGACCGTTAAGGCTGACAGCCAGGGAAACTGAGGCAGTGCCGGAGGAGAAAGGGAGGCCTGGGAGCACTGCGCCGGCGGCGCGCTCCTGCCTGGAGACGCTGCCACAGCCCGCCCCCCACGCCCTGCAGGGCCTCCGTCCTGGAGATGCGCAAGGACCACGAGGAGCAGCTGCAGCGGCTGAAGCTGCTGAAGGACCGAGAGATCGACGCCGTCACCAGCGCCACCGCCCATACGCGGTAGGTGTGCGGTCCCGCGGTCCAGGCCCTGCCCACCAGGGGGCGGTGCTGGGGCCCCCAGGCAGGGTGACCGGATCCTCCCCAGGTCCCTGAATGGCGTCATCGAGCAGATGGAGCAGTTCTCCAGCAGCCTGAACGAGCTGTCCTCCCGTGTGGAGGCCTCGCACCTCACCACCGCCCAGGAGCGGGAGCTGGGCCTCCGGCAGCAGGACAAGCAGTTCCAAGGTACCGCCTGGCCTGCCTCCGCCCCGCCCGTCTCAGTGGGAAGGCGGGCGGACACTGAGTGTCCTGTGGGCTGCCCAGCGCTGCAGGAGAGGCTGGGCCTGCAGCAGCGGGACATGGAGGAGGAGCGGAGCCGGCTCCAGCAGGTCATCGGGAAGATGGAGGCCCGCCTGAGCGAGCAGAGCCGGCTGCTGGAGCAGGTGAGCCGTCCTCCACCCCGCGGGGCGCATCTCCCAGAGCACCGGGGATCCTCAGTGGTACCCTGAGCTTACCTCCTGGGCCTCGGGACTTCCCTCTGCAATGTCTCCTGCCCCTTCCTGCCCCGGCCCCCCCATCCCCACCTCCGCGAGCGCCCTCACCACGGCCGTGAGCCCCTCTGCCCAGCCCTGCATGTCCCACTTTCTTCCCAGGCACTTGAACCTGTCGTGACGGCTGGTGCCTGTGACATTGGGAAAGATGTTGAACTCCCTGCATAGCTTACATATAAGAGGAAGCTGTAGTCTTTAGAAAATGCCCTTCCTTTCTTTTGTACTAGGTTATAACATGATCATTTCACGGAAAAAAATTAAACTACAGGAAACAATAAAGATAAAAAATGAAAATTACCCACTAGCCAGAGAGAGCCCTGGTGCTGTCACGGTGCCTGTGGCGAGCAGGGTGCAGCTAGAGAGGGTCTGTGTCCTGGACCTGTGTGTTCAGGCCTCACAGGGTAACTTTACAAAGCCCCTGCCTCGGGCCAGGCCAGCCCGCTTCGTGCTGTGTGTGCCCTGCGCTCCCTGGCACCGCAGTGTCGTACCCACCCGCTGCTTTGCCTGCTTGGCTGACGGGAGACAGGCAGGCGAGTGCTGTCATTGGCAATTCAGCGGCCGGGAATGCGGCTGCCCCCGGAGCTCCCAGCAGAGGGCCCTGAGCCTCAGCCCGGTGCCCTGAGCCCAGCGGTCTGCCGAGTCCTCCTCGCGTCCCTCGCTCGCGCCTTTCTGGAAAGGAGGTGTTGGTGACGCAGTGTGGGGGGCGCAGAGGCCTGACGGGGCAGGTGGAGGCCGAGGGCTCACTCCCAGCCCTGCCCCAGGAACGCTGGCGGGCGAGTGCCGAGCAGTCCAAGGCCGAGTCCACGCAGCGCGCCCTGGAGGAGCAGAGGAAGGTCCTGGCCCAGCAGACGGCCATGGAGCGGGAGGAGCTGGAGCGGGCCAAGGTGAGTCCAGCCACACCGTCTCCAGCGGCCATCCCTGCCGTGATGCCCGAGGACACTCACCCGACCTGTGCACCCTCGTCCCAGAGTGCCTTGCTGGAGGAGCAGAAGTCCGTCATGCACAAGTGTGGGGAGGAGCGGCGGCGCCTGGCGGCCGAGTGGACCGAGTTCTTCACACAGCAGAAGCTGAGTAAAGAGCGGGCCGAGCGAGAGGTGGAGTGGGCGCTGCAGGTGGACGCCCAGCGGGAGGGCACCCTCATCAGCCTGGCCAAGGTAGAGCCCCGAGCTGCCAGCCCTGCCCTTTCCTTCCGGTCCTCACTGTCTGCTCCTCCATCAGGCTGGGTCAGCTCAGCAAAGGGCACAGCAACAGTCATCATATAATAGTCACAGCTTCATTCTGCTGGCCTGGTGCTTTACACACATTGCTCATTCTATCCTCGTCAATCCCCAGGACTTAGATAGAAAAAGGGGGGTTCAGAGAAGCTGAGCCCAGGGTGAGGCAGCACGGAGCCATGGCCCCCCTCCCTGACTGGTTCTGGGACCCCCTTATCCCGCCCCCTTCTCCCAGAATCAGGATCAGATGGAGCCACTGCAATGAGGCGGGCGGGCCAGGGGCTCCTCAAACCCTAAGCAGAGCCTAGTTCAGCTCCCGAGAGGACACAGCAGTGAAGGCTTTGCCATGTCCAGGAGCAGGCAGAGCTGAAGATCCGGGCCAGTGAGCTCCGGGCCAAGGAGGACCAGCTGGCAGCCGAGCGGGAGGCTCTGGAGCGGGACCGGGAAGAACTGCGGCGGGAGAAGGAGCGGGTCAGCGCCGCCGCCCTGCGCATCAGGCTCCGCTCCGAGGAGATGGACAAGATGAGCCAGGTCCCGGCAGCTCAGCTGGGCGCGCGGCGGGGCTGGGCAGTGCCTGTCCTCAGGCAGCCTGGCTGACCCAGGTGGTCTCCCCGCAGGTGGCCTCGGAGAAGTTCCAGGAGGGGGAGCGGGCATTGCGGGAGGCCCGGCAGGTGCAGTCAGAGCACCAGGCCCGGCTACAGCTGGTGCAGCAGCAGCTGGAGCGGCTGCAGCAACAGGAGCAGCACATGCACCAGGCAAGGCTCCCCCCACCCCACCCCCACCCAGCTCCTGCTCCCCCATCTGGCTCCACCGACCCCCCCCACCTCCAGACCCTCACGGCCGTGTCCTTCTCTCTGGGGACGGGGGACAGGAGCGTCTGAGTCTGGCCCAGCAGAGGCTACAGCTGGACCATGTCCGGCAGGACCTGCCCTCTGGTCCCGTGGCGCCGCTCGCCCAGGTCCAGGGCCTGGCAGCCTCCGGCCCGAGTGGTAAGTGGCCCCGGAAGGATGGACGTTGACCATCGGGTGGGCAGTGCCAGGAGCATCTGCCCACACCTCCCTCCACTCAAGTGAGGGGCTAGCTGGTTTTAAAGTCCTCTCGTTAAAACATCTTGACACAAGGAATGCATGTCCATTATAGAAAAATACATTTGGCCCCAGCTGGTTTGGCTCAGTGGATAGAGCGTCGGCCAGCGGACTGAAGGGTCCCAGGTTCGATTCCAGCAAAGGGCACAGGCCCGGATTGCGGGCTCGATCCCCAGTGTGGGGCGTGCAGGAGGCAGCCAGTCAGTGATTCTCTCTTATCATTGACGTTTCTGTCTCTCTCTCCCTCTCCCTTCCTCTCTGAAATCAATAAAAATATATTTTAAAAAATACATTTGAAAATAGAGGGAAGAAAACTTATAAAATGTCACTCTCAACCGCACACTCTAGAGACAACCACATTTAATGTTTTGGTGCGTAGTGTTCTAGACTGCGTCAGTTTTAAAAACAAAATTGACATCCTATCATATACTGTTTCGTACCTTGATTTTTTAATTTGGAAATATACATATAGAACATGTTTTCGGATCAGAAATTAAACATTTAACCATAATTTTTAATCAGTATAAGCTTCCATTATGAGGCTGTTCCATACTTTTAATGATTTTCTACTAGGTGATTTTTTTGTCGCTAAGAAAAACAGCACATCAGTGAAAATCTGTACATATGTCTCTGCACTTTTGCCTGATTATTTCCCTTGAATAAGTTCCTAGAATTAGACTTTCCAGGTAAAATCCCCCGAGCGTTCTCAAAGCCTTTTGAGAGTTGGTGGAGAAGGTGGGTCCTCGGTGCACCCACCGTGTGGTAAGAAGGCCCCCGGGAGACAGGCTGTGGCCCCCTGCCCTCCCATCCACACGTGGTCCCTGACCTCCTCCTCATCCTTTTCAGCCATCATGGCTCCTGCTCCCGCCAATCCTCAGGGCATCCAGCCATCAGCCACCCCGGGCCCCTCGCTTCGCCACACCAAGCTGGTGCTGCTGCAACACACGGCTGAGGAGGTAAGCATCCCATAGCAAAGGCGGACGCCACCCAGGCCCGCCACTCCCCCTGGACCGGGGTCCTCGTGGTCACCTCGGTGACAGGCAGCTCAGGGCAGTCAGAGAGGAGCACGTCCTGGCCCTGAGGAGGGCTGGGCCCACCCCAGGAGGGGACTGTCTCAGACCTGTCCTATCCGCCAGGTTCTGTTCTAGCCCTTGCATATTCTTGCCAGGGAACCTCACAGCAACCCTGTGACAGCAGTGGCAGCACTTCCTGTTTCAGGCTCTGTGCTGAAGCGTTGCCCTCCCCCAGCCCTGCAAGGAAGGCGATGCTCTTCTCCCCAGTTCGCAGACAGGCTTAGAGAGTGACCTTCTGTGCTAGCGAGTGGCCTTGCCAGAACCTGGTCTTTCAGGCCTGTGCGCCTGCTCCTTCCAGGCCCCGCTTCCAGCTCACAGCTTCCCAGAGCCAGGGAGTAAGTGGGGAGGGGCCTGGAGTGAGGGCTGGCCCATAGCACCCGGGGACCCACCTACTCAGTCCCTCGAGCCTGTGTTCCTGTTCACGGAAGCGGGACAGGAGGGGGCCAGAGGGGAGTGCTCACCCAGCTCTGCCTTTCAGGACCAAGACTTCTTGGAGAATGAGCAGTTCTTCCTGGAGACCCTGAAGAAAGCCTCCTACAATATGACATCCCACTCAGCCTAAAGGGCCCTGCTGCCTCCTCAGCAGAAGACTCGGACCCTGGCACTCTGTCCTAGCGCCCCCTGGCTGCCAGCTCCAGGGAGGGGGTGCCCAGGGAAGGCTCTGAGATGCCCAGGGCCTGATAACAACTCTTCAAGTAGACAGGGTCCAAGGGCCTTCCCACCGCGCCAGCCGCAGCTGAGGCAGGCAGGTGCCCCCAGGCCTCGGGTTTGACAATGTCTCTGCCCCCAGACACTGTCAGCTTCAGCTTTGGTTCTCTGGGCCCGTCCCCTTGTCGGAAGGCAGGTGGTTGAGGGATCTTTTCACCGGGGCCTCTTCTGAGGCAGGGGGTATTCTCCAGGGATGCCCCGAGCAGCCTCCTGCCCTCCCACCTGAGGCCAGCAGAGACAGCACAGGGCCCGCTCCCTGATGGGGACGTGGAGGCGGACCACCTGTTTTGAAGGGCCTCTGTCCTCTTGGCTAGGGGTGGGGGTACAGGGCCAGGAGAGGGTGGGAATCGCAATTACTTGTGAATTACTTGGAAGGAACATGTCCTGGTGAGCAGGAAGGCAGAGCGGCGAGCTGAGTGGGCCCTGAGCAGGCAGTTTGTGTGTCTGTTGCAGAACAGCTTTCGGGGGGAACTTGTTTACCCACAATCTACAGCCTTCATCTTGGACCCATTAAAGTGCTATCTGTTTTTTAATCCAACTACCTTTCATTTCTTGCCATATTGGATTCAGAGATAACCCTTCTCTTTCTGGTTCTACAGTTTCACTCTGTATGTACGTATCCACAAGCAAAACAGGGTGTTGATTTGTGTGTTTACAGATCTCTCCAGCCCTGGTCAGTGTGGCTCGGTTGGAGCCCAGTCGTTCCATACACTGGAAGGTGGTGGGTTCAGTTCTGGGCCAGGGCACGTGTGGGTTTGATACCTGGTGCATGCAGGAGGCAGTCAACTAGTGTTTTGATGTTTCTCTCTCCCTCTCTCTAAAATCAATTTAAAAATACCTAAAATTTTAAAAATATCTGTATGGTATTATCCTATACCAGAGGCCCAGTGCATGAAATTCATGCAAGTGGCTCGGCCCTCACAGCCCCGGCTTTGTCCAGGTGGTCATTTGGCT
The DNA here is from genome assembly GCF_963259705.1 of Myotis daubentonii. NCBI lineage: Eukaryota > Metazoa > Chordata > Mammalia > Chiroptera > Vespertilionidae > Myotis > Myotis daubentonii. Next base: position 54,639,572 of record NC_081855.1, on the reverse strand, counting down.
GTCCAGTCTAATTAGCATATTACACTTTTATTATTATCTGCACTAATAAAAGTATAATATGCTAATTAGACCAGACATCTTCCAGATGGCCTTCCGGACAAAGTCATGGTCACGGGGGCTGAGGCAGAGGTGGTTAGGGGTGATCAGGCCAGCATGGGAGCAATTAGGGGGTGATCAGGCCGGCAGGGGAGAGTTAGGGGGCTATCAGGCTGGCAGGCAGGGGAGCAGTTAGGGGGTGATCAGGCTGTCAGGCAGAGGCAGTTAGGGCCGATTAGGCCAGCAGGGGAGCAATTAGGGGCATCAGGCTGGCAGGCAGAGGTGGTTAGGGGTGATCAGGCAGACAGGCAGGCAAGCAGTTAGGAGCCAGCAGTCCCAGATTGCAAGAGGGATATCCTGGATTGGAGAGGGTGCAGGCTGGACTGAGGAACCCCCCCTCCCCCCCCACACACACCCTGTGCACAAATTTAGTGCACTGGGCCTCTAGTAGATAATGAAAGGCTAATATGCAACTAGACCGAATGGTGGAATGACCAGTCACTGTGATGCACACTGACCACCAGGGGGTAGATGCTCAATGCAGGAGCTGCCCCCTGGTGGTCAGTGCAGTGCCACTCAGCCAGAAGCCAGGCTCACAGCTGGTGAGCGCAGTGGCAGTGATGGGAGCCTCTCCCACCTCCACGGCAGCACTAAGGGTGTCCAACTGCTGGCTAAGGCCTGCTCCCTGTGAGGGAGGAAGGGAGGAGCTTAAGCCGGCAGTCAGACATCCCCCAAGGGCTCCAGACTGCAAGAGGATGCAGGCCGGGCTGAGAGACCCCTCCCCCAAGTGCACAAATTTTGTGCACTGGGCCTCTAGTAGTATATTTATAGTACCAATAAGCTTTGTTTTTCCACAACTTTTTTTTACATTTAACCTTGTTTCATGTAGCTGCAATTCATGAATTTTAACTGCTGAATACTATTTCATTGTTTGAATATACCACTATTTACTCATTCTTTTGCTAATGGGCATTTAGGGTGTTTACAGTTTTATTGGGATTTTATTGTAAACAATAGGGCCATGACAGTGCTGGGCATGCCACCTTGGCATATATGTAAGCACTTCTCTAAGGTAAATCCTAGAAGTAGAATTTCTAGGTCATAGAATATGTGCTTAACTTTACGAGTTAAAACTGTACTAATTACTGGCAAATTGCTCTGTAAAGCAGTTGGACCAATTTACCCTCTAACAGTGGCCTTCAATGCCTATTTAGAACTGGCCTGGCCTGGGACCTCCCGCCTACAAGCTAAACACCATGGCCAGAGGGTCTGAGGCTCAGGGAGCTCCGCGCATCGGCGCATCTGCCAGGCCGGGCCTACCGCCCCGGGTCTGTGCTGCCCCCCGGTGGCCGGCCGCGGGCAGAGCCCCGACCGCTCCCAGCTCCGCCTTGTGGTCCTCTGAGCACTTCCGGGACCGGGAACCCAGGGCCCTCCACAGCCTCTGGCGCCTCTGGCGGGAAGGACAGGACCTCGGGCTCTCCCCACAAGGAGGAATCTGGCCTGGGCGGGGGCGGGGCTAAGGGGGTCTGAGGGCAGGGCCCGGACTGGGAGGGGCGTGGCTAAGGGGGGTCTGAGGGCAGGGCCTGGACTGGAAGGGGGCGTGGCTAAGGGGGTCTGAGGGCGGGGCCTGGACTGGGAGGGGGCGTGGCTCAGGGGTCCGAGGGCAGGGCCTGATGGGCGGGGTGGGGCAGGGCCTGGGTGGCGGCGTGGCTCCTGGGTGGCGGGGGCGGGGCGTGGTCGGTCGGGGGCGGGGCTCCGCTGCGCGTTCCGGCGCCGTCCGGCCACCTCATTTGGGCTCTAGGCGGGGGCGGGGCCGACCTGAGGGAAGATGGCGGCGCCCTTGTGGCAGGCGGTGCTGGGCGCGAGCCGGAGGTGGCGGTGCTTCAGCACCTCGGGTGAGGCGTCTGAGGGTGTGGGGCTCTTGCAGGTCCCCATTAAGCCCGAGCCCTGGGGCTCGAGCCAGCGCCCGCCCGCCCTCCGAGGGCCCGGGCCGTCGCCGGCCTGAGCCGTCCCGCTCTCTGCCCGCAGCCGCGCTGAGCCGCCGGACCCCGCCTCTGGGGCCGATGCCCAACGAGGACATCGATGTGAGCAACCTGGAGCGGCTGGAGAAGTACCGCAGCTTCGACCGCTACCGGCGCCGGGCGGAGCAGGAGGCGCGGGCCCCGCACTGGTGGCGGACCTACCGGGAGCATTTCGTGGTGGAGTCAGGTGCGGGGCGCCCGGAGCAGGGGCTGTGGGTGCGGGGCGCCGGGAGCAGAAGGCTGTGGGTGCGGGTGCCCGGAGCTGGGGGCTGTGGGTGGGGGTGCCCGGAGCTGGGGCTGTGGGTGGGGGTTCCCGGAGCTGGGGCTGTGGGTGCGGGGCGCCCGGAGCTGGGGCTGTGGGTGCGGGGCGCCCGGAGCAGGGGCTGTGGGTGCGGCCCGAGCACTGGGTGCGGGCGGGGCGGGGGCAGCCTGCATCCCGTGTTGGCGGTATTGTCCAACCAGGATTTTCACCCGCTGGCCCCCCATTAGAGCTCCACCGTAGGTGTTTCTGCTCCAAAATCCGTTCTTGACCGCCGCCCCCACCATTGGAGTCAGAGCGCCGCTCTGTGTCCCCAAAATGCTCCGTGTGTAGCCCTGCCTCCCTCCCAGATTGTGAGCCCCCAAGGTCAGGGGTCCCTGCACCCCCGCACAGTGTACAGGACTTCGCTGAGTGACATTGAAAGCCGGACTCGGTGCTGGGAGGGCTGCCCTTGAGCAGCCAGCTGGGCAGTTACTGTCCGACCGAGCGGGAAAAGGTGTTGGGCTAACCGTTCTCTAGGGCCTTGCTACTCAAGAGCGTGTTCTGGGGCCAGCAGCTCGGACATTACCTAGGAGCTCCTTAGAAGCACGCTGCCATGGCCTGGCCAGTGTGGCTCAGTTGGCTGGAGCCCCTCAGGTACCCCAAAAGGTCACAGGTTCGACTCCTAGTCAGGCACATACCCAGGTTTGGGGTTCGATCCCCAGTAGGATGCAACCGATGGATGTTCCTCTCTCTCTCCCCCTCCTCTTCTCTCTAAAATCAATAAAAATCATGTCCTTGGGTGAGAATTTGAAGAAAAAAAAAATGTGTTTCAGTTTCCACTCTGACCTGCAGAATCAGAATCTGAATTTTAAGAAATTTCCCGGGTGACTTGTATGGCTCATTCATTATAGTGTGAGAAGTGCTTCTTTCATTCTAGCTTCAGCCATTCTACTGAGGACACAGGTGTGTCCGAGCCCCCTGTGACAGGCGTAAAGGGGATCCCAGCTATCACTGGGAGGCCATGTGCCTGTTTCCATGACCTAGACTGACAGTGTAAGGGGTTAGGGATTAGAAAATGCAGTCTCAAGCTGATGCAATTTGCTTAGCAGCTGGACCCTGCTCAGGTCTGAGAAGCAGACTACAGGGTAGGCTTTCGTTTTGTGAATAAAGGGGAAGCTCTAGCAGCAGATCTTGGGCAAGTGCGAGGCCTAGGTAGGCAGGCGGCTTGGCCAAGGATCCATCCCTCTTCCTCCATCTCTCCTCCCCAGACCCCAAAGGCAAGATTGACATTGGGCTGCCGCCACCCAAGGTCTGTCGGACCCAACAGCTGCTGGAGCGGAAACAGGTTCTCCGGGAGCTGAAGGCCAACGTGGAGGAGGAGCGGGCCGCCCGCCACCGCACAGGTAAGCCCTCCCAAGGGAGGGGCCCCGGTGTGCCCCTGCCCCCACCCGGGGCCCAGCTGGCACTATTCCTTCCCAGTGTGCATTCCGCTGGAGGCTGTGCGGGCTGAATGGGAGAGGACCTGCGGGCCCTACCACAAGCAGCGCCTGGCGGAGTACTATGGCCTCTACCGAGACCTGTTCCACGGTGCCACCTTCGTGCCCCGAGTCCCCCTGCACGTGGCCTACACCGTGGGTGAGGATGACGTGATGCCTGTGTACCACGGCAATGAGGTCACGCCGACAGAGGTAACTGCTGGCGGGTGCCCCTTCCTGCCCTGTGCGCACAGACACATCCCGCTGCAGGGCCGTGAGTCTCCCTTCCCCAAGAACCTCTGTGTACAACAGCTTGTCTGTCCCTGGTGGGGGTGACAGCTCCCTTGTTCTCTCCCCATCAGGCTGCCCAGGCCCCAGAGGTGACTTACGAGGCAGACGAGGGCTCCCTGTGGACACTGCTGCTCACCAACTTGGGTAGGTGTCTAGGGTACAGGAGCCAGGGCCCTGGGGGCTGGGGGCGGGGCCAGGTGGAGAGCCGCAGCCCCGGCTCCTTTCATGGGCCCTCAGTCGGTGGGTCTGTTTATGTGCAGATGGACACCTGCTAGAGCCGGATGCCGAGTATGTCCACTGGCTGGTGTGAGTACCTGGGGTGGGGCCGTGGCTCAGGCATGCGGGGAGGCCCTGGCATCCTGGGAAGAGCTGCACCTGAATTTCAGTCTTGGCTCCATCGTGGATTAACAATGGGACTTGGGGTTAACCTCCCTCCCCTCGAGGCGGCCCCTCCCCTCTGCTTCCTGGGAGTGTGAGGGCCTTAGGATCCCGTGGCTGGAAACGGGTAAGAAGAAAAGCAGGCAGCGGGCCTGGGCTGCTCCCACAGGCCTTCGGGTCACCCTGCACACATCTCCTCACCCGTAAATCTAGGATGATGCCTCACATTCCTGACCCACCCCGGGGGCTCTGTGACAGTCAAATGAGGGAGGGACCATGAGAGGCCTCTGGCAGCTGCACGTGCTCAGGGTGGCCAGCCTTTTGCTTTCTCGGCGGCTTTTGGCTCTGAACACCAGGGGACAGAAGTCAGGCAGGCGACCGCAGCTTTGGTGTTTCTGGATAACCAAGGCCAGTGACTGGGAGGCTGGTTTCTGTCATTTTTATTCAACTGCAGTTACCTACCGACGTAGCAGGACACTCTGGGGCTGCCTCTTGAGGCGGGTACAGTGGCCGTTCCGGTGCCAGGCTGGGCAGACACTCTGTAAAGCCTAGAGTTTCAGGAAACAGAAAGAAGCAACTCAGAGGTGTCGTGGTCTCCAGCCAGAGTGGCTGTGGCAGCCCTGCCCGCCCACCCCACCCTGCCAGGCTCCCCAGCGCATAGCAAACAGGCTGCTCGCCTTTGCTCTCATCCTGGCTGCCTCAGCCCCAAGGGTTCACAGGGCTCCAGCTCCTACCTGATTGCACAGAAGAGGTCCTTGTAGGGTCTGTGTCCCCCGGGAGTTGTTTCAGCCTCTAGGAAGTACTGGGTGGGGATGCTCCTGTGGCCACTTCTGTCCAGGGGCAATTCACAGATTCCTTTCCTCCGGCCAGAACCAACATCCCAGGCAACAGGGTGGCGGAAGGACAGGAGACGTGCCCCTACCTGCCCCCCTTCCCTGCCCGGGGCTCTGGCTTCCACCGCTTCGCCTTCCTGCTCTTCAAGCAGGAGAAGCCCGTCGACTTCTCTGAGGATACCCGGCCCTCCCCCTGGTAATCTACACCCCCACGCCTGTCCCCGCACCCCCACACCTGTCCCCGCACCCCCACGCCCGTCCCCGCACCCGCACCCCAGCCTCAGGCCCGCTTCCCAGCAGTGGTCAGCCTTGCTCAGTCTCCTCACCTCTCTCTTCCCTCAGGACTTGAGACGGGCAGACAGTGGTTGTGCTAGGCGGGCCCTAAGGGGCCCCTCAGGATCGCCTATGGGGCAGAGGGGGTGTGGGGCCCTGGTGTCCCCTCCCCACTCACATTCTCCCCATCTTACAGCTACCAGCTTGCCCAGCGGACCTTCCACACTTTTGATTTCTACAAGAAACACCAGGAAGCCATGACTCCAGCTGGCCTGGCCTTCTTCCAGTGCCGCTGGGATGACTCGGTCACCCACACCTTCCACCAGCTTTTGGGTAGGGACAGTGGGCTGCAGGGGGGGTGGCTGGCGCACACTCAGGCCTTTCCAGACCTGGCAGGCAGTTCTCCCTGGTCTCGGGGAGTCGCCCAGTCCTCCGCTAGGCTGGCTAGCTAGTCCCAACCTAGAGACAAGATGGGGGTTCGGGCCGGCAGCAGTCCACATCCGCACTCCTCACTCTTCTTGCAGATATGCGGGAGCCCGTGTTCGAGTTTGTGCGGCCACCCCCTTACCACCCCAAGCAGAAGCGCTTCCCCCACAAGCAGCCCCTTCGCTACCTGGACCGGTACAGAGACAGTCATGAACCCACCTATGGCATCTACTGAGTAGCTAGACTGCCACCCCCCTCAGAGGGTGGGCTGGGCCTGGGGCCACTGTCAGGCTCCGCAGGCAGGAACCATAAACACACCTCCAGGGACCAAGCTGTAGGGCCCTGGGCCCTGTCTGAGGCAGCCCCTCTGGGGTGAATGAATAAAGATGATTTCTGCTATAGCTGGTCTGGGTCTGTGTTCCAGGAGCAGCCAGATCCCCTCCCCACCCCCATGGAGTTGTATTGCTTTGTGGGTGGGAAGAGGGCTGCCTCCCATCCCAGGAGGTAACTCCTGTGACCCAGTGGCTGAAGGCAGGTCCAGAAGAAAAAGCAGGTTGAGGTCTTGGCTCCTCCCACAGGCCTCTGGGAAGAGGTCTGCCCACTGAGCATTGGCCCTGGCCTGTCAGGTCTCAGAGAGCTCAGGCACACGCCCTGCCCCCTGCCTGGACGGTTAGGGCATGTCAGTCTCTAAAGGAAAAGACCACCTGTAGCCAAGCAAGAGGAGCTCTGTGCACCTTCTCCAGAAAGAGCGACTTCACACATTTACAGCACAAGACACGCGGCCGCATTGCACTGAGGGCAGCTCACCTTCCCAGCAGGCCGGCGTGGTGTGGCTCAGTGGTTGAACATCGACCTATGAACCAGGGTTTGATTCCCAGTCGGGGCACATGCCCAGGTTATGGGCTCGATCCCCAGTGTGGGGCGTGCAGGAGGCAGCTGATAAATGACTGTTTCTCATCATTGATGTTTCTCTCCTTTGCCTTCCTCTCTAAAATCAATAAAATATATTTTTAAAAAATAAATAAATTAGGTCAGCTTGGTCAGAAGAGTTAACCCTCCTCCAGCCGGTCCTGGGCCGACTTGCCCTGCCCCGGGGCAGGTGGGTTTGCAATCAGAAGCCCTCTGCTCTGAAAACGGGTTCTAGAGCAGCAGCGGCCCACACAGGGAGGGGGCTCCAGTGCAGTTAAGTGCTTCCGGTTTCCATGGAAAGGGCGTGGGAAAACCACTGGGCTGGTCTGTCTCTTGGTGACCAGAAACGCCCACCTCATGTTGAGTCGTAGCCAAGAGAAGGGAGTCACCCTGGTTTGGCAAATGCCTGAAACTCAGCTCAAGGGAAAAGTGCAGCAGGGCCCTTGGGCGGGAGAGCATTGAACCAGGACTAGCTGCGCCCCCGCTCTGGCTGCCGACACCCACCGCACCGTCCATTTCACCGCTGAAGCCGGCGGCCCTGAGCCAGGAGGAGGCCCCTGGGGTTCTGGTCGCTGGAGGCTGGGGCCGGACCCCCTGCTCAGGAGCTGCGCACGGAGGCTTAGGAAAGCCGGCAGGAGGTCCCAGGGTGAGACCAGAGAGAGCGGCCCCCAGCGCCCAGCCGGGGCGGCGGGGGTGGCTCGGGACGTAGCTGAGTGGGGAGGCCGGGGGCGGGGTCGCCGGGCGGGACGGGGCGCGCGGAAGCCGGCGGGCGCCGGGAGTGGCGGCGGTCCGGTCCTCGGAGGAGGCTGTGCCCTGTTCGCCCGAGGCGGGCCCTCGCTCCTCCCCGCCGCACCCGCGGGCTTCGGTCCCTTTAAAAGGCGCGGACCTGCCCGGCGTGCTCAGCCCGCCCTCCCGCCGCCGCCATGGCCCAGCAGCTGCTGCAGGAAAAGCTGACCTGCGCCATCTGCCTGGAGCTCTACCAGGACCCGGTGACGCTGTCCTGCGGCCACAACTTCTGCGCGGACTGCATCCGGGACTGGTGGCGCTCCCGCGTGGAGTGCCCCGAGTGCCGGGAGCTCTGCCCCGCGCGCGCCGAGCTGCGCCGCAACGTGGCCCTGAGCGACGTGGTCGAGGTGGTGCGCGCCGAGCCCCCGGCCGCCGGCCCCGACCCCGACCCCGACCCGGGCGCGCGCTGCCCGCAGCACGGCCGGCCGCTCGAGCTCTTCTGCCGCACCGAGGGCCGCTGCGTGTGCAGCGCGTGCACCGTGGGCGACTGTCGCCTCCACGAGCGGGTGCTGCTGGACGCTGAGCGCCGGGAGCGCGAGGTGACACCCCGGGGCCCCTCCGCTCTCTATGTGCAGGGGTGGGGGTCAGAAAGCAGGTGCTAGGAATAGATCCCGAGCCCGGGACAAGGCCCGGTGGGGACAAGGCCCGGGAGGGGTTGCGGGGTGAGGAGCTGAGGGGTGAAGCTAAGGGCTGTGCAGGTGAGGAGGTCGGGAGCCGGAGCCAGAGGGCTGGAGGTGACGCCCGGGGCGCCCAGGTCTCGGGAATAGGCCTGGGTGGTACTGTGGGTGGCACAGACCCGGCACTAAGCATGAGGGCTTGCAGTGGGCCAGTAGGTGACAGCAGCAAGGAGGGACAGGGACAGGGACGGGTGGTACCACCGATGGCACTTGTGCCAGTGGAGGGGGATTTTGCTGGAAGGAGGGGAAGTGAAGGAGGGCTGCTGGGTGTCCTCTGGGGGAGTCAGATGACCCACTTCCTACACGGGCCTGGACTCAGGAAGATCTGATGGCTTTGGCCACACTGTCAGCTTCTCTCCCATTTCCTCGTCTGGCAGTGGGGACAACACCCATCCTCACCTGGCAGTGTGGGTGGCAGGAGAGGTGCTTGGCCAGGTGCAGGGAAGCAGATCCGCAGCGGGAGTTTTTCCTGCTCCGGGATGTTTATATCCTTGAGGGGACCAGAGGGGGCACCGCCAAACAGGAGTGCCCTCTTCCCCTCGTGCCCCCTTCCCCTCGTGCCCCCCGGTCAGCCTCGCCGGGGGCGGCATGAGGAGGGGACACTTCGCAGCCAATGCTGGCCCCCTCTTGTCACTCGTCCCCTGTCCCCTGGTGGACACCACAGGCCCAGCTGAGAGCCACGCTGGAGGTCACCCGGCAGCAGGCCACCCAGGCCGAGAGCCAGCTCCAGGGGCTACAGCAGCGAAGCAGCCAGATCCAGGTACCGGCCTGCCTGTCCCACCCCCCACTTCATGTTGTGCTCTTCAGGCAGCCACCAGCTGGCCCCTGGGACCCTGGGCAGTAGGTGTGAGCCACCTTGACAATGCCTCCCGGCATCAGGGAGCGAGGGGCTGAATGGGGGAAAGAGATTCCAGGGACCCTGTCTCCCCATATCTGCACCCCTCAGCCCAGTGGGCAGCGGCGGCCCTGGCCACCCTAGGCTCCTCCTGTGCCCATCCAGAGCTCGGCCTGCAACCTGGCTTCCATGGTCTCTGGCAAGTTCAGCCGCCTGCTGCAGGCCCTGGAGATGCGTCGCATCAAGGCACTGCGGGCCATCGAGGTGGCCAAGACACAGGCACTGGCACAGGCCCAGGAGGAGGAGCAGCGGCTACGGGGCCACCTGGAGGCCACGGCTGTCTTTGACCGCTGGACTCAGGACCTCCTGGAGCAGTCGGATGACCGAACCTTCGTCCAGGTACTAGAACAGAGGGTGGCAGGTTGAGGGACCAGAGTGCCTGCCCCTTGCTCCCGGCTCACTGCCGCTGCCTTGGGACTCAGGGATCACAGCTCCTGGCGCCCCCAGGGCCTCTTGGGCCGCTGACCCCTCCACAGTGGGATGCAGATCAGCAGCTGGACGGCCTGAAGGAATTTCTGAACCAGCTCTGTGGCCTCCTCCTGGACAATGGGGACCCGCACGGGGCACCAGCTGAGGCGGCTGACTTGGGTCCCCCGGGTAAGGCTGACCCCAGATCTCTCCCTCACCCTGAGCCCAGCTGTCCCTCCCACTGAGGGTGGGAGGGTGGCAGGGTGGGAGTGGAACCTCCATGAGCACCCCCTAACACTGCTTTGCCCTCTAGAGACCTCAGATGCCCTGGCATTGGTCCCAAGCCCGGTTTGTCCGCTGAGGAGGAAACTCTGGCAGAGTAAGGAGGCCCAGCACCTATGTGTGCACCTGTGTGTGCGTGTGAGTGCATTGTGCACACATGTGGATGCGGGTGTGTACACAGGCACTGTAAGCGCATGTATATGTACACATGTATGTATGTGTGTGTGGCACCTACTATGATTGCCCTGTCCATGCCCTTCCCTGGGTCTGGCCTCACCCCGGCACCCCTGTCGCAGGAGGCACAGCTCCTACACGTGGAGGCAGTATAGGGTTGAAGGAGGGTCTAGGCCAGTGATGGCGAACCTTTTGAGCTCGGCGTGTCAGCATTTTGAAAAACCCTAACTGAACTCTGGTGCCGTGTCACATATAGAAATTTTTTGATACTTGCAACCATAGGAAAACAAAGACTTAGGTTTTTGATATTTATTTTATATATTTAAATGCCATTTAACAAAGAAAAATCAACCAAAAAAATGAGTTCCTGTGTCACCTCTGACACGTGCCATAGGTTCGCCACCACTGTGCCAGGCACACAAAGCTGGATTGGCCGCGCTTCTCCCACTTCTGCCAAGTTACTTCTCTTTCTGGACCTCAGTGTTCTCGTCTGTGAAGTGAGGCTAACGGACGGTTCTGCCTCAGAGGTCGCCGCCAGGATTGAGCGCTCGCTCAGCGGGCAGCGTGCCCGGCAGGGGTTTAATGTGCCATCAGTGGAGCGTGGACAGGCACAGGCCCCCTGCCCGCTCACCTCCAGCCCCTCTCTCCCCAACAGATTATCGCAATCTGACCTTCGACCCAGGGAGTGCCAACCGCCACCTTTACCTGTCTCGGCAGGACCAGCGGGTGGAGCACCGGCGAGAGCCCCGAGGCCTGGTTGAGCCAGGCAGCTTTGAGCTCTGGCAGGTGCAGTGTGCCCAGAGCTTCCAGTCTGGACGGCACTACTGGGAGGTGCACACATCGAACCACTTGGTGACACTGGGCGTCGCCTACCCCGACCTGGCACGGCACAAGCTGGGGCCCTACACAGACAACATCGGCCGTGGGCCCAGCTCGTGGGGGCTCTGTGTTCAGGAGGACAGCGCCCAGGCCTGGCACAATGGGGAGGTCCAGCGCCTCCGAGGGGTGCCAGGGAAGCTGCTGGGCGTGGACTTGGACCTGACCTCTGGTTGCCTCACCTTCTATAGCCTGGAGCCTGAGACCCAGCACCTACACACCTTCCACGCCATCTTCACCCAGCCCCTCCACCCTGTCTTCTGGCTCCTAGAGGGTAGAACCCTGACCCTGTGCCATCGGCCTGAGGCCAGGCTCCCTCCAGGGCTCCAGGAAGAGGCCTCGGGGCTCAGCTGAGAAGGCACAGGATGGAACTCCGGGCTGGGCACAGGAGCCACCATGCCTGTGTGCCCACGAGCCGCCCCAGCCCCTGGCCTGGGGACCTGCGGCCACAGCTCTCATGGGGCCAGCTGTGGGCCAGCAGATTGACTCGGGGTGAGGCTGGGCCACTTGTGGGGGTGGAGGGACCCCCAAACTGGAGTTAACTTTCCCAGCCTCTTTGAAGGAGACAGGGACTAGGAATGGAGTCAAATGGGAGGCCCCTGCTCCAGGCAGAGCCCAGTTCCAGGGGCTGCCTGGGCGTCAGAGGCAAGGGCAGCGCCCAGGGACTCCTGGTCCTACAGGAGAGCCCGTGCAATGTGGTCCACGCCACAGGCTGCGGCAAAATAGTGCGCGCGCGGCCCCAGCGTGCCTCCCAGAGACGGTGTAGCCAGGGCAGCTTCGGGTGTGGGGAGGGAACCGCAAACTATTCCTAGACACAGTCTACGGAAAGGTGGTTTCTACCTCCTCCTTCCCCGTCTCTGTCCCTTCTTTTTTCCTTAACATTTTGCTATATTTTAGTCTTTTATTTTGTACATCCTGTGGCTGCCACTCCATAAACCGTTGTGTTTTCTACATTTTGATGTAACGTAAGCATTTTTCACGTTATAAAAGTTGTTTCCTGGACGATGACCATATAAACATCATTCTCGTGACTGTCAGGGTTTTACTGACCCATTATCGGACCTTCAAATTGTTGGATTTGGGCTCATAAAAATATTGCTGTGATGAGTATTTTTGAGCAGGTTAGGGCGTCGTCCCAATATGCCAAGGTTGTGAGTTTGATTTCTAGTCAGGTACTTATCGGAATTAACCAATAATGCATCCGTAAGTGGAAGAGCAAAGCAGTATTTTTCTCTCCTAAAAATAAAGTTTTTCTAAAGGATAACACATGCCAACACTCCAAAAAGTACAAAATACGTTTGTATTTTTGTTAGAAGTGTATCGCCCTCCCACGCTGATATCTGGCCTTGGTTGCAAACCCCATCTTGTGGCCTTGCTCCTCAGCCCTGTGGCTCTCTGGTCAAGGACAGGGCCAGGCCTCTGATTGGTGCAGCCTGGGCAAGGAGCCCCCAGTCAGATTCCTAAGGTGTGGGGAGTTCCCCAATCTTGGGAGGGGGCATCATACACTGGGCAGCCTGACAGAGCAACAGGAGGCAGCCAGGACCTCACGGAACAGCCGGACTCCGTGGGGAGGAAGCATGCTGCTGGCTACCCCAGGGTACAGCTTCCAACCATCGCTCCTCATCCGAGGGCCCCGACACACGTGTCCAGCTGAGTGTGGCTGAGCCCACACTCTGACAGGGACAGAGAAAGGAAGACGGGCTCCCTTTCCGCTTCTAGGGGCCCTTTATTCTATGAACGTACCTTTTCATCGGGGTGTTGGTCCCTTCCTTACTGTTCTGGATCGTGACCAGTAACCTGTATGTCACATGACGCGATGCTACTGCCGTTGCTATGGTGGGAAACGGAGCGGTGCTGCTCTAGGTGCGGGGACAAGCGTGTACAGATCTCTCGGAGAGCTCCTGCAAGGTACTCGTCTGCCTGGCTCTGGCAGAAAAACGCATTGGTAGAGGGAAGCGAAGCATGGGCTTGGGGAGTAACATTGGACTAGCCAGCGGTGTTTCCAGCATTTCTGCCCCCGGCTCACAGGTCTGGGCGTCTGTGTGGCAGAATCAGGAGAGGGACACACAGACAGAACAAGGACGGGAGGGCAGGAGAGACTGTACAAGACGGGCCCTTACAGCACAGGAGATATTGTCAATGTTGAAATAACGAAGTACAGTGCCAGATGGGTCCCGGAAATACAGGGGGGAACACTTTGTAAAGTATATGATTGTCTAACCGCTATGCTGTACATAGCATATGAGTATGAATATAAAATAATAATAAAAAGTTTGAATTTCCCGAAACCGGTTTGGCTCGGTGGATAGAGTGTCAGCCTACGGACTGAAAGGTCCCAGGTTTGATTCCGGTCAAGGGCATGTACCTGGGTTGTGGGCACATCCCCAGTAGGGGGTGTGCAGGAGGCCGCTGATCGATGTTTCTAACTCTCTATCTCTCTCCCTCTCTGTAAAAAATCAATAAAATATATTTTTTTAAAAAGTTTAAATTTAAAAAAAAAACACTAAAAAATAGCCCTAGCCAGTGTGGCTCAGTGGATAGGGCATTGGCCTGTGGACCAAAGGGTCCCAGCTTCGATTCTGGTCAAGGTCATGCACCTTGGCTGCAGGCTTCTCCCCGGCCCAGGCCCTGGTTGCGGCTCGTGCTGGAGGCAAGCAGTTGATGTGTTTCTCTCACATCGATGCTTCTCTTATCCCCTCTCACTCTCCCTAAAAATCAATGGAAAAAGTATCCTCGAGTGAGGATTAACAACAAAAATTAACAACTAAAAAATAAACAAATCTTTGAGGGGCTTAGGAGCCAGGGGAGTTGGAGGGAGTTGGGTTGGAGGTCAGAGAGGTGAGGGGCAGAGCGGAGGCGGCTCTCCCCCAGGCAGGACGGGAAGGAAGGGAGCCGCACAGCAACTGTAGGAAACGAGGCTTCAAGTAAGGGGACTGGAAGCTAGAAGACAATGGAGCCAGGCCTTGGAGAGTCGGAGAGGAAAGGCTTTCCATGCTAGAATCCCATACCCAGCCAGACTGTCAATCAAGGCTGAAGCCTGAACAAAGACCTTTGCGGGCACTTCCCCACCCAGTCCCAGGAAGCTCCCAGAGGACTTTTCAAAAGCAAAGAAGTAAATCAGTGAAGGGAAAGGAAGGTCTGGGATCCAAACAATGGACTTGGACATGGAAGGTAAGTGAGTAAGAATGTAACTCTCCAGGGATCCGAGCACAGCACCCGCACCGGCTCCCGGCTCCCGAGGACACGCTGTAGGGAGTGGAGGTAGCGGCTGGAAGCCACTGGCTGTCCGTGGGAGCAAGAGTCGAGTATGCGGGGCTCGGGGCTGCCAGTTTTTATTATTCTAAGCCTCATTCCATGAAACCCTTTACTTTTCAGGTACTCTAAATATGTTATTTGAAATAAACACATCCAATTTTTGAAAACTTCATCGAAAGCCTAACAAAAAAGAACACGGCGTGGGTCCCGTTTTCAGTTTCTTTCAAAGACGCAAGCAGAGGTGGGCTGGCTTGTTGGTGACCCTCCTTGGCTGGGCTGCTTTTGCTTGTTCATTTTTATTTCCGGTCGACTTTTATTTATTTCTGAAGCAATACTGCAACCAGACAGGCTCTTCGATGAGGGTCAGGATTATTTTCAGCCTACACCTTCTGGGTGTAAATTCTTCCTCTTCCGCGGGACTAGTTATGCGACCTGTATGGCAAGATAGGGAGCCTGTGGGAATTCCATTTCCCATCCCTCACAACAGTCCTTGTAAGGGTAGAGGCAGAGGGCGATGCCGGCAGGAGCGTGCTCCAGCAGAGCTCAGCAGTGCCAGTTACCCTTTCCCCTGAAGAGCCAACTCACTGAAAAGGAATGACTATGTTGGGCAAACAACTTTAAAGCTATGATAATGCAAGTGAGCTATCAAAATGCCACCCCCCTGACAGATCAAATCGCCATGCCTTCCTGGGGGAGCAGGTCTTCCTGAACAGGCTGTGGGGTGGGAGGCAGAGGGCCAGCTGGGACTCGCCCCTGACTACCCCCAACCCGAAAGGTACCCCTTCCCGCTCCAGAATCAGGCAGGCCTGTGGTCTCGGCAAGCCCAGGAGCAGGGAGGCGCTGACGCCTGAGCCTCTGAGCCGCTCCTGGTCTTGGCAGACAAGGGACCTTCGAGATCAAGGGCTCCCTGTGGAAACCAGCGTATGGAACTCATTACCCGCCTACCCGCCAATGCAGGCCCGCCCAGGCCCGCTCCTGAAGATCTGTCTCTTCCCGCCCTGGTTTCTGCCCGCCTGAGTCTGAGCAGTCAGTCTGCGAACCCCCAGCTCAAATGTCATTCCTCCAGGAGGGCCTTCGCGATTCCCTGCCTTTATCATGAACCCCCCCCACGTCCCACCCCGCGGCAGTGAAGAGCACCTCTCTTTCAATGTTTTTAGCTCTTTGCTTTCTTCCCTCCGGTCAGGGGGCTCTCCATAGCATATTTCCAAAGTAGACATTCTTACCCTGGGTTCTTGGGGAGAGAGTCTATCTGTTTTCATTGTCCTCCAGCTGCAATCGAGCATTTTTCTCTGTTATGCAGGGAAAGAACACATCACAATGCTACTAGCAATACCTGTGACTTGTCACCAATAGAAATTTCAGACATTTTCAGAGCGTGTTGCCATGGTGACAGAGAAGTTGGAATACCATTTATGCTCATCACTGTTTCAAAGATACAGTAACTGTTAGGCCCCATCAGATCTTGTTGTTTGTGTTAAAAAAAAACAAAACACATATAGCCTGGCCGGCGTGGCTCAGTGGTTGAGCATTGACTTATGAACCAGGAGGTCACGGTTGGATTTCCTGTCAGGGCACATGCCGGGGTTGCAGGCTCTATCCCCAGTGAGAGGCCTGCAGGAGGCAGCCAGTCAATGATTCTCTCATCATTGATGGTTTCCATCTCTCTCTCCCTCTCCTTTCCTCTCTGAAATCAACAAAATATATTTTTAAAAATATATATTAAAAAAATAAAAGCATTACATACAATAAAGTGCACCATTTTAAATGCCTAGTGAGATGAGACTTAACAAATGCCTCCACTTGGGGAACCGCACCCCCAGCCCCGGGCACACCACAGGTGCCCACGCGTGTCCATGGACCAGAACTGAATTCCCCAAACAAGGGGCTTGGGAGAAGAGAAGACACTAACTTCCCATTTCAGGGTTAGGAAAGTCCCAGTTCCCTTGGGGGGGGGGGGTAAATGGAGTCGCTAAGGGGCACAAACACGCGCAATCAGCAGTTCTTTTCCTCTGCGTCAGCAGCGCCGGGGCTGTGCTAATGGCGCAGAGTCGGGCTGGAGGTGGAAGGTGCTGGCTGCGCCCGGCCTGGCCACATCTGGGGGAGGCTTGCAGGGCAATGGAGGGTGAACTCCTTCCCAGTTTCCTTCAAGCGTGCTGCCCTCGCTCGCCTCCTCTGCCCTCTCTCACCCCTTGCAGCAGCGCCCGCCCCTCAGCCCCGCGGGCCCGGGAGGACCCACCACCCAAGAGCCCCTGGAAGTCAGGCGGGGGCCCAGGGCGGCCCAGCAGTCAGAGCTGGGGCGGGGTGTCAGGGACCCGGGCGGGCCCATGGCGCGGGGGGCGGTGGCGCCGAGGACGGGCGGGGGCGGGACCCTGGCGGCGGTCCCAGGGGGCGGTGCCCGGGCGTGAGCGGTCCGTCCCTCCCAGGCGGGAGCAGAACAGGCGGCGCCGGGCGGCCGCGGAGCCATGGACGGCAGCGGGCCCTTCAGCTGCCCCATCTGCCTGGAGCCGCTGCGGGAGCCGGTGACGCTGCCCTGCGGCCACAACTTCTGCCTCGCCTGCCTGAGCGCGCTCTGGCCGCACCGCGGCGCGGGCGGACCCGGCGCCCCCGGGGGCGCAGCCCGCTGCCCGCTGTGCCAGGAGCCCTTCCCCGACGGCCTGCAGCTCCGCAAGAACCACACGCTGTCCGAGCTGCTGCAGCTCCGCCAGGGCTCGGGCCCCGGGCCCGGGCCCGGCCGGGCCTCGGCTCCGGCCCCGGCCCCCGAGCCCGCGGCCCCCAGCGCGCCCCCCAGCGCCCCCGAGCCGTCGGCTCCCTGCGCGCCCGAGCCATGGGCCGCGGGCGAAGAGCCGGTGCGCTGCGACGCGTGCCCCGAGGGCGCCGCCCTGCCCGCCGCGCTCTCCTGCCTCTCCTGCCTCGCCTCCTTCTGCCCCGCGCACCTGGGGCCGCACGAGCGCAGCCCCGCGTTACGCGGGCACCGCCTGGTGCCGCCGCTGCGCCGGCTGGAGGAGAGCCTGTGCCCGCGCCACCTGCGGCCGCTGGAGCGCTACTGCCGCGCCGAGCGCCTGTGCCTGTGCGAGGCCTGCGCCGCCCAGGAGCACCGCGGCCACGAGCTGGTGCCGCTGGAGCAGGAGCGCGCGCTCCAGGAGGTGGGCGCCGGCGCCGCGCACGGGTGACGGTGGGCGGGCCGAGGGTCCTGGGTCGCCCCCCGCCCCCCATCCTTCCCATTTTGTTCATGTTCTCCTGGAAGCTGAGGGTCTTTGCTGTCCCTTCCAGCCCTGACAATGTCATCCGCTCGCGATGGGCTGGGCTGATGCGGGGACCCAGCGAGAACGCGAAAGGACGCGGAGGGTGGGCAGGGGGCCGGAAGCCCAGGCGGGGCCCATGGGGGTCTAAGGCAGGAGGGATCTGGATTAGGCCCTGCGGGTCCTGGGCAGCTGATTCCCGCAGCGCGGCTGATGAGACCGGCCAGTTCGTGCGGGTCCGGCCTCCAGGTTCGCCGGGCCCAGAGGCCGCGGGTTTAGATGGGTGTGGCAGCCACTGGAGAGCGGCCGGTGGAGCACACAGACCGCTCTGTCCAGCAGCTCCGGGGCCAGTGGTGGGACCATGTGCGCGGTCCTTCCTGCTGCCTCCGCCCCCAGTTTCCTTTGGCCTCCAGCCCGGTCTTGGCGCTTTGGCCTTGGGATTTTCCGTGTCTCCAGCCTGAGCCGCCGTGACTCATAAGACCCAGGGCATTTGCCCGGAATCCCCATTTTTAAGGCCTGGATTGGGGACACGGACTCTTTGGGGACGGGGTCCCCAGGACAGCTGAATGGCCTCTTGTGCAGCCCCTGCTCCCTCCATTCTCTGCCTCTTGTCCACCGAAGGAAGTTCTCAAATGAATGTGACATTGAGGACCACGATGGCCTTGTACTTGCCCGCTGGTCAGAGAGGGGAGGCAGACAGCCCCCAGCCAGACTGTGCTCCCCCTGGGCATTTGGGAAGACACCCGCCTCGGCCTGGGGCCCGCCCTCTGACATATTGTGGGACATCACGGCCACCCCCAGTCCCACCGGTGTGCCGATACCATGCCCCCGTCACCTCTGCCCTGCCCCGGGGTGAGGCCTGGGACCCCCGGGCAGGCTGTGGCCTCTGCCAGTCTCCGTACTCATGAAGATGTCACCCACAGGCCGAGCAGCCCAAAGTGCTGAGTGCCGTGGAGGACCGCATGGATGAGCTGGGCGCCGGCATTGCCCAGTCCCGGCGGACCGTGGCCCTCATCAAGGTCAGCCCCGACCCTGACCTCGTCTCCTCCTGCAGGAGGCTCCTGGCACTGTGAGCTCGCAGGGTGGTCTGGTCCCCTCCAAGGAGGCCTGTGCCCAGGGCATTGCCCAGTCCCACTGAGCACGAGTGTCTCCCCCGACCTGGCAGAGACCCAGGGCGGCTCTGGCGGGTCCCTCTGCCCCTCCCAGAGGGTGGGGTGGGAGAGGGGGGTCTGGAAGGATGGGGCCCAAACAGTGATGGTCTGTGCCCTCCCCGCCGCTCCCCCTGTCCGGTGCAGAGCGCAGCGGTGGCTGAGCGGGAGAGGGTGAGCCAGCTGTTTGCGGAGGCTGCAGCCACCCTGCAGGGGTTCCAGAAGGAGGTGCTGGGCTTCATCGAGGAGGGGGAGGCCGTCATGCTGAGCCGCTCCCAGGGCGACCTTCGGCGGCAGGAGGAGCAGCGCAGCAGGCTGAGCCGGGCCCGCCACAACCTCAGCCAGGTCCCCGAGGCCGACTCAGTGAGCTTCCTGCAGGTGAGGGCCGCACGTGGGGCCAGAGAGGGCGGGAGGCGGAGAGAGATGGGTGCCGAGCCTTCAGGGCGGTGCCAGCTCCCGGCAGGGCTGTCTCACCCCCCTGGGAGGCACTGTGGCTCGCAGGGCCTCCATGGGCATGTATCTGGCACAGGAGCTGCTGGCGCTCAGGCTGGCCCTGGAGGAGGGGTGCGGCCCCGGGCCTGGCCCCCCGCGGGAGCTCGGCTTCACTAAGTCATCCCAGGCTGTGAAGGCGGTGAGAGAGGTGCTGGCCGCGGCCTGCGCCAGCCAGTGGGGGCAGCTGCGGGGGCTGAGCGGTGACGAGGACGGGCCGCACAAGCTCGGCCCGGAAGGTGGGTGCCCCTCCAAGTGACTCACCTCCCAGGCCCCCGGCCCGGTGCCCATGCAGGAGCAGAGGATGGAAACTGCCTGTTGCTGGGCGGAACCCGAACCCTGCCCGGGACTGGAGCCACCACCCCGTAATGACCAGTCAGCCACTTTGGCCGTAGCCCACAGGACAGGGCGGGAGGGGCTTCTCCCCGCCCACCCTTTAACTTCAGGGGGGCTGGGGTCTGGGGGCAAGTGGAGCAGAGGCAGACTCCGAGGGCCAGGCATACATGTGACCCAGGGTACCCTACCTGGGCGGCGTGCCTGTCCCAGGAGGCTTGGGTTGCTGGGAGGAATTGGGGGAAGAGGGAATTGGGGGTCACGGCTTGGGAAGGGGCACCTT
Source organism: Myotis daubentonii (assembly GCF_963259705.1). Lineage (NCBI taxonomy): Eukaryota > Metazoa > Chordata > Mammalia > Chiroptera > Vespertilionidae > Myotis > Myotis daubentonii. The sequence goes on along the minus strand of NC_081855.1, from coordinate 54,619,844 downwards.
GCAGAGCAGCCCGGTCCCGGGGAGCTGGCGAGACCCCTCCGCTGTCTTCTCTCTGCAGCCGATGCTGAGTCCCAGGACCCAGATAACAGCAGCCACCTGGACAGCGAGGTGCCCCGGGATTACTTCCTCAAGTGTGAGTGCACCCTGGGCTCGGCCCTCCGCACACGGGGCCCCCTGACGGCCGCAGGGCTGGCCTGGCCCTGGAGTCCCTCCTTGTCCGTGGGGTGAACTAGGCCAGCTCATGGGGCTCGCTCCATGGGCTGAGTAGTGCTGGTTGCAAAGGTGGGGCGAGGCTGTGCTTGGGGAGGTGGGCACCTAGGGGAGGGTGTCCTCTCTGGCCTTGCCCCTGAGCCCCGCGTCTCTCTCCTGCCGGGGAGCAGTCGCCTACATCGTGGACCTGGACAGTGACACGGCGGACAAGTTCCTGCAGCTGTTCGGAACGAAAGGCGTGAAGAGGGTGCTGTGTCCCATCAGCTACCCCGAGTCCCCCACCCGCTTCACGCACTGCGAGCAGGTGCTGGGCGAGGGCGCCCTGGACCGGGGCACCTACTACTGGGAGGTGGAGATCATCGAGGGCTGGGTCAGCGTGGGCGTCATGGCTGAAGATTTCAACCCACAAGAGCCCTACGACCGGGGCCGGCTCGGCCGCAACGCCCACTCCTGCTGCCTGCAGTGGAACGGACGCGGCTTCTCCGTCTGGTTCCACGGGCAGGAGGCGCCCCTGCCGCACGCCTTCTCGCCCACGGTCGGGGTCTGCCTGGAATATGCCGACCGAGCCCTGGCCTTCTACGCCGTGCGGGACGGCAAGGTGAGCCTTCTGCGCCGGCTGAAGGCCACCCGGGCCCGCAGGAGCGGCCCCCCGGCCTCCCCCGGGGACCCCTTTCAGAGCGCCCTGGACAGCCACTTCCCGGGGCTCTTCAGGAGCCGGCTGAAGCCCGCCTTCTTCCTGGAGAGCGTGGACGCCCACCTGCAGATCGGGCCCCTCAAGAAGTCCTGCATATCAGTGCTCAAGAGGAGGTAATGCGGGCGCCCGGCCTCGGCCGCTGCCTCGGCTCCTGGCATTTGCGACTCCGCAGCCCACGCGTCCTCAGTCCTCAGCAGCCTCATTTCTAAAAGAACACTTGGCCTCCCAGACCCTCTCAAGTGCCTCTCAGACCCCCTCCCCCCACTGCAGGCCTTGTTTCCGGGAGAGAGAGCCACAGCCAGGACAGATCCAGGCTACCCCAAGCCCTCCCTTTCCAGGTGCCTAGGACAGTGCCTGGCACACAGTAGGTGCTCAATAAACATTTGTTGAGTGAATGACTCCTTCCTGCTCTCCGCCCACCAAGGATTTCCCAGTGTTGCTCATCTTTCAGGAGCCGGTCTTGAAAGGCAGGAGAAGCGAACAGAGTCCCTGGTCCCAGGATTCCTGTTGGGAGGGAGGGAGCCCAAAGAGGGGGCTGAAATGGGGTGCCTGCCCTTTGGAGCAGCCCTACTCCCTGGTTCTGGACAGGGGCAGCTAGCGATGGCTTCTCCCGTGGGGGTGCCCCAGTCATTCTGGCTGCCCCTGTGTTTGCCTGGCCTGGTCTGGTTCCCATCAGCTGTTTTCATCCTTAACGCCACAGCCTCGCTCTGGACCTGCCTGTGGTGTTTGTGCCCAGGACTGACTGCAGACATCACACCCCCGAGAGCAGGGCACGGCTCCTGGGCGTGGGCAAGAAGGCTTGAGACCCGAGTTGCTTTCACTCACACACCTTCTCAGCCCATGAAGGATGTGACTGAGCTGACGCGGGCGTGGCTGGAGCCCAGAACATCTACAGTAAAGGGACCTGTGTCCTCTGGGCTCTGCCTCACCGCCCGCACCCGGCTGTGCAGCCGGGACAGTGCTCGGCCTCCAGGCTGGGGAGACGCGTGCCCTGCACCCCAGCAGAGCCTCTGCTGCTCTGCCTGGAAGGCCCCGTGTTCCCTGCTGCCACCGAACCCCCATCGTGGCCTGGGATGCCCCAATTCTGCTCCCCGAGGCTACTCGGTGAGTGTTTCCAGGCCAGCCCGCCCTCTCTCCTTTCTTTGTGGCCCAGGGGCACCCAAGAGAACGCCCCAGCAGGAAGGGCCAGGGCAGACGGAGGCCTCTCTGCACCCGGCCCAGGTCAGGCGGGACAATGGGTGAGCTATGCAGCCAGACAGCAAGGCCATACAAGTCCTGCCCTGGCTGCCTTGGCGGCTAAAAATAGTCCCTCCTGTGCGGCCTGCCTCAGCCCGCAGCCAGGATGTTGTTTTTCTGGGTGGGCCCTCCTTGCTCCTGGTGTGTTGGGTTCAAAACACCGTTCCCTAGGCAGCCAGGGCCCCCAGCTCACCCAGCCGCTGGGGCCCATGAGGGAGGCGGCTCTGGGGCCTCACGAGGCAGGCCCGTGCGGCTTCCTCGTGTCCGCTCACCTGCTGTGAGCCTCCCACCTTTCACAACCCCTCCCACGACCCCGGTTGTCTCATCGCCCCCTGGCACTGGGGCTTCCTGGCGGAATTCCAGTCGGACTTGTCGGGTCTGCAGCCAGCGTCCCTGCCACTAGTAGTGATTCCAGCTCCCAACACTCATGTGCGCTGCAGCCGCACAGCCCCGCGCAGGGGGCGGGCACCCAGGCCGCACAGCTGGCACGGGGCTGGCAGGTGGGCACGGCCCAGGTTTCAGTGTGGTCCCCACTGTGGGGTATCCACACGCCGGCCCTTCCTCTAACTCTGGGACCCTGCTAGAGCTGGACGGATGGCGTGTGGGAGTCCCTGTGTATTCGTGTGTCTGTCTGTCTGTGCATGTGGGTGTCCTGTATGAGTGTGTCTGTCTGTGTGCCTGTGCCTGTGGGTGTCCTGTATGAGTGTGTCTGTCTGTGTGCCTGTGCATGTGGGTGTCCTGTATGACTGTGTCTGTCTGTGTGCCTGTGCCTGTGGGTGTCCTGTATGAGTGTGTCTGTCTGTGTGCCTGTGCATGTGGGTGTCCTGTATGAGTGTGTCTGTCTGTGTGTCTGTGCGTGTGGGAGTCTCTGTGTATTCCTGTGTCTGTGTGTCTGTGCATGTGGGTGTCCTGTATGAGTGTGTCTGTCTGTGTGTCTGTGCCTGTGGGTGTCCTGTATGAGTGTGTCTGTCTGTGTGTCTGTGCATGTGGGTGTCCTGTATGAGTGTGTCTGTCTGTGTGCCTGTGCCTGTGGGTGTCCTGTATGAGTGTGTCTGTCTGTGTGCCTGTGCCTGTGGGTGTCCTGTATGAGTGTGTCTGTCTGTGTGCCTGTGCATGTGGGTGTCCTGTATGAGTGTGTCTGTCTGTGTGCCTGTGCATGTGGGTGTCCTGTATGAGTGTGTCTGTCTGTGTGCCTGTGCCTGTGGGTGTCCTGTATGAGTGTGTCTGTCTGTGTGCCTGTGCATGTGGGTGTCCTGTATGAGTGTGTCTGTCTGTGTGCCTGTGGATGTGGGTGTCCTGTATGAGTGTGTCTGTCTGTGTGCCTGTGCATGTGGTGTCCTGTATGAGTGTGTCTGTCTGTGTGCCTGTGCATGTGGGTGTCCTGTATGAGTGTGTCTGTCTGTGTGCCTGTGCATGTGGGTGTCCTGTATGAGTGTGTCTGTCTGTGTGCCTGTGCCTGTGGGTGTCCTGTATGAGTGTGTCTGTCTGTGTGCCTGTGCCTGTGGGTGTCCTGTATTCCTGTGTCTGTCTGTGTGTCTGTGCCTGTGGGTGTCCTGTATGAGTGTGTCTGTCTGTGTGCCTGTGCCTGTGGGTGTCCTGTATTCCTGTGTCTGTCTGTGTGCCTGTGCCTGTGGGTGTCCTGTATGAGTGTGTCTGTCTGTGTGCCTGTGCCTGTGGGTGTCCTGTATGAGTGTGTCTGTCTGTGTGCCTGTGCCTGTGGGTGCCCTGTATGAGTGTGTCTGTCTGTGTGCCTGTGCCTGTGGGTGCCCTGTATGAGTGTGTCTGTCTGTGTGCCTGTGCCTGTGGGTGTCCTGTATTCGTGTGTGTGTCTGTGTGCCTGTGCCTGTGGGTGTCCTGTATTCGTGTGTGTGTCTGTGTGCCTGTGCCTGTGGGTGTCCTGTATGAGTGTGTCTGTCTGTGTGCCTGTGCCTGTGGGTGCCCTGTATGAGTGTGTCTGTCTGTGTGCCTGTGCCTGTGGGTGTCCTGTATGAGTGTGTGTGTCTGTGTGCCTGTGCCTGTGGGTGTCCTGTATTCGTGTGTCTGTCTGTGTGCCTGTGCCTGTGGGTGCCCTGTATGAGTGTGTCTGTCTGTGTGCCTGTGCCTGTGGGTGTCCTGTATGAGTGTGTGTGTCTGTGTGCCTGTGCCTGTGGGTGTCCTGTATGAGTGTGTGTGTCTGTGTGCCTGTGCCTGTGGGTGTCCTGTATGAGTGTGTCTGTCTGTGTGCCTGTGCCTGTGGGTGTCCTGTATGAGTGTGTCTGTCTGTGTGCCTGTGCCTGTGGGTGCCCTGTATGAGTGTGTCTGTCTGTGTGCCTGTGCCTGTGGGTGCCCTGTATGAGTGTGTGTGTCTGTGTGTCTGTGCGTGTGGGAGTCTCTGTGTATTCGTGTGTCTGTGTGCCTGTGCCTGTGGGTGTCCTGTATGAGTGTGTCTGTCTGCCTGTCCGCCTGGGTGTACGTCTGTATTTCTGTGTCTGAATCCAGTTGTACTTTTCAAAATGTCCTGAGAAGACCAGGAGTTAAGAGGTGCCCGAGGTGGGCCGGTGGCAGGCTGGGAAGGGGCAGTGGGGCAGGGCTAGCCCCTCACCACCCCGCCAACACTTTATTTATTTATTTATAATAAATACTTTTAATTAAGTCAAACACCAAACCATAAATGTTAATATTTGATTGTTAGAAAACACAGCAGTTGGCTTATGGAAAGAACCACTTTAAATGAAATCTTTTAGGCACTTGGGTGTAGCCAACACTTTAATTAAATAGATTTTACTGAAAATTGCTTGGAAAAAAGAGAAACTGTTAAAAAAAGAAAAAAGAAAAAATGTTAGAAACCCCCATGTAGGCCAAACCTACCACTACCATTTCCATAGGAAGAAACTGAGGCACAGACATGCAGGGGCCTCCCAAGGCTACCCAGTCCAGCACACTTGCCCCATGCTCCACGCGTAGGTGTGTCCTCGCTTAGAAATGTCTGAACACATGCACACACGCACATGCACACGCGCGCACATACATACACGCACACACATGCACGCACATTTGTACACGCACGTACATGCACAAGCACGCACTCTTTCCCAGCCTTGCAGTAGCCTGTATGAGAGCTGCCCTGAGCCTGGCCCAGTTGCCATGGCCACCAGAGCCTCCGGCGGAGCTGCCCAGGATGTGTGGTCTCCGAAGCTGCCGCCGGCGCCCAGCACAGACAATGGCAGAGAGTGTGAAGGGCTCCGGGGCTGTCGCTACGGCAGAATCTGGCTCCTCTGGGCCAGGCAGGGAGCCAGCCCCCACTTGCGCTTTGTTTCTGTGGGAAAATGACTCCAGATCCCTAAACAACAGCCCGAGCAACGGGCTGGAGCATCGCTGCGCCTGGCAGCTGCTGACCGCTGCGTCCTGCACCCCTGGGTCCTACACCCCTCACCGCTCCCAGCCCCTCCGCACACCCCAGGAGGGTCAAGGCAGACACCATCTCCACCCTTGTCCTCCCCTCCTCCGTCCCCTCCCGGGGAGCACCCACTGAAGGGCCTCCCCTCCCCTCCTCCCAGGCCCAGGATGAGGCCAGGCCCAGGCGGTGGCCAAGCAGCAGGCTGTTGGGAAGACGGGCTGAGCTGGGAGGGGCTGAGTCCAGAGGCTCTGCTGGGCTGGGCTGGTTTCCCAGGGAGGAAAATAGCCCTTAGCTGGCTTAGCTGCAGGGTCTGCGTCAAACCCAGCCCACACCCAACGCACACCCTTCGATGCCAGTGTTCACTCCCTCCTGCCTCTCCTCTGCAAGATGCATAAGAAGGCTGGAGGCCGAGGTGTTCCCCCCCCCCCCCCAAGCCTCAGCCTATGCCCCCGGGCTCTCCGACGAGGGCCCGGATGGAGCTCACACCAGGACAGACAGATTACCGCGCTGCTAGATGGAAGACACCAACTCCACCTCCAGAGATGCCTGGGGTCGCATGTCTCACCCTCTTGACAAAGGGCAGCTCCTAATACACTTTTATTTAGGAAAACGACCAAAATTGGCATTTCTTAGACCTGAGGGTTCCGGAGCCAATTCAGGCTGGATCCACCGGATTGTTTTCACGCAGCCAGTGAGAGAGAGAAACTCGGGCACCCTCCCCGCCCTGCCATCCTGCTGTTAGCGGGCTGAGCTGTGGGCAGAGTGGCAGCTGCCAGCAGGGGCCCTGGTGAGGTGGAAGGGAGCTATTTCGGGCGGGTCATGTTCGGTAACACAAGTCCCTGCTTCTCCATCAGGAGGCAGAGCCAGGGCACGGCTGGAGCTGTTTCTGGTTGCTATGGAGATGAGCCCCACCCAAGGTTCCCGGTCCAGACCTCCCTGCTCTGTCAAGTTCAATTTCCCCAGACGTAGCGGCAAGGCCTGTTCTGAGCGAGTCCGAGGCGGAGTGTTTACACGGACCTGCTGTCCGGTTCCACTTCTGCGCCTCCCAAAGCCCCGAAAGCCAGGAAGAGGCGGGAGCCAGCCCTGCGGAGCCGCCTGGAGGGTGCTCAGGGAAGGAGGGCCTCGGAGAGGCGTTTGGGGGCCTGGGCCCCTCCCTGCAAGTTCTGGGCCCTCCTTCCCAGAGTTGGGGTGCTCCTCTCCATCTACCCGGAAAGATGCCAGATGGGGTAGCCTCGGCCCCTCTCATCTCTTTTTTCTTTCCTTAAACCCATTTCTCACCTAAATTACAGTGACTTCACACTTTCAAATCTGAAAGCCTGCCGTGGCCTCCCCTGGCTCCTAGGAAAAGTCCAGAATCCTGACCGGCTCCGTCCCTGCAGAACGGCCTGCCTCCCTCGCGCCTCTCCCTCTCCTTCCTACAGGCTGGCCCCCTGGGGAGCGCTGGCCCCCCCAGTCCAAGCCCCGGCCCACCCTTCTTGCCTTGCCAGCTCCTCCTTGCCCTTCAGACCTCAGCTGCCCCTTCCGGGTGGTCCTCCCTGAAACGCCCCTGGGGCAGCTGCTGAGATGCCCGTTGTCCCAGCCCCGCGGGTCCTGAATGGCGGCCTCCTTCTCCCCGGAGCCAAGCAAGGCTTGGAGACTGCACCAAACGGTTGTCCTTTTGCTCCAAACCCGCCGCAGGAGTCGGCTGGGGCTGTCATAACGAAGCGCCACGAACTGGGGGGTTAACAAGGGCTAGTTACTGTTGCGCTGTCTGGAGGCCAGGAGACCGGAATCAAGGTGTTGGCAAGACCGGAGAGTCTGTCCCAGGCCTTCAGCACACTGATTGGCTGGTGATAGCGGCAATCCTGGCTGTAGCTCCCTGCTGTCGTCCGGGAAACGCCTTTCAATCTCCTGAGTCTCCTGCCACGTGAAGAGTAAACAAAGGGCATATCTAAAAAATGACCCTGTGTGGCCAGTGTGGCTCAGTGGTTGAGTGTCGACCTATGAACAGGAGGTCACGGTTCGATTCCGGTCAAGGGCACATGCCTGGGTTGCGGGCTCTATCCCCAGTAGGGGGCGTGCAGGAGGCAGCCAATAAATGATTCTCTGGCATCATTGATGTTTCTCTCTCTCTCTCCCTCCCTCTCTCTTCCTCTCTGACATCAATAAAAATATACTTAAAAAAATAAATGATCCTGCCACCCCCAGAGGTCGCGAACTACGTAAGCCACACTGGCCCGCCCTTCAGCACGCTGCTTGGGAGCCATAAATAGGGGCAGTTTCAGCTCCAGGAACGCAGGTCCCGTTGAGTGGGTGCTCCTCCCCTCCCACCTCCCCCCTCCCTGCCCCCAGCCCACGCCTGCCTTTCTTCTGGAACGGGAAGGGGGCTTTCTAGACGAGGATTGCAAAACCTATTCAGTGCTTAACAATTAGCAAGTTGTTAAAATAACTAAGTAGAACAGAGAATATTGGAGTACAATCTAAAATAAAACTTGTCCCAAATGCACATCTTTTTTGTTTGTTTTCGCTGGTGTAATTCAGTCTCCTTTTGGGGGAAAATAGCTTAAGCACTTAAACGCTTAAGCAATTTTTAGATAAACCTTCATGGCATGAAGAGTGTTTCTGGGAACGAGCTCCCCACCCACCCAGCTGTCTCTGGTCAGGCGCCCAGTCTCCTCCGGCCAAGCGGTGGCTCCCGCACAGCTCACCCCAGGACGGCCCGCGCCCCACCAGAGGGAGGCGGGAAGTGGTCTTAGTCAGGTGTGGGTTCTGGAGGGTTCTGAGCAGGGTCCACAGGAAGCGAGGGCCTGGCCGGTCCTGGGGGGCTGCTGGCCCTGAGCAGGGGTTCGAAGCAGCGGGATTAAGGAGCGTTGGGTGCCGTCAGGAGGCGAGCGGTTAGCATGGGGCACCCCCTAATGGTGAGGCATTGCCACGCCTGCCTGGGGTATTTCTGGTAAGAAAGCAGCAGTCGCTGAGGGAGGGGTCCTCATGACCTCTGACCGCTGCGTGACCCCGGGAGAAGCAGGTCCCTGTAGCGTGGCTGGGCCTTCGCCTGCGTCTCCCCTCCCAGCCGGGCCACTGCGAGGCTGTTTTTGCTCGTCCAGCTGATTTTTACTTTCTTTGCACGTATAAACACGCACCCGTGTGATGGGTCTCGCTATAAAATGCATTGCTTGCTGTGGGTCAAAGTTTAAAAACGAGGAAATGTTGGCGGCAGCAGGAAGGGACTGGGTGTTAGACCGACGGGGTCAGCCCACCTGGGTCCTGCAACCTCGGGACCTGGGTTCTGGCTGGGAAAGAATTCAGAGCCAAGACTCGCGCTGCGAGAGAACATTCACTGGGTAAATCCCGGAGGTAGAAGAAGGAGTTCCTAGAAGAAAGGGGCTTAGGAAGCAAGTTCCAGAGGCAAGGGAAGGGCCCGGAGGCTTGGGAGTGAGGAAGGGGGACGAGGAGGGGGTGGGTGGAGAGAGGGGAGGGCCTGCACCCGGAGGGAGCCGCACGGGTCCTCCGTCCTAAGGGTTTTAGGGTGCAGATGTTAGGGGAGGTCCCAGGGGAAGATCCCAATAGGGTACTCAGCAGCCCTCCAGGTGAGTCCTTGCAGGGTGTGGGCTCCAGGTCAGGGGTCCTCAGTCAGTGCGGTTAGTCCTTGGTCGGCCTTGGTGTAGCTGGTCTGGTTTTGCTGCTTCTCTGGGCCTGGAGCTGAAATACTACTGAGGATAGGAGGACTTACAGCTTATCAAAAAGGGGCCATTTCTGGAAACAGGCAGAGCCTGTGTGGACTAGAAGGCGGGAGAGGGCTGAGTTCTGAGACCTGGGCCCAGGCGGGGACTTTGGCCGCAGACTTGGATCAGCAATGAACTGCCCTGGAGCTGGCCAGTGTGGGCGCTGGAGACCACCGGCCCCTCCACGGCCGGGGAGCGGCTCTAAGGATGTGTTTGTATAAAACTTGCAAAAGTTGGCCATTTAAGCCGGAATCCGCTAAGCCTGCTATCTCTTTCCACTCCGACTTCCTCTTTATCACATTTCCCCTCCTGTCAGGAGCCCTCAGTGTGGCCACAGCGCTGTGTATTCATATTATCTTTTAGTTTAGAGCAGGGGTTCTCAACCTGTGGGTCGCAACGCCTTTGGGGGTCGAACGACCCTTTCACAGGGGTCACCTAAGACCATCGGAAAACACATATATAATTACATATTGTTTTTGTGATTAGTCACTATGCTTTAATTATGTTCAATTTGTAACAATGAAAATACATCCTGCATATCAGATATTTACATGACGATTCATCACAGTAGCAACATTACAGTGATGAAGTAGCAACGAAAATAATTTTATGGTTGGGGGTCACCACAACATGAGGAACTGTGTTAAAGGGTCGCGGCATTAGGAAGGCTGAGAACCACTGGTTTAGAGCCTGAGAAATAAGATAGCTACTAAAAAGGGCTCCTGTGGGTAACTGGGCTGCAAAAAAAATAAAATAAAATAAAGAGCCCAGCAGCCATTTCTCTGCAGCAGGGCCTCTCACGCAAACTGCGCTTCGGGGAGAAGCCAGCACTGAGCTGCCTGCCTGCAAGGTGCTCCTGCCAGCGGAGCCAGCCCTTGTAGACGAGCTCCTGGGACCCTATTTCTACCGGGAGGACCGAGGCTTCCCCATCCAATTGGGGCTGCACAGCCATCGCCCATCAGCTTCATCACTGACCAATCAGCTCCATTCTGACCAATCAGGACAGGGCCTCTGGCCCAAGCAAACCGTTGGGAGGTGGTGCACCAAAAGGTTGCTTGTAAGAAAGAGGCAGCCGATGGATGTTAGGCTCTTCTCCCTTCCTCTTTCTCTAAAAATCAATACCCGATCTTTTTAAAAAGAAAAAGCCCTGACCGGTGCGGCTCAGTTGGTTGGGCGCCGTCCCATGCTCCTTCGGTTCCTGCTCAGGGCGCATGCCCGGGTTTTGGGCTTGGTCCCTGGGAGGGGCCATGCAGAGAGCAGCAGACGGAGGTCTCAGACTCACATCAGTGTTTCTCTCTCTCTCTATATATATATAAATCAGGGGAAAAATATTTTAAAAACACACACAACAACCTGGGATTTGGTGTCCTCATGCGCATGAGAATGGACCAATCAGGGACCAGGGCAGGGCCTTCTGTCTATGTAAGCCTGGTCCCCCACGGCGGTGAGAATACTTTACTTTTCCACCGAAGATGGCATCCTCTGGCTAGAACCAAAACACTGAAGGTGCCAGAGCAGACCAGCACAGGCCAACGCAGGGCTGTGCAGGAGGCAACCAAACTATGCGTTTCTCTCACATCAATATTTCTCTCTGTCGTTCCCTCTCTCTTCCACACTCTCTCTCTAAAATTCAATGGAAAAATATCCTCTGGTGAAAAAAAGGAAAAAAAAAATATATCCTCTGGTGAGGATTAAAAAAAGAAAAAAGTTAAATTAAGTAGGTGGACCCTGCGACTGGCCACCACGTGTCAGGAAACCAGCTGTTTGCCCGGAATGAAACTCTGAGCCCTTAAGATGAATGATGCACCAGCACCTCCACGCGGGGTGAGATGCTCACATTCCCCTTAAAAATCCCCCTCGAGGTGGGGGAGTTTACTAACTACAGCTGCCCAGTAGGCCCACCCAATGCTAGGTCACAAGCTAAAATGAATCAGCCCTATTTTGTAAGCTGCTGGCCCCACATTGTGCCTAATTTGGTTCAATCTGGTTAAAATCTTCCAGCCAGGACGCCGCGGGGATGGGCTGGACCACTAAGCCAGAACATTCTAGAGGGAGCAGTGCCACCTGGAGGCCAGTTGTGGTGGAGGCGCATCCCACGGGACAGTGAATTTGGTGGGGGGAACAGGGAGATTCTCACCGCCCACCTGTTAGGGCCTGGGTTTTTTGTTTTGTTTTTTGGCTTTTTTATTGATTTCAGAGAGGAAGGGAGAGGGAGAGAGAAACATCAATGATGAGAGACTATCATTGATGGGCTCCTGCACGCCACCTACTGGGGATCCAGCCTGCAACCCGGGCGTGTGCCACGACCAGGAATGGAGCTGTAACTTCCTGATTCATAGGTCAAGGCTCACCACTGAGCCACGCTGGCCCGGCTAGGGTCTGGGTTTGATGTCGTGAAGGGAAAGTTTTCCTGACTCTTCTCTGCCAGCCACCCACCCACCGTGTCCTGCAACAGAGACTGGGTCTTGCACTCATCTATGTGTATGGCTCAGTGACTATCCAAGTCGGGTGTAAAGTCACCTAGTAAGTGCTCCATGATGTTGGTTGAGTAAGTGAAGATGCCCTTGTAAGGTGACTTTTCTGCGAGCCACACACCAGATTTAGATTACAGCCCCCATTCTGTGTGCCCAGTGTTTTTTTTTTTTTTTTTAAGTATATATTTTCATTTATTTCAGAAAGGAAGGGAGAGGGAGAGAGAGAGAGAGAAACAATGATGAGAATCACTGATCAGCTGCCTCCCACACGCCCCCAACTGGGGACCAAGCCTGCAATCCAGCCATGTGCCCCCGACCAGAATCGAATCCAGTAGTTTTTTTTGTTTTGGTTTTTTTTAATTTCAACTGTTCATTCCACAAGGTGGGGAGTACGCAGGAGGATTAGTTAGGCAAGGTAGTGAATCATCCAGGCCTATGGTCTGGAAGACTACAAGTTCCAGAATGCATCCTTCATTAGTATACAGAGAGGTTGAGGGAGCATTGCCTTCTGGGAATTGTAGTCTTCAAGTTGTTTGTGATGCAGGCGAGACTAGGCGGAAGGGGGAGAGAATGTAAACTCTTTGACCACGTGACACTCGGGATCAGGTGGTTGGGCCAGCCTCCGGCTAAGAGCTGTGATTGGCTGACTCTATTGCGAACGACGCCACTAGGGGCGGGCCGAGAGGAGCGCAAGCGCACTGCGTTGCTAGTCTTGGGACCCCTTTCCAAGAGACTATGGCGCTCAACAAGAATCACTCGGAGGGCGGCGGAGTGATCGTCAACAACACCGAGAGGTGAAAACGCTGCACAAGATCCGGGAGGCCCGAAGGGAGGGCGACAGGAGCGTGGGCGGTGGGCGCTGGGCAAAACAATCGCCGAAGAGGGGAGATTGCTGGGCTGCGGTGCCGGGGTGCGGGGGGGTAACGGCTGGGGGCGGGGCTGGAGGAGGTGGGTGGGCCGCGGGGGCGGGGGGGCCGGGTTCCATGATCAGCTTCGGGAGGGGGGTGGGGCGGCGGATGGGGGTGGGGCGGCGGACGGGGACGAAGTTGAAGGAAGCCAGTGGGGCCCAGGGGGTAGTTCTTGAGCCCCTTTCCCAGAAAAGGCGACTTGTAAGTGATGGGAAGAGCCTTCGACAAAAATAATTGCCGCTTATTGGGCCTTTACTGTGTTACTACGCATCAGGCACTGCCCCTCCCCTACCGTATTTAATACGTAAATCCTGTGGGGCAGATACTACTATTATACACATTTCACAGGTAGGGAATCTGGGGCGGGGGGGGGGGGGGGAAGGAGAGGTTAAGTGACTTGCCCGAGGTCACAGAGCTGTAACAGATGGAATTCCAGGAAAGGAGTCTTGACTCCAAAATCAGTAGGTGAAACTTCCAGTATGTTCCAGAACTGCTCAGATGAGAGCCAGGCCAGAGCTGAGCTTAGATAGATACCGTTTGTCCAGCGCCATACCTGTCGGCTTGGTGATTCCCCAAAGCACAGGTCTCCCCACTTGCAGATTCTTTCTGCTACCGCCCCCCCCACCCCACCCCAGTGAATGCTCTGTCCCCCACCGCCTGGGCTCCTGGATGGCTCCTCTCTGCTTGCTCTGTGGGCCTTGAGCATCGGGCCGCCCGCCCTGGGTGGACTAAGCTGAGCCCCACGCTCCTGGGAAAGGCAGGAGGAGCTTAGGAACCCGAGTCCCCAGAGGCGATTTGGTGGATCAGAGCCTGTCGCCGCTCAGGGCAGCACCGGCCCAGCAGCCGCCACCTGGAAGCTGGATGAGTCAGAGTCCTGAGCGCGCCCAGGGCCCTCACCCAGGAGCCCTGACGCTACATCTTACCTGCCATCCTGTTCCTGTCATGACCTCTCTTCTCTGGACTGTGCTTCTCTTTTCCGGTACCGGCCCCTTCCCGCTGACCCCTCCCCAGTGGAGGAAGTTGTGATATTTGGGAGGAGGAACTGGGTGAACTTAGACCAACCTTGTTATCTGATAATCAGAGAAACCTCACGTTGCTCCCCGTTTGTAGCCTCTGTGCTCCAGCCAGTCCCTGGCCTGACACACTGTTGATGCGATTTGGTAACATCGCCCGGGACTGTTTTTCTTACCCTCTCAGCGAGCTTTTTCTGGGACAAGATGTATCAGTTCGGTTGGGCCTCCTGCCTGGCTTGGGGCTCAGTGCTGCTAAAGAATGGTGTGCCTTGTTTCAGAAAATGCTTCAGCATCTGAAAACAAAACGTGTACACAGTCTTTGCAGCTTAAATGCGTGTTCAAAATTCCATGTGTAAAATTGACCTTCTCACTCTTCAAGTCACGAACCCCTTGAGAGAGATGAAAGCTGGAGGTTTTCCCAGGAAAAGGCAGGTACAGGGTCATCTCTGGGGCCCCAGGGTCTGACACCCCTGCAGACCCAGCTTACGAGCCCCAGGTTGAAAGGAACCCCGAAGCCAGCCATTTTGTGATGTGTAATCATGTCTTAGAATGTTTATGTGTTAGGATTAAAAAACAAACCAACAGCCGAAACCGGTTTGGCTCAGTGGATAGAGCGTCGGCCTGCGGACTGAAAGGTCCCAGGTTCGATTCCGGTCAGGGGCATGTACCTGGGTTGCGGGCATATCCCCAGTAGGAGATGTGCAGGAGGCAGCTGATCGATGTTTCTCTCTCATCGATGTTTCTAACTCTCTATCTCTCTCCCTTCCTCTCTGTAAAAAATCAATAACATATATTTAAAACAACAACAACAACAAAACCCTGACCGGCTTGCTCAGTGGATAGAGCGTCGGCCTGCGGACTGAGGGGTCCCAAGGTTCGATTTCGGTCCAGGGCACAGGCCCGGGTTGTGGGCTCCATCCCCAGTTGGGGGCGTGCCGGAGGCAGCCGATCCATGATTCTCTCTCATCATTGACGTCTCTGTCTCTCTCCCTCTCCCTTCCTCTCTGAAATCAATAAAAATAAAAAACCAACAGAAATGGAACACCTGTCATAAGGACTCCGAAGGAGATAGGAGTGACCTCAGACCACTTAACTGCTCGTCACAGCCCGGCGGCTGCTCTGCTGCGCTGGCCACTCGGGCTGATAGTGGGGCTGGGAATTCAGTAGAACCCCGACTAGCTCATCTCTCCCATGGCTGTGGGAATAGCTTCCTTGCAGCAATGTTGAAACTGTTCCAGAGACGGCATGCCAGGTCCCTGGGTAACAGATCGTGGCTGCAGCCTGTCTCATCAGACCCTCTCTTTTCTCCTCGCAGCATCCTCATGTCCTATGAGCATGTGGAACTTACGTTCAATGACATGAAGAATGTGCCAGAGGCCTTCAAAGGGACCAAGAAAGGCACCGTTTACCTTACCCCTTACCGGGTGAGTCACCCCTTACCGTGGCTGGCTGGCTGGGAGGCGTGGCTCCTGCAGCTGATGTGAGTCTTAGGGCAGCCTCAGTCTTGTGAGTCCAGCGGCCTCTGAGCCACGTGACAGGTAGTTCCTCACTCCGGGAGTTTCTCTGCCACGTGCTTCTGGGTCCTAGAACCACCAGGCTGTTTGTGCAGCCGAACTGACCACTGGGCAGTGAACCCTGCAAGTCCCAGCGCTGTTGCTGCATAAGCTCTGTGTTCTGGAGGCAGCTGCTGGGATGGCCTGGCCTGGGAGGAGAGGCTGCTGTTATTTTGATTTCTGTAGGCATCGCCTCCAGGCCTTCGCACATCAGTGATAAATATGGTAACCAGGATGCAGTAGCATGACCACAGCCTCCGGACGGGCAGAGAGCCCGGCGCAGCCCTGCAGAGCGAGGAATGCCGGGCTGGACAGTGGCCTCGCCTGAGAGCTTCCAGAGAAATCCCAGCGGGCGTCCTGGGAGAGGCCCTGGGGTTCCCAGGAGTCAGGCCTGCCTGGCGGGGGTGGAGCACATCCTCACGTTCACCGGGATTTAGCAGCAAAAGGGGAGGCTCCAAGCCCATGTCTGGTGGTTCAGGTGGCTTCTTCGGTCACCGGAGTGTGGGTGTGAAACTGATGGTTCTGCAAGCGCGGGTGTGAGACCTGCCGCCTGGGCAGTGAGTCTGGGGAGGGGTCCCTCAGCCCCCTTGTCCGGCTGCCACGCCCTCGCCACGCCTTCATTCTTGGTTCTGCAAAGCTCAGGCCAGACTCCCTCAGGACTCCTCCCCTGCCTTGCCCCTGCCTCCGCCCCAGCTTTGCAGGCCCTGTCACTTCCGCGCCACATCCAGCACCTCCTCCACCGCCTGACAGCCGTCTGTGCTCCCGTGCTGCCTGTGGGTGGCACGGTTTTCTGGGACTCAAGTCTGGCCTCTCCCTGTGAAAGGCTCTCTCCAGGAGGGCCTGTGCCAGCGGAGAGCTCTGGCCGCTGGGCCCTGGCTCAGGCTGCCCGCCCCGCACTGGCGTGGACTCGCCACACGCAGGAAGCGATGGCTCGCTGGGCGGCGGTTGCCTGGTGATGGTTCTCTCCTCTCGCTGCAGGTCATCTTTCTGTCCAAGGGGAAGGACGCCATGCGGTCCTTCATGATGCCGTTTTATCTGATGAAGGACTGTGAGATCAAGCAGCCCGTGTTCGGTGCAAACTACGTCAAGGGGACAGTGAAGGCTGAGGCAGGAGGTGGGTGACTGGGGCGGGGGCGGGGCTTAGGGACATCGTGGGCTTCCGGAGAGGCTGGCGGCTGCGGCGGCCGTGGAGATGGCCTCCTTGGTCCCCTATCGTCCCAGCTCGTCCTCTTCCTGGTCTGAGTTAGCGTCCAGCACCCACACCTGGGCGCCCGCTGTGTAGCGGAGGTGGGTTTGGTTGGAAGCGCTTGTGACCCGGGCGCGTCCCGGTTTCAGGGTGGAGGGGCCTCTCCCTGGAGCCCGAGGAGCTGCTCTGTGATGCCGGGAGGTCCTGCTTGGCGGGCTCTTTCCCAGGCGCCCTTGACCTCTGCCCACCCCCCGGCCCTCACCCGCCCCGGGAGCTCGCGTTGTCACGGGCTCACAGGTCCCCTTTGGCGGGAGCCAGGCCAGAGGGTCCGGAGTCCATCCTTGGGCCCCTCAGGGTGAATCAGCCCTGAGCTTGAACGCAGGTGGCTGCTGCCGGTACCTGCTCCTGGGAAGTGGCTTGCCGGGTGGGAGGCCCTGCCGGTGCACTCACAGTGCTGAGCGGGAGGGCGAGTTTGTTCCCCGAGGAAAAGCCCGGAGGCTCACCCGGAGGTGGCAGCTGGCGCCGTGGCTGGAGGCCGAGGCCTGGTCCGTCGAGGCCGCAGAGCCAGGCCTTTCCCACAGCCTCGGGCGCCGGCCGGGCGGAGAGGACCAGTGGTCTCACAGTGACTGTCCTGAGCTTGGCTGCGCTGTCCTCCCCAGGTGGCTGGGAAGGCTCTGCTTCATACAAGCTGACCTTCACGGCAGGGGGCGCCATCGAGTTCGGACAGCGGATGCTGCAGGTGGCGTCGCAAGGTATCAGGGCTCTAGACATCGGGGGCCCTACAGGGGCTCTCTGGGGGGCTGGGACAAGAACCTCAAACACTCTAAGCCCCCGAGAGCTGTGTGCACAGGCATCCTTACCTAGTCCCAGCCCTGAGCCTCCCTCCCTCCCTCCCCCCTCCCCCTCCCCCCTCCCTCTCTCTCTCCCTCTCCCTCCCTCTCTCTCCCTCCCCCTCTCTCCCTCTCCCTCTCCCTCTAACCCGTTCTTGATCTCCCCCTCTGACCTCTCTCCCCCTCTGACCTCTCCCCATCCTGGCCCCTCACCTTGTTCTGACCAAGGTCAGCTCACGTGTGGGGGGGCGGATGGCGTGGGATAAGGCCCGTCTGCTGTGCACATCCTGGGACCCCGAGCCCCCCTCCCAGGGCTGAGAGCGCACTTCTCTCCCCTGTGCTTGCAGCCTCCCGAGGCGAAGCCCCCCCTGGAGCCTATGGGTACTCCTACCTGCCCACCGGGCCCTATGTCTTCCCCCCGCCCGTCGCCAATGGAATGTACCCCTGCCCTCCTGGCTACCCCTACCCACCGCCCCCACCTGGTGAGTGTGCCCTTTGCTGCCCACCCCTCACCCACCCACTAACCAGCCCCACCCAGGCCAGGGCGGTGTAGAGGGGAAACTTGTGGGACCTGCTCCAGGACTACCAGGGGGCTGGCCGCTCACGGCGTCCCTGTCCCTCTCTTGCCGAGCAGAGTTCTATCCAGGACCTCCCATGATGGACGGGGCCATGGGATACGTGCAGCCCCCACCACCGCCCTACCCGGGGCCCATGGAGCCGCCGGTCAGCGGCCCTGAGGTCCCTTCCACTCCTGCAGGTGAGGCCCCGGGCTGCCCGCCCGCCGTCCTGGGAAACCAGCCCTGTCCCGGCTGGGGTTGCACGGGGGGGGGGCCTCGGAACGGTGGAGGCTGCTGGGAGCCGCAGTGGTGCATGGCCCGGGCCTAGGGACTGCCCAGGGGCCCGGCAGGTGCTGCTCAGGATGAAGAGCTGGGTCCGGGCAGGTCTCCCTCTGCCTCGGCCTTCTCAGCTGCTCAGCTCCCGGCAGATGGTTCCGGGGCCACCTGGAGGGTGGTGACAGGAAGGGAGGACTGGGGGGGACAGTGGCGGGAGGGGGGGGGGTAAGGGAAAGCTAAGGCTGTGCTGTGGACAGAGCTGGGTCCTAGCGCCCTGCCCTGAGCAGCGGCCACTGGGTGAGAGCAGCCCCAGCCCCGCGGCGGCTGGAAGAGGGGGAGGCTCATCCCTGGTGTGTGTGCCTTCACAGCCGAAGCCAAGGCCGCAGAAGCAGCTGCCAGCGCCTACTACAACCCGGACAACCCGCACACCGTCTACATGCCCACGGTGGGTGCGGCAGGCGGCCACAGGGGCTGGGACTGCGGGGTGGGGAGACCTGGGCTCGGTTTGAGCTTCTAATTGACCTTTCCTTCCCTCCCTCACAGAACCAGCCTCCGCCCCCTCCCTACTACCCCCCGGAGGACAAGAAGACCCAGTAGACCCCCCGCCTCCTGCCTCTCATCACTCATCCTCGTTCCTCCCCTCCCCTGGGGGCCGGGTCTGGGGTGGGTGATGGGGAGGCCTTGTTCTTCCTCCAGGTCTGACTATAAAACACTTGCCAGGAACTGCATCCATGGAAGGGAGGGGCCCCTTGGCTGGGAGCTGCACCCCCAGCTCCCCACACTCTCCCGGGGCCCACAGGTGCCCAGCGCACTTCCTCGCAGCATCCGGGGCTCTCCTCGGGGCGGGCGTCCCCCAGTCCCTGTCTTGCTCTAGTAGCTTCTACCCACGGAGGGACTCTCTGGCCACCTCCTCTGCCGCAGTCCAGCTCCCTCGTTTGGCAGCCACGTTGTCCTCGGCCTCCGGTCCCCCCAAGGGCCCGGCAGCCCTGCTCACATTCCCTGCCCTCGGCCTGGGCCTGGCCATGGAGGCCCCTCCGCCGACTGTCAGCTCACATTCCATCCCCAGCAGCCTCCGGCGTCACACCCCCCTCCCCCCGCCGCCCCCCTCCTGGTCATTCGTTGCCACTGCTGTGACGTGTTTAACGTGAGCTTCCAGGGGAGGGTGCGTCCGGGCCGGACACTGAGGCTCAGGAGGGAGCCCCCTGCTTCCTGCTAGTGTTTCTGGGTTGGTATCCCTCGGCCTGTCCCGTCCAGAAGGGGCTCCTGGGACTGGAGAAGGCGTGTGCGTCCCAGCAGGCCACTGGGGGCGGCCGGGTGGGCTGGAACACAGGCCGCTGCCCCCGGGACCCGCCTGGGTGGCTGACCCGACGGCTCCGCGCCCCTCGCCGGCCCTCTTCCCCTTACGCCTGGCGACGCGCCCGGGGGCACTCAGATTTGCTCCCGCCTGCTCCCGGACTGGCCGTGCAGCGAGGAGATGGTGATGTAAAGAGAATTCCCTATTTATTTGACAAAACAATTCCAGTTAATATATTAATGTGAAATAAACCCTGTGTGCACCTTGATTTGTTTGCTGAAAATGTGAAGTAAAAGTGAAGTAACTGGACCGTGTGCGGCTCTGTGACCGCGGTGGCCCCTGGGGAGGAGAGCGTCCGTCCGGCTCCAGCTCCGAGGCCCGGGGGCGGGAGTGTGCCCTCCTGTGGGAGGCCCTTGTTCTCGCGGCCCATTTGGGCCAGGAAGCTAAGGCCTGGCTGTTTCCATTCCCCAGCGGTTACTCAGCAACTGCCCCCCCCCCCCTCCGTCCCCGGGGCTGGTGCCGCCCAGCAGTGCCCTGGAGAGGAGGCCTGGAGGCCGGGCCAGGCTCCCTGTGTGAGGTCCTGTGTCGCTATCGCGGTGCTCACCACCCTTGGCAGTGCGGCCGGGCCCAGGCTTGGCCCCAGGACGGGGGTGGGCAAACTTTCTGACTCGAGGGCCACAGTGGGTTCTTAAACTGGACCGGAGGCCGGAACAAAAGCATGGATGGAGTGTTTGTGTGAACTAATATAAATTCAAAGTAAACATCATTACATAAAAGGGTACGGTCTTTTTTTTTAGTTTTATTCATTTCAAACGGGCTGGATCCGTCCCGCGGGCCGTAGTTTGCCCACGGCTGCCCCAGGAGCTGCTTGGCTCAAGAGACGGGTGTCTCCAGCTGGCCAGACTGGCCCCCAGGACGTGCTGGTGCCACCCTCCTGGTGACGCTTAGTGCCCAGGCAGGGCGTAGGAAGGAGCCAGAATCCATGCCCAGGCCTGTCCTCCCTCCCTCCCACCCCGCCTTGGCCTGGGCAGGCCCTGGGCCCTGAGAAAGCCGAGCCCTGAAGTGTCCACTTTCCTGCCTCTTTGGGACCGTGGTGCCCTCTGGAGGGAGGCCAGGCTCTGCCTCAGCCTCGCCGCCTCTGCCAGCCCAGCTCGGGGCAGCTGCCGGCTGGCCACCCCCCCAGGACATTTGAAGGGGCGCCCTCCTGCTGTCCTGTGGGGGCAGGGCCTTCGGGCCGTCCCCGCCTGGCACAGCCTGGCCGTCACCTCGGTGGAATGTCACCTGTGGAGTGGAGCAGGCTGAGCAGTTGGCCACCTGCCGGGGAGACACCTCCCTGGAGCCCCCGCCCTGTGTCCCCCCAGACCCCACCCCAGGTCTGGGGCCCACTTAGGAAATGTGGGTGGGAGCCCACCCACCCGGGGAGTCGGCCCGCCTGGCGCCCCCTGCTGGGGAGCAGGGACCCTCGGGAGCCTCTGCAGGAGGGTGGGTGGGGTGGGGTGGGGTGGGGCCGGCCCGCCCATGAGGCCACCGGCTGCCTCCAGCCCGGAGTTCCTCCCAGGATCCCCACAGGCCAGCCCAGCGGGAGGGAGGAAGGTGCAGGCCCCGACGGGGCCTCTGAGGTGGTGAAAGCGGGCCTGACCCTCTCCCCACCTGCCCTCCGCCCCTCCCGGCTCAGGGTGGCAGCCCTGGCCCTTTGCATAATCCTGTGGCTTCGCTATCTTCCCCCGCAGCAGCGGCGCGGAGGGAAGGGCAGCGGCCACCATGGCGACACTCCTGTCCCACTCGCAGCAGCGGCGCCCTCCCCTCTTGCGACAGGCCATCAAGATAAGGCGCCGCAGGGTCCGAGATACAGAGGATCCCCTGCCCCAACCGACGAGGGAGGTAGGAGTGACCTCAGCGGGGAGAAGAGCTGGCCTGGGTGGGGCTCTGTGGTCTTGGGGTGCGGGCCCCATCTCTCTGGGGCTGGGGCTGAGCGTGTGCTCGCCTACCCTGCCCCCCCCCCCCCCCCGGCAGAGCCTTCCGGGTCAGCAGAGCAGGGTCTGTGTTCCCTGGGCCACCCCTGGGCCTGAGGTCGGGGTCTGAGCCCCTCTCTCTGGTGGAGCCCCCCTCCCAGCTCCTCAGGCTCCAAAGGCACCGGCTCCACCAGGCAGGGGGTACCCCCACCGGGCCAGGCGGCTTGGGGACCCGCTGAGCAGCCCCCAGGCCTGCTTGCCATGACCCCCCGTCTCCCACCTCCGCTGCCGGGCCTCACTTCCGCCGCTGGGGCGCGAGCGTGGCCACCGATAAGCCTCGCTGTTTCCTCTGGGGAAGGGAAGGAGGGGGCCCCGGGGGCCGAGGGCTCACGCTGCCGGGGCGCTGAGCACCATGGACCTCGGCCACCACAGGCCGGGGGCCGAGGAAGGCGGCTCAGGGGCGGGCCCCCCAGGAGGCCTGCTGGGGGAACTGGGGGAACAGGTGCGCCGGGGCTGGGTGCCGGGCGGGGCCTGCTCTGCGGAGCCGCTCCTGGTCCAGGCCCTGACCCCGGCCCCCCAAACTTTGTCTTTCCACCTTGCCCCCCAGATCGAGCCTCCGTCCCACCACTTCTCCCCGGAGCAGGTAAGAGCCGGCCGGAGTGCGGGACGCAGAGAGGGGCTGGGAAGCGGCCTGCATCCTCCAAGCAGCCCCTGGCATCCGGCCGACGGCCACAGCGCCCCCCCACCCGCCCCTGCATGTGTGGGTGTGCCAGCCCCGCTGCGGGCAGGCGGTGCTGTGTCCCGGGCCTGGTGGGGCTGAGGCCTGGTGGTGGGTGGCTGGGTCCTGAGGTGCCCCCGCTGTGCCCCAGCGGGCCCTGCTCTACGAGGAGGCTCTCTACACCGTCCTGCACCGCGTGGGGAGGCCCGAGCCCAGCCACGTGAAGGAGGCCTCGGAACTGCTGCGCTACCTGCAGGAGGTGAGCGCGGCCCCGCCCCTGCAGCCTGGCCCAGGCCGCCGCCTTCCCGCCTGGCCGCTCCACCCACCGCCCGCTCCTGCCCGCAGGCCTTCCAGGTGGAGCCCGAGGAGCACCAGCAGATGCTACAGCAGGTCCAGGAGCTCGAGGTAGCCCTGGCCCGGGGCCATGGGGGCGGGGCGGGGCTGGGAGCCCAGCCCCCTGTGCCACTCAGGCGCCCCTCGTCTCTCTCCAGAAGCCGGTATTTTGTCTGAAGGCCACAGTGAAACAAGCCAAGGGCATCCTGGGCAAGGATGTCAGCGGTGAGTGGGCGCTGGGGCCTGAGGGCCTCCTTCCCGCTCTTCCTCTCCTGGCATCAGTCTGTCCTGGAGCTCTGAGTGGAGGCTCGGCTCCCCCAGACACCCTGAGGCTGCCCTGGCGTTGATGGCTCCCTGCCCGCGGAGTCTGGGGTGGGGGTGATGAAGGGCCCTCCCAGAGCCGGGCCAACACCCTCCTGCCTCTCCCCCCAGGGTTCAGTGACCCCTACTGCCTGCTGGGCATCGAGCAGGGGGTGGGCGTGCCGGGGGGCAGCCCGGGGTCACGGCGGCGGCAGCCGAAGGCCGTGGTGAGGCACACCATCCCCGAGGAGCAGACCCACCGCACCCAGGTCATCGCCCAGACGCTCAACCCCGTCTGGGACGAGACCTTCATCCTGTACGTGGCCCGTCCCAGTGGGAGGGTCCCCCGGGAGGGAGACCAGCAGGACTTCCTGGCCTGGGGAGGGGCCTGGCTTGTGCCGAGGAGAAGGCCACTCCTGAGGCAGGGCGGACAGACGGGGGCGGACAGACAGGGCGGACAGACGGGACGGACAGACGGGGCGGACAGACGGGGCGGACAGACGGGGCGGACAGACGGGGCAGACAGACAGGACAGACAGACAGGGCGGACAGACAGGGTGGGCAGACAGGGCTGGCCGTGTGCTGGAGGGGTGGGGGTGCAGAGGTCTTCCCCCAGGTCTGACTATAAAACCGGGGGAGGGATGCGGTTGGGAGGGGAGGTGGAGTTGCCAGGAAGAGGCTAAGTCCACAGTGGGTGGTGCTCCCGGGGACTGGGGCAGCTGTGGCCTGGATGATGGGTTTACCCTCCGAGGCCCTCACCCGTGTCCTCCTCTCCCGACAGGGAGTTTGAGGACATAAACAGCGCGAGCTTCCACCTGGACATGTGGTGAGGAGCAGGCCCCGCTGTGGGAGTGGGGAGACATGGGGGGGCGAGGTGTCAGCCTTCAACCCAGGGGGTCAGGAGCTCCCAGGAGGCCCTCCACCTCCAGCTCGAACCTGTGCCACCAGGGACCTGGACACTGTGGAGTCGGTCCGGCACAAGCTCGGGGAGCTCACAGACCTGCACGGGCTGCGAAGGTGGGTGCCGCCGGCCTCCCAGGGAAGGAGTGGGGGCTCCCCCACACACCCAACGCCAGTTCCTGGGTCCGGTGGCCACACATGGGGGGCAGGTGCCATCCTGGCCCCTCAGGCTCTGGGCCCGTCTCCCTCACGCACCCTGCCTGGAACAGGATCTTCAAGGATGCCCGCAAGGACAAGGGCCAGGACGACTTTCTGGGGAACGTGGTTCTGAGGCTCCAGGTGAGTGGGGCGGAGAAGAGGCGGGAGAGAGGCAGGAGGGGGTCGGGGAGGGCGTCAGGGGCGGGTTCCAGGTCTGCCTCCTGGCGCCTCCCTGTCCCCACTCGTGAGTGTGAGCATCTCCTGACCCCGCCGCCAGGACCTGCGCTGCCGGGAGGATCAGTGGTACCGTCTGGAGCCCTGCACCGAGACCTACCCAGACCGTGGCCGGTGCCACCTCCAGTTCCAGCTCATTCACAAGCGGGTAGGCCTGGGCCGAGGGCCAGGGGCCCCCAGTGGGCTGGACGGGCCGCACCGGGCGCGGGGGCTCGGCTCACCCCGCACTGGCCCTCCCGCAGCGAGCCACAGCCGCCAGCCGCTCCCAGCACAGCTACACGGTGCACCTCCACCTGCTGCAGCAGCTCGTGGCCCACGAGGTCACCCAGCACCAGGTACCGCCCTCCCGGGCTGGGCAGGGCCCGGTCTGCCTGCCAGGCCCTGACCCCTCGGCCTGTCCCCTCAGGCAGGCAGTACCTCCTGGGACGGGTCGCTGAGTCCCCAGGCTGCCACCATCCTGTTTCTCCACGCCACCCAGAAGGACCTGTCCGACTTCCACCAGTCCATGGCGTGAGCGCACCACCCCCTCCCTCCCTCCGGCCCCCCGTGGGCCGGCAGCCCGGCTCTAACCCCCCAGAGGTTTCTGTTTGGCCTAAACTGTGTGTTTTCAGTTTTGAGTTCGTTGCCGACTTGTAAAATCGGGAGGTTTCCGTACAGATTCATATCGCCAGCTCTCGTGAAACCTCAGCGCTGACGTCCACGCAGCCTCTTCCTGGGCTGCGGTGGGTCAGCGTGGAGCGGCATGTCCCCCCAGTCCGTCACGTTGCCCTCGGGCCCACGTCACTCCCTGCCAGCACCGGAATCCTGGGCCTCTGAGTTTGCCAGCCCTGCCCCAGGCCCACCCCCCTTCCCAAGGCCACTGCCTTCCTGCAGCAAGTCTGTGCCCTGAGGCTAATGGCTCTGCTGGGCCTGTCGCATCCGGTGTCACAGCAGTTGTGAGAAGGCCAGGGAGGCGCACATGTGAGCTCACAGGCATTTCAGTGCACACGGGGTCGGTCGGAAGGAGGGCACAGCGGGTGCTGCCCTGAGCAGGGCTGACACTTGGCATTGGAGTCAGGGGTGGAAGGAGGCAGCGCTAGGACTGGGGGAAGCTGGGGTTCCTGGACAGGTGGGGGCAGGTGAGGAGGGCCTGGTTTGCTCGGTGGGCCTGTCACGCAGGTGGCCGCCATGTCCCGGCAGGGCAGTACCAGGGCTGTGCCCGCCCCCACCCTCCCACTCGAACCTTGTCTCATCGTCATCGCCACCTCGGGGAAGTCTCCCCTGAATTATCTAAAGGGAAGTTCCAGCCAGTGTTTGCTCAAGTCTCCAAATCTGATTTTTCAAAAGCAGCAAGAAAGTCGAATTTTAAAATCACACGTGTCCTAATTTAAGAGACGGGTGATTAACTCACATGTTTGAAGAGCATTATAGGCACAAAAATCCTCTGGGTTACCTTCAGCCTCGGCGGGTCAGTGGGATTCCCAGGAGGCTTCGGGGCGGGGGAGGCGCTATCCCCCCCCGCCCCCCACCCCAGGCTGGGCTGGGCGAGCAGCGGGAAGGGAGGTGCCCAGCCTGGCCAGGCTGAGGGCTTCCGTGTGCCACAGGCAGTGGCTGGCCTACAGCCGAGTCTACCAGAGCCTGGAGTTCCCCAGCAGCTGCCTCCTGCACCCCATCACCAGCATCGAGTACCAGTGGATCCAGGGCCGTCTCCAGGCAGAACAGGTGGGCTGGGGCGGGTGAGGGGTGTTGGGCAGGCAGGGCCCAGGGACGGGAGCGGCTGTGGGGGCCCCATCGTGCAGCTGGGGCCTCACAGCATCTTCCCGGGCCTGCAGCGGGAGGAGCTGGCCACCTCGTTCACCTCCCTGCTGGCCTACGGCCTGGCCCTCATCCGGAGGTTCCGCACCGTCTTCCCCCTCTCGGTCGCTGACTCCCCAGCCCGGCTGCAGTCTCTCCTCCGGTCAGTTGGTCGGGGACTAGGGAACGGGGTGGGGGGGGGGCGCCTTCAGGGATGGGAAGCTGTGGAGGGAGGGGGTGGGCAGCAGCTCTCTGTCCCCACAGGGTCCTGGTCCAGATGTGCAAGATGAAGGCCTTTGGAGAGCTGTGCCCGGACAGTGCCCCGCTGCCCCGCCTGGTGACCGAGGCACTGCGGGTACGGTGCCCCCCTGGGGATGGGGAGGGCATGTGCCTGGGCCGAGCAGCCCCCCTGCTCACTGCCTCTTTGCCCGCAGACTGGCACCGTCGAATGGTTCCACATGAAGCAGCAGCACCATCAGCCCATGGTGCAGGTGAGGGGCTGTGCAGGGTGGCGGCTGGGTGCCCGCTCTCCCAACCCCGCTCAGCTCTCCTCTGTCCCCGCCAGGGCCTGCTGGAGGCGGGCAAGGCCCTGCTGGGCCTGGTACAGGACATCACCGGCGACCTGCACCAGTGCCAGCGCACGTGGAACAAACTCTTCCACAAGTGAGCGGGGCGGGGCTGGGAGAGAGGGGGCCGGGGCTCCGCACGCGGACCAGAGAGACCCCCGTGTGTGGCACCAGGTCACCCGCTGCCCCTCCCGCAGTGTTCTGAAGATCGACCTCTTCTCCATGGCCTTCCTGGAGCTGCAGTGGCTGGTGAGTCCCCGGGCCCAGGCCTCTCTCTCCCCGCACCGCCCCACCCCCACCCCCCGGCCCTGGAGCCCACCCACCACGCGGTCCCTTCGCAGGTGGCCAAGCGGGTGCAGGACCACACGGCCGCGGCGGTGAGCGGCCCGGTGTCCCCAGAGATGGGCGAGAGCCTGTTCCAGCTCTACATCAGCCTCAAGGAGCTCTGCCGGCTGGGCCCCGCGCCCTCAGAGAGGTGGGCCGCGGGCAACAGGAGGGACGGCAGCCCGCCCCGCTGGCCCCGCCTCCCCAGGCTGAGTCCCGGCTCTCCCCAGGGATGGAGTCCTGGCCCTGGACAGCTGCCACCGCTGGTTCCAGCCCGCCATCCCCTCCTGGCTGCAGAAGACCTACAGCGTCGCCCTGGCTCGGGTGCAGCGCGCGGTGCAAATGGACCAGGTGGGGGCGGGGCCTGGGCTGGGGCAGGGTCCCGGCTTTAGGGTGGGGCTTGGGGCTCGCGGGGACTTGAAGATGTTCAGAAGCAGGTCACTGGTGATAAAGGATGCTTTTCATTTTCTTTTTCATTATTTTAAAAAATATATTTTTATTGATTTCAGAGAGGAAGGGAGAGGGAGAGAAACAGAAACATCAATGATGAATTTTTGATTGGCTGCCTCCTGCACGCCCCCTACTGGGGACCAATCCCAAAACCTGGGCATGTGTCCTGTCCTGGAATCAAACCGTGACCTCCTGGTTCATAGGTCGACACTCAACCCCTGAGCCGCTGCGGCCGGGCTAAAGGATGCTTCTAGGCCAATTGTATGCAAAACGCTGCCTGGTTATCCTTGGAGCTGTGGCTTCCCTTCACAGACTGATTTTTTTTTCTTTTTAAATATATTTTATTGATTTTTTACAGAGAGGAAGGGAGAGAGATAGAGAGTTAGAAACATTGATGAGAGAGAAACATCGATCAGCTGCCTCCTGCACATCTCCCACTGGGGATGTGCTCGCAACCCAGGTACATGCCCTTGACCGGAATCGAACCTGGGACCTTTCAGTCCGCAGGCCGACGCTCTATCCACTGAGCCAAACCGGTTTTGGCTACAGACTGATCTTTGCAGGGGGTGGGGGGGTGGGCGTGGTGGGGGGTGGGAGTGGGGCTGGTGAGGGCAGTGGGGAGTGGGGCAGTGGGCGTGGTAGGGGGGCTGGGAGTGGGGCTGGTGAGGGCAGTGGGGGGTGGGGCGGTGGGCGTGGTAGGGGGTGGGAGTGGGGCTGGTGAGGGCAGTGGGGGGTGTGGGTGGTTGGGGTTTGGGGGGAGGGTGGGGTTGCGGGGAGGGAGTCTGGGCGGAGCCTTGCTTGTTCCCCTGTAGCCCCCTGCCCAGCTCTGTGTTTGCAGATGGTAGAAGCAAGGAATGCTGTGGAAGGGAGGAGGGAGGAGGGCATGGATCTCCTTTCTGACTGTTCCCCATCTCCCAGCTGGTGCCCCTGGGTGAGCTGATCAAGCACAGCACCTCGGCTGTGGATCTGTCCACCTGCTTTGCTCAGATCGGCCACACTGCCCAGCAGCTGGACTGGCCCGACCCAGAGGAGGCCTTCATGATCACGGTCAAGTTCGTGGAGGTGCGGCATCTTCCCCGCGGCCTTCCCGCCTTCTAAGGCAGCCTCATTCCCGCCCACCCTGGTTCTCCAGGGCCTGCGTCCCCAGTCCTTGAGATTCCTGTGCCTTCGCCATCTGCCCCCCCATTGACCACCCCCTCCTCACCCCAGGACACCTGTCGGCTGGCCCTGGTGTACTGCAGCCTGATAAAGGCCCGGGCTCGTGAGCTCGCTGCAGGCCAGAAGGACCAGGGCCTGGCAGCCAATATGGTAAGGACCAGAGCTAAGGGTTGGGCTGGGATCGGGTAGAGACTGCCCACCTGCCCCTATTCAGGAAGCTCTGCATCCCTGTGCCCTCCTGCCGCAGCTGTGCGTGGTGGTGAATGACATGGAGCAGCTGCGGCTGGTCATCGGCAAGCTACCTACCCAGCTGGCATGGGAGGCGCTGGAGCAGCGGGTAGGGGCTGTGCTGGAGCAGGAGCAGCTGCAGAACACGCTGCACGCCCAGCTGCAGAGCGCGCTGGCGGGGCTCAGCCACGAGATCCGCACAGGCGTCCGCACCCTGGCCGAGCAGGTACCTTGTCCGACCCACGGTGACCCTGGCCCACCCATCCTCAGCCTAGAGCCTCCCCCGCAGCAGGCTGGTGTCCAGCCCCCACTCCTTCCCGAACCTAAACTCAGGCCCTGGCCTCCGCCCTGCTGTTCTGTGTCCGCAGCTGGAGGCGGGCATTGCCAAGCACATCCACAGCCTGGTGGGCGTCAGGGAGTCCGTGCTGCCGGAGGATGTGAGTGGCCTCCCTCTCGCTGACCTTTGCCAGCTCCATGGGTCTAGGTTTGCGAAGGAGAACAGGTTTGGCAGGAGGCTGGACGTCAGGGGTGTCCGAGGGAAGTCCCCCAGGCCAGCCGTGGGCAAGGACTGTGCCCTCCTGGGCCTCCTTGGGTGCTGAGGGGGCGGGGTGGGACATTCCCGAGCTCTCCTCGCGCGGTGAGTGTAGGCGGCCATGGGACTTCGCCGCCAAACAGGCCTGGCGCACCCTTCTCGGCCGCCTCCCCGCGCAGCTGCCTGTTCACACCGCCCGCTGGCCTGTCTCCTCATCTGCCAGCAGGGATAGTGAGGCTTACCTTCGGTGGCTGGGAGGTTCCTCACGAACCCATCATTATTCAGGCACCCCCTTGTGCAGGCAGGCATTGCCTAGGTACGGGGACACGGGGCAGTGAGCGCCGTGACAAAAGCCCTGCCTTCCTGGAGCTTACATTCTGCTGGGGGCGGTGAAAGCAGAACCAAGTACGTCTGTAACTAGAGCTGTTGCCGTGACTAAATATACTGTGTGTGTGTGTGTGAATATGTGTATATGGACACACACACACACACACACACACACACACACACGGTGCGTTAGCCAATAGGTGCCAAAGAGAAAAATGAAACACAAAAGAAGCGGGACGTGTCGCAGGCTTGTGTTTTCAGAGCGAGGCCTGGGAAGGCCTTAGTGGGTGCCGGCGGAGTCAAGACCTGCAGGAAACAAGGGAAGAAGCAAGAGCATTTGGGGGAGCAGCAGCAAGGCGGGCAGGGCCGGGTGGGACCGGGCTGGGCCGAGCTGGACGTGCTGCCCGCCCCTCTCTGCAGGCCATCCTACCCCTGATGAAGTTCCTGGAGGTGGAGCTCTACTACATGAACACCAACCTGGTGCAGGAGAACTTCAGCAGGTCCGCAGCAGCGCTGCCCCGTCGCCCACACTCACCCTGCCCCACCTGCCCCCCTTTCCTGCCCCCGCATCGTTGCCAGGGGAGGAGGCCGCCAGCCTCTGCTTTCGTGCTTGCTCTAGGGACAGGGAGCTCACTTCCTGATGCCCTTTCTCCATGAGCCCCGGGCCATCCGGCCTGGCAGACTGCCCCCTAATGTCAGGGGCAGCTGGCATTCCTCTCCCACGATTCAGGGGCAGCGGGGGATGAGGTCAAGGGCATGGGGTCTGGACAAGCTGGATTCAGCCTTCAGCCTCGCCGCTGCTGGGGGATGCTCTTGACTGGATTACTGTATAGTCTTCTGTGTCGATGATCGTGGTTCTGGCCTCTGTTAAGGACTAAATGAGTCACTGAGGTGCTGAGAGCAGAGCCTGTACAAAGGAAGGGGTCGTGAGCTGCAGGCACAGTGACAATGGTGATGGTGTCAGATCCTCCAGGCGGCCGCAGGCCCTGCCCTCTACTCCACTCCTAGTGATGGGGGGTGGGGGCACAAGAGCGCACCTTCTTTTTTTTTTCTTCTTTTTTTTTAAATATATTGATTTTTTACAGAGAGGAAGGGAGAGGGATAGAGAGTTAGAAACATCGATGAGAGAGAAACATCGATCAGCTGCCTCCTGCACACTCCCTACAGGGGATGTGCCCGCAACCAAGGTACATGCCCTTGACCAGAATCAAACCTGGGACCCTTCAGTCCGCAGGACGACGCTCTATCCACTGAGCCAAACTGGTCAGGGCAAGACTGCACCTTCTATAAAAAAATTTATATATATATATTGATTTCAGAGAGGGAGAGAGAAAAAAAAACGATGAGAGAGAATCATTGAATCATTGATCGGCTGCCCCCTGCATGTCCCACTGGGGATCGAGCCTGCAACCCAGGCATGTGCCCTGACCGGAATTGAACGTGGGACCCTTCCATGTGCAGGCTGATGCTCTATCCACTGAGCAAACCAGCTAGGCCAGAAGCCCACCTTCTTTATTTCTTAAGCCATAGAATGCCAGTTTTGAGCTTTGATTTTCACCTAAAACGAAATTTAATCTCCACCAAGATAGGCGTTTTACTCTCCACTGTCTCAAAAGCCCTTAGAAGTGTTTGGTGCATGAGTGTGTGACTGAGTTAGCTACTTGGAATGTCGACCTCCACGCTCTCCACTGCACATTTTTGTACTTAGCCGCCTGGCTCCACTTTGACACGTGAGAGTTCAGGTGGTTATTAGGCCTGTGGCTTGGCTGCTACTTTTCCCTCCCAACAGTAAGCAGATGCTTTTCCATGCGGCGGGCTGAAATCCTATTCGTTTTGGCCACTGCCATCTTGACCCACGATCAGTCATGGGGAGCAGCCTCCCCACCCCTTGTTTGTTGGCGTTGATAATCCTGAGGAGGCTTCCGCACGAGGTTGGGTCCAGCTGCCCTAACCCCCAACTGCCCGCCCCCTGCCCTCAGGAGGCCAGCCCTCACTCCCTAGCTCCCTGCCTGGGCCCTGGCCCCAGTCTCACCTGTGAAGCAGGTGGGGGGTGAGGTGAGGAGGAGCTGTGGATGGGCCTGGGTCCCATGAGGTCCTTTCTCAAAAGCATCTCTGCTTCCCCGTCTTCGTCTTTCTGTCCTGTGTCTGGCATCCCGCGGCTCCTCACCCAGCCTTTTGACCCTGCTCTGGACCCACACACTCACGGTGCTGGTGGAGGTGGCCACGGCCCAGCGGAGCTGCCCCCTGGCCTCTAGGAGGCTGAAGGTTGCGCTGCAGGTAAGAATCCAGTGATGCAATGATATCCCTGTTGGTGTGTGCGCGGGGTCACCTCTGATGTGTCTGCTCATCCTCTAGAACCTGGAGATCTGCTTCTATGCTGAGGGCTGTGGCCTGCCGCCCGAGGCCCTGCACACGGCCACCTTCAAGGTACGGGCCTTTGGTGGGTCTGGGGTGGGGGGAGCCAGTCCTCCTGTGCTCACCTGTGTCCAGGAGAGCTACGTAGCCACAGTACTTAGCACCAAATGAAAACGTGGGCCCGTTTAGCCCTGGCTGGTGTGGCTCAATGGGTAGAGCCTCAGACTGAAGGATCCTGGGTTCGATTCCGGTCAAGAGCATGTACCTCGGTTGCAATCCCTGGACCTGGGTCACGGTGCGTGCAGGAGGCAACCAATCGATGTGTCTCTCTCACATGGATGTTTACCCCTCTCTGTCTCTCTCCCTTTCTTCCACTCTCTAAAAATCAATGGGAAAATCTCCTGGGGTGAGGATGAACAAAACAACAAAAAAACCGTGGGCCTCGTTTTCCAAAAAAAGGAAACAGCAGCAGCAGAACATTAAGCCAGGCGTGAGGGTCTGAGCATGTGGAGGGGGTGCTAGGGTGGCTCGCCCCTCTGCCAGGCAATCCTGAGGGTGTGTCCCGGCCTGTGGTCCCGGCGCCCAGAGCTTTCCATGTCAGATTAACTCGCCCTCTGGGCTGCGAGCTCCGGGAGGGCAGCGCTGGGCCGAGGCGGAGGGTGACAGTGCAGGTGACTTCTGGGCTGGCCCCGTTCCCAGGACCTGCAGAGGGACTTGGAGCTGCAGGCGGCCTCCAGCCGCGAGCTCATCAGGAGGTACTTCAGCAGCCGCCTGGAGCAGCAGGTGAGGGAGGTCCCTCCCCCGGGCGCCCCGCCCCGGCCCCGCCCCCGCTGACGCGCACGTGCCCCCCCCCCCCCCAGGCCGAAACCACCACCGAGGAGCTCGGGGCCGTGACCATCAAGGCTTCCTACCGCGCCTCCGAGCAGAAGCTGCGCGTGGAGCTGCTCAGCGCCTCCAACCTGCTGCCCCTGGACGCCAACGGTGAGTGCGGGCTGCCCGCTGGCCACGCCGGGCCCGGGGCTCTGCTCGCCCAGCGGGAGCACTGGGTGCACTTCCTCCGGATGGCCGGGAGGGGGCAGTGCTGCCGAGCAGGGCACAGCCGCAGGGAGTGGAGGCTGGACAGGGGGCTGGGGTATCCTTGGCCATTGTAGCCACCCACCCCCGCCCCCGCCACTTGCCAGGCTCCAGCGACCCTTTTGTCCAGCTGACCTTGGAGCCCAGGCACGAATTCCCCGAGCTGGCTCCCCGGGAGACCCAGAAGCACAAGAAGGACCTGCACCCGCTGTTCGATGAGACCTTTGAATTGTGAGTGGGCCCCACGCTCGCAGCGCTTCCCCAGCCCGGGACCAGCTCGCGCTGACTGGGCCCAACGGGCTCCCCTGAGGTGACCTCGTTTGGGTCCGTGGGAGGGGCACCTGGGACAAGGGTTTGCTGGCATCAGTCCCCAGCCTGCTCCCTGGAGGGGCAAGGCTGCTGGGGGAGACGCCCCCTGTCACTTCCAGGGAAGGGTCCGGACCTGAAGTCCTCTGTTGCCCAACACCAGCGGCCCCGCCCCGGGACACGCCCCCTGGTTGAAAGCATCGGCCCAGTCAGCATAGACCATGTGGCCTTTGCAACCCCTCCCTCCCCGCAGTGTGGGTGTCTCCCTCCCAGTCCTGGCCTGTCCTCAGGACCAGGAGGAGGGCCCATGAGTGGGGGTGGGTGGAGTGGCAGTGTGTGGGGTGGGCAGCCGAGCCCCGCTCTGCCCCCCACCCAGCCTGGTGCCTGCTGAGCCGTGCCAGAAGGATGGGGCGTGCCTCCTGCTCACGGTGCTGGACCACGACACGCTGGGGGCCGACGACCTGGAAGGGGAGGCCTTCCTGCCTCTGCGCTCGGTGCACGGCCTGCACGGGACTGAGGAGCCTGGGGAGGTGCCGCAGACGCGCCTGCCCCTCACCTACCCCACGCCCAACGGTAGGCCTGAGCCCAGCGCTGGGGGTGCTGGGGAGGGGCAGCCTGTCAAGGCTCAGACTGAGGCCCCCCGAGGTGAGGCCATTGGAGCCAGCGTGGTGGCTGTTGCTGAGACCTCTGGGTCAATCAAGAAGCCAGCGTAACTGACGCCAGGCTGAGTGTGGGGACTGTCTCTGGTGGGGGAAGGTCACCATATTTACCTGGGGAGGGCCCCTCTTGCTAACAGGAGGTCGCGTTTGTGCACGTATGGGCCGGTTCTACTTCCTGACATATACTATAACTTTTTCAATCCGTACCACCACCCAATGAGGCAGATACTCTTATTGCTATTTTATAGACAACTGAGGCACAGAGGTTAGCTAGCCTGAGGTCCTCATATTAGAAGGTAACAGTCACCTGCTGTCCCCTGCACTACCCAGGTACTGCCCCCCCCCCCCCCCCGAACCTAACCCCCAAACGCCTCTCTTCACAGGGGACCCAGTCCTGCGGCTGCTGGAGAGCAGGAAGGGGGATCGTGAGGCCCAGGCGTTTGTGAAGCTGCGGCGGCAGCGAGCCAAGCAGGCCTCCCAGCATGCCCCACAGCCTGGGAGGTAGCCGTGGAGGTCGGGCCCCGGTAGGGACAGGCTTTCCTGGGAGGTCTGGGTGTCCCCACCGCGGTGCAGCCCTCCGGCCTGGCCTAACACTCAGAAGGGCTCTGCCAGGCTGGAAGGCCAAGTGCAGACCCCTCTGGTCTCCTGCCAGAGTGGGGCCCACGGTGCTGGGGACACCACCAGCAGTATTTATACCCCCCCCCCCCGGCCCCCGCCCTGCCTCAGCCTTGGCTCAGCATTCTCTGCCAAATCCCAGCACCAGGGGAGGGGAGGCGGCTGTGCATCTCCTGCCCCTCTCCTCTGGGAAGTGCTGGCAAAGCAGGGGCGCAGCCATCTGTCTCCCGAAACCTATTCCAGCCAGTGTGTGTGTGGTGGGGGTAGGCTCCCTGAGCCTCTTCAGCACCCCCACTCAGACTCATTGGGGCTAGGGCTGTGGGCACAAGTGCCCAGGGGGCGGGTAGCCATAATGAAGGAGCCCAGTCCCCTCCTGACGGGGCTGCCAACACCCAAGCTAAGGAGCCTGGAGCCAGGGACCGGCTCTGCCAGGAGAGAGCTGGCAGGCAGGGGGGCTGGCATGGAGGGCGAATCGAAAGGACAGCTTGGCTAACCATATCTACTGAGGACATCTCCTCCCCGAGCCAGTACCAGCACCTAAAAATGTTCTTAGCAAAAATAAAAAAATCGCAATCCATCGTCCTCAGAAAACATGCTGTTGGCCTACAGTGGGGCCCGGGTGTCAGGTCATACAACCCCCGCCCAGCCTGCAGGACACCTTGGGCTGCCCCCACCCCGGGCTTGGCCCACCCCTCCCCCCCACGTCACAGGCAGGGAGTGAGTGTGGGGTAACCGATGCAGAAGCAGATGCAGGGCAACTGGTATCACTGATATTTGGGCCAAGAGCTTTGAACAGAACACTGCCAGGCACACCCATTTCTGTGGTCCTGCCCTGCACAGGGCCCGGGAACTCCAGGGGGAGCACCGAGAGCGGGGAGCCACCCGGGCACAGGCTGGGGCTGAGCGGCTGCTCTGCACAGCAGGGCTTGGAGGAGCGGGTCCCAGCCCTGCCGGGGGCAGTGGCCTATGTGCTGGGAGGCAGCACCTGGGGCCCGGTTGTCATTCTAGCTGCGTGACCCCAGTCAAGTCCCTTACCCTCTGTGAGCCTGCACAAGGGTGACATGTGGGAAGTCTGGGATCGCTCCACAGCCCTCTTCAGCTTTGAACTTCTGAGGCCACACAGAGAGGAGCCCCTCAGCTGTGTTTTCTCACACCCACCTACTAGGCCAGCTGAGAGCAGGGGAGGGAGGCAGTGGCTCAGAGGCTGGGACTGGGCCCTCAGGGGGCAGGGCGGAGGGCGGGACATCTCTGGGCCTGCCTTTCTCTTCATGTTTTTATGAGAAGCCCTGGTTTCCTCTGAGAAACCACTAGGGCCCTGCGTCCTTTGGAAAACAAATAAACCAGTGGCAGCTGTCCATCGAGCCCTAAAGAGGAGAGTCGTAGGGCCAGGAGGTCTCCGTCTGGGGCTCAGGGTCCCCACAGCAACCACAGAGGCCTGGCTCAGAGAACATGAGCCCAGGGAGCTCTTGGGCCTCTGCAGGCGCCCAGCCTCAGCTGGGGGGGGGGGGGGAGATAGGGGGGTACAAGCTGTTTCCTCAGCCGGGGCAGAGCTCCCAGCCCAGGTGGGGGCCAGGGCCCTGACAGGCACAGCTGAGCTGGCCCACCCCCTCGTCCAGGGGCCCTCAGCTGGGCCGCACTGCCCTCGCCCCATGCAAACAAGCTACCATTGCAAGTTCATATTTTATTCCCAATAAGTTTGGAGCTTTGTTGATTTTTGCATTTTTGTAAAAAAAGAAAGTTTTCACTTAATTCATTGAAAGCCCTTTCGTGCTGAGCACAAGGGGGGCTGGGGCCCGAGCCTTGCTCCCACCCCAGACACCCAGCGCCGGCAGCGGTGGCTGCCCTGCGCCACTCCGCCCTCCACCCGCTGCATCTGTCTGTACAGAACAATTTTAAAATGGAAGCTAAGACACACTATACATCGGACAGGCACGCACACACATGCACACGGCGTCCGGCCGAAGCGGCAGGACGGCAGCTGCACTCAGAGAGCACCAAGGAATGCGTTCGGAGCCCCTCCTGGCGGAGGGGGGGCAGGGCCTGAGCCCCCTGGTCCTCAGTCCGCAGCCATCAGGGGGGACAGCTGAAGGCAGCAGGGGGTGACGGAGAGGGCAGTGCCAGCCTGGTAGGTGGCCCTGGGCCAGGGAGGCTGCTCGGGACGGGGGAGGACTGAGGCAGAGCCCCTGCCTCAGGAACCTGAGGGGTCCAACTCCCAGGCCTTGACCCTCGAGGGCTTCAAGGGCCTGGGGTTGGGAGCGGGGCTACTTGGGCCTGCCAGCCCCGAACTAAATATGCATTTGGTAAACCCAGGAGCCAGGCTGGCCTGGACCCCAGCACTCCCCTCAGGCCTCACAGCCAGAAGCAGGTCTGCCTGGGCCTCCAAGCCCCTGGCCCTGGCCTAGGAAGTGGGGGACCAGGGCCTGCCCTGAAGGCCTCTCCTCTCCCCTCGGCCCCTTCTAGCTTCCCACCTCCCTTGCTCAGGCCCCAGGAAAAGTTAAAAATAGTTAGTCCTGCATATAAAAGACA
The DNA here is from genome assembly GCF_963259705.1 of Myotis daubentonii. NCBI lineage: Eukaryota > Metazoa > Chordata > Mammalia > Chiroptera > Vespertilionidae > Myotis > Myotis daubentonii. Next base: position 54,583,008 of record NC_081855.1, on the reverse strand, counting down.
ACGGGACTCCCTGCCGGAAGGCGGTGGGAGAAGAGGGAGGGGGAGGTGGGAGTGGGCAGGGGAGGACTGCAAAATAGTTCTTCTTTTAAAAAGTGCTTGGTAAGTCTGTTTTAAAGTGTGTGTCTATATCTACACACAGATATACACACAGACACTGTCACACTGTTCGCCCACGCATACCTGCACACGCACGGAGATGTATACATATACATAATCATATACATATACATACATACATACATACATACATACATATATATATATATATATATATATATATATACTTTAAAAAGTCCTAGGGGGAAGATGTGAGCCAGGCCGGGGCCGGGCCTGCAGGGTCACGACTGGAGGGCGTGGGCCCGGCCCGGCTGGCAGACTGGGCACTCGCTGCCCTGGGCACACAGCTCGCACAGCACGGCATGTTGGCACGGCAGCACCGCGCGGTTCTGCTCCTGACACTTAAGGCATTTCACCGACTGCATGTGGAACACGGCCTGCGGGGACAGGGAAATGGCGGTCACTGGCCGGGCCTTGGGTCAGTAAACGGAGGCACAGTGCTCAAGAGGCATGTGTGCAGGCCCTGGCTGACAAGTCGGGGTCAGGCCGATCACATCATCTCAAGACTCCAAATTTCCGCTTTGGCTGTGGGCTGAGTGGGGGAGTCGGAGCCGGGGGAGGGCCAGGCTGCTCTGCGGCCTCATCCCGCGGGCTTTTCCTCGCACTGATCTTGCAGTGACCCTAGGTCCCCAAACGAGGACAATGGGGCCTGGAGAGGGCAGACAGCCCTGAGGGTGCATGGCCACCTGTGAGTGTCTGCTGTTTTCCAGGACCCCCAGCCTCCCTCATCCCCTGTGCTCCGCAGGATGCAGCCAGGGTGCCCCTGGGGACCTCCCCATTCTGGAACGTCTGCTGGTTCGTGCAGAGCTCAGAGAAGCCATCAGGATGTGACTTAGGTCAGCGCCTGCCCTCCAAAGTGCTGGGGTGGGCGCGGACCCACCTCCTGCTTCCTCCCTCCCCAGTGAGTGGCATTCCCTTCCTAGCTCCCCTCCAGCAGGGTGGCAGCCCCAGAGCAGTGAGGACCCACCAGCGTCCAAACACTGGCTGTGGCCTCAGACACCCCCACCCAGTGTTCCCTGACCTAGGCTGACCTTGTCCACTTGCTCTAGGCGGGCCCGCAGCTGCTTTTGGAGGGAGTAGAGGGTGGAGAGCGAGAGGGCCTCCAGGTCGGAGAAGGCGGGCAGGGCCTGCGGGTCGGGCCCTGAGTGCAGCCGCTCTAGCTCCTCCCGCAGCTTCTGCACCTGCGCCTCCAACGCGTCCCGCTGCTCCCGGGCCAACTCACACTCGGCGCCCGCCGCACTGGCCCGCTCACCAGCCTCCTCTGCCTCCTTCTTCCAGGCATCACAAGCCTGTGGGCCAAACACGCAGCACCTGGTCACGGTGGCCCCTCCCCCGTCCCCTGGGAGCGGAGCGCTGGGAGCCTGTATGAGCCACTGTGGCTGCGGGGCCTGCTGGGGAGCTGGGTCGGCTGTCTGGGGAGGGGGCAGGGAGGAAGCTGATGCTGCCTGCAGAGAAGGGAGGTTCAGGACCTGTAGGAGACCCTTGTGGGCAGGGAAGGGGGCTGGGCCCGGAATAGCTGCCCCTGGACAGAGGGCCCATCTCAGAACCTAGAACCTGGACGTGAGCCCTAGAGTCAGGGCTTCTTAGGAGAGCCCAAGTGGTGCTGGGACCAGACCACGTGAACAGCTCAGAGATCCAGGTCTGGGGCACCAGCCACCCAGGCTCCTGCCTGGGGGAAGGAGAACAAAACCAAGTTTCTGCTCTGTCCTCCGGGGACCCCGGCCTCCCACCCCCCGTGCCCTGTGTGAGGGACACGAGCTGGATGCCACCAGGCCTTGGGGAGGGTGGGCGTGGGGGCCCGTACCTGCTTGGCCTGCTTCCAGGACTCCTCCCACTGCTTGATGGTACCGTTCGCTTCCTCGAGCTCCTGCCGAAGCCGGGCCAGCTCGGCAGCCCCGGGTCCTGACAGGAAGGCAGGGGATGTACCCGGGGAGAAGCTTCCGGAGGCAAAGTGCTCCCAGATGCTGCTGTTCATGCCGTTCAGACCTGCCCCAGGGAGGGGAGGAAGTTCAGCGCTCCGGAGGCCCACCCGGCCCCGCCAGGGCTCCCAGGGGCCTCGGTGCCAGGCTCTGCCAGTGCCAGGCCGGAGTCTGGTGGGGACCTGTAGGTGCTGCAGTTGAGTTAGACCTACTGTGATGCCAACTGCTACTTATCAGCTACCACTTAAATTGTGAGTCTCAACATCCTCATCTGCAGGATGGGGTGACGGCCTGGGGAGCGCTGCACGGAGAGCAGCCTGTGAGGGGCTCGTTTGTGGTGGCGACTCAGGCGGCACGGAGGGAGCCGTCGTGCGCCAGGGTGAGGGCTGGGAGGGGCGTCGGGAAAAGACAGGCCAGGCCTCCAATGACAGCAGAGCTGCGGAGCAGGAAGAGCCACAGCCCGCGGCCACCCCCGCTTTATGGCAGTAAGTGGAGGCCAGGACACAGGCTGCTCGACTCCCACGGTCCCCTTTCCCGTCTGCCAGGCGGCCCACTCACGCCCCGCACCCACTCACGCTCCTCACCCACGCACCTGTCCCCCAGACATTGGCTGACACTGTGTGCCCTGCTCGGGGCCCTCGGGGCAGCCCTAGCCCCCAGAGCAGGACCCACAGCCACCTCTGGCCTCATCCTGCCCCCACTGTTCCAGGGACTCCTTTCTTGCCTCCTTTCCCACTAATCCAGCCAGGATTTTCTGGAACCAAATGGATTTAAGACAGTGTCCTCCAAGCCACACCAGTGCACCCACAACGTGACGGCGTGTCCTGTGTGGAGACCCCGCCGTGTGAACTGGCTCAGAGCCTGCCTGCCTGCCCGAGGCGGGGACCAGATCACCGCAGCGACACACATCCAGCAGCAAGCGCTGCCCCGCCTCGCCCCACGCTCGGCGCACTGGCTCTCTCGGAGAGCAGCCACTCCTCAGAGAGGGCCCTCTTTTAAAGTTTTTATTTATTTATTTTCTTCCGTCACCATCATCTCCCCTATACCCGTAGGGCCCTCTTGACCTCTTGGTGAGGTTCCTCTCTCATTCTGAATCCCAGCCCAAGTCCCCTGGCTCCACACAGCTGCTCTCAGTGTGACCTCCCGTCTGTCCCCTGCCCCCCCAGGGCCACGGCGCCCGGCGGGCAGGGACAGGGCAGCTCACACTGTACCTATGAAACTGCCCAGTGGCCGCCTGGGGAAGGAAGGGATGTGTGGCCAGTGTGCAGAGCTGCTGGCCTTCAGAACAGGGGACAAGCCAGACAAATAGGAGGCTGAAGTGTCAACACAGAACAGACACCTTCTAACTGCAGGCGCTCGGGGAGGCAAAGCACAGCGCAGGGCATGTGGTCAGTGAGACCGTAGTCACTGCACGGTGCCGGGCGGGAAACGGGGGCCCCTGTAAAGGACCTGACTGTCCGCCGCTATGCTGTACCCCTGAAACCAGTACAAAGTAACATTGCAAGTAAACTAACTGAAAAATAAAACAAACAAACAAACGGAAAAGGTGTGCCGCCCTGACCTCTGCAGTGAGATGAGGGAAGGTCCCAAACCCGGTCAGAGGCCGGGGCCGGGTGCGCAGGTGCCAGCACCCTCCGGGGAGGGGGTTTCTGAGCGTGAGGAGCTGGGGGTGGGGAAGTAGCAGCTGCTGTTCATGGAGAGGCAGCAGGTTGGTCTCTGCTTGTCACTGGTTTGGCTGTTACCTCGGTGAATATTCGCGTCCCTACACGTGGCAGGTAGCGGACCCGCAGGTCTGCGCGCACCTCCAACCACTATGCCTGGCCCTGCCCTCCAGAACCCCCAGCCCAGCCAAAGGCCTTCGGGCCTGGAGCAGGGTCTCCCTGGTGCCTCTTCCTGCCAGGAAGGCCACGCTGAGCCAGGCCTGAGCCGGTCAGACCCCACCCTTGGCCTCCTGGGGCAGGCGGCTGTGACCCGCTGCTGTGAGCCTGCCTCCGGAGCCCCGGGCGCCTGGGCAGAACCGCCGCACTGACATGAGGAGCAGACCAGGCCCTGGTGGCTCTGAGCTGCTGCTCAGTGCGCACTGGCCTGTGCCTCACAGCCACCATATGAGGTGGGTGCTGCCCCTATGTCCATTTTACAGCAGGAGAAACTAAGGCCGAGATACTGCGTCACCTGTCCAGGATCACACAGCTAAGGGAGGCATGGGACAGGAGCCTGACTCACCTCCCAGCCCAGAGCCCTGCTCTAACCTCCCCTCTGCACTATCTCCAGCCCTGGACAAAGAGGCCAAAGGCACTTTCCAAAAGCCCAGTTCCTGTCCCAGGTCTCAGTGAGCCACTTCTTACCCAAAGATCCATGAGAGGCTGAGGTCCCCAGAAATGTGTTTTCTGACTGGCTCAGGGGGCCCTGGGGCTGCTGCAGGAAATGCGAAGAGAGGCTGACGGGAGGGGACGGGGATGCTGAGTGGAAGGAGGCGGAGCTGCCCAAGGAGCCCGGGATGTTCACCGGCGCAGAACTCTGCAGCAAGCTGCCGCCTGCAAGAGAGGCCGGGAGGGGCCGGGTGAGGGAGGGAAGCCATGCGGGGCCATGCCGAGTAGGGCACTGCTCCATCCACCCACCCTGGGCCAGACGGACCCCCGGAGCCCTCCCGCCACCCTGCCCACCGCAGCCCAGTACCGATGGTGGTGATGCTCGGGTGGGGCACGGTGCTGCTATCGAAAGTCTTCTCCAGGGCGGCCACCCCAAACTCGTTGAGGTCCAGGTCATCCAGGGCAGACTCTAGGAGCAGAGCGATCAGGGTCTGAGCCTCCCAGTCTCCCTGGGCACACAATCCCCAAGCTCCAGGCCTCGCCGCTTGAACCCACCTGCCCTTTACCACCTCATCTCCTGCCCCCGCCTCATCTTCACGCTCCAGTCCCACTGGACCGTCCTCTCTTGAGCCTCTGCCTGGGGCTGGGCTGCTCCTGCCACACGAGCAAGTCCAGCTCCATGGTCTCCTTTCTGAAGCCTTCCTGGACCCCTGGGGGGTCGGTTCCTGCCTCCTGATGTTAGGGTCACACATCTTATCTCTGAGCTATTGAGGGCAGGCTCGTCTCTGGGCCTTCAGTGGCTAAAGCAAAGGAGGTGCTCGACAAATGCGCTCTCCCCTCCGCTGACTGGCCCAGGAGGGAGGAGCAGTGTCCCTCCTTGAGGTCTTCGGGTCTGGAACCCCCGTCTCTACACTAGGGCCTGGCACAAAGTGGCGCCCATCAGTGACGCTGAAGGGGAAGAGCCGCAGCTTCGATGGCCAGGGACCCCAAGGACGCCGTGCAGCCTGTTCACTGCACGAGGAACCCAGCTGCGAGGGAGCGGGCGCGGCAGGACACCTGTCGTGGAAGGAGGCCACACTCGCCCAGGGAAGAGGCGGCTGTGCTCCAAGGGCTGGCCCTGGCCCTACACCTTGGGTCCATCTCCTCTTTTTTTAAAATATATTTTATTGATTTTTTACAGAGAGGAAGGGAGAGGGGTAGAGAGTTAGAAACATCGATGAGAGAGAAACATCGATCAGCCGCCTCCTGCACACCCCCTCCTACTGGGGATGTGCCCGCAACCAAGGCACATGCTGTTGACCGGAATCGAACCCAGGACCCTTCAGTCCGCAGGCCGATGCTCTATCCACTGAGCCAAACCGGTTAGGGCTCATCTCCTCTTTAGCTCAAAGGCCAGAGTGCTTGCCCTCCGACCCCAGTCAGATGTCTAAAGCCCGAGTCTCACTCCAGAGACCTCATGCCTCTGAGTCCAGATCCAGGCCTGGACTTGGCAACAGAAATGGCCTAATTACCTATGACCGACTCTACCGTGTCACTGGTGGGGTAGAAGGGCAGAGCGTTTGCATTCATGCCAGGGATGCTGCTGGTGCCCGCGGGGCTAGGGGGAGTAGCTGCCAGGCTGGAGGTGATGCTAGAAGAGATGCTTGAGGTCAGGGGGCTGCCCACGGGGAGGATGCCCAGCATGTCCTGCAACGAGAGAGTAAGGAGAGGCAATGAGATGCCCGCCCAGGAGGCCCCGGGCAGGCGCTGGGTGGGGCAGAAGGAAATGGGGCATCAGCCCTAGTGTGGTTGCCCCCACGCCAGATGGGGCCCCACCCACTCAACATCAGTTGGAAGGTTGGAGGTTACAGGGCCACTCACCCCTACATTCTTGCATAGGGGAAGGGAGAAGTGAGTCCAGTGCCTGGCAGTGTAGACACTCAATAAGTACTTTTGACTGACTGATGAGTGACTAGGAGGTGAGGGGCTCTAGGGCCTGACCCACCCTGTCTGGATTGGGGCTGGTGCCCCACCTTAATCCTGCCCTCAACTTGGGGGGAAAGCATGCTCCCCGCTCTCTGTAGCCTCCTGGGGCTGTGGGCCTGGCCTGGCCACAGCAGGTGCCAGAAGGGGGCTGAGAGTTTGGTACCTGTTTGGGCTGAAGCAGAGGCTGCTCTTGACTCCTGGGCTCTAGGGAGTGGGGTTTTAACTTGGCCTGAGGAAGGTCAGAGAGCAGGAGATGAATGTGGTGCTGTGGAGGCCTCTGAGCCCAGGAGTCCTCCCAAGCATCACCCACCTGCCATGGCTCACTGAGGCTGCAGGGACAGCCACCTGCACTCCCCCTTCACGCGCATGCCCCTGGCTCTCCCTCTCATGCCTACTCCTTCCCTCGCCCAGGAACCGAGGGGCTGTGCCTCTCTTCCCGGCGACTCCTAGCGTCAGAGGAGCCCAGTGAGGGACGGCCCCATCAGGCAGCATGGGGCAGGGAAAGGCCGGCTGTGGGGTCCCCTCATTAAAGTTCTGTGACACCGGGTGGGGTGCTCAGCTGCTCTAGCCTCCCATCTTCATCTGTAAAAAGGGCCGGCCTTCCTCCCTCTGCTCGGGCGTGGAGGCTGAGGAGGGGGCTTCCTAGCTGCGGGTCCAGCTGCTCCATGGAGCGGAAGGCTAACCTCACCGGGCCGCCCCTCACCCCTTACCTGGCATTTAAAATTTTTCAGGAACTCGGCTCCCACCTGGTCTTCCCTCTCGAAGCCAGGAGCCTTCTTATAGCTGCCAGGGGCCAGGCCGGATTCCCCAGGGAAGACAATGCCTTCCAGGTTTGGGGGTTTCCTCACGGAGCCCGGGGGGGAGCCGCAGAGGTTAGACGGGCTGCCCAGGCTGCTGTTTCTACAGAGGAGCTGCGGGAAGGAAGGGAGCGGGCTGGTGGGCAAAATGCAGGCCAGGGCACGGCCTGCCCTCCACCGGCCAATGGGCAGCAGCCCACCCAGGAGACCCAGAACCTCATGCGGGACTGTGTGTGTGTGTGTGGGGGGGGGGCAGCGGGGGGCAGTGACAGAAGGCTCTGTCCCCTCTACCAGCACTACCCGGGCTGACTAATGCAGGCTCTGGGGACACTAAGCCCCACCCACCACCCACTTGTGACAGAGAAAATAACCCTGGGGCAGAAAGGGAAGAAGCCCAGCCCGGCCGGCGTGGCTCAGGGGCTGAGCCTCAACCTCTGAACCAGGAGCTCAGGGTTCGATTCCCCGTCAGGGCACACGCCTGGGGTGTGGGCTCGATCCCCAGTGGGGGGCGTGCAGGAGGCAGCCGATCCATGGTTCTCTCTCATCATTGATGTTTCTATTTCTCTCTCCCTTTCCCTTCCTCTCTGAAATCAATAAAAATATACATTAAAAAAGGGGGGAGAAGCCCAAGGCCTCCTCCCCAAGCCCAGGCTGAGAGGGGTGAGGGACATGAGAGGCAGGTGCCCACCCATCCCCTGGACAGGCACGTACAGTGCTGAGGTCAGGGGCATGTGGGCTGGAGGGGCTCACGGGCACCGAGTCTCCGGCAGCAGATGGCATGTACAGGACGGGCCCCGGCTGCGTGGGGCTGGACACAGCGGAGGAAGGCTGCAGCTCGTCACTGAGGGGCGGCTCTGCAAGACACGGGGCCGGTGTCGGCAGGCTCTGGGCCAGACAGCACCTGGGTCTCCTTCCCAGGACCCTGCATCCCTGCACCCAAAGGGAAGGCTTCCACCTTCTCTCTACCAATATCGTGTGCAAGTTGTATTAACGGCGAGTCTTCACAATGAAGACAAGACCACAGTCTCCATTTCATAGATAAGGAAACTGAGGCTCAGGGAGGCAAGGTAAGACGACCCAGGTGACAGAACTAGGGAACCGAAGAGCGGGGACTTGTGCCCCGACTGTAGGACTCTAGAGCCTGAGCCACGAGTCGGACCTAAGGGATCAGCGTGGCATTTTGAGGGACAGCCCTGCTCTCAGCAGGGAGGGCTCAGCAGGGCAGAGAGCCACGTTCAGCTAGTGATGTCTGCCACGCACGTGGCACGGGGTGACTGCTGGGACCTGTCTGGAGGGTGTCACCCTGCCTGAGCCTGCGCAGGGGGAGGAGGGGCGCGGGGCGAGGACACTACCTCAGGACAAAGGGAGCAGCTTACGTTCTACGTGGGCGAAGGCGCAGAAAGGTCCGCGGGGACAGCTGCCCGCCTGCTGCATGTCGTTGCACTTGGTGGACTTATAGATCTGCAGGGACAGCGCGGGCAGGCGGTCAGGCTTGGCAGACGCAGGCGGGTGCCCCCAGCATGGCGGTGAGACGGCCATCTCCTTCTCCTTCCTGTTCCGCTTCCCCAGGTGTCTCCCTGCCAGCTTCCTACTCAAACTCCTGAGGCAGACACTGCCACCCCATGCTGAGGGCACCCGCCCTCCTGGGATCAAACCAGCCCTGACCCACCCTCACAGGGCTCTTCCCTTGCTGCTCGCCACTCAGGGTCTTGGCCAGGGCTGGTTTGTGCCTCTGAATGTGCCCCAGGGCACTGAGAGAGCCAAGATCGCAGGTAGCACCTGCTTGCCCAGGGCACCCTGGGTTGGGACCTATGCTGGGCCTAACTTCCCACCCTGCTGCCTGTGGCCCATGAGGTGGTCTGTCTGTGTCTCTCTCTCAGGGTGTGCTGGGCTCCACAGAACCAGGGGAAGGGACAGCATGTGCCTCGACGTACCTACACAAGACTTCGCACACTGATATGGCTCCAGGCCAGGCCAGGGGCCGGGGGCCGGGGAGCTATGCCTGGGAGGCTGCTGGTATGCAGGCTCACAGGCTCTGGTCTGGAACACAACTGTCCAGGGCTTTATTTTCTACCTGGATTGTAAGCACCACTCATGGTGCAAAACCCAGCATGGCCAGGGCGCCATGCTCTCTCTGCCAGGCCTGGGAGGAACAGCCTGGGAGCAGAGGGCTGCTTGGTGAGCGGGGCTCAGAACAAGGGAAGTCGCTGAATGAAGGGGCAGGGCCCCTTTAGGCACTGCTGGTCGGGGAGCCTGTGGCTCTATTCCCTCTTCCAGGATGGAGTCAGGGTGGGCTCTGCCTTGCTTCCCCAGGAGGCTGTGTGAGGCCACCCGCCCGGAGAGGCCCGGCCCCGCCCCAGGCCCACCTCCGGGTGGAACTGCTGCTCCGTGCGGGTGTGGCAGTACTGGCAGGCGTCTCCGTTCTCGCACTTGCCCGGGTCTCCCCACTCATCCCCGTGTTTCACATTTGGACATGGAGACGACCTGGTCCAGTGAGAGGGTGGGGCACATGGATGCCAGAGGGAGAGATCAGGATGCGAGGGATGCCAACTAGATCCCTGCCCCGGACCCAGAAGCGGGCCCTGCTGCTCTGCCCAGCTCTGCCTGTCACCCAGCTCCTCCCACTGAGCACTTATGGGGCCCAAGGACAGCCACACCACAGCCACCACACTTTCTCCATCATGGCTCAGCCCTACAGACACCCCTCTGGATTAGAGCTGAAGGGGCCTCAGAGGGTCGGACCCCAGATCCATCTTTCATGCTGGGAGGACCCGGGGGCTCCCGTCCTGCTATCCTGACCAGCCCCTTGTCCCTGGGCCGCCCTGACTCTGGGAGCACAGTGGAAGCCGCCCTGCTGGACCCCATCCCTGCCACCCTCCCTCCCTGGCGGCCCTGCCTGGGAAAGGACCTGTATTTGTGCTTCCGGGGGCTCCGCCGCCGGTCCTTGCTGTTGTGGTAGTAGGGGCAGGCATAACCCTGGCGGCACAGCCGCGGCGGCTTCTTGCACGGCTCCGTCTTATAGTTCCCCAGCACATACGCGGTCTCTGCACGGGCCAGAGGCGGGGGTCAGGCGGGGGGTGGGGGAAGGAAAAGGGAAAGGAGAAGCCACTGGAAGGGTCTAGGAGCTGAGGCTCCTGAGAGAGGTAGGAGCAGGGCCGCCTTTTCAAGGGCCAAAGTGGAGACTGAGATAAGCCAGGCCAGACGTCAGGAGGATGCTGACCTCACTGGACATAACGCTCACAGGGTAATAGGGCACCCGTGGGCGGTTCAAGAACACATGTACTTATACACGTGCACAAGTACGCATGTGTGAAAGCCCCGGAGAAATGTGGGGTGCACCTGGGATGATGGGGGCAGACCAAGGCATGTCTGGGGAAACTCCCGAGAAGTGCCCCTGGGGCTGTTGGCCGGATGTAAGGGGGTGAGGGGTGCGCCCTCCCTGCGGAGGCGGTGGTGAGCCGGTCCTTTGGGCAGGAGCAGGGTGCGGACAGGCTGGGTGGGGGCCTGGCGTCTGTGGCCGTTACCTTGCCACCGCGGCTCTTCACTGAGGATCTTCTCTATCATGGCGTGGCTTGCAGCCCCAGCGGACTGACCCTCGATGCTGCCCTCCACGGGGGCCTGGCCGTTCTGCAAGGCCTCCATGGCCTGGAGCTCCCTGGGAGGGGAGAAGTGGGGGGAGGGCATGACGGGGAGGCACCGGAGTGCCAGTCCTGCGATCCACCTGTGGTACTCACCGTGCCAGCAGCCAGGCCCCCACCCCAGCCCACAGCCATCACCCCAGCGTGGCGTCCAGCCCACCTGATGTCGTAGACGGGGGAGCGGAGGTCATGGGGCCCGTGGGCAAAAGCGCAGTGCAGGCCGTTTTTGGTGCAGTTGCCTTTGGAGTCCGTCTCGTGGATGCAGATTCCAGTTTTGTAGTAACGCAGGTGGTACCTGCGCTCAGTGTCCCCTGTGGTCCGGTGCAGGAACGGGCATCTGAAACGGAAAAGGGGGGGTCGCTCAGCTGTGGCCCCCGCAGCTGAGTGAAGGTGGTCTGTCCACGTATCCATCTCAGGATGTGCTGGGCTCTGAGCGGCCGTGCACTGATGGCGAGAGCCACCTCGGTTCTGATGTGGCCCTCGGGCTTAGCAGGAGAAAGGCCGGTGTAGGGTTTCCCGCAAGTGGGAAAAGGAGAGGGGCCCCCCCCAGGTCCAGGCCACAGGAAGCCGGGCCAGGCTGCAACAGTGCCCCCCAAAGCAGCCGGCTGCTCAGACTCTGCCTGGCCGAGGACCGCTGGCCCAGGAGGCGGGGGCACTTCTGAGGGCGGGTGGAGACACTCACTCGTCGCCCTCCGGGCAGAGGCCCGTGGCCTCGTCGTACTTGGTGCAGTAGACGTCGGGGCTGTAGTTGAAGGTGCCGTCCCGACGGCGGATGGACCGGCGGCGGCGCTGGTTCACGAAGTGCCAGTGGAAGCAGGTGTAGGGCCGATGCTGCGTGCATTTGTGTTGCACAAAGAGCGGGCACTGCTCTGTGCGGAACTCCTTCAGGTACCTGCAGGGACAGCCCCATGGGGTGGGCCGGGCAGAGAATGAAGCCTCTGGTCGCCCGGCAAGAAGCCGGCCACATGTCCCCCGAGGGCCCTGCGCTGGGTGCTAGTGTCATGGGGTCACTGGAAGGGCCCAGCGCAAAGGCTGGACCTCAGCCTGTGGCTCTCTTCCGATGCCCAGGTCCTAAGCCAGCCTGAAGGGTGGGCACCAGGGACCTCAGGGCCCTGGGCAGTCAGCTGTCTGCCATGGTGACCAGCGAAGGCTCCCTGGTTTCCCATCAAAGGCTGCAAACCAGAGGTGAGGAGCCTCCCGCAGACTCCCTGCGGGGTTCTCTGCTGCCCAGATGTGCCTGCCAATTGCTGGAGGCCTCCCCGTCCCAGGAGCAGCCTGGGGCTCCAGGCTGATGGCCAGGGAGGCTGCTGTTGGGAGCTGAGAGCCCAGGTCACAAGGCATCCTCTCAATTACTGCCTCAGTCCTACTGTCCTGTCTACCTACCTCGTCCCAGAGGCATTTCCCAGCACCGCCCAGGGGAGTGTTCGGGCAGGAGTTCGCGTTAGCAGCATCTGAAGAAAACCTCCCGCTCAGCCTTGCCTGTGGCCACCGCTCATCTCCCAACCGTGTACCTGCAGCAGCTGGGCATTTACATCCTGACTGTCCTGGGCCCCTGGGGGCTCTGCCTGGCCTTCTGGCTTCCTCCCAACCTTCACCTCTCTCCTTCGCTCTGCAGGTAACAGCCAAGACATCCCCAAAGCCCCTGGCCCATGCGCCGCCCGGTGAAGGGCCCCGGGTCCCCCTCCCCCTGACAAAGCATCCGTCCAGCCATCTGTTCGCTCTGCGGGTCCAGGTGGAGGCTTTCCTAGACTTGCCACCCCTCCCCCAAGGCAGGTGGTGCAGCCTGTACTCATTCCCTCAGGCCCGAACAAAGCAGCTACAAATACTCCAGAGAGAGCACTGGATGACAGGGAGGAGGAGGATGCTTCTAGAAGGGCAGAAGGGAGTGTGGAAGGAGCCACACCTGACCTGAAGCAACAGTCCAGGCTTAGAGCAGCACCTGGAGCTGGAGGACATGGGACATTTGCTGGATGACTATAACAAGAAATAAAAGTGTCTCAGAAAGGGCCAAGTCCACAGGACACCAGCGGCAGTTTCATGCTGCCACCCGCGGCAGGGCACTGACCCCGAAGCCAGGCCCCCTCCCTGTGGGCAGCGTGGGAAGCCTGGGCCTCAGCAGACAGCGGGCGGTCCTGCTACCAGCCCCTCAGGAGGGGAGGCCCCAAGGGCCCGTCTAGGCAGCAGGGAGCCCACTTTCAATCAACGCTAATGAGATGAAGGAAACGTCTAACCTTCTGCTTAAGTCACGAATGGAACTTACCATCCACCACCTAGGAAGCAACATCTCCCTTCCCCCACCCTCTCCACCTCGTGCCAATGGGCAATGCAGTGCCCACAAGGCAAGGAGAAAACCACGTGGAAATCACTCTTGTATTTTCATGGATTGAAGTGAAACAGAAATGATCGGTGGAAACGCACACGGTCCTGTTGAGCTCCGACCCATCTTTCCATTTTAAAGGTGTGGACGCACAGGACTGAAGAAACTCAATAGGCGGAGACTCACTGTTCAGTTCAACCAGCTCTCAGGAAACCCACGAGGTCCAGGGGTCTAACTAAGGAGGGAAGACTCACCCCCAACCCCTCCATCTTCCAAGATCTGGGGAGGGCACAGGGCCATAGGACTAAATTCTTCACGTTCATCTCCCGGGAACACAGCCGCGCACTCAGGGGAAATGACTATAGCTTCAAATTGAGAGGCCTCCTGTGGCCATGAGGAGTCGGAAACCACTCAGGCCGAGGAGGTAGATCTGCCAGGGAAAGCCACGGCTCTGGCCAGCAGAGGGCTCCACAGAGCCTGGAGGACACAGCGGCTAGTCATGGCTTCACTTGGCTGAGGAGCAGTGCCTTCATGCGTGCCCCACTGGGGGCTGGCTTTAAAGCAAAACCAGCTTTCACTCCTTCCCCAAAACATCACATTAACTATCCCAATAGTGGTTCACTTGTACATGTAAAGGATTATTATGGAAGTAACATGCCCACTTAAAGGGCAAAATCACCCTTCATCCCACCACTAATAATGCTAGCCTTTTGGTAAATTTCCTCCCAGTATTTTTATATAGATAGCATCATAACGTATCATCATGCTAAATTGTTTTACAAAACTATTAATACTTTTCTCTCAAAACTTATAAAATCAAATCCAGTTTTTTAAAAAACCAAATAATATGTTCAACATTATTGGAGTATCTTTATTTTCTGAAACTCTAAATAAACAGCAAAATTCAGGCTACTTGAAATCTAAAAGTAATCACTTGCCCCCCTAAACCAACAGTGATGACACAGAAAGGATTAACAGTCAGTCAGTAAATTATAGCACTTAAATCAAGTGCTCAGCCACCCTCTTGACTCCCATCTAAACTTCAAATCCCATTCCAACCGTCTCACTGAACAGATTCATCATGTGTGTCCCTCTCTGGGGAGGGTGCGGGGAGAATGTGAACACACGGAATCAGCAGGAAGGCATCAGAGATGCCGGCAGCAACACCGTGTACGTGGAGGCAACAGGGGCCGAGCCGCTGATGCTGGAATCTGAGAATCCAGCTCCCGCTGCTTCTGGAACATGCTTTCCTGGCCTCACTGCTGCCAGGACCTGCTCCCCACCCAACAAAGTCAACTCTAGGGCAGGGTCAGCAAACTTTTTCTGTGAAGGACCAGAGAGTTAAGTATTTTATATTTTAGACTCAGAGGGTCAAGACATCAAATTGAGGATGTTAAGTAGGTACTTATATAACAAGAGAGAAAACAAATTTCCACAAATTTTTTATTGATGATATTCAAAATAGAATAATTGGCTACAATGTTTTTGTAATACAGGTCTACTAATAAGAATGGACTTGGGAGGGATCATACGTGCCAGGTTGAGGTTCCTTTCATCAAAATTATAAATGTTCATCTGTTAAGGCTAATTCTGTAATAACATCTTACATATTTCATTTTGAAGGCTTGGTGTAAACTGCTTAAGTGCACAGGTAAATGGATTCTGAAATATGGAAATTTCCTTTGTATTCACATCAACATGCAAGATCCCTGCTAGAACTATAATTTGTGTTTGGAAATCACGTCTGTGGTAAATTTGTGTACAAATGGAGATCTCACCTGTGGTGCAACTTTTGACAGTTCAGTGTATTAGGCAGCTTGACAACGTACATGTCAAACATTAGTTGTCCAAGTGACTTTACTGCAATACAAAGGTTGCATATAAGTGATGATTTATTTGCCTTGTGATTTTGGAGTGAATTCACTAAAAACATTATGAAGTCTGCAGCAAAAGCTAATTTCCAAAGCCATTCATTGTTCAATAATAGTTGAAAATGATTCTTCTCATTCAGAAAAATTTCAGTATCAGCCCTGAACTCAAAAAATTACAAGAAAACTTTACCATTGCTAAGCCATCAAATTGTTGTGTAGTAAGGCATGTCAGAATACTCAGCTTCTATTTCTGACAAAAATTCAAGGAACTGACTGATGATGGTTAAATCCACAAGCAGGAGTGAGTTCAGCTCTGATCTTAATGGCTTATTAACACCATAGTCAAACATTTTCTGCAGATTATCTGCTAGTGAACAATATAGTAACTGTACGCTTGAAACACCATGCATTTTCCTAAACTTCATAAATTTATGTTGTGGAATCCTCATAACAACCTCAAGCGACACTTATCTATAATCTACTACTGTCCATATTCATATAAACCCTACTGGCTACTTTCTCTCCCCCACACATATTCCTAGAGAAATGTAGTCATAGAGTCCATACTTAATGGCTTAGCAAAGATGCTTCATTTTTAAGTTTGAGAAGAATACTTTTAACTTCAAGGGGAATTAGAGCAGATTAGTAGATTAAGAATACTAAATTACACAAGTGTGTGTGTGGTATATATATATTATATATAAATATACATACATCTTAAATATCTTAAAATTTGTTGAAAATCTTTTCTCTGTTTTAAAGAGCTTTAGGTAAATTGCTACTAGTTGTAAATTCATTTTTGTAAGGACATACATTGTTTTGACATCAAACATAACCCAGAAACGATGTAATTTTGTAACAATAACCATACCAGTGGAAGTTGCCAAAAAATTACTTTTAAAAAACGAGGCCAAATAAAGCTAAAATTGGTGCTTGGCAAATATTTGGACAAATTTGATAAAGTGCTATAGAGCTATAGAGATTTGGCTTCCAAATCTTCTGAAGTGATCCTGGTTTAACATTCTCTCTGGCAGAAAAAGAAAGCAAATAAAATACGCGTCTGGTGAATTTCTCAGTGTGTCTGCACCTTTAAGGCAGGCTTTGATCCTGTAACTGGCTTTCAGCCAAAGAGCAGCTGTGGTTAAGCCCAGAATGGACCTCTTTAGTAACGACACTACCCTAACACAGAGACAGGTACAGACACAGGAACCCACAGGTGCTATGGGCACTTAGGGGAGCAAATGCTTTAGGGCTGGGGAGCCACTCGCTGGAAAATGACTTCACCCACTCCTCACGGAGAAAGTCCTGGCCCCGAGAACTAAGGAGTCATGAACGCTGCAACGCTTTAAACTAGCCCTATGTGTCCCTGGATCCCTCTTTCTATTGCTGTTCCCTTGCCCTAAGGATCCTAGAACTGGTAAAACCGTGGAAAGTTCCTGTAAGCTGCGCTGATGCCACTGGCCTGGGGGGGGGGGGGGTACTGAAAACCCCGGTCCATTGCTCCCGTTAGAGAGCACCTTGACTTGATTCAGGTTTCCCACCACAGACGCCTGAAAAGCCTCCAAGCTGATGAACAGTTTAGTATCACATTTAAACTACATTGATGTGTTATTTTGTAGTGTTTTCTGTGCAACACAGTCTTTGGCCCTGGGAGAGCGGATCCGTTTACAGCACAAATCCATTGTGTGAGATACAGGCAGCGGGATGGAGGCTAGACAGAAAATGGGGACTGAGGTGAAAATGGATGCGGAGAGAGGCGTGTGCTCTGAAGACAACCCTGACCCACCCGTGCCCTGTGACCTGAAGAACCTACTCTAGTGTGCCTGTGGCCAAAGAGAGCGCTTGCTTACGGCTGCCGAGGGAGACAGCATGCAAGTGAAAGCATTAACGTGGGCCTTGTTCCGGTACTGGCCAGTACAGTCCTTACGTGGTGCTAAGTGCCAAGCACTGTTTTAAGCTCTCTACATATATTAACTCACTTAATCCTTCTAGTAACTCCATGAGACAGGTACTACTGATGTCCTCCGGACACTGACACGCTAAGAGGGAAGTCACGTGTCCAATGTCCCACAGCTAAGTGGCAGAGCTGGGCTTCAAACCCAGACAGCCTGGCCTTGGAGTCGGTACTCTTATTTTATTTTGTTTTTTAATGTTTTTATTGATTTTAAAGATAGAGGGAGGGAGAGAGAAACATTGATGAGTGAAACATCGATTGGCTACGTCCTACACCCTCCTCCCGGGGATTGAGCCCACAACCCAGGTATGGGCCCTGATCTGGGATTGAACTGTGGACCTCTCGGTGCATGGACAACACTCAACCAAATGAGCCGCACCAACCAGGGCTTAACCATGTTTTTCTTAACTGAGCTACAGGGAGAACAAGAGTAGCAGCAAATAAGCATAACTGACTCTGGAAACTTTTCGTTCAGAACATGTCAGGGAGGTCTGACAGCCATAATTACAATACCATGAAATAAGTCACCAAAAATAAACACAGAAATGTTAATTTTAACACACTCCACTGATTATTTAATATTCACTTTATGTACTCATTATAAAGGACTCGCAGTTCAATAGTAAAATTTAACTGTGTGGGGTTTTTTTTAATAAGAAAATACAAGTACAGGTTTCTAATTTATATTATGTTTGGGTAGATTTGATTTAGACAAACCTTAAGGTGACAGGCTAATAAATGCCTAGCACCTCTTAGCAATAAAAGTGACATCAAAAAGATATAGCAATGCTCTTACCAAAATTAATAAAAGCTTAGATAGTCTTTAGAACTAAGGGGGTAGTTTTGTCAATAGGCCAAAATTTCATAGGAAGGTGGGAACACAGGCCTTCCCCCTCCTCGTTAGAAGTCATTCTGTTAGAACTCATGGTGGCCATATGGTGTTTCAAGTACTAATAGGAAACAAACGCGTCAACTTAAGAATACAAAAAGCAAACTGTGATGACAAGAATAAGGAAAGGAGGGAACATTTCAATAAGCTCAGATATGACACGATGACACTATCACAGGCCTTAGTATCTTCTTTAAATCTTAAATAAATTGCGCCACCAACAGAAAGTCACCTCACAGAGAATGCTATGAGATTTTTAAGTTGCTAGACTCCTTTCCATCTTCTCCTCCTCATCAGCTCTCGATACTGCTGTCAAATTCTACACACTGGCAAAGAAAAAAGGAGTGAAAGTTGAGGGATTTCATAGAGAAATAATTAAAAATCTGTTGTGATTATTTGAACTAAAATATTATAGCCCCCAATATCACTTTTTTTTTTTTTACTGATATCATTTTAAATGCCTAAAACACATGGCCTGTCCTTAAATGCCCATGTGAACATTAAACCAATCATCACAATACTTGAAGACTAGACTCTATTACATTCTAGCAGAACAGCCACCTTCTCTTCTATCTCCCACCCACTCCAGGAAATAACACAATTCATTTTACAAAGACACTGGGGAAATACGCTTGTTTCTTATAATGGCTGTCAGTTCAGAGGCAATTATGACAAATTTTTTAACAGTGAGGAAGTTAATTTTACTTTCCAAGGGAGGAAAGGGCCAGTGCATTGCTGGTCACTACAGGGCCAATTCAGACGATTAAAGTACAACTACCAACAACCAGGAGTCTCAAACTGGACTATTCACTTTTCATCTCAGAAGCATCTCCAAAGACTTACAACACGAGTGCACTCACTGGCAGGGCTACACCAGGACTAAGGCATTGAGAAGGGGAAGGGCGCCAAAGAGCTTTTCACCAGCTGCAGGCTTCGCCACACTGAATGCTGCGGCCAGGCCTGAGGGGCCATGTGCTCTAAGGCCTCTCTACTAGTAGGGACTCACATGCATTGATTTTTTTTTTTAACTCTTTCTTAGCCGAAACCGGTTTGGCTCAGTGGATAGAGCGTCGGCCTGCGGACTGAAAGGTCCCAGGTTCGATTCCGGTCAAGGGCATGTGCCTGGGTTGCGGGCACATCCCCAGTGGGAGATGTGCAGGAGGCAGCTGATCGATGTTTCTAACTCTCTATCTCTCTCCCTTCCTCTCTGTAAAAAATCAATAAAATATATTTTTTTAAAAAAACACCCTTTCTTAAAAATATTGAGATGTAATTTACACAACATAAAAATCACCATTTTATAGTGCACGTTATTGTGCTTTTTAGTATATTTACCATGTTGTGCAACCTTCACCAATTCCAGAACATTTCCATCATCCCATAAATATCCCCTATATCTATTGCAATATGCACTGATTTTACCCTAAGTTTCTCTACACATATCTGTTGCTCAAGCAAGTATTTAAGATGTTTGGTTGAGTGAATCTATGGAGTATCTATAGTAAGAAAACAATAAAGCTACATTGCCCATAAGGTTACTAAACCCAAACTCTTGGCAACTTGAACTTTTTACCAATTAAGAACAGCAGAGAAAATGACATTCAACATCCATCTTCACATAACACATTAGTGTTCCCTAAATTCATCCAAGATGTTAAAAGAAGGGAAGACAATCTACAACGATTAACATAGCTGTCCACTGTTGCAATTTCAAGATATAGAAGATGCATATGTGGGGAAATCTCCTTTAATATCAAGTATAGCTAGATTAAAACAACAACAAACAAAAAAACTTAATAATTAAGCAAATATTGTCCCGTTTGGGAAAATAATCTCTAAACCAGGCCACTAGTTAAAGTAACATAACTAGAAGGGCAGCCTTCCTTCTATCACTCTTCTGACCTAGTCTCTCCTAATGAGAAAAGTAACTTCGGCCAAGTCTGGCAGGAAAGCCTGCAGATGCGGTGCTCTGGCTGCAGGGCTCCCATGACCTAAGTGCGCTCATGGCTTCTAAGACACACAGGAAGGAGACCTCACCTTCAGGCAGCGGGCTGTTGAAAGCGGGAGGAAGTAGGTCCACGAGGGTGTCTTGCTTTTGTGCACTTATCTGGGGTGCTATTTCCAGAGAAGGAGTTCCTCTACAGAGGGTGCCCAGGGTGGATTTCTCTAAGTTGCTCTCAGAGTTGTCCAGCTGCCCTCACCAATAAGTCAGTCTTTGTAGGTTGATAGAAACCACCAGTCAAAGCAGATGCATATGGATTGTGGGGAAGCCTTCTTTAGTATCTAACATAGCTGGATTAAAACAAAAAAACTTAACCATTAAGCAAATCTTCACTTTAATCATTAATTTAGATTATAGCAAATATCAACTAGGTACTAAGCTTGAGTCTACCACTAGCATGGACACTTAACACTTATTAATAGGGATTTTGTGGGTTTGGTTGAAGGCTGCAATGAAGTCTCAATTTTAGTTCTATAAGAAGTTAGTTCTACTTGATAAGTAAACAAGATCCAGAAATATTTATTGTTAATTTAACTCATTCTTGCTGAGGTTGCTAAGCAACACTTCCAGTGACTCCTGCTGTGCAACAAGTTATACTCTAGTAATATTCTTTACAATTTTATTGTAATGTGCAATAATAATTTAAATACATGTTCATTTCCTGGATTTTCTAAAACACAATCAGATGCAATCAAGTGAAGTTCATGACATTTATATAATGTACAAACTAACAAACTTGCCTAAAATAGTTCCCTATGGAAGCACTGCTACATTACCCCTGTTTAAAGATGCCCAGGGAACAGTCCTAAATTAAAATGACACTTGGCTAAATGAAGCTATAAAGCATTCATCCTCTGTCTACCTGTAAGAAATACCCCAGTGGCCAGAAAACTCCAAGAAACCTTCCCGGAACTACAATTTCATTTCCCTTTAACACGGGGCATTAATAGGTTTGAGAATCAACTGCAGGTGAAAGAATCCAAAAATGACTTAGTGTATTTAAGACTCTTATAGGGTCAAAACAACGATATAATTGTTATACAGTAAAAAGCCCAAAGTTAGCTAAATTTGCAGATATATTTTGGAATGTAATTGCTCCAAAATTTCCCATTCTTAAATTTGTTTCATAAAACTTTTCTAATATAAATAATGATCTTGTTCTGAATAAGCCTGGATGAAACGTAATCTTTGTGAAATAAAAAGACAAATTACCTAGCAAGAGATCCCATGGCTCTTGTGTTGGAAGAGCACTAACATATGCACATCATCATTTGACTTGGAGCTGTTCAACAGAGGAAATCCTGACATAGCCATTTTCTAAAAGGGTCAGATTCCTCAGCTCTAACACAAGTGCCTGCTGAAAGGATTATTTCAAAGTTTCCCTTAAATCAAGATTATTCAAGAGATTAAACAATACCAACACAATAATTATTTTTCAAACTATGTTATGAATAATTCTCTTGGTTTAGAAAAAGGAGGGCTTGAACTCTAGGACTTTAGTTGTGGGACAAGAATAAAGGGAAACATACAGGAAGGCATTAGGATGAGTGGGACTCAGTTTTAATGTAAATTTCTCCCAGATTACTGCAAAGAGTATTGCATGTCACATCACGTCAAAGAATACAGTTATAAAAAATACACATAATTAATGTACAATAAAATTTTGACAGGTAAAAAAGCGTAAAAAAAAAGGTCTATAGCTATCTGTTGACGGGATCCATACATTAGCTAAGGTCATATTCAGTTGAAACAAATTCTGGAAATTCATGCTGCAAGGGACAATGAAAAAATTTCTGGGCAGCTCAAAATTTTACAGCAAACACGGAAATCAAAATAAAATGTTCCTGTATCCTAACCCTAAGCCCCCAAAACAACAAATGCGTTCATCTTAAAAAGATAATAACCAGAGCCACCAAGTGTGTTGGTGTCATCATCTGTGCCCTCATGCTCCCTGCTCCTCAAACCTGGGAAGACAAGAGAAGGAAGTTTTCCCAATCATCACAGCGTCCGGATGCCCACAGATCTATGAAGGAAGACAGCTGGCTTCTAGCTCTGATTTTTGGACATATAAACACACACACACACACATGAACAGGTTACAGAAAATGGATGGAAACAGCTACAATCTCCACCCACCCAACCAAACTTACTGTGGCTTTACCCGCCACCTCCAGCGCCAAGCCTACTCAGTCTGCGCTCACCCCCACCCCCACCAAGGAAAGGAAAGGGAGATTTTCAACAAATGAGGACACAGACATAAACATTTCCCTACACCGGGCTATTGGCTTGGTCCACCTGTCACCTCCACAACCATCGCAAAGCCTGCTGCATGGCAACACCACACCCAAAGAGGCTGCCGAAACCAGACTCACTCAAAAGGTTACGGGCATTCTCCCGGGAAACGTGATCTGAGCAACCAGAGAGTATAAAGTTCCAACTTTATGCGAGGTTTGCCCATGTGCACCCCAAGGCCATCCTGTTGCCTGACCGCAGCGTCCCCCCCATCAGCACTCTCGGAGGTAAGGCCACGTCAGTCACCGCAACGAGGCGGCGGCGGAGGGACCAGCCCAGCGGGGCCACAGCGCGTGGGAAAGTGAGCGTTAGCACGAGTCCGCCTCCCGGCCTCTCTCCAGGACGTTTCCCGCCATCTCAGCGATGGCGGAGGACCGCACACAGAGGCCAGACGGATGCCCCCCGGCCCCAGAACTGCTCCCCGATGGGTTTTACTTGTGGCCAGAGCTCCTCCTTGAGTTCTTTCAGCTCCAACTGACGCTTCCTGCTCTGGGCTCCGCAGCGGCTCTGAAGGGCTGTGCGGGCCCCCGCGTTGCAAACCTGCAGCGAGCCCCGAGGTGCATCCACTTGGGGACCCTCCTACAGGCGCACAGCGGCGCAGGAGCCCCGGGGGCGAGGCACCCCAAGGCCATCAGGGAAAGTGGAAACCCGCATTTTGCTGAATAGGAGGGGCCTCCTCTCTTTCTCCCAGAGCACCTAGCACTAGGTAGCTGCTCAACGTGCCTTCCGAAGCCACAGGAAGACGACAGGGGCCTACAGGGCCTGCACTTGACCCCAGCGGGCTCCCGGGAAGCGGCCTCCCGTCTGGCTGGGCTCGGGCAGTGTCCGCACGTGGGGCTTCCCCTCTGAGGCCACATTTCGGCTGGGCCTGAGAACAGGCTCGGACCCCATCATGCTCAGGGTGCCTGTGAGGTCAACTGTGTAGGTGGGAAACATACGGGCCTTGGGGACACAAAACGCCTGGGCTTGGTGCTAACTCGTCATTCACGGGTGGCTCCAGGGCCGGGCCCTGAGGATCTCGTCCTGGTCGTGTCTTGGACGTCTTATCGCCCCGCAAGCGCCCGGTGCTGTGGTTTGCGGTCTGAGGAGCAGTTAGGCCTCGAAGGCCCGGCCTCAGATGTGTGCACTCGGCACCCCGAGCTCCCGCCTTCCCCACTCGGCGGCGGCGACCAGTTTCCCGCCCCACGGCCCGACCAGAGGTTGGTGGCAGTTGAAGGCAGTTGGGACCGGCCCAAGCAGGTTGGAACCGGTCTGAGCCGGGCCGGAGGAGGAAGGGGGGAGGGAGAGGCCGCCTCGCGCTCCCCTGCGCGCGTGACTCACGCTGGCCGCTGACGTCAGGCGTGCGCGCGCGGCGGGGGGGGGCTCTACGTACGTGTAGTGCTGCGGTTTCTCGGGCTGTGCCTGCAGCACCTGAGCGGTAGCGGCCGGGGGCGCCGAGGAAGCTGCGGAGCCGCCGGGCCCGGGGCCCTTCGACATGGTCCTGTCTTCCTGCCTCTTCGCCGCTCCCCTTTTATTATTCAGTCTGCGCGGTCCGCGCCGAGGACTCAGTGCGCCTGCGCCGCGCCACGAGAACGTGAAGACCCCCCGCATGGCGGCAAGGGTTGCTGGGAGTTGTGGTCCTCGGTTCAGCTGGAATTTTACCGTCGGCCGAGGGGTGCTGCCAAAGGAACGGACCACAATACCCAGGGAGCCTTGCAGACGGTGTCCCGGATGCGGAGGGCCCGCGGCTGCTTTTGGGAATTGCAGTCCGGCCGTGTTTCTCCCTAACGCGGTTCCAGTTTCGTAGGGGTTCTTTTCCTTGAAACTGGAGCCCCTGCTGTAGATGGGGCCCAGAGCTAGGGAGGCCCTGGTGACTTCTGTGAATCAGTTCCAAGTGTAATTTTACTGCCAACAGTGCAGTAATTACCTCGGCTCCAGGCTTGGTATACCTTGGGCTCGGTTCAGAGGCCGGCCCCTCGCAGAGCGTAAGAAGCTTGTGTCCTCCGTTTGTGCTGCAGGCGCCTGGGCTGCCCCAACGTCATTCCTGCTGCAGATCTGGGGACTAGGCACGCAGGAAAGTCTGCCTGCTGGACGTCAGCTTGAGAAAGCTTTGCTGAAGGGGAGCTACCCGGCACGATACCCTACTCCCATGTCTTTGCTGGGGCCCCGAAACTCCACGATTTGGTTCTCTTCTCGACACCTGGCCTGACCAACTTGTTTCCAGTACATTAGGGGCCAAGGACGAATTTAATCTCCGTCTAGAATAGTCTCAGGTGCACCGGCAAGTTGCAGGAGTGTTGAGAAGCATTCGTGTCCAGAGGAAGGGCCTGGGTTTGAGTAGGAGGTGCCCTTTATAACCCACTCGAGTTTGCTGCTCTGAAGTCAGCTATTATACTCGGGGAAATGTGCCTCCCCTCCCTGCTTCCCGCCAGTGGGGCTACGTTCTTCACTTTGTAAAAGAAGCCAGTTCCCCCCAGACCTAGGCATTTGATTCTGTGAGCTTTACAAAGTTCTTCATAGATACTTTAACTCTTTTGTTAACTAATGATCATCTCATTAAAGGAACACATTCGGAATAACCTCAGGAGTGAGGGAGTGTGGGGTGAATGGAATATTGTTTAAAAAAAAAATGGCACCTACTTGCCCATTGTTGCTCAGTGGTTGAGCATTGACCTATGAGTCAGGGCGTCAGGGGTTTGATTCCCGGTCAAGGCACATGCCTGGGTTGCTGGCTCCATCTCCAGTGGGGGCGCTGCAGGAGGCAGCCAATCAGTGATTCTCATCACTGATGCTTCTATCTCTCTTCTCTCTGAAATCAATAAAAATACTAGTATATATTTTAAAAAGAATGACACTCATTTTTATCTAGTTTTCCGTAACCTCATATCAGAAGCTAAATTGTCAGCCTACAATGTTAAGAAACTGATATTTCTTTTTTTAAATTGACTGTTAGAGAGGAAGGGAGAAAGAGAGAGAGAAACATCAATTTGTTTTTCCACTTATTTATGCATTCATTGGTTGCTGCTTCTATGTGCCCTGACCAGGGAACGAAGGTACAACCTTTGCATATGGGGAGGACGCTCTAACCAAGTGAGCTAACGGGCCAGGGCAAAACTAGTTTTTTGTTTTGTTTTGTTTTTAGTTTTATTGCTTAAAGTATTACAAAGGGTTTTACATATGTCTCCTTTTTTTACCCACCCTTGACAATCCCCTGGCCCCCCCTACCAAAACTGGTATTTCTTAAATAGGCCAATTGGTTAACCACTAGGGGCGTTGGAAGATGAAAAAATACAAAAAGACAAAAGTTGTAGTGTATTGCTTTAATCCTATTATTAAACCCCAATAATTGGTTTATGTTATCCCCAAAACACTCCAGTGTGATTTGAATGAAGCAATGTAGTTCAGCCCTGGCCGAGTAGCTCACTTGGTTAGAGCATCGTCCCGATAGGCCAAGAGGGCACATACAAAAAAATCAACCAATGAATGCATAAATAAGTGGAACATCAAATTGAAGTTTCTCTCCCTTCCCCTCTCTAAAAATCAACCAATAAAAAATATTTAAAATATGTAGTTCATAGTGTTAGATTTTAAATATATTTTTATTGATTTCAGAGAGGAAGGGAGAGACAGAAACATCAATGATGAGAGAGAACCACTGGGGACCGAGCCCACAACCCAGGCATGTGCCCTTGACTGGAATAGAACCCAGGACCCTTCAGTTCCCAGCAGACGCTCTCTCCACTGAGGCAAACCGGCTAGGGCCACAGTGCTGAGTTTTAAATGAGTGTACATCAGGCGCTTCTAAATAAGTGTGTAGTAGTAGAATCCGAAGATATCCAAACTGCTTAATTTACAAAACAGGAACCCAAAACTCAGAGAGGTTAAGTAACTTGCACAGAGTTACTCAGCAAGTCTGTGATAGAACAGGAACTAGAACAGTTGCCTGCATAACATTTTGCATTGTTCTGATTGCAGTTCTGCATTTCCTTTGTAGCTTTTCCTCCCCTGAACCAATTTAGGAAAAAGACAATCTAATTTGTATGGCTGCCAAATAAGAGGAGCAAACTATTTCCACTAATTTCCCTTAAATAGATTAACGTAAATCCATTCCTGGTTTCTCCTGGAGCAGTTTTAGTTCCTCTATAATAATTAGCAAGATTGAAAAAAAAAAAATTCCCATGTCTCCTCTAGGAGTCATGGGACAAACAGGGTTCTGGGTCTCCCATAAGAACATTGGGAGTGAGCACCAAAGCCCCATCGAAGCAAGTCTAGCCCCAGAGGGGTGTCTGCAGCACAGAAGCTCTCCCACTGCAGACACAGCTGATTCTCACAGCCAATTGGCCTGGAGGTCAGTTCCTCACAGTGATAACTACAACAATCAAGGCTTAACTACAACAAGACTGTGCACAAAGCCCACAAGGGGGTGCACCAAAAGTGTCTACCTCAGGTAATTGGGACACTTAGCACAGAAAGGCACTCTATCGACACAGCGAAGCATAAAAAATGCTGAGACAAAGAAACAGGACACAAACAACAGAATTGGAGGAAAGCAAACTGTTGGATATAGAGTTCAAAACCACACTTTTAAGGTCTTTAAAGAACTGTCTAGAAGCCGCCGATAAATTTAATAAGGCCCTCGAAAAGATTGGTGAGACCGCCGATAAATGTAGTGAGATCCTCAAGAAATCTAATGAGACCCTCGATGTTATGATAAAGAACCAACTAGAAATTAAGCATACACTGACTGAAATAAAGAATATTATACAGACTCCCAACAGCAGACCAGAGGGTCGCAAGAATCAAGTCAAAGATTTGAAATACGAAGAAGCAAAAAACACCCAACCGGAAAAGCAAAATGAAAAAAGAATCCGAAAATACGAAGATAGTGTAAGGAGCCTCTGGGACAGCTTCAAGTGTACCAACATCCGAATTATAGGGGTACCAGAAGAAGAGAGAGGGCAAGATATTGAAAACCTATTTGAAGAAATAATGACAGAAAACTTCCCCTACCTGGTGAAAGAAATAGACTTACAAGTCCAGGAAGCACAGAGAACCCCAAACAAAAGGAATCCAAAGAGGACCACACCAAGACACATCATAATTAAAATGCCAAGAGCAAAAGACAAAGAATCCTAAAAGCAGCAAGAGAAAGAAAATCAGTTACCTACAAGGGAATACCCATACGACTGTCAGCTGATTTCTCAATAGAAACTTTGCAGGCCAGGAGGGAATGGCAAGAAATATTCAAAGTGATGAATACCAAGAACCTACAACCAAGACTACTTTATCCAGCAAAGCTATCATTCAGAATTGAAGGCCAGATAAAGAGCTTCACAGAGAAGGAAAAGCTAAAGGAGTTCATCACCACCAAACCAGTATTATATGAAATGCTGAAAGGTATCCTTTAAGAAGAGGAAGAAGAAGAAAAAGGTAAAGATACAAATTATGAACAACAAATACACATCTATCAACAAGTGAATCTAAGAATCAAGGGAATAAATAATCTGATGAACAGAATGAACTGGTGATTATAATAGAATCAGGGACATAGAAAGGGAATGGACTGACTACTCTTGGGGGGGAAAGGGGTGTGGGGTGAGGGAAGAGACTGGACAAAAAATGGTGCACCTATGGATGAGGACAGTGGGTGGGGAGTGGGGGCAGAGGGTTGGGTGGGAACTGGGAGGAGGGGAGTTATGGTGGGAAAAAAGAGGAACAAATGTAATAATCTGAACAATAAAGATTTAATTAAAAAAAAAAAGAGTCCCAGGTTTGATTCTCGTCAAGGGCATGTACCTTGGTTGCGGGCACATTCCCAGTAGGGAGTGTGCAGGAGGCAGCTGATCGTTGTTTCTCTCTCATCGATGTTTCTAACTCTCTATCCCTCTCCCTTCCTCCCTGTAAAAAATCAATAAAATATTTTTAAAAAATTAAAGTTAATTTATCACATAAAAGCTTAAATACATGATAATTAAATACATGTTTTGAATATTACAATGGAGAGGGCTGAAATAATGAGAGGGGTTCGGTGCCAGAGAGTGGGCCGAAGTCGTTTTTGCCATAGCTACTTTTCCAAATTGTGCATTTTTTCTCCTCACTATTGATACTGAGAGGGAACTTCTGGTGTAACAGTACATTTTTGAGGTACTTGTATTCATTTGTAATGATTCTCTGAGTTGAAATCTATATGTAACTGCTTTTGCTAAAATAAAAAGTTTTTAATAATTTAAAATATTCGGTGAACCCAGAGTAAGGACTATGGAGTATCATACCCATGGCTCTATTTGTCAATTTCTGAGCTTCCTTTGGCTGGTCTGAACCTTAAGCCTGCTTTGGTATTTTATATAGCTGAATCATTGGAGTACTGAATCCAAGACATTTATCTACACAAAGATAGGAATTAACATTTTACACATTTGTCATGTTTCTTCAGAAGTAATTCCAGGATATACCATTAAACACAGAGGCATATATTAAATATAGTTGTCTTTTCTTTACTGTTTATAGACATGCAAATGCTTTCAAAGGATTATTCCCATTTTGGCTATGTGTAGTAACTTCACTTAGTTGAATTACATAATCCAAAACTATGTTGCTTACAGGTTACATATTGAAATCACAAAGCATTTTGTGACAGACCTAAGAACATACAAAGTGGTACTCATAAAACCATTTATTGACATTTGTTTCTTTGTAGGTATCACCCCTCCCCACCCTACCAAACAAAAGAACGGCTTTTTGGTTAAAATGTATATGAAAGATAAATAAAATACTTGCTAATATAACATGATTTACTGAATTCTAATTCTGACTTACACTACTACTTAACTATCAAAATGTTAAAATGAATTAAAACGTTTAAATGGAATATTTTGTATGAATTTTTGAATAAACTTGGGAACAAAAAAATGTTAATGACACGTAAATAATCACAGGGAAGATGTTTTATTTTACACTGGAAAACATTTACAAAAATCGTATTAAAGTAACCTCTTCCTGCATTGATGGCATTGCTTGAGGCCAATAAGGTGAAGCTTCTGCCCATCCAGACTCTTTCGTCCTGATGGGGACCAAGACAAGTTAGTTGCATTGACTTTCTATTGTAGAGCTTTGGAACCAAGGGAAGGATCCAAACATAGCTCCATTTCATCCAATGAGAAGAGCCGCTTAGTGCTAAACTATGATTCGTCCATTTCTCTTTGTTTTCATCCAATCGTTAGGCCACTTTAACAGCCAATCAGCGGCCTAGATATTCACCAATCAGAGTACAGGGCCCTAGCACGGCCTTTGTGTCGAGGGATGTCAACGCGTCGGCGAAAGCTTCGGCCAATAGAAAAAGTCGTTGGTGTATGCAAATGAAGGTGCTATGACGCAGAGACGCAGCGTGAAGCGTGGGTATAAAAGCGGAAGCATCGGGGGGGTTTGGAGCAAAGCGGTTTGGTTATTCGTTGGGGTGGTCCGTGCACTTAGCTCCTGGGCTGCGGCTCTTCCTGAGGCAGCGGGAGCGGCGTCACGGACTAAGAAGCGGCCTAAGACTTCGGCGTTGAGTGAGTGTCCGTGGGTTTGCCGGTGACTTGGGGCCGCGGCAGCCGTTAGGGCCGCGGGTCGCGGCCGTTGGGGGCCGAGTGCGGGCTGCCCGGGCGGCTGGCATCGGGCGTGGGGTTGAGAGGTTTTCCCCGGGGACTTGGTTCCGGGAATCGCGTCTCTTCCCGTCTCTGACGCTGGCTGTTCAGAGGTCTCGGCGTCGGCTTCCGGGCAGCGCGGCCTCCGCCCGTCGAGGAGGGGAAATGACTCCTCCCCGCGCTCTCCCTCCCGGGGGAGGCGGCTGCTCCTCGCGGCCTGAGTCATTAGGGGTGAGGCGGCGGCGGCGGGGAGCGAAGAGGCGGGAGGGCAGGGGCGCCGCGCAGAGCCTGTCCGTCCCCCTCGCCCCCACCCCCGGGCGAGCGGCGCGGGAGTCATGGGCGTCTTTTTTAGGTGAAAGAAAATGGCCCGAACCAAGCAGACTGCTCGCAAATCCACGGGTGGGAAAGCGCCCCGCAAACAGCTGGCCACTAAAGCTGCCAGGAAAAGCGCCCCCTCTACCGGCGGGGTGAAGAAGCCCCATCGCTACAGGTAGGCAGGGCAGAGGGAAGACAATGACGCCGCGGCGCCTGGCGGTGCGGGAGGGGTTGCTGGTGGGGTGCCGGCGCTGTCAGTTAACGGGTTTGCGTCTCCCTCCTCCTTGCCCAGGCCCGGGACCGTCGCGCTTCGAGAAATCCGTCGTTACCAGAAATCGACCGAGCTTCTGATCCGGAAGCTGCCTTTCCAGAGGTTGGTGAGGGAGATCGCCCAGGATTTCAAAACCGACCTGAGGTTTCAGAGTGCAGCCATCGGTGCGCTGCAGGTGAGACAGGGCCGCGGCGGGGGCGGGGCCCGAGGCTGGTTTCTCGGTTTCCGCAGAGTCTAATGGAATCGTGCGCTCTTGTCCTCTGCAGGAGGCTAGCGAAGCGTACCTGGTGGGTTTATTTGAAGATACTAACCTGTGTGCCATCCACGCTAAGAGAGTCACCATCATGCCCAAAGACATCCAGTTGGCTCGCCGGATACGGGGAGAGCGAGCTTAAGGGAAGGCAGTTTTTACGGTGTTTTGTAGTAAATTCTGTAAAATACTTTGGTTTAATTTGTGACTTTTTTTGTAAGAAATTGTTTATAATATGTTGCATTTGTACTTAAGTCATTCCATCTTTCACTCAGGATGAATGCGAAAAGTGACTGTTCACAGACCTCAGTGATGTGAGCACTTGCTCAGGAGTGACACGTTGCTAATATGCAGAAGGGATGGGTGATACTTCTTGCTTCTCATGATGCATGTTTCTGTATGTTAATGACTTGTTGGGTAGTTATTAAGGTACTAGAATGATAAATGTGTACAGGGTCCTTTTGCAATAAAACTGGTTATGACTTGATCCAAGTGTTTAACAATTGGGGCTGTTAAGTCTGACCATGCATCACTGTGATAGAATGTGGGCTTTTTCAAGGGTGAAGATACAAGTCTTAACCACAGTGTAATAACTTACAGTTTCCTAAAAAGAAAAAAAGTAAACCTGGCAGCTATAGAATACACTATGTGCATTTATAATAGCTATTTTATATATTGTAGCGTCAACATTTTTAAATTAAATGTTTTACATTCACATGTGGGGAGTCTTGTCATTAAGGTGTGTGTAATTTAGGGTCCAGTTGGTGTTCTAACTAGACTGCACTTGTTTTCATAGTAGTAAAATAATGCTTTGCAAATAACACCTTGCATAAGTCCTCATTCTACCACATGTGAACTAACCCTCCAGCTGATAATGCAAACACTATGGGGGATTTTATTTATAAGGGCTCTAGAATACAAGTTATCACACCAGCATCATCTGTTACTAATATTCTGACTAGTTATGGTTAGTGCAGCTTTTCTTTGTGTTGTGGTTGGTTTCATAACTAGGTTGAGTTCCTCTACCAAGAGGAAACAAGACCCGAGTTCTTTTCCTTGTAGAGTTTGTATTATAACCCTTAGCGTAAACTTGCTGTGGGGTGGGAGGGGCACTTAGCTCCAGCTTGTTGCATCGCGGCCAGTTAAGATGGCGGCCAGTTAGCTTACATCTGGTATATGGTCCTGGGGAAATCACTTTATAGAGCTGGTCTTCCAAGTGGTTTTTAAAATTTATCCTTCTATTGAAGTTTTTAGGTCAATTATGTATGTTGACTAAATTTACAAATAAACTTGTTTATCCAACTAAGTGTCAAAAACCTAAATTGAATGTACAAAAAACATCCATTATCTAGGTTCTTTGTGTCCTAAAGTTTGAGCTTAGCTTACTTGGATTTTGCTTAGACAAAGGAACCTTTTAGTTACAGAAATAACTCCAGAAACATGTAAAGACCCTCTGCTCTAACAAAGCCAGGATTGCAATATTTACAGTGTCACTGCTTCCCTCCATGTTGTCAATGAATTAAAAGCACATTCATTGCCGGTATGAAGTAGGCCAAGGGAAGTAAATTTCTTTAAAATGCTAGGGCTCAAATTTGGGATCTGTTCCATGAACCTCTGGGTGGACTGTTGATTGATCTCCAAGTTATTAACAATTCCAGAGGTACAAAGCTTACTAGTCCAAGACATCTTTTCCATATGAAAGATCTGCTTTGACATTGGAGGCCAGCAGTAAAGCATAGCATCAATGTTGGCAAGACATTTATGCCCTGATGGCTATTTTTAGTAAGAAACTAGAATAGGCTTGGAGGTCTAGTTAATGAGCCTTACATGTTGTCAAAGGCGGAGTTCACTAGCAAACGGGTTTTCTAAAAGGTTTGTAACCAGCTCTGGAACAACTACCAATATAACCCCCTCGCTGTGCATCTGAAAGGTGCCCAAGCCCTAGCCGCTGGCATGTGCTATGCTCTGGAGTGGAGCAGTGTCCAAACAAGTAGAAACAGCTGTGGTGGTGGTCAGCTTGAGTTACCTGCGGTAACCCCAGCGGATGACAGTTGAACCTTCACACACAACCACCCCCCACCCCCACCCCGTCTGCACCGTGATGCGTGGCTTGGAGTCGGCTTAAACTGCCACTTGCACGCCATACTTCATTTGGGCACCTTAACCAGAAGGCAAAAATATTTTTGGTTCTAGGAAGCTGGTCACATAGGTACCCTGGGTATAGTGATGAAACAGTCTATAAGGAGAAAAGCAAAAGTTGGAACTGATGAACGTATCCTGTGCCCTTGAACAGACAAAAATAAAAGTTTTTGAAGTTGAGACTTGGTAATGGTCTTCATTTGAATGAAATCTGTTTCACAAGTTTCCTCTGGCTAAGGGTCCTAGAAAGCCTTGCCTTCTGACGGGGGATGGGAGGGGGGGTGAGGGGAGGGCCTTCAGTAATGAGACAGGCAGACCCCTTATCCTTAAAGGGATATATATCGCCATTTGCTCAGGACAGTGCCCATTTATGCTTGTTGAACCTGCATATTAACTGCCTCTCTTGCTGACTGGTGTGGGTCACAGGTTCGACTCCCAGTCAGGGTACAAGCCTGGGTTGCAGGTTTGATCCCCAGTAGGGGGCGTGCAGGAGGCAGCTGATTGATTTGCTTTCATCATTGATGTTTCTCTCTCTCCCTTCGCTGAAATCAATAAAAACGTACTTTAAAATAAGTTTATGGAGGCAGGCATGCACTGCAAACCCAGCTTATTTCCTGAGATCTGTCCTTACACAAAAGATTCATTGTGTTCCCATTACACATCAAAGGGAGGAACAGACCCAGGAGAGGCCAACAAGGACCAGCTCATGCCCCATGGCCAGGCCCCCACCCCTTGCTTTGCCCCCAGCCAGGGACCTCTGCTGCTGCCTGACCAGTGTCAGTGAGACCACTGTCAGTTGGGGCAAGCTGAGGAATGGCTGAGGCTTGGGCAGGTGGCCTTTTCCTGAGGGCTGTGTGAGGGACTGCACATGTCCCCATGGAGGTGGTGCCTGGGCTCCACTAACCCCTCCTTCCCTTCCCACCCCCTCTGTCGGACATACAGGGCCCCAGGACCTTTCCCATAAGCTCACCTCCCAGCACTGAGCCAAGACTTAGCAGAGGGGACAGGATGGGGTTGGGTCTAAGGCCCAGGCATCACGAGCCTGTAGTCCTACTGCAGCTCACTGGCCTCTCCCTTCCCACACCCTGCCTTTGGCCAGACTCAGTCCTGCCCACCCCCGGAGGCCTGCAGCCCCCTGCCAGCTGCAGTGCCCCGTGTGAGCTGCAGGAAGAGATGCCGCGGCCCTGAGCTGTCAGCTGCATCTTTTGAGTCTGGATTTGCTCCGTGGCCTTTGACAGGGTGGTCCTCAGCCTAGAGGGCAGGAACTTCAGGGACATGGGGCAGCAAATAAAGACATGGCTGCAGCTGAGCCCCCTCACAGGGGCGCCTGAGGTCAGGGGAGGGTGAGAAGCTCGGTGCTCCGAAGGCAAGGTCTCAATCTTGCCTGCCTGCCTCTGGCATCGGGCCTGACACCTGGCAGAGGCGCCAGACATGCTTGCTGACCAACCTGAATGGTCCTGGCAGCCCCACAGCCCAGCTGGCTGGATCTGCTCCTGGCACATGTGGCAAAGAACCGGGCCAGTTCCCAAGCGCCTTTGGTCACTGGCCTGGCTTTCCGACTGGGACCCTTCCATGGAGGAAGTGCGGCTCCAGTGTTCTGGGAGAGCAGCTGTGCCTCCTGCCCCTCACTAAGAGGCTGAGCTGTAGGTACTCACGGGCACAGGGTGGTAGCTGAGAATGGGCTCAGGGGCAGACAGGCCCAGGTTCAAGGCCCAGCTGTCCCACTTGGATGCATTCCTTCACACATCTGTGCTGCTTTCCCTCATCTTTAAAATGGGAATAAAAACTACCTACCCAATAGGCTTGTAAGGATTTAAAGAAATAATCTGTGCAAATTCTGGTGATTTTTAAAATATTTGACAACAGAAGTCAAGGGCACTGACCAATCAGTCCACAACCAGCACTGCCCTGCAGGCTGTGTACCAGCCCTGATACCAGGGCTGCCACAAGGTCCAGATGAGTATCATCCAGACCTCAGGAGCTGTTATCATTAATATTACAGAAAGGCCGAGCGGGCCAACTCATTAGATAGGTTAATGCTGTGGAACAATTACAAACAGAGCCTCCCAGAGCGGGTGAGAGGGTGGGCCATCTTCTGAGGGCAAACACTTTCAGAGACCTTGTGGGTAGATACTTACCTGTGAGATGTTGCCTCAAGTCCCATCAGTGAACCGGGCTGTGATTGCAATGGAGAAGCCAGAGCTGCATGGCGCGTGCAGACCTTCATCACATAAAAAAGAACGAGCGAGTCCAGCAGGGAGGGCCCAAGGGCTAAGATGCTGGGAGCCGGTCCAAACTTGCTGTTTCAAGGGACCTGGCATATATGGCATACTGTTCTTAATATGTTTGCTCACCTTCTTGGCACTATGTGCTTTAACCAAGGTCACCTCTCTGAGAAAGGTTGTTTCCCCAGGTAGGGATTTTCCCCTGAAGTTAGGGAGGGAATAAAACCCCTTAACTAAGTGCCAGGCGGGTAATTAATCACTTTAACTACGAACAATCATGCTTAAGCTACATAATCTTTACTCCCTGGAATGGAGATAAGAAACGCCCTAACCTCTGGAATAGAGATTGATAGGATTGGAATCAACTGGTATAAATACAGATGTAACAAGACAACAGGACACAGAACCTAGACACAGAACTTAGAGACAGAACCTAGGGAGAGAATATGGCAAAAGATCCTGGACAGGACCTGGCTACAGAATCTGGTGACCGAACCTGGCTGGGGAACCTGGGGAACCTGGCTGGAGAACCTAGCAAGAGAACATGGACACAGAACCTGGCTGGAGATCCTAACCAGAACTTCGCTGGAGATCCTGACCAGAACTTCGCTGGAGATCCTGAACAGAACTTGGCTGGAGATCCAGACCAGAACTTGGCTGGAGATCCTGGCTAGGCTGCTGATCAACTGAACGCTGTCTCCGTGTCATTCCTTCTTCGCCGACTCCGTCTACACCTTTGGGAACCCCTGGACCTGCTGGGGTTGGACCCCAGCACTAAGAACTGGCACAGAGACCTGGCCAGTGTGGCTGAGTCGGTTGGGCATCATCCTGTGCACCAGAAGGCTGGGGCTCCATTCCCAGTAGGGGGTGTGCTGGAGGCAGCTGATCTTTCCTCCGTGCCAGCCTTGGTCTCAGGGGCCAGGCTGTGTCTGCCTCCCGGCCAGAGCGTGAGCGCCCCAGGCTTTTACCTGTCTGGCCAGTTGCACGCAGGAGAGTCCACTAATGTCTGTTGTATGATTTGCTCTCAAATCAATGTTTCTCTCTCTCTCCCTCTCCCTTCTTCTCTCTCTAAAAATCAATAAAAACCTTTTTTTGAGGAAAAAAAAAGAATTGGGTGCAGACATAGACACAGACTCCGGGAGAGAAGAGACGCCGCTGAAGCACCTGTTCTCCATGGTGGGCAGGTCTCGCCATGGCCTGGGCAAAGGTGCCTTGGTGGCTCTCGGCCTGCCAAGGGTTCCAGGGCCCAACTGGCAGGGGTGGCGTTCCCACCCCTGGAAAGTGTGGCCCTGTGGTGGATACTACTGGGGCTTCTATCTGGATGCCTCAGTCCTGTGTGACAGCCAGCTCTGGCTTGCGGATGCAAGTGAGAAGACAGGCTGTGGGGTACAGTGTTCCCATTAAAGTTCCACCCCCTCCCAATCTTCTAACATCAGGCCAGGAAATGGGGGGGAGGGTCAAAGGTTAAGGCAGACTTCTCAACAAATTTCATGAAACATGCTAGGTGGGATTAAAAAACTGAGTAGTGCCCTAGCCAGTTTGGCTCAGTGGATAGAGCGTCGGCCTGTGGACTGAAGGGTCCCAGGTTCGATTCCAGCCAAGGGCACATGCCCAGGTTACAGGTTTGATCCCCAGTAGGGGGCATGCAGGATGCAGCTGATCAATGATTCTCTTTCATAATTGATGTTTCTATCTCTCTCTCCCTCTCCCTTCCTCTCTGAAATCAATAAAGAAATATATTTAAAAACTAACTGAGTAGCTCAGCCAGTGTGGCTCAGTGATTGAGCATCAACCTAGGAACCAGGAGGTCAGGGTTCAATTCCCAGTCAGGGCACATGCCCGGGTTTCGGGCTTGATCCCCAGTAGGGGGCGTGCAGGAGGCAGCCGATCAATGATTCTTGCTCATCGTTGAGCAGAGTCAGATCTTTGAGCATTAGCTCCCTTGTCTCTGGGTGTGGGCTGCTTCCTGGAAAAAACACACACACACACACAAAAAAAACCTTAAAAAACAAACAACAAAAGCCCAAACCAAAAATGAGTGTGAACACAAATAAAATCAATGTTTCAGAGTCCATCTTGAGCAAATGGAAGCATTACCCTCTTAGGTCCCATCCAGGTTCTCCAAGAACAACTACAACAATAAAAGGATGTGGATGAGCCCTGGCTGGTTTGGCCCAGTGGACAGAGCGTCGGTCTGCGGACTAAAGGGTCCCGGGTTCGATTCCGGTCGGGGGCGGGGCATGTGCCTTGGTTGTGGGCACATCCCTAGTGGGGGGGGGGGGTGTGCAGGAGGCGGCTGATCCATGTTTCTCTCTCATCGATGTTTCTGACTCTCTGTCCCTCTCCCTTCCTCTCTGTAAAAAATCAGTAAAATATATTTTTTAAAAAAAGGATGAGGATGAGGACATGGATGTGTTCTCTTTTGTTGTTGTTCATCCTCACCCGAGGATGTTTTTCCCATTGATTTTTAGAGAGAGTGGAAGGGAGGGGGAGAGACAGAGAGAAACATTGTTATGAGAGACACATCAATTGGTTGCCTCCTGCACCTGCCCCAGCCCTTCAGTCCATTTAGCAAAACTGGGGAGGGCACATGGATGTGTTCCCAATCAAAATGAAACGATGGAAATAAAAACAAGTGTGCGGGCTTCGCAGCAGTCAGGATTCCTCCTCCCGCTCCTTACTCAGAAAGCTCTTTCCTCCTCGATTCCCAGTAGGGGGTGTGCTGGAGGCAGCTGATCTTTCCTCCGTGCCAGCCTGGGTCTCAGGGGCCAGGCTGTGTCTGCCTCCGGGCCAGAGCGTGAGCGCCCCAGGCTTTTACCTGTCTGACCAGTTGCACGCAGGAGAGTCCACTAATGGCTGTTGCATCAATGGGTGACATAATAATAGCGAACACTTCCTCTGTGTTTACTAAGTGCTAGTGCTGGGCACTCAATCAAGATGATCTCATTAGTTCCTTTTATAACAATCTGTTAACGAGGCCTCTCTAGCCTCCTTTTACAGAGGAGAGACCGAGGCTCAGAGAAGCCCAGTCACCTGCCTGCGGTCACACAGTAGCAAGGGAAGAGATCTGGGCTCAGGACGGTTGGACGTCAAGGCTGAGACGGGTAAAGGATTCCTGGAGAAGGGGGGTGTTGCTTCGCTGCCCCAACAGAGCGGCACCTCCTTGGGGAGACATGGCTTGTGGGTTGAAATTCATTTCAACTTGCCACAAGACCTGCTGCACACACCATACAGTTCGCCCGTTTAAAGTGTACAAACCCTTGCCCTGGCTGGTTTGGCTCAGTGGAGAGCGCCCGCAGGCCTGCAGACTGAAGGGTCCCAGGTTTGATTCTGGTCAAGGGCACAGGCCCAGGTTGCGGGCTCAATCCCCAGTAGGGGGTGTGCAGGAGGCAGCTGATGCATGATTCTCTCTCATCATTGATGTTTCTCTCTCTCCCTTCCTCTCTGAAAGCAATAAAAATATGTTTTTTTTAAAAAAGTGTACCATTGCGTGGTTTTAGTATATTTACAGATACCAGCAATCACCACCACAGTCAATCTTGGGGCATTTGGTTCAAAGAGAACTCAGTACCCCTAGCTTTCACCCTCTCACCCCGCCACCCAGCATGTCCCTGCGCCCTCAGCAACCCCTGCTGGGGCCAGCAGCCCAACCTACCTTAGCAGCGGCGGTCGGTCTTTCCAGGAGGGCGGGGACCCACTGCTGTCCGTGGCCCCCGCCTCAGCCCTGCACAGCCGGGCGCTCCGCCTGCGTGTCCACCCCGGGAAAGCAGCCTGTGGACAGCCACTCCCTGGTCACCACCAAGCTCGGCTTTACCGCTATCTACCCGGAGGGCCAGGCAACGCGCTTGGAGACCCGTGACCAGGGGCTGGTGACCTCGCACAGCTGCAGGGCTTTAGGACCAGGCCGGCCGGGTCGCCGCGGGGTCGCGCTGGCTGTGGGTGGGGTGTGGGCACAGGGCCAGGGGAGGGCGGCTCAGACCTCCCAGTCGGGCCAGTCCCACTCGAGCGGGCGCCCCGCGCTCCTCCCCAAAGTCCGCGCCCCGCCCCCGCGGGAGGAACGGG
The DNA here is from genome assembly GCF_963259705.1 of Myotis daubentonii. Lineage (NCBI taxonomy): Eukaryota > Metazoa > Chordata > Mammalia > Chiroptera > Vespertilionidae > Myotis > Myotis daubentonii. Next base: position 54,544,075 of record NC_081855.1, on the reverse strand, counting down.
CGGGCGCAGCGGGCGGGCGGGGCGGCCGGGCGGCCGGGCGGGGCGGCGGGCGCAGGAATGCACGCCCCCCGCCGCGGCCCCGCCCCAGCATCCCGCTCCGATCCGGCTGCACCGCGGAGCCGGAGGGCGAGCGCCATGGCTGCGTCGAGCCCACCCCCGGTCGCGGAGCTGCTGGCCCAGGCCCGGGCGGCCTTCCGGGCGGAGTTCGGGGCCGAGCCCGAGCTGGCGGTGTCGGCGCCGGGCCGCGTCAACCTCATCGGGGAGCACACGGACTACAACCAGGGCCTGGTGCTGCCCATGGTGAGGGCTGCGCGGGGACCCGAGCCTCTCCTGGGGTCCCGGCCGCCCCGTCGGGAAGGCGGGCCGGAGGGGCGCGGGGAGGCGCCTGGTCCCCGCGTGAACTGTGGGTCGGGCCGCGCCGAACTTCAACTCCAGCGAGTTTGGGGGCCGAGCACGTGGGAGGGACCCTGGGACGGGACGTTTCTCACGTAGGAAGGGAGGAAGTAGCCGGGAGGGGGTGTGCCGAGCCTCTCCGCTCCGGCTCGCCCTCTGTGGACCTTCCCAGCAACCTGGGAGCCACTTCAAAATGTGGGCCTCCCCCCCCCCCCCCGTGTGTTGCACGTGGAAGGAGGTGCTTCAGACTCTGGCTTCCATGAGGCCCTGCAGACCCTGCGGGAGTAGCCCGAAGCCTCCAGCCTGGTCCCCTTACAGAGCGGAGACAGGCCCAGAGAGGGCAGTGGTCTGCTCAAGGTCACACAGCTGGTGCTTGCTGGGGCTTCCACGGGACCCAGGAGGCCTCCCAGCTCTCAGCCAGGGGTTCTGTGCACCCCACCCCGCAGCTGGGCAAGTGAGCGGGTACAGCACACCTGAGGTTACCCCCAAATGGGAAGGCGGCGGATGGAGCTCCTGACTCTGTTTTCCTTTTGAGCTCGCGGCTCCCCTGTGCCCACAGCTGGGCGCCCACGTGGAGGGCAGAGTCCAGGTGTGCTCTCTGCCCTGGTCCCGCCCCTGAAAATCCAGGGGGCAGGGCCTAAGCCCCCGGCCAGCTCGGCCTCAGGCTCTTCCGTGAGACACTGTTGATCCTTTGCTGTTGCGCCTGGAGGCCGCGCCCCTGTCTGACCCAGGACCCACATTCCTCGGGACTTTCGTATGAGAGGGGCCTCGTCCCTCCGTCCCTCCGTCCCTCCGGGAGCTTTGCGTACCCTTTGTGTCTCCTGCCAGGCGCTGGAGCTGGTGACCGTGATGGTGGGCAGCCGCCGGGCAGACGGCCTCGTCTCCCTCCTCACCACCTCTGAGGTCGCTGATGAGCCCAGGCGGCTGCAGTTTCCCTTGCCCACAGCCCAGCGGTCCCTGGAGCCTGGGACCCCCCGATGGGCCAACTATGTCAAGGGAGTGATTCAGCACTACCCAGGTATGGGGCTGGGGCCTGGGTCAAGTTCAGCAGCCAAGAGCACCACCTCTCAGCCATAAAACCCATCAGCGCACTGTGGGGTGGGCTTGCAGGATAGAGCAGCCCATTGTACAGATGAAGAAACTGACACCCTGAGAGGGTCCAGACCTTGCCCTGGGTAGCCCAGTACCTGACTGGAGGAGTCAGGAGTCAAACCCTAACCTGTGGCCTCCGGAGCCCTAGACCAGGCGGACTGGGAGGACTGCGTCCCAGGAGCCGCAGGGCGGAAGGATGGCGGGCCGTGGGCCCCTTGGCCAGCAGGGTGGTGGCCTCTGACAATTGAGACCCATTCCTGGAAGCAGGCACCAGGCCCAGTCACACCGAGATGCAGTCCGTGCCTCCCTGTGCCCACCTCCCAGGCGGCGCCACTGACCCTCACCCATTGTTCCCCCGCAGCCGCCCCCCTCCCTGGCTTCAGCGCGGTGGTGGTCAGCTCAGTGCCTCTGGGGGGTGGGCTGTCCAGCTCGGCCGCCCTGGAAGTGGCCACGTACACCTTCCTGCAGCAGCTCTGCCCAGGTACCTCCCAGAACCCAGCTCCCACCCAGCCCGCCTTTCCCGAGCTCTCCTGTGGTCGGCTTCTGTGGCTCTCAGAGGGGGTGGGAACCCACCTGCCCCTTGGGCCGCCTCTTGGGCCCCAGCCTTCCCATCTCACCCTGCGCCACAGACTCGGGGACAATAGCTGCCCGGGCCCAGGTGTGCCAGCGGGCCGAACACAGCTTCGCAGGGGTGCCCTGTGGCATTATGGACCAACTCATCTCTCTGCTGGCGCAGAGGGACCATGCGCTGCTCATCGACTGCAGGTTAGGGGCTCCCCTTGCACCCCCCCCCCACTTCTGGGCAGAGCACGTCCACTGTGGGGCCTGGCGGGCAGACACTTGGCCTTGTCATCTCCCCACTCCACCTGCCTCCCAGGTCCCTGGAGACACGCCTGGTGCCACTGTCAGACCCCAGGCTGGCTGTGCTCATCACCAACTCCAACGTCCGCCACTCACTGGGCTCCAGCGAGTACCCGCTGCGGCGCCGCCAGTGTGAGGACGTGGCCCGGGCGCTGGGCAAGGAGAGCCTCCGGGAGGTGCAGATGGAGGAGCTGGAGGGTGAGAGCTGGCCGGGTGCGGTCTGTCCTGGAGATAGCGGGGCGCCCTGCCGGGGCTGCTGGGGCCTCATCCCCAGGACCCCGGCCGTGCCTGCCCACTCCCCGAACACTATTAACTTCGGGCTCCGACCCCAGCAGAGCTGCTTGCAGTCTTAGTACCGTTGTTCCTAATGGGAGGACTGTAGACAAGGACAAAGAATAAGCACTCAGGCCACTACCCGGAGATAGTATATTTCCTCCCAGTGTTGGATATGAGCACCCACTGTGTGCCAGGCGCCCTGCCAGGAGCTCTGCAGGTGTCAGCCCCGAATCAGGTGGGTGCCCCACTAAACAGCTGAGGGGAGGCGCTGGGAGCTTAGTGACCAGCCCACGGTTCTACCACGGCCTGGCCAGGGCCAGGCCTCCCACCGGAGGCTCCCCCACCCCCTGGGGCCATGGTGCCGTCCCCCACGTCCGCACGGGCCCTCGCCAGTGGGTGGCGGGTCCGCTGACCCCGTTCCTCTCCAGCGGGCAGAGAGCTGGTGAGCAAGGAGGGCTTCCGGCGGGCGCGGCACGTCGTGGGGGAGATCAGGCGCACGGCCCAGGCAGCGGCTGCTCTCAGCCGGGGCGACTACAGAGCCTTCGGCCGCCTCATGGTGGAGAGTCACCACTCCCTCAGGTGAGGCCCCCGGGCACCGGGCACCGGCTGTCCCCCGGGCCGCGTGGGGCTGGTCCCAGGCCCGCCTGCCTCTCCTCTGCAGGGATGACTACGAGGTGAGCTGCCCGGAGCTGGACCAGCTGGTGCGGGCCGCGCTGTCTGCGCCCGGGGTTTATGGCAGCCGCATGACGGGCGGCGGCTTTGGCGGCTGCACGGTGACTTTGCTCGAGGCTTCCGCGGCTCCCCAAGCCATGCAGCACATCCAGGTGGGTGGACGCTGGGGCCGGGGCGAGGCGGGAAGTAGGTTCCCAGGGCCCTGCCGAGCTCAGGCCTCTGCCTCTCCCACAGGCGCAGTATAGCGGTACCGCCACCTTCTACCTCTCCCAGGCCGCCGACGGTGCCCAGGTGCTGCCCTTGTGAGCTCCCCTGGGGTGGCCCACGCGGGCAGGGGCCTGCTGGGCAGCAAGCAGGAAGCTCCGTGCCGCTGGCGCCTGCCCTCCGCACCTGGGCGCTCAATAAACTTGTGCCTCAGACCACAGTACCTCTAGAGGTGGTGTGTGCTTGGCCAGCAGAGAACGGGGTGTCGGACCCGCTCCCCGGCTCTGGGCAGGCCCCGGAAGACTGGGCAGGGCGGAGCCACACGGTAGCAAACTCTTTTTATTAAGTGCAGAACAAAGCTGGGTGCTTGTCATGCTGGTCCCGGCTCTTTGGTTACAGATGCGCTTGGGTGGGATGGGGGTGGGGCAGCCAGAAGGGCCTTCTGGGATCTCTGCCTCCTACATGCCCCCCAGAGGGCACCTACCCCCAGAGGCACTGGTCCTGTGATCAGCATGCGGGTGGGTGGGGCCACCAGGGGTCCAAGGATGGTGTAGCTGAGGCAGCACCGGGGAGGGGGGGCGGGCAGTGGGGGCCCAGGTTTAAGGATGCCTGGTCGCGGTGGGGAGCTCAGGTCTGGAAGAACTGCTGGTCGACCTGGCTGCTGAGGGTCCCACTGGTGGTCAGCGTCTGGCTCACAAACTCCTGGGTCACATGCCGGGTGAGGGAGCCGCCTGCCTCCAGGCCCCGGGGCCCCAGGGTCAGTCCGTCTGCAGGGGAAGAGGTGTTGAGCGACCTGTCTAGCTCCCTGCCCTCTTTGTCTGTTAGCTCTGTCTCCCCCAGGAGAGCCTGGGGCCCCCACCCGGCCACTCACCCAGCAGGAAGGGCTCGGCGGTGCCGGTGTGGGTGGTGGTGATGCTGCTGTACTCGCCTGGCAGTGGGTGCTGGTAGAGCCCCGAGAGGCCACCCAGCTGTGGGAAGGGGCCTGGAGTGGACAGATGAGCCCCTCAGGGGATGGTGCCACAAGGTGCGGTCAGAGAAAGGATGGGGGTGCGAAGGGGCAAGGTGCCCTACCTCCATCCTGGGACTCAATGGTGATGATACCCTCACGCTCCGGCCCGAAGCCCTGAGTGGTCCTGGCCTGCACCTTGAACTTGTAGGGCACGTTCTCCCGAAGGCCTGGCACCGTCAGCCTGCTCTCAGTGCTGTCGCCATCCACCTGGAATGTAATGGCTGGCTCTGGGCCGGGGAGAAGCCTTTAGCCTCCGTGGCTCCCTCCCCACCATCCCTTGGCCACCCCTGACCCTGGGGCGGGCAGCACCTCCTCCGTGGGCCATCTCACACGTGACCATGTAGCCCAGGATGTCTCCGTCAGGCCTGCGCGGCCGCTCCCAGCTCAGCTGCAGCGAGTCGGGGCTCAGGGCCGTGAACACCAGTGGGCCCGGGGCGCTGGGTGTGCTCAGGGTGAAGGCGGAGCCTGGGGCGGCAGAGGGAGAGGGCGATGTGTGGATCTAGCACATCTGTAGAAGCAGGTATGGGGGAGGGGGCAGCCGGGGGGGGGGTGGAGAGGGAGCAGCTCACCTGGCAGTGGTAACAGCGGGCTCTGAGGGTGCACCTGCGACTCAATGGTGATGACACCCTCGCGCTCTGGGCCCCAGCCTTCCTGGCTCTGGGCCCGCACGCGGAACACGTAGGAGTGGTTGGGCAGAAGGTCTTCCACCACCACGGAAGTCTGCCCGGGGTTGGGGATGTTGAGCCGATACAGCTCACCTGGGGTGGGGTGGGGTGGGAGCAGCTTTATTCCTATTCCTGGCCTGGTCCCCCCCCGCCCCCAGGCTGCTGCCAAGACCTGGCCAGCACCCACCCCGGAGCAGCTGGTTGGGGCCAGCCTGCTATGGTCTCATGGGTCAGGTTGCCGCCACACAAGGAAAGAGGGGGCCTGAACTCCTATGGTCCAGGTCATGCTGCTGGGAATTTGTCGGTTCCCACAAAGGCATCTAGGCCAGCAGAGGGCCTGGGTCCTAGGGCCAATGAGGCCTCGTTAGGCAACATCTTCCCCGGGAGTAACCTGGGGAGCCCCCGGGAAGTGGTTGAGGGCCCAGAAGGGCACCGTGTGGGGCATGGAAGTGAGACCCTCTCAGGCTGGGTGGTGGGTTCCTGCCACAGCCGAGTGCCCCTGGTGTCACATGTGGCCGGGCCTCACCGCCGTTCAGCAGCTGGTACTCCACGCTGTAGCCCTGCAGCGCCCGCTCGCACTGCGGCTCTTGCCAGCTCACTTTCAGAGACGTGGGCCCCAGGGCTGAGAACACCAGGCGGGTGGGGGTGTTGGGCAAACCTGCAGCCAAGCGGGAACCTGGAGACAGGAGGCCACAGTCAGCCCGGCTCAGGGTCCCTGGGCAGGAGTCCAAGTTCAGCCCCTGACCTCCCTCAGCTGTCGCACCTACGTGACTGCTGGCCAGGTGGCTCGCTCACCCGGCAACAGCCTGTCCAGGCCACCCAGCACCTCCCGCCTGTCCTCAGGGTGGGTGTGGGCCCTGCCTGTGCCAAGCGCCGTGAGCCCCCACCCTCGGCTGGCCTGGCCCGTCCTGCCCCAGCCCGGCACCCTGGGAAGGCGAGGCGGTTAGGCATCAGCGCTGGTGAGGATGGAGTGGAGGGGATGCAGGGTCATGGGCAGTGACTGCAATGGCGTGGATGACAGATGGAGCAGGACAGCCGTGGAGACATGATGGCCATGCTGGACTACCTGGGCCCCAAGGGGGCGCTGCTGGCTGTGCAGCCAGAATTATAGAGTCTGGTGAGTCCCTGGAAGGGGGGAACCCCTTCATCTGAGCCCGACTCCAGGACCCCAAGGTCCAAGACAGCGGAAGCCTGCTCCTCCCGTCTTCCCAGATGGGAGGGAGGCCTAGGGTGGGACAAAACAGGAGTGAGGGGCCAGGAAGTATGTGTGTGTTGGAGGATGGGCGGGGGGACAGCAGCCCAAACCTCCAGGAGCCGGAAGAAAGGAGGGGTCAGCCCGGCCGGCGTGGCTCAGTGGTTGAGCATCAACCTATGAACCAGGAGGTCATGGTTGGATTCCCAGTCAGGGCCCGTGCCCAGGTTGCGGGCTTGATTCCCAGTGCGGGGTGTGCAGGAGGCAGCCGATCAATGATTTTCTCTCATCATTGATGTTTCTATCTCTCCCTCTCCTTCTCTAAAATCAATTTAAAATTTTTTTAAATTTAAAATAATATATTAAAAAAAGAAAGAAAGACAGGAGGGGTCAGCGGGAGAGGCAGGGCTGGCGGTGCACTCACTCTGCGAGGAGAGGGAGGTGAGGGTGGAGTAGTCCCTGGGCAGCGTGCCCGAGTGCTCCGTGCGGGTCAGCGAGTGGTAGTCCCTGGTGAGGGTGGAGGAGGTGCTCAGCACGCGGTGGGGCAGGTGCGGGCTCAGGTGGGTGCCGTAGGAGGCGTTGGTCGTGGCCATCCTGTGCAGGGAGTTGGCGCTGCCCGGGAAGGCAAAGTCCATCCGTCCATTGACCAGGTGCTCTGCAGGGGAGAACAGGGTCACCGGGGCAGGCCAGCACCGGGGAGCCCTGGGCGTTCCGGGACTGCCTGTCCACTAGAGGCCCCCCTTGGCCCACGAGGGACAGAGGCCCGGTGTCCCTGGAGGAGTCCAAGGGGCCACACCGGCTTCTGCAGCCCGCGTTCTCCGGCCAGGCACCGTGCCACTAGGACGGGCTGAGCCCCGCTGACCCAGTGGAGCCGCGCTGCCCAAATGCCTGCCCTAGGGGTGCTCCGGCTCCGGGGGGAGGGGGAGGAGGTCTGCCTCCAGCCCTCCCTCAGCCCCGGGCAGGGGCGGGGCCTTGGTGGGCAGCCTGGCCGCAGCGAGCCCAGGTGGGTGCGGGGTCGGGCTGGCCGGTCACCTCCGCCCTCCCCCACGGCTCCCCCAGCGCCCCCTTCGGCGCCGTCGTCCGGGGGCCCGCGGGGCAGCTCGGAGGCGTCGGAGGACCGCCCGCTGCTGGCGGACAGGCGCGGGATGACCTCCGGGGGCAGCCGCCACGTGACGCGCCGCAGGTCCAGCTCCTCCCCCAGCAGGGCCTCGAACTTCCAGCCGCCGCCTTGGGAACAACGAAGGGCGCGTTGGCACCGCCAGCGGCGCGGGAGGGTGCGGGCGGAGCGGTCCTCGGGCTCTTTGGGATCCAGGTGGGGGTGGGAGGGGGTGCACGGCAGGGACGGGGCGCCAGGTGCAGGCCCTTCTCCCGCGGGCGCGCAGAAGAGCCCTGCCATGCGCCAGTGCAGCCTGGGGGGCAGCGGGTAAGGAGAGACCCCTGGGCCAGCCGGAGACAGGGGCAGCCCCGGCTTTGTCACCAGCTGTGAGGGCTCCCTGCTCTGAGCCTCAGTTTCCCTTCTGTACAATGGAGAGAGCGACAGTTCCCGAAGCCGAAATGTTGGGAGGGTGGGGGTGTCAGTAGCAGTTGAACTGGGGCTCCTCTTGCCCCCAGACCCTGAACCCTCTCAAGACGCCCAGGCTGAGTTCCTTAAGCCCAAGCTCTGCCTGATCAGGGCAGGAATGTGGTCCCTGGGGCCTGAGGCATAGACAGGGATGAAAGAAAATACAGTCCTGGAGGATTTGCACTCGTGGCATTGTGCGAGGGCACCCCCATTGCACAGATCAGAAAACTGAGGCACAGAGACCGTAAGTGATTTATCTGGATCCCTGCAGTGGAGCCAGAAGCTCAAACTGTAGCTGGGGATCCCAGCTGAGGGCTCTCTGCGCCGCAGGAGGAACAGGGCAAGTGGCTGCCCGCGCCTCCTGGCCACGCCGGCCTCCTCCCTCACCGCCCTGCCCCTGGGAGGCCGCCCGGGGGGTCCTGACCCCATGGCACAGCTGGTGAGCCTTTCAGCAGCAAAGCTGTGTTTCCGTGTGGTCCCGCGGGCGTGAGTCGAGCACGTCTGCCCCAGCAGGTGTCTCCCTGTCTCATGCACAGACGTGCACGTGTTGGCTCCTGTGCCGTGTGGGCTTGTCCCTGTCAAACTATTGACCTGAGAGCGTTTGACCTTCATGCCCAGAGGTCACGGGCCCCTTTGTTCTCTCTGGACACTAGTGACAGCCCCACCCTCCACCCAGGACCCCCACCTTCCTCTCGGGGATCCTACTCACCTGTGTCGTCGGAGACACTGGGCCTCTGGCTGCCCGATGGGGAGCGGAGGACCTCGTCGCTGTACATGAGGAAGCCCTCATAGTCTTCCCCGCCCTGCGCGTCCACGATGGGGATGTCGGGGATGATGGGGACTGCAGGGGAGGGAGGGTGAGCCAGAGCCCCCGTCTCGGCCTCCTGCGCCCCCCGTCTGCCCCCGGCCTCCCGTCCCCCACTCACTGGACATGGGCCGCTTGGGCTGGGTGGCCAGGTTGATGATGGCCTCCCGCTCGGGCCCCCAGCCCGCGCCGTTGCGCGCCTTCACCGTGTAGCGGTAGGGCTGGGACTCCCGCAGGTTCTCAATGAGCAGCATCCGCTTCTTGGGGGTGTCCACCAGCACCTTCTTCATGGGCCCGATGGGTCCTGGGCGGGGAGAGTGCTTCAGAGGGGTTGCCCGGGTCCCGCCTGGCCCCGGCCTGCCTCTGACACAGCAGGACAGGAACGGCACCCGGGGGCTCCGGGACAGGCGGGGAGTGAGCAGTACTGAACCCCTGCGGGTGCCAACCCCTGAGCACCGGGCGTGACTGTCGCCAACTCTCCAAAGGGCTCATCCCTAAGCTAAGTGGCAGCATCGGGTCTAGACTCAGGGTGGCCCCGGTGTCACCTCTACTAATTGGTCAAGGCTCCTGGGAGACCAGCCAACATCTCAGTTTCCAACGCGGGCCAAAGGAGGTTGTGGAAAATGACACCTCATGCCCTTGGTGTCCACCCCCAGCCAAGGACTAGGCTCAAAGGACTATGACAAGACCCATCATCCTGGGGGGGGGCGGGGGGGGTCTCTAACTCCAGGGCCCAGCCCCTTGCCTCCTCTCAGCCGGTGGGAGCAGGGGAGAGGGCACCCCATGCTGATGCCCTCGGGCTGGGCCCCACATTCAAGCTGAAGCGTGCGCTGAAACCCCCGCCAGGAGCTTCTGTCGGGGCGCCTGTCACCCCTGCGATGAAAGGCAGGGTCAGAGGCGGCCTCCTGACCTGGACTAAGTGCTGTGAGCTCAGAATGAGCCAAGGACGTGATGCGGATGCTGAGGAGGTGGTGCGAGGTGTGCCTGGCTGGCAGAGCCACGAGCCCCATGCCCAGCACCACCAACCCCGCTGCCCTCTGCCCAGTGGGCCACCCAGGCGGCTGAGCCTGACCCACGCAGGGGCCACAGGTCAGAGGGGGTGGCGAGCTCTCCATCCTGGGACTGACCACCCCGAGGCGAGGAGGAGGTCCCCGTACCAGGTGAGGGTTTGGACCAACTTCCTCCAATACTTTCTCATCTTGAAGATGGGCAGGGATTGCCCACACTTGCCTCCCTTCCCAGACTGGCTCTGCCAGGCGCCCCGGCCTAGGGCCGCCAGAAACGTGGCATGAAATGTAGTAAAAAACTTGTTTATCGGAAATTCAAGGTGTCCTCTGTTGTTATTTGCTAAGTCTGGCAACTCGACTCTGCCCCCAAGAGAATGGTGTAAAAACTAGCCGCTCTGGTTACCTGTGTGGGAAGGCCCCCTGCCTGTCAGCCCACGGCACCTGTGTAACCTCCGGCCTTCCACCCCCTCCAGCCCCGGAAGCTTCTGGGCCTGCACCAGACCTTAAACCGAATGACGCCTCAGGCGACCAGATGTCGGGGCTCATCCACTGAGCAGGACAATGTGGCCTCCCTCCCACTCTCGGCCCCTCCCCTTCCACGCTGCCACCCCGGGGGCGGAAGGAGGGGGCGGAAGGAGAGGCCTTACGGTTGTCCTCGTTGACCAGGCCGTAGCAGACCTCGTAGGCCGTGATCTCGCCGTTGGTCTCGGAGGGCTCAGCCCAGCTCAGCTGGGTCACCGTGGAGGAGACGACGTTGAAAGCCAGACGCCCTGGCTCGTTGGGTACTGGGGGGCAGGAAGAGAGCCGTCAGTGTCAGTGGCAGAAGAGGGCGGAAGTCTGGGACGTAGGGGGCAGGGCTGGGCATACAGGCTTCGGGGTAGCACAGGGATGGACGGCTGGTCGCGGCGAGGCCTCACCTTCCTGGTGGGTGCGGCAGGACACCAGGGAGCTGTAGGGGCCGTCGCCCTGCGTGCTGAAGGCGCACACCTTCATCTCGTAGTCGCAGTACGGGTACAGGTTGGTGAGCTCCACCGAGGGCACCTTGCTCTCCAGCACGTGGGCTTCCGAGTCAGAGTCCCCCTGGATCCAGTACCTCACCTGCTCCGGGGGACGGGCTGGTCAGTGGGGAGGTGCGAGTGCCAAGCAGCTGGGGCCTCCATTGACCTGCCCTACTGTCCCCTTGGCACAGGTCAGACACCAAGGATCGGAGAGATTGAGTGACCTGCCGGGTTCACACAGCGGGGCTGGGGGAGGGGGGGCGCCTGGGGGACGGAGGGGGCCATGTTCCAGGAAGGAGGGAAAATATCTGAAAGCTCCCTGGGCACAGAGGCTCCGCCCACTGGGGCCAACATGCCCTCGCTCACCCTCATGGCCCTCTGGCCCTGGGAAGCCACCTCCCCATCCACCTCCCTCATCGGCCCTCTGCCTTACCCTGTACCCTGTTGGTTTGCCAGGAGGGGGCAGCCAGTTGAAATGGATCTTCCGAGAGCCGGCGGCTTTGGCGTTGGGGTTCTGTGGGGCGCCCAGGACACTGTTGGAGACTGGGAACGCAGACTGGGTCTGGTTCTGGAAGGTCAGGTCCAGTTCGTCTGTAGTGGGTGAAGCCAGGGCGGGACAGTCAGTTGGAATATCCCCTCACACAGCAGAAACTCACTCTCACCACCAGGGGGCGCAGGAGGCCCAGTGCAACACCCAGCTGTGATGGACTGACACCTGCCCTGCAGAGTCTCCCTCCACCGGTGCCCCCACAGGGCCGCAGGGGGCATCCTGCCAAGCTGGGTGGAGGACCCAGGAGGGTCTTTGGCGAAAGGAGGAGGAGGAGGGAGATCGTCTGGCAGCCAAGGGAATGTTCCCCATGAGGACATCTGCTCCTCCTCCCAAGAACCCTCCCTCCGCTCCCATTTCCCCCACAAGCGCCTCTGGAATTGTTAAATCCCAGGAGGCTGAGGACCCATCAGAACTGACCCTTTCACCCCTAAAGCGGAAGTCAGAGGGCCTAACCCTGGGGTTCACGGTGAGCATCGGGTGCCAGATAAAATGCAGGAGCCTGGACACATTCGAATTTCAGAGAAGCAACCAGTGCTTTCCTCAGGGTAGGACTATCCTAAACGCTGCGGGGACAGACTGAAGGCTCTGAAGTGAAGCCTGGCTGGGCGCCCTGTGTTCGCCGAGACAGACCGGCAGCCTTCGTGGAGAGCCCCGGCCTCCCCTCACCCTGCGTAAGCGGACCCCAGGCTCTGCCCACCTCGGTCCCCGATGACGACCGTGGCCGAGTGGGGCTGGCCCAGGCGTGCCCCGAACTTGGGGTTGCTGAGTTGGATGTGGAAGCGGCGGACCTGGCGGCTCCGCAGGAGGGAGTCCACCTCCTGCAGCTCCAGGAGCTTCACCTGCAGCTCCTTCCAGGTCTCCCCGGGCTGGAACAGCAGCTCGCCCTCCGCGGGGATGTAGTCCTGGGAGTGGGAAAGGGGTCAGACCGGCCACGCCCCTACCCCGGCCTCAGGGACACCGCGGGCCATCGCACACAGGCTGTCCCACGTGGACATACGTGGCTCGGTTCATAGGGCGCCTCCTGTGCGCCGCTGGACAAGTATTAGCTCATTGCATCCTCAGCAGCGCGAGGTAGAGAGAGTACTGTCCCCAATTTATAGGTGAGGGACTGGGGCCCACAGAGGGGCAGGAACGTGCCCAAGTTCACACAGGCAGTTGTGGGAGCCAGGATTTGAACCAAGGCATAGGGACAAGGATGCACCGCAGATCGAGCCCCCACAGGCAGGCGCTCATCCCGCGGAGCCGGGATTTCAGGTCCCCACACTGTGGCTCTGAGGTCTAGGACCCTGCCAGCCCCCCGGCCCTGCCTGCTGGGTGGGGCGCCTCTATCGGCTCCCGCTTGCCACCCCCAGTGCCCCAGAGCTTCCCTGAGCGCCCCACGTGTGCGCAGTGAGTCAATCAACTGAAACGGTGGGGCGGCAATGCTCACGTCGGACCACTAGGTGGCGCCCCGAAACTAACATTTCAATTCCAGGCACAGCCGGTCAGACCCACTGTGCCTACCAGGCACATTCAAGTGCAACAAAACCCAGCGAGTGTAAGAAAAGCTGGAGTCGCCTGCAAGTCCATTGACCTGGGCTGGCGGGGAACACAAAGCTGGGAAATGCTCTGGATTAAAGGAACCCAAAGACTCACGGCCTCGGCCGCGATGCCCGCTCTCCGCTTCCTGGAGTGGGAGAGGCAATCATGGACACACTGGGACACGTGAGCTCAGGGAGCTCCGAATACGGACTAATTATTAGGTGCGAGCATGATGGGAAGTTTCTTAAGTGGTAATTAGGTTGTAGTTCTGCAGAAGGAATGGCAGGTGCTGCAGACGTATTTAGGGCCACATGAAATCGACAGTTGTGGAGGGTTCAGCACATAGAACTAAGCCAAATCCTCTCTCCCTCCTCCCTACAGTCATACAGATGTGGAACTGTACATACATCTGTATCCACATCATGCATGGATACCTCGATCTGTATAGAAAGAGAAAGCAGATAGTAACAGCTGGTGGATCTATCTTAAGGGCACACATATGCTAATTTTATTAGTCTTTCCATTTTTCAGGAGGTTTGACGTTTTTCAAAATAAAAAGTTGGGAAATAATAATAAAAATATTTTTAATTGCTAAATACCAAAAGCATTTTTATAAAAGCCTAACAGGACAGCTGGAATCTCTTGTATATTACGGCCTATTCCGTGAAATTTCTGGATATACAAATTCTCCTTTGGAATTTTTATTGGGCGCATTGAATCAGGAATGAAAACCGTTCCTCCCAATAACAAGAAGATTTGGGTGTGGCCGGGCTGCCGGACCCGCTGAGTGCATTCTCCCTGCCTTTGCCAAGTGGCCCTGTGGGCCCAGTAAGACTAGATTTTGTTTTTTGAGTTAATTTTTGATTGGAATATTTTTAGTTTTTAAATGTTGGCAGTAAACTCAGAAACACAAACAAACAAACCTGCAAGTCAAACCACGCTCATCCACCTACAGGCGTCCAGGGACCCAGGCAGCCGCCATGTCCGCGCCCCCCCCACCCCCCCCACGTGCCCTCAGCCCCAGGGCGGGGCTTACCCGGTTGCCCTGCGCCGTGTTGTCCTGTGTGCGGTAGGAGACCTGGGACTTGCCGTTGTCCAGGATGCGCCGGACGACGGGAATGCGCGCCACTTGCTCCCCGCCGCTGACCAGGTACTCAGGCTGCTCGAAGGACACTATCCCGTTGGCTGCAAGGGGCCGGGCAGAGTTAGAGGGTCCAAACCTCAGGCCCCTCTCCACTCCTCCGCCCGCCGGCCCCACCCAGCCCAGACTCCAGGAGGCTGCCTGTCGCCCCTTACCCCACACCCCACACTCTCTGGGGAGGGCCGAGGAAAGGGATGGGCCATTTTTCCAGAAAAAGTTGAAGGGGCTGGGACAGTGTCCAACAGACATCCTGGAGGGGCCGGGGCAGAGAAAGGAGGCCGGGTGGAGGCACAACGGAGGGGAGGCCCTGAGTCCAAGGAGCAGGGAGGGGGGCAGCTTGGGTGTCTGTGATGCGAAGCCTTGCCCACCCTCTAGATAGGCCTGGGCACAGGGGGCCCACTCCTTCCTGCTCGGATGGCCTGGCATTTCAGGGAGGTCCAGGCAATGGCCTGGTTCAGAGGCCGGAGGGGAGGGAGCAGGGGAGGGATGTGGGATGGCTCCAGGTGGACCCAGCACCCGTGAGTGAGTGTAACGGAAGCTCCGCGCGGAGCTGTGCAGCCATACGCTCCGTGTAAAAGCCCGGAGCCCATTTTACAGATGGCGAAACCAGGGCTCGCAGAGGTTAAGTGAGCTGCCCAGGCCACACAGCCAGGACCCACTCCCACTCGAATACAAGGGCCCCAGGTCCCGTTCTTATTTTATTTTTTATTGATTTCAGAGAAGAAGGGAGAGGGAGAGGGAGAGAGAAACATCAATGATGAGAGAGAATCATTGATCGGCTGCCTCCTGCATGCCCCCCACTGGGGATCGAGCCTGCAACCCGGGCCTGTGCCCTTGGCCGGAATCGAACTCGGGACCCTTCAGTCCGCAGGCCGACGCTCTATCCACTGAGCCACACCAGCTAGGGCCCCAGACTCCCCTTTTGCCTCCTTGCTCCCCCCACACTGACCGACCTTGCTCCTTGATGATGGTGATGTTCACCAGGCGGCGGCCGAGGGTGGCGGTGCCCATGGGCACATTGAGGGCCTCCACCAGCAGCTGCTTCTCATCGTCGTCCTCCGGCCGGATGAAGAGGGGCACCCGGACGTCCACCAGCTCCACGCCCTCCTGGAACTCCACCATGCCCCGGGCGTCTGGGGGGTGGGGGCGGTCAGAGGTGGGGCCACATGGGGTGGGAGGTGACACTGAGCCGCGGGGGGCGCTGCCCGCTTACCCTGGTCCGCAGTGAGGGTGTAGTACCCCGGGGCCACCTTGAGCTCGTGGAAGGCCCGCTGCGCCACCTGCTTCTCCGTCAGCTTCAGCAGGGCCTGCTTGGCCGAGCGGGGGGCCATCAGCACCGTGTCCACAATGGTGTGGTCCTGCCTGGGGGAGGGGTCAGGCGGAAAGGGGTCAGGCTGGCCAGGAGGTGGCTCTTGTCCCTGTCATCAAGGGGCAAGATGTGGGGCAGCAAAACAGTGCAGGTTCTTCAGAGCCAGGCCCATGCTGGCCCCACCCCACACCCCACAGCCTCAGCCGAGCCCTGTGCCTCCCCGAGCCTCAGTGACCTCCTCTGTGAAATGGGCTATTCTCGCCCAGGAGATGCAGGCAGCAACGACGCTGAGGGTGTAGGCGCTAAAGCCTGGGTTCGAATCTTGGCCCTATTTCCTTCCTTCTTTCTTTCTTTTTTTTTTCAATCCTCATTCGAGGATATTTTTCCATTGATTTTTAGAGAGAGTGGAAGAGAGAGGGAAAGACAGAGAGAAATATCGATGTAAGAGAAGCACATCGATTGCCTCCTGGACGCGCCCTGACCAGGGCCCAGGCTAGGGAGGAGCCTGCAACCGAGGTATGTGCCCTTGACCGGAATCGAACCTGGAACCCTTTGGTCTGCAGGCCGATGATCTATCCACTGAGCCAAACTGGCTAGGGCCTGGCCCTATTTCTTAACAGCCAGGTAACCTCCGGCAAATTACTGAACCCCTTTTAGCCTCGGTTTGCAGGGGGCCACCCTGGTCCTGAGTGGACCCCTTGGTCTACCTGTTTGTACAGGGCTGGCTCATAGTAGGGCTCATGTCAGTATTTCTCGAATGAAGGTCCTACCGCATGACAGACATACGGGATGGAAATGGGGCGGGGGTGGGGCTATCCCACCCGAGTCTTCAACTCACTTTTTCCCGGCGTTGGGCTGCTGCCTGTGGGAACAAGAGGGGACGTGAGCCAGGGGGGCCTGGGGCAGCTCCCGCCCCCACCCCGCGTACCCAGGGCAGGACGCACCGGAACTTGGTCTGCTGGAGCTTGTGCGAGCCTGCGATCTGTCTGTACACCTCGTTCAGCTGCCAGGCAAGGGCGGGCATGAGGCTGGGGCCCCGGGGCACGCAGTTCCCAGAGGACCTGCCCGGGCTGGCTGCCCCGCCCCCCGCCCCCCCAGTGGGCACACCCATGGCCTCATCCCTGCCAGGAACCGCTCAGAGGGAACAGGTCCCAGGAGACTCCACTCCAAGGCGCATGTCCAAGGAGGCCCCTGTGCCACGGGAACATCCAGGTCCCACGGCGCGTGCCCGGGGCTCTGCCCCCACCAGGTCTCGCCCGGCCCGGAGCGGCCGCTGCCCTTACGTTCTCCTCCACCTCCTGGCGCAGCTGGTCACATTCCCGCGTGCCAGGCTTCAGCAGGTTTTCGGTGCAGAGGCGGGCGAGGCGCAGGGACAGCCCGTAGGGCACTGGGGGTGGGCAGGGAGGAGCCGTTAGCTCCCTGCGCGGGCACCACGGCGGCCCCCAACTGGCTGGCTGGCGGCCGGAGCCTGTAGCGCCATCGCGAAGGGCAGAAGGTGGCCGGGCCCGTGCCCGCACCCACCACTCAGAGAAACGGGAATGGCGGGGTCCTGGACCCGGAACGGCAGCGGACGCGCCCCCGGCGCCAAGGCCACCGCCAAGAGCGCAGCACCCAGCCCGGGCCCTCACCCAGCTCCGTGGGGTTGGTGCTGGCAGCGTGGGTGGCAAAGCCGGGCCGCTGCACGTTGTTGGTGACCTTCCAGCGGACCCTGTCGATGCCCTTGAAGTTGCCGCTGCGCAGCATGGGCGTGTCCAGGTGGTCCGAGGCCATCAGGCTCTCCCGCAGCATGTAGTGGTCCTCCTTGAAGCCCACGATGTGGCCTTCGGGACAGGTTCTGGCGTGAGGCCCCTCGCCGGGTCCTCCCCCCCACCCTCGGGTGCCGCCCAGGGCCTCCCTCCCCTGTTCCGGACTCGGCCCTCCTCTTCCCCCTCACCCCCCTCCCCGCTGGGCAAAGAGTGGTCAGAGCCCCCCCCTGCCACCCCTGTCGACGCCAGGCCCGTACCTCGGTTGCAGCAGGGGAGAAGGGCCAGGCAGGCCTAGGGGACAAGGGGTGGCGATGAGGGCTGGGACAGCGGCCCAGCCAGTCAACCCCTCCGGCCACTGCCCCGCCCTCCCGCAGCCGTGGTCCAGAGGGCCACAGTGCCTCCCCCAGACCCCGGGATAGCGGCAGGGATCTAGGTGTGGGGCACAGAGGGTGGTACAGAGGGTGATGGGGCAGGGAGTTCCCAAAGTGTGTGCCAGGGGACCCTGGCCTTGCAAGATCCTCTGTAAAGTAAAGGCTCTATAATCAAACCCACTGGGAGGCACTGAGTTCATTCCCCTCTTATGGTTTCACTCTGCATCCAGTGGACCAAAGGCGCTGAGGAGTCCTGCAGGGGTCCTGAGAGCTCAGACGTGTTTGGTCACAGAACTCTCTTTCTCTGTAACTCACACTAATACCCCACAGCCCTGGAGGTTCCTACGGAGGGCTGCCTCTGCCCCAACAGCCCAGTCTCCCGGGCTGTGCCGCCCTCCACGCTTTCCTGCCTCTTGTCTGTTGTCGAAATGCGACTGCCAGCTCCCGGTGGGAGGGCTGTGGGCTCCCAGGCCCTTTGCAGGTGGCTGACCCCAGGGCAGGTGCTCCCAGACATCCAGCTGCTGATGTGGGCAGAGCCGAGGGGCTGGGGGTGTGGCACGAGAGCTGGGCAGAAGATGTGGCTTCCCCTGGCCTCTGACAGCTACGAGGACCCTGGGGCGGGGGCGGGGGACTGGTGGGGACCCGGGGCGGAGGGTGTGGGGGGGTCACCTTGCAGCAGGCACAGTACTTCCAGCAGAGCAGCAGCAGCAGCGCCAGGAGCAGCAGGAGGAAGATGAGCAGGGGGATGAGCCACCAGAAGGAGCCGGGAGGGCAGTCTAGGGGGAGGAGGAAGGTGATGCTCATCCCTGGACGCGGTATGACGGGCCCCCCACCCCCGGCGGCTGGGTGCCAGCTCACCCTTCTTCCTGTGCACCAGGACAGTGCTGTTGGGCCCGGGCGTGCCGTCGCCCTCCACGGTGTAGCTGTAGTTACAGTCATCCTCCTCGTCCCGGAAGGAGCAGTGCTCCACCACCTCCTCCGCTGCACCCACAGGCAGTCAGCAGGCGCCCCTCGGCCTCCAGGGCCCGCCCCCCCCAGGGCCCCGCCCCCAGGGCCGGAGGCATCTCCCTGGGGAAGAACTCCAGTCCCTGCACAGAGATGGGGCCCTGCCCTGACCAGGAGCATCAAAGTCTGCAAATCTGCACCCCCACGTCCCCATCCGGAGCCTCCCCTGGGAGCTGGGCTTCTGGGAATGTGTCTGACCCAGAGGAGAGGGCGCTGCGGCCCCGCATGGCCTGGTACGCGCCCTGCTGTGCTCACGCCCCTGCCCAGGCCGGTGCCCCCTGCCCACACTCTTGGTCCCTAATCAGCTGTGCCCGTGGCCCGCCCAGGTCTATGTGCCTCCTGCCTGGATGCTGTGACCCCTCCCAGGTCTGGAACCCTTATCTGGACTGGGCAGCTTCAGCCTCAGTTTTATATATATATTTAAATATATTCTAATTGCTTTCCGAGAGGAAGGGAGAGGGAGAGATAGAAACGTCAATGATGAGAGAGAAGCATTGACTGGCCGCCTCCTGCAAGCCCCACACGGGGGATCGAGCTCGCAGCCAGGGCATGTGCCCTTGACCGGAATCGAACCTGGGACCCTTCAAGTCCACAGGCGACGCTCTATCCACTGAGCCAAACCGGCTAGGGCTGCGCAGCCTCCATTTAGATTAGGAGGCCTCTGCCCAGCTCGGTACCCCTGTCCAGATAAGTGACACCTCCTACCCCACTGAAGGCCCCTGGCCTAGGCTCTCGGCACCCCCGATCCTCGGCCCTGCCCCTTACCGTTCTTCAGCTCATCCACCATCTTGACCTTGAAGCCGCACTCCTCGCAGGTGCGCCCCCTCTTCTCACCCGTGCCCCAGGCCTGGCACTGCACGCAGGAGCGCAGGTCCTCGCAGAGGCCCAGACGGACCTGGTGGGAGGGAGGGGCCGGTGAACACTGTGCCGGGCAGGCCTCTGCCGGG
The DNA here is from genome assembly GCF_963259705.1 of Myotis daubentonii. Lineage (NCBI taxonomy): Eukaryota > Metazoa > Chordata > Mammalia > Chiroptera > Vespertilionidae > Myotis > Myotis daubentonii. The sequence goes on along the minus strand of NC_081855.1, from coordinate 54,524,751 downwards.
CCCCTCCTCCAGCCTTGCACCCTCGCCCGGCTCCCACAGCACCAGGCTCAGCCCCTCCTGCCCAACCCTGCCCTGTGCCCAGGGTCCCCACGCCCACCCCCCAGCCATCCTGGCCTCACCGCCGAGTAGTTGATCTCGCAGGTGGTGTCTGTGTAGAGGGACCCCTGGTCGCAGTGGCACCGGCCACACTCGCAGCGGCCACGCCCATTGCAGATGCCCTGAGGCGAGAGGAGGCACCGGTGAGCCCTCTGCACCCCTATCCCTGCCCGAGAGAGTGGGTGGTCCTGACCGGATCCCCCTCTGCCGCCCCACACTGCCTGCCCCAGGCCCAGGCCTACCCCATTGCTGTCGATGCAGGTGGCATTGCTGAGAGGGCAGTCACAGCTCAAGCCTGTCCAGCCAGGCTCGCACTCACACTGGCCCATGGAGCAGCGTCCCCGGTCTGCAGAGAGGAGGCGGGGAGAGCCCATTCATACCTGCAGTCCTGGCTGCCCACCTGCCGGGGAGGGCCTGGGGGAGCTGAGCTCAGGGCTAGAGCCATCTCTTCCTCACTTTCTTTGAGAATCTTCCCTCCATCTGTTCCCCTCCATCCCACCTTCCGCTTTCCACTCTGTAGCCAGGGTGGCCACCCCAAAACACAAATGCAATCGTGTGGCCCCCCTGTTTAAGAACCTCTCTTGAGTCTTGGCCAAGGCAATCAGGTAAGAAAAGGAAATAAAACATATCAGTATTGGGAAGTAAGAAATAAAACTGTCATTACTTCCAAGTGTCAGGAACCTGTCACAAAATATCAAGAGTGTACAGATAAATTATTAGATCTCATTAGTGAGCTGAGCAAGGTGCCTGGCTACAAGGTTAACATACAAATAGCTAGAAAGTGAAAACAAAACCTCCAGTGCCTCTCTTTTGCCCTCAGGATAAAGTCCAGCCTGTGCAGGAGGAGGCAGCCGATCAATGATTCTCTCTCATCGTTGATGTTTCTGTCTCTCTCTCTTCTTCTCCCTTCCTCTCTGAAATCAATAAGAATATTTTAAAAATATATTTAAAAATATATACGTGTATAGATATTAAAAAAGGAAAGCATTTGGACTAGACTAGACCTGGGCCCACCTTGCGCTCTGGCCTTGCCTCCTTCCCTGCAGCGCCCCCCTCCCCTCTCCCTCCCAGCTCTGTCCTCCAGATGAACTGTTGCCCCTTCGTTTCCCTGAACGCTCTCTGGGATGGATGGCGGGAGAAGAGAGATGTCGGGCACAGCAGGAATGGACGAAAGGGTAGGAGAGCAGGGGCTCCACCCTCAGCGGCAGGCGTACAGTTGGGCCTTAGTAAGAATGTGATGAGTGGATTTTCATTCCGTCCTTCCATGTGGCACCTATCTGGGCTCTGTGACCCCGCCCGGCTGGGCAGCGTGGGCCAGGCTGTGTGCCCGCGGCCTTGGCCACAGCGTGCGGCCCTGTGGGGCTGCGGAGGCTGTCACTCCAGGCGTGCCCGTAGACATGTAGCATCTCTGAGCGAGGAACAATCGCCAGGCCGTATCCCAGTAACCGCGAGGGTTGAGCTGGGCGATACCCACCATGATGAGATGGGAGGGTGGAGACAGGAGGTGGGCGCGGACGGGGGGGGGGGGGGGACCTCAGGGAAGTGGGGTCTCAAACACAAGGGGAGTTCGTAGAGGGGGTAGAGGTCCAGGCTGGCGCTGGATTTGGGGGGAGGAGGCACTCAGGGAGCCCGGAGGAGGGCTGGGCCTGAACTTGGGATTCGGACTCTCAGCCTGGCTCTCACAACCTGTCCTGATGGGGGAGCGGCAGGGCCGGGCGGGGCCGGCACCCGGGCCACCAGCACCGGCCTCCGCGGCCACTGGGCTCACCGTTGCAGAGGAACCCGGAGGCGCGTGGGCACTGGAAGTTGTCGTACTCGCAGAACTGGCCCTCGTAGCGGCCTTCGCCGTAGCACACGCAGCGCCCGCACTGGCACTCGCCGCGCCCCGAGCACGGCTTGTCCTCTCCCTCCCGCAGGCAGGGCTGGATGTCACTCAGCGAGCCCGTGGAGCAGCTGCAGGTCTTGCCACTCCTGAGGGAGGGGCCAGTCACTTCCCACAGCTGGGGACCAGGCTGGGCCTTCACCCTCCCATTTTACAGATGAGAAAACTGAGGCTCTGAGCGGGCCGTCCCCAGCCCCCAGCCCCCAGCCCCGTGCCCCAACGGCCCGTTGTCCTGATTCTTGCACGTCTTTCCAGCTGCATCCTAAGTAGCTCAAAGTGCTTTGAACGGGCCGCACCTAGCAACCGGGTGCCCTCTCCTAGTCAGGCACAGACGGGGGCCCGGGGTGAGGGCCCGCTGCCATGCTGGGCGCTGCCCACTCACCAGCCCTCGTAGCACACACAGTGTCCGCACATGAAGTCTCCGTTGCCGCTGCACTGGGGCGAGCCCACCTCTTTTTGCTAGAATGAGAACACGTAGGGTGTATGGGGGGCGGGCAGGGCCACTGGACGCTCCTGCCGCCTCTGCCCCTCAGGGCGCCCCTCGAGGGGGACGTGGCCGGGGGGCGCGGGGCGCAGGGCTTGGGCCGGCTCCGCCGCTCCCTCCTGCCCGGGCACGGCCGTACCAGCTCGCAGGCGCACAGGTCGCAGATGATGCCCACGTCCATCCGGAGGCCGTCGGAGAAGGAGGGCTTCAGGTGGACGTTGCCCTTCCTGTCGTGTTCTGGCAGCTGGCACACGTGCGTCCCGTCCACGTCCTCGATGGCCCGAAGCTGAACTTGGTAGGTGCCCTGCAGGGACCCTGCTGTCAGCCAAGGCAGGCCCGTGTCCGAAGGCCCGGGGGCCTCAAGCTTCGGGATGTGCCTGGGTCCTGGCCCCCAGCTCCCTGCCTGCCCTCCCTCGGGGCCGAGAACCGTCACGGGCACCAGCACTGAGCCTCCTCCTTTGGCCCGTTCGCGGTCTGAGCAACCCTCTGAGCTCCGTGCAGGCGGACCCCGCTGTGCCGAGGAGCCCACAGACAAGCCGCGGGAGGCGCCCAGCTCATCCGAGGGCTGACCCGGGGCCTTCGGACCCGGGCCTGTCTGGCTCCAGAGGCCACGTCCTTGACCTCTGCTCAGGCTGACCCCCTCGCAGGGGCTGCGCCCGCCCTCCCGCCCCGGGGCCCCGTGATAACGTACCACTTCTCCTCGCCGGATGTGAAAGGACCCCGTCTCCGTCTTCTGGAACATCTTGGAGGTGACCTCTGTCCGCAGGCCGCGGGGGCTGTCCAGGGCCCGGATGTCCAGGTTGGAGTGAATGCGCTAAAGGAGGGCCAGGGGTCAGGGGCCTGGGGGAGCCTGGGCCCACCTCTCGGGCCTGGCTGTGCTCTGCCCCTGTGTGGGGACTGGGGTGGCGTCAGGGTGGCAGGGCTCGGGTGGGCTCCCCGGGGACCCTGCCTCACTGGCCTGTCCTGTTTCTCCACCCTGACTGGGGACACCCTTTGCCCACTCGGCCTCCCCCCAGCCCTGCCCGGAGGGACCCGGCCTCGGGCGGGCGCCGCGCCTCACGTTGAAGGCCTCCTGCAGCAGTTCCACGATGTTGGATGAGTCTTCCTGCAGCACGCCCAGCGAGGACACGGGGAAGTACTTGTGCAGCTTCTGCGGAGAGAAAGCCAGGCCCCGGCTCAGCAACAGCTCAGGGTTATCCCCACTTTGCAGACGGGATCACTGAGGCCTGAAACCTGCCAGCGCATCCAGAATTGGACCTCTTAGCCCCACCTGCCTGGGGTAGGGTGGGCACATGACCTCCCTGTCCCACCAGGGCACACCCTGGAGGTGCTGGCTGGTTGGGGTGGGAGTAAGGGGTGAAGGGAGGGACGAGAGACAGAGAGAGAGGAGAGAGGTCTGAGAAGATCCATAGACCCCCACCCGCCCCTTTCTCAGCCGGTGAGGCCCCAGGCCACCCCCCAGCCCCACCCCACACACACACCTCATAGTAGCTGTAGGAGTAGTTGGTGACGGCGAAGATGGGGATAATGTTGTGTTTGGCCAGCAGGCGCACCAGGGTGGGCACAGACGGGTAGTCCTGTGTCTTGTACTGGGTGTAGGTGCCTGTGGCGTCCAGGTGGCACTCCTCGTCATTTCGCTTCAAGATGCCAGCCAGCACGTTGGCACCGTCGGCCTCATAGTGGAAGGCGGACTCGGTGGAGAACACCAGCAGGTGGGTGCTGTCAGGGCGCCAGCCGATGTCCCTCTGGGGAGAGCAAGGAGGGCAGTCACTGCGCTGTCGTGTGTGACGGTGAACGTGGGTCCCCATGGGGGGCCCGGCGAGGCCACAGGACGAACAGCAGCCGTCGTCACGAATGAGTGACGACATGGAAGACAGAAGCCAGTGCCAGGAAACGGGTGCGGGTCTGTGCACACTGTGGGCGCCACGCAAGATCGGCCCCAGGGCCATCCGACTGTCCCCCAAGGTCTTAGCCACCCTCCAGAACGTTTTAACTGCACAGGAAAAGGTACCCCACGCAATGTTAAATGCAAAGGGCCGGTTACAAGAGGCCCAGCAGCGATGGCGCTTGGTTAGACGACAGATGGGACGAGTTTGGAAACGATTACAAAAGAGAAGATGCGCCAAGTGAAAAAAAGCAAGTTTCAGATGAGCAGGGCACCGACTCCAACCACAGGAAATAAGGATGAGGGACACTGTGGCCGCCGTCCCACCGTGGTGACCATGGGGTACTTCTCTTCTTTGTTTTCCAAACTGTCTAGTAAGTGGGTATATTATTTTCAAAATGGGAAAAAATTGACGTGCACACAAAACGAAGTGCCTTCTTTGGCGGCCCCAGCACTGCTGGAGACGGGGCAGCCCGAGGGTCCTGGGAGACTGGCATGAGGGAGGAGATTGGGTGGGAGGCTGGCATCAGGGCACGGAAGGTTCCGGAGATCCAGGACGCATGTCTGCCTCGCCGGCCAAGGCTCAGGACGAGGGGCTGTGGATCCCGGCACATCTGAAGCCGCATTGTAACTGAGGGCCGCCCAGAGCGGCTCGGGACTCAGGGCCTTGGCTGGCACCGGAGCAGCCCGTGGCAGCCGGTGCCCTGGTGGAGAAGCACCGCCCTCTCCCAGGTGCAGCCCCTCCCTGGCACACACCGTGCACACGGCCGTCTGCAGGATGGCGTCGAAGCCGCCTTCCGGGGCGTCCAGGTTGCCCGAGATGCGCTCCTGCTGCAGCTTCCTCCGGAACTCGGTCACGTCGTCCGTCAGGCTGATGACGTTCTTGAAGGAGAAGGGGGCGTCGCTGTGGGGCCAGGGCTCCTTCAGCCTGGGCACAGGGTGAGGGAGAGGGTCAGGGGCGAAGGCCCACATGCGCCCCCGCCCGTCCTCTCTGGGAGGCCGCCCGCTCGGCTCATTTCAGGCAAAAGCCAGGACTCCCGCCCCCTCGGCCACTCACTTCTCCGGCCTCATGTCCGTCTGGGGGACGCTGACTTTGTCCACAAACTTGCCAAATCCAATAGTGTAGTCGCTGGTGAGCCGGCTCAGGACCCGGGCTGGGCATCAACAGGGAACAGAGAGGGCAGCTGAGCCCCAGCGCCCCCACATCAGCACGGGGGGCCGGGGCTGGCTCGGGAAGAGGAGGTGACCTCGGTGGACACACAGTGATGCTCCCAGGAGCCCTTGTCCCTAGTCACAGTTGAGGGCCATGGGCCCCGGGTCCCAGAGCCCTGCACGGGGCCGGCTGGAGAAGGCGGCCTTCTCTAAGTCCCAGAGCCTGGGGACGCTCCCCTGGGAATGTGGGGAGTTCGGGTGGGGGGGGGAAGGTTTTAATGTCCTGTCCTTCCTTGTGGGGTGGGGACAGCTGTCCTGAGCCCTGGCCTCTGAACAGGTGCCCAGCGGGCCGGGTGTGGCACCTGCCCCCCACACCCTGCCCCTCCGTCCTCCACGCTGGCCTGGCCGTACCCAGGTGCTCCCCCATCTGCTTGAGGTTGTCCAGATCGTCGGACATGGAGTTGGAGAAGTCCATGAGGATGTACAGGTCCACGGGGCTCTCCAGCGGCTCGAACACCTCCAGCTCGAAGTGCCGCTCCTCGCCAGGCCGCAGGAGGACCTGCAGCGCCTGGGGGGACACCTGGCTGCGGCGGAGGGTGGTGTCGATCTGGGTCTCCTGTGACGGGGGGAGGGGGCAGAGGGGGTCACTCCAGAGAGCTGATGGTCCCTCTCCGCCCAGCCCGGGACAGTGAACCCCACACAGCCGCCGTGAGCATGGAGGCCCCAGCTCCCTTGCCCCCCGCCCGGGCACCTCTGTGATCTCGAAGCTGCTCTCCATGACCACCACGCTCTCCGGCCGGCAGCCCGCGGCCAGCAGCTCTGCCTGCGTGTTGCAGCGCCGGTCCTTGAACGTCTGGCCGGAAGGAGACGGGTCAGGGGGCGCAGGGCCCGTCCCCCGGATTTGTCCCCTCCGAGTTTCCTGACCCGCGCCCCTTCTCTCACACCCGCCCGGCGGGAGGCTGGTGTGGACTTGGCCAGCGCGCGGTGGCGGGTGGCCGGGAGGGGCACCGGGTGGCCGGCGGCGGCTCACCTGGTCGGTGCAGTAGGCGCAGTCCTTGTCCACTCGGATGCACTCGGTGCAGCTCTTCACCTGGGCCTTCCGGCAGCGGTTGGCTGGGCGGGGACCGGGCAGACCACTGAGCCGACCTCCCCGAGACCAGGCCCTCCCCACTGCACCGCACGGGAGAGCGGGTCTCTCCCCAGTTCACAGAGGGGGAAACGGAGGCGGCAGCGGCTGCGCGGTCTGCCCCAGGGAGTTCAACTAGAAACGGGGCTCACGCCTGGCGCTTCCCACGCGACTCAGTGGCGGCCGAGAGAGAGGTGCTGGCCCGTTTGCTGGTGGGGACACCCTGGCCACTCCCTCACCCGCCCCAATGCCTAGCCCAAGGCCTGACTCACAGTCGGTTGCTAGCAAATGAATGAGCTAAAACTCCTGGGATTCCCTTTGGTTCTATCCAGTTAAAACCACAGTGAAGACCTACTATGTGCACCCAGTGTGCCCAGTGGGTGGTCTCCTGGGCCCCCGGCTATGGCCTGTTGTCACTGTTTAACAATGGAGCTGGCCGGAGCAGCGGCTGCCATTCCCTGTGGTGTAAATATTGCCCAAGGTCCACTTCACCCTATCAACATGGCCACCACCCACCGGCCAGATTTCAAATTTCACGGGAGGAGGGGCCTGTAGCCATGGGAGGAGGGGCTGGCATGGGGACAGCAGGTGATGAGTCACCGGTCTCTCCTCTGGATTCGAGGCCTCAGCACATCCTGCCAGAGCCCCCATTCCCAGAGTGGGCATCTTCTCTCCCTCCCCTCCCCTCCCCTCCCCTCCCCTCCCCTCCCCTCCCCTCCCCTCCCCTCCCCTCCCCTCCCCTCCCCTCCCCTCCCCTCCCTTCCCCTTCCCTCTTCTCTCCTCCCCTCCTCCCCCGCTTCGCTTGTTCTTGAGCCACAGGACTCCTGGCTCCACAGCCCCCACAGTGGGCCGTGGGCCATTTGTTGACTGGCCGAGTGGGTATCTGGGCCAGACGCCCCTTGAGAGGCCCCGTGTGAGGGTGTGTCAGGACGGGGTGCCCTCACCAAGAGGGGTGCCGCAGGGGCGTGCGGGACTCACCCATGTCCCCGGGGACGCTGACGCTCAGCAGGGCTGCCAGCAGCAGCCTGGTCCATGGGCTGGGCCGCGGCCCCGCCATCCTCTTCCTCCTGTACGACAGCAGCAGGTCACGGCGGCGCCCACGCAGCGCCCTGGGTCCCCAGCACAGGCCAGGCCTCCCATCCCCTCCGCTCAGGGGGGAACCGGGGCGCCACCCTCTTGCCTTCGGGGGCTCTGGGCTCTGAGCTTACTCTGGTGCCGGGTCCCTGCGCTGGGCCCTCGAGGGCAGGGCTGCTTCTCACTTTGCCTTTCAGACCCCAGTGGGCCTGGGTCAGGCTGGGCAGGGACAGGGTCCCCCAACAGGGGCCGCCTCTGGAGGGCCTGGCTCTTCCCTCCTGCCCCTCTCCGCCCTGGCCCCCTTCCCTCTGTGGGGGTGGGGCAGCCAGGAGGAGAGGGGTCCCTCCTGCTATCTGGGGCCTCGGAGAGGAGGAGGGGCTCCCTGCCCTCAGCTGGGCTCCGTAAGGGCTGCCCCCCTCACGGGTGGGGTTCCCTGCCCCACACCCACCTCAGCCTGCTCCGCAGTTGAGTTTGCGAGGCCTCTGAGTAGTTCACCCTTTGACAAGTTCACCTGGTGGTAGAGTGCACCCCCGCCTGCCCCCCAATATACACACACACACACTGAGCCAGCCACTCAGGAGCCTGTCTGCCTTGGTTCAGTATTAAAGCATCTCAACGCATCAGCGGCCCCCGGGCAGGCACAGTCCGCTGCCTCGGGAAGGGAGAGGGCTGGCCAGAGCCCAGGCCTGCAGATCTGGGCGGACGTCGCCTGGCCTCATGGCCTCATCCCCGGCGGGTCGCTCGGTCGGTTAGACTTAGAGCCTCATCCTGATGCACCAAGGTTGTGGGTTAGAATCCCCGGTCAGGGCACGTACAAGAAGCAACCAAAGAATGCATCAGTAAGTGGAACAACAAATCAATCTCTTGAGCTCTCTCCCTTCCTTCCTCTTTCTCTAAAATCAATAAAAAAATTGCCCACTGGCCCCCACTCCTCGGGTCCTTTCTTGTCCTGGCCTCGTGGGGCAGGGCCGGCTCTGGAGGGCTGAGGCGCCCACAGTGCTGGGCAGGCCCGGGAGGGGCAGGCATGGCCTTTCTCCCTCCAATGCACACGGCCCCAGGAGGCCCCCAGCAGCTCCAACACCCCCACGGGCGGAGCCGGTCCTGCTCCTTGAGGGAAATGACTTCCCTGCAGCCTCAGGGTGTCGGCACCACACCCACACGCCACACAGTCCAGGCTGTGAGCTCGGGGTGCCCTGGGGCACCATTACACATGCAGGTGTGGGTGCTGAAGGGCCCAGCAGGCTCTCACCCTCCCGTGCCCACGGCTGGGGCATGGGGCAGGTACCTGGCACAGGGACCCAGCGGGGGTGCTGCAGTCGCCATGTCCCAGATGAGGAGACAAGACACAGGTCTCTGGGCTGCCCCTCCCCTCAGCCAGCAGTGGGGGAGCCTGGAGGGGACCCCCATTTGACCTCGGCTCCTCCTCCGAGGCTATAACATGGGGTTAGGAGGCTAGTTGTGCACTCGAGCATTTTGTTTGACTCAACTTGTGCCCATAAAGTTTTAAAAATAGTTGTCAACATGAAAAACAATGAGGTTTCACATAAAAGTTAGGGTGGTGGGCTTATCAGAGGGTGTGGCTATGGCGGGCTGGGCGGGGCCCTCTCTAGGCCCCCTCGACCCCCCGTGTACCAGCCAGGTCCTGGGAATATGGGACTGCCACCCCGACGGGTGTCACCCCGCACACACCCAGACCGTCCGCAGCGAGGACATGTGCATGGACACACGCCGTGACCCAAGGGGCCGAGGCTCAGAGCTCCCCACACCACCCTCCTCCCACCCATGGGACCACTCAGCACGAGCACTGCCCACCACGGCGCTGCCCCTCCCACGTTCCCGTTTCCTGGCCCCTCCGTGGAAGTTGGGATCAAGGAGACGGGCACCCCTTTCCTGCTGCCCCAAATGCCTCCCTCTCCCCTCCGCCCCCAGGAGAGAGGCCTCAGCCCTCGCTGCCAGCTCTGTTGGAGGCAGCAGCAACGGTGCCACGGGTGCCCAGGCCTCGGGCTCAGGGTGTGGCAAAGCCACGAGTAGGAGTAGGAGCCCAGCCACCGCCCTAGGAAGCCACCAGAGCCACACCAGAGGGCCACCCACAGGTGGGCCGAGCAGGTGGGCCGGGCCGGCACCGGGGGCAGCCACAGTGCCGGGCGCCACCCCAGGGCTGCTGCCGGCGGTCTGGGAGCTTCCTGGAGGAAGGCGGGCGTGTGCTTGGCCAAGAGGAGCGTCAGGGACTCCCCAGGCCCCAGCGGGACGGTGCCCCCCACAGGCCCTGCCCTGCCCAGCAGCGAGCGCCTTGGCCTCTGCGTGGCTCTTCCTTCCACCTTCTCTGCAAACCCTGGAGGAGCCCAGCGGGCGGCCTGCCGTGATCTGCCCGTGTCTCCTGCACACCCACCCGACACCCAGGCCCTCCCCTGCCCCTTCCTCTAGTCAGAGGTCTGATGGCCAAGTGCGTCCTCCAGCCCTCCGCGTCCCCCCCCCCCCCCAGTGCCTCTGCCCCCAGGACAACCTGGCGGGCTGGGCACTTGCCCTGTGCAGCATGGGCAGAGGGGGCCAGCGCCGGCCAGACTCCAGGAAGGGGAAGAGCTGGGAAACAAAAGCCAGCCAGCGCTCCCAACCCACTCCCTTGCGCCCGCCCAGGCTTGGGGGTCCCCCCTTCTCCCGTCCAGGTCTCAGAACCGGCAGAGCCCTGTCGGCCTGGGAACCCGGAGGGGCGGGCGGGGTGCCTCCTGGCGACCCCTGACTGCCCTCCGCCCTGGGCCCCTGCCCCTGCCCCTGCCGGGCGGGAGGCTGCACCTACCTGGGCGCAGATTCGCGCCCTCCCCGCGCTGGGCTCCGCGGCTGGCGGCTGGCGGCCGGGCGGCTGGGCGCGGGCGCTCGGGAGCTGGACGGTCCGGAGGGCGGGCTGCGTGGGGGCGGGAGGCAGGGCGGGGAGGGACCGCTTTATGAGGCGCGGCAGGTAGGAAGGAGGCGCTGGTGAGTCAGGCTGGGCGCATTCCTGCACGCGGCGCACACCTGTCGGGGCAGGAGCTGGGGCGCAGCCGGGCCCGCCCCTCCGGAAAAGACTGCGGGGCGAGGCGCCGGCCCAGCTACAGGACCGACGGCGGCACGGACAGGGGAGGAGCCACCTCCGCTCGCTCCGGTCCTGCCTGGGCGGGCGCAGCGCCTCTCCACCCCTCCGGGCTCCAGACTTGGTGGCCGAGCTGCCCTGTGCTGGGGTGGCCTCTTAGTCCCGTGCCTGGATGGCCATCGTCCGTCCTTCAGGTCCCTCCTCCAGACCCTGGGCGGGGAGCCTCCGCACCGCCCGACGGCAATGAGCGCGGGCACCACCTCCCCCCTCCGGTGCCAGCGCAGGGATGGGCCCAGAAACTGCCCCGAGCCAGGTCTGCCATTCACTAGGTTCTCCCCCCGCCCTCCGTTCCCCACCCGCCCGGCCCCCACGTGTGTCCAGAGGGCGATCAGCTAGGACCGAGTGCCCGCAGGCAAACCACTCAAACCTTCCCTTGTGAATCACAACCATCAGGAGCCAGCACCCACCCGCAGGGGGGCAGTCCAATCGCTGTAGTTGTTCTTAACAGGCTGGGTCACACACCTGCCCCTCCGCCCTGCCCTCCCCGTGCAATCTCTCCGGGGCTGCAGATAAACCGTGTCAGCTGGAGCCTCCCAAGTTGCCCCGGACCCCATCGGTCTATTTCTCCAGCCCCACCTGCCGACGGTGCCATTCAGCAGGACCCCTGGCAGCCCTGGCCCCAACGGTGCAGCTTCAGGCCACCACACTGGTTGGAAAGGACCTGTTCTGAGGTCTCTCTTCTCCACTGGCCTGTGACCTGAGGATGGAGCGCTCAGCACATCTTTCTGTGCCTGCTCCTTGCACAGCGCCGGCAGGTGCAGTGCCCCGTCAAGGCTGGCTGGGCCCCCCGGCTTGCTAGACGGCCTCCCTGAGCCTCAGGGCTCGCCTCGGTCAGTGATTGTGGGAGCAGCTGGGAGCCACTGCTCAGCCGCCTGGCCCAGTCCTCCTCGAGAGCTGCTCTGCACGGCCTGGCGGGCACGCGGCGAGGCTGGCTCCTGGCTGGGCGCACTGTGGAGGGAGCGCCCGTTTGGTGGCGGTGCTCAGGCCTCAGACCAGCCCCCAGTTCCTCGGGTTTCTGGGGGTCTGGAGGGTCATTACCTGGGGTCTGTGTGCGGACCTTGGGGGTGCTTGTCTGTGAACCATCTGAGATCATGTGCAAAACTCCAGGGGTACGTGGTATAGGGCAGTGGTTGGCAAACTGGCTCGCGAGCCACATGCAGCTCTTTGGCCCCTTGAGTGTGGCTCTTCCTAAGCCTTAGGAGTGCCCTAATTAAGTTAATAGCAATGTACCTACCTATAGAGTTTAAGTTTAAAAAATTTGGCTCTCAAAAGAAATTTCAATCGTTGTACTGTTGATATTTGGCTCTGCTGACTAATGAGTTTGCTGACCACTGGGCTAGGGGATGTGCCTGGCTGGGGAGAGGGCCCTTAGGGTTAAGAATAAATGTATTCCATATTCATTTGATAAGGGGATTGTCATGGGCGGGGGGGGGGGGGGGGAAAGGAGACATATGTAATACTTTTTGTAATACTTTAAGCAATTAAAAAAAAAAAAGAAAAAAGAAAAGAAATAAAGCCTGGCTGTCTCACTCGGCAGCGTAGGGCCAGAGTGAGGCCGGCACGTAGGGGCCACCTCCTCGGGGCTCTGTACTGCCCTCCCACCGCCCAGCACCCCCAGGCCAGGCCAGTGCACTCATTAGTTCAACTCCTTATTCCTTTCACAAGCATTGGATGAGCTCCTATGCCCGGGGCTGGGGAAAGCCCGAGGCATGGCATACACCACCTGCTTGCTCCCGGGAGCGCCACAGCGGGCGGCCTGTTCTCCAGAGCTGCGCCAGATAACCCACTATTCCTGTGCCTGACAACGTACATCGCTTACCGGTAGAGTGGTACGTGTAAGATAGACAGGAGATGTGTGATCAGAACAGTTTGGTGGGCAGTGTAGAGACCCAGTGCCGACCGCCCCGTCTGAGGGAGCGGCCTCCCAGGTGGACAGTCGCTAGGCCTGGTCTCTCCGAGGGCCAGGGAGTTGCCAGTAAACCCCCTTTAAGATTATAATCCCCCCAACTTTGTTTTGAATATTTTCAAACATGTAAAAACGTTGAAGAGTATAAAGATCATCTGCATTTTTACTACCTGGACCCAACCAAGAATGAACCTTTGTCATATTTACTTTATATGTTTGTCATGTATTCCTTTATCTTTTTTTTTTTTTCCAATTAGCAATAATCATGCCTCGGATAAACCTACGTTCCTGCCACTGCTCAAGGCTATGCATCTATCTTTCTATTTGAAGTTGGAGATACCATGACATTTTCTCTCCATATCCAAATCTGTATCCGGTCCCCCACACCACCACAATGACTTTATCACACCTAAAAAAATGAACAAGAATGTCCTAATATCTGACTCAATTCTATTAAAATTTCTTAGTTGTCCCCTGTTATAACTATTTCCTTTTGAATTAGCGTCCACTCCATGTCACCCACTGCAGCTGTTTTCTCTCTTACCAGCGTCCCCCTCTCCCCCCACCACCACTGACCTTTAAAGCCAATTGACCTGCAGAATGCCCCACTGTCTGGATTTGATTGCTTCCTCATGGTGTCACTGGGCTTGTTTTTTAGCCTCCTGCAAACTGGAAGTTGGGTCTGAAAGTCTGAAACATTTTTTTAAAATAAATTTTTATTGATTTCAGAGAGGAAGGGAGGGGGAGAGCTAGAAACATCGATGAGAGTCATTGATCGGCTTATATTTGTTCACATCCTTTTGTGCACCCCTTACTGGGGATCGAGCCCTCAATCTGGGCATGTGTCCTTGACTGGAACTGAACCCGGGATCCTTCAGTCCGCAGGCCAATGCTCTATCCACTGAGCCAAACCAGCTAGGGGCCAGGTGAACCATTTGTGGCAAGAGTGGTCTTAGGTTGTGCTACGTGTCTTAATGGGTGGCACATGTCAGCTGTCTCACTGTGAGAGATCATGAAGTGACAGCCATCAGTCTTCTTTGTAGAAATATGTTTTACACTTTGTGATTCAGAAGTAATCTAGAGCAGGGTCGCCAACCTTTCGGACCTCACGGACCACCAGTTGGCAACCGCTGATCTAGACAGTGCCTTGTCACCCTGCCCGGTTTCCTGTTACCTCTCACCGAAGAGTTTTAGCGTCCACTGTAGATCCTTGCCTGGATCAACTATTCTTTTGACGCTGCAGAATTGTGATTTTCTGTTTCTACATTTAATAGAAGGCATCCTTCTGATTAAAAAAAAAAAAAATAGAGGTTCCCTTCATCAACAGGGGATGAACTATGTGCCTCCAAAAATACTGGGGAAATGTTGCTTTTCTTTTTTGGTTAAAAAATAATTTTTTTTTAAATCCTCACCCGAGGACATTTTTCCGTAGATTTTTAGAGAGAGTGGAAGAGAGAGGGAAAGACAGAAATATTGATGTGAAAGAAACACATTGATTGGTTGCCTCCTGCATGAGCCCCAACCAGGGCCCAGCCTGGGGAGGAGCCGGCAATTGATCGGAATCGAACCCGGGACCCTTTGGTATCCACTGAGCCAAACTGGCTAGGGGTAAAAAAAATTTAATTACTATTACAAAGCAACCCGATTAAAAAAAAAAATCGTAGTAAAAAATATAACAAAAATTACCATCTTAATTTTTAAATGTACAGATCAATAGGGTTAAGTACATTCACATTTTTGGGCAACAGATCTCCAGAACTTTCTCATCTTGCAAACAGAACGTTTATACTTATTAAACAGCACCCCGGACCCCCTACCCCCAGCCCTGGTTACTGTTCAATTTTTCATCTTTATGAATTTTACTCCTTTAGTAAAGCTGCCTCGTAGAAGTGGAATCATGGTATTTGTCTTCGTGTCTGGCTTACTTCACTGAGCGCAATGTTCTCACGGTTCACCTCTACTGCAGCACGTGTCACATTTCCTTCCCTTTCCGACAGAATATTCCCTTGTACGTACAGGCCACAGTTTTTCATCCCTCAACCTTCAATGGAGCCTGGTTGCTTTCACTCTTGGACACTGTGAAGATGAACAGAACTTCAGACGCTGCTTTTCTTTTGGACATATACAGCGGGGCCTTGACTTACGAGTTTAATTCGTTCCATGACGGAGCTCATAACTCCAATTACTCGTATGTCAAATCAACAGTGAACAAGTGAGACACGTGATGCTGGGCTGACGTTGTGGCGTTCACTGTGACGTTCGCTGCGCCAACTAGCGGTGGGGTATCTGAAGCTGTCTCGTAACCCACATTTTAGCTCACAACTCAAAGCAAAAAATCGGCCGAGAGACGGCTCGAATCTCGAAAAACTCGTTAGTCGGGACACTCGTAAGTCAAGGCCCCACTGTACCCCCAAGTGGGACTGAGGGGCCATATGGTAGTCCCATATTTGATTTTTGAGGCCCCCCACGTCCACAGCAGGGGCCCCTGGTGGAGGCTGCAGGAAAGGAAGTCCCTTAAGAGACCCTCTTGGGCCCTGGCTGGTGTGGCTCAGTTGGTTGAGCGTCGTCCCATGCATCGAGTGGTGGCCGGTTCCATTCCCCGTCAGGGCACATGCCTGGGTGGCAGGATCGATCCCCAATAGGGGGCGTGCAAGAGGCAGCTGATCAGTGTTTCTCATTGATGTTTCTCTCTCCAAAAATTCAATAAAAACATTTTTAAAGTTAAAAAACAAAATGATTAAAAAAAGAGACCTCTTGGGACTATGGGGCAGCAGCTCCTCTCCAGGGTTGCGAAGTCCTATCAGAGGAGGAGAGAGAGGGTCCTCTAGTGCCAAGTGCTGTGTGGGGGGGAGGGGAGGAGTGTGATTTGATTTGATTCTGGGGGCGGCAGGGGCAGACTCATCCGAACAGCATCAGGTCCATTTTAGGGGCACCTTTCCCCACCTCCGCGTGCCCCATGGAAGCAACTGGGCTCTTCACAGCCCGGCTTCCTTCCCTGCGCGCAGCCCTTCCGCGGGCGTGGAGAGGCGGCAAAGAGCCGGAGAGGCAAACGCGTCCCCTTTGGGTTGGCCACGGCTGGGAAACCTGTTCTGGCCCCAAGAGGAGCCCAGCGATCACTGGTGCTGCCCGGGGCTGCTGTGGGGCAGAGATAACGGGCGCAGGAAGGGTGTGGAGGCAGGATCCTCCCAGGAGCCCGCTCTCCTGTAAACAATGAGCTGCCCCGCCAGGGCAGGAGGTGATTCATCTCCCTGCCGCACCGGGCGGCGCTGGGGGGGTGCCCAGGGCCCAGGCAGCTGCGGCCAGGAGCCGAGGCTTTGCCCCTCCCTGTGTGGGTGGGGATCAACCCCAGCCCTCCCGGGAACTGGCCTGACTTTAAAGTGTGGGTGTGTCCAAGGGGTCCGGAAGCTCAATCACCCCCAAGGGAGCAGCGGCCTCCGCTCCTGGATGAGAACCGGCTGGGTTTTGGAAGCGAGACAGCGGGCAGTGGCCACACAGGGCCTCACCACTGTCTGGGCCCCCTCCTGCCATGGCATCTTCCTGGGCCAGCCCTCAACACTGAGTAGTAACCCCAACCGGAAGACGGAGAGGGCACCTGAGCTTCCGCGTTCGCCTGCAAACAGACTGTAGGAGAGCCCAATGCATCCGAGATGCCAAGATGCAAGAACGAGCACTTTTAATAGGGCAATGGACCCGGGTGGCGCAAGGACCCTGTCCACAGCCCACATCTCTGCAGCAACAACCTTTTGGCTGGAAAGCCACACAGAGGCTCCTCGCGGGGCGGCCCCTGGGGAGCAGGTCCCAGTCCTGAAATGTACAACGCGGAGCTCCCGCGGGCACCGTCACTGGGCGGCAGCCTCATCTCTTACCAAGCCCTGGAGCGGCTCCTCCCCGGAAGGGAAGGACTGTCCGAGCCGCTCCAGGCTGGTGCCTGGGTCACTGCTTGGCCTTCTTCACGATGGTGCCCACGGCAGAGATCACGGTGGTCTTGGAGCCGCTGGCACTGGTGGTCACGGTGACGACAGCTGGCAGGGTTGCCGTGGTGGTGAGGATGGTGGGCTGGGCTATGGTTGTCACTGGGATGGCGGAGTCCCACTTGCTCTTTCTCTTTTGAGCATCTGGAAATAAGGCGAGAGAGAGGTCAGGACCAAGACAAAGCACCGAGACCCCCCCCTTTCCGGAAGCAGCGGCCAGAGCGTAGGGAACAGGAGCCTCAGGGCCGGCCACGGAAAGCCAAGGTTGGCTCGACATCTCTGGGCTCAGGCAAAAGCGCAGGGAGGTGGAGCCGAGGCCCGAGGCCCCGTGGGGACCCCCCACCCCCATGGGGTCTGTTCCTCCCACGAGGCAGGGAAACCCTTGCTCCATCTGTGGTGCAGCCGGAAACAGACAAGCGCCTTCTACCTGCAACAGCTGTGCTGGCCGTGGTGGTGGTGGTGGCCGTGGCGTTGGTCGTGGTGCCTTTCTTGGTGCCGGTCACAAACTCAATCTGGAGGGCAAGAGGGAAGGGAGTGAGACCTGGGCCACGAGGCTGGTCCCACCTTTGTGCCAGCCATCTGCCCTAGGGCACAGGCGTGTGGCTGGCACCACACAAAGCAGGCATTGAGGACCCGCGCAAGCGTGACTGGGGGGGGGGGCGGAGTGTTCCAGAGGCGCCCGAAGGGGATTTTTACTCGGAAGAAAACTTCCCAGACACTGGATCCTCCCACTTCACCAGGCTTCTGCACACGCCAGGGGCACCCCTTCCGCCGCCCCACCTCCCATGCCCAGGCCCCCTCCTCACACCAGGGCTTGGGAGGGGGAGGGAAAGGAGAGCGAAGGGAACTCAATCCAGGGCTAAGAATCAGAAAACCCGAAGGCCCCAGCACAGCGCCCAGAGGGCCCAGCAGCTCCTCTGCCTGGGGGTGAGGGAGGCGTCCTGGCGGCCACAGCTGCGGGAGGGTTAGGCCAAACCAAAGGCGGGAGGGGCTTTGTCCTGAACTTTCTCTCGGAGGCTCTGGTCATAAAGTGCTGGTCTCACAGCCACATTTCCCTCCCCAAAGCTCCCGTCCTGCTCGGGAAGAAGCGGTGCTCAGGGCCCTAACGTGAGGGGTCTCCTGGCCATCAGACGAGGACCTACAGGGAAGCACTGGGCAGGCCACCAAGGTCAGCTCTGGAGGCCACAAAAGGCACCGACCAGAGCGCTCTCAGGAGGAAATGCCTGCCTCCCTTCAGCCAGGGAGGACACAATGGCCCCAGAGAGAGAGCCACCAGGGCTCTGCAGCTGTCAGGGGTGGGGATGGAGGGACAAAGGCAGCAACTACAAGATCCAAGAAACCAAATGGAAGCAACTGGAAAGTGACTTCAAGCTGAGACAGGCTGGAAAGCGAGCAAGGCCTGTCCCTCCACAAGGCACCCCTAAGGCTCCAAGCACCACCAGGCAACGAACTGGGGTGGGGGCAGGGCTGGAGAGCAGCCTGGAGCCCTTGGGGCTCCGCCAGCAGGACCCACAAACCCTAAACACTCCCCTTGCATCCAGGACATTTGCCCATCGCTTACTTTGGTTCGCTCCTTTTTGGCTTTTTCCAATTTGTCCATTTCAACCTTCTGGGCTTTGGCTACAAAGACAAGAGGAGCTGTTACAAAAGTGGCCGTGGGACAGCTCCCACGCTTTAGGCCGAGGGACCTTAGTCCAGCACTGGCTGCCTTCCCTGCATCTTGTCTGATGCACTAAGGTGGCCTCCAGGCCCGCAGGGCCTCAAACCCAAAGGCCCAGGTGCGCACGCTCTGAGTTCAGCTGACCGCTCCGTGTGGGAACACAGAAGGCCCGGTATCGACTACCTTCCCTGGACCATGAGAAGCTGGAATTATGGCTTTTCAGGGAGAATGTTGTCAGCTGTTCAAGTTAAAGCAAGACAAGACTTGTGTGGGCCAAACAAAACCCTTCTGCAGGCCGGATCTGGTCCATGGGCTGCTGGTTTGAGACCTGTCACTTGAGGGCATGGACCCTTTGAAATTCCTCCCTGTCCCCCCTAACGCGCCCCCTCCCTCCACCCGCGAGAAAAAGCTGTGCTCTCGCGGCCTCACAACATGCCGTCCCCCTGCCCGTGACCCGTCTACCGCTGGCTGGCCGCGGCATCATCAAACCTCTGCTTGAACGTGTTTCCTCCGTGCCCAGCCCCTGGCCTGGTCAGGCGGCCCTGCCTGCACCCCATCGCATAGCACTCACTGCTGGAATTCCCCCTTCAACCCTCTGTCTTCTTTGTGTCATAAGCCTCCTAAGCCAGGGATGGGGCTGTCTTGTTCAGGGCTGTACACCAGCTCCGTGGGCAGGGACTAACAGGAGACCTTGAAATGCATGCTGCCTGGTGACTGAATAACTGCACGTACAGACGAACAGATGGAGGGACAGATGGGTGTGCAGGTGGACCGACAGACAGACAGATGACTACCTACCTAATGCCTCGTAATAGGAGTCCTCAGACCAGCCATGGGGGTCAAACATATCCTGAAAAAGAAAAGGTTAACGCTGTAGTCAGTAAGGGCCATCTCTCTCCCTCAGCCCCAGCCTCCTTGCGGGACGTACCTTCGGGTAGTTGGTACCGAGCTCATCAATTGCACAGAACTGGATCAGCTTCTCGTAGATGCTGGAAGAAGAAGAGGATGAGGCCCTGAGCAGGGGTGCCAGAGTTTGAGATCACCACCACCCAGCTTCTGGGCTCAGACAAACCTGAAAACCCAGCGGGGCTGTTCTCAGTAAGCTTCCCAGGGGGAGGGAGATGTGCACGGGCCCGACATGACCAGTCCTTTCTGCCCGCCACTCTCGCGGGATGACGGCTAGCCAGGGGCCAGGCTGAACGGTATCGAGGTGAGGGCTGCGTTTTTGGGGTCTGACCTGGACACCTGATCTCCAGCTGTGGCTGGGTTGGGGCTACCATACTCATGCCCACACAGAGGCCAGGGCAGGTCCCTGCTGCCATCACACCCAACTTTCCCAGGTGTGCCCCTTGCTCAGGCACTGGGCAGAGTAAGACCAGACAGCTCTGTCCTAAAGTCTGTCGCCTACACGCAGAACCAGGGACTTCTTAGAGGTGAGAGAAGAACCCACAATGGTCTAGTCCAACCCCCTCACTCACGGATGAGGAAACCGAGGCCTTGTGAGGTCGCGGACTTCAGGAGCTGAGCAGGTGTAAGAACCCAGGCAGGCCCCAACCTAGGCCTGGCCTCTTGGCTCCCAGTCCACACACTGGTTTATGTGCAGCCTGGATCTGAAATGGTAAATGTCCGGCTAGGATCGCAAACTGGCTGATGGTCCCTTTGGGCTCAGGTGGGATCCTAGCTGGGTCTCTCCTCGCCACATCCATGGGGCACCTCAGTCCCTGGTCCAACATCAATGACTCCACCAACCCTGCAGGCTCATGGGAAACTCACCTGGGGTTCCGAAACTCTTTCTTCCTCTGGATCATGTAGTTCATATCCATCCCCTCCTTCATCTTCCGCTCATACAGCTTCTGGATCTTGTCCTACAGAAGAGAAACAGAGGGCCCTATGACCCCACCATGCCCCCAGTCCCAGTCTGTGGTCACATGGGCTGTGTGGACACATGGACACAGGAGATCCAGGGCCGCCTAAAGCCCTGTTCCAGACACACTTTCTCCACCCAGCCTCTGACCAGCCTTTGAACCGCGAGCAGCCTGTTTACACCATGCTTTTCCTCCTGACTCCCTTTGGATAGCTGGCAGAAGGAGTAGTA
Source organism: Myotis daubentonii (assembly GCF_963259705.1). Taxonomy (NCBI): domain Eukaryota; kingdom Metazoa; phylum Chordata; class Mammalia; order Chiroptera; family Vespertilionidae; genus Myotis; species Myotis daubentonii. Next base: position 54,504,296 of record NC_081855.1, on the reverse strand, counting down.
AAAAGGTCAAGGCCGAGAAGCCACAGAGAAGACCGTGGACGAGTCCCCACCTGGTTCGGCAGCTCCTGAATCATCGGGAGAGGAGTGTCAGGCACTAGCGGTGATGGGCAGGGGCTGGAGGCTGGTTTTACATGTTAACACGGGGGCAAGTCCTCAGCGGGAGACCAGAAGGCTGTGTCCTTCGGAGGAAGGCAGGAGTAGAGTTTTTTGGATTTGGCCTCACAAACTTCCTAGAATGTCTTTGTGGGGAGGCTCACAGATGGCTGGTCCCCACCATTTCATCAAGAGGCACCGTCAGGGGTCAAGTTCAGCTCTCACTTGTGAGCGGAGGTGGGGGGTTAGAAGTCCAAGGGATGCCCTTTGGGAATGCTGGGAGAGGTGACTGCGAAGGCCCACCTTTCGGCCGTGGCCAGTGGAAGCACCGAGTGAGAGAGGGGTTGCAATCTGTCTACCAGGGAAGAGAGGAGCCGAGGGGGACAGACTTGAGCGCTATGGCACAGGCAGGCAGGGGGGCCCACAGAAGGCCCGGCCTATGGGGCAGCCCTCTCTTACAGAGGACTTTTCTGGGTCTCCTGGGCCATGAGACGATTCCCCCATCTCGGGTGAGCGGAAAGGTGTGCTGAGTCATGCTCTCTCCCACTAGGATCTAGAGAAATACCCTAACCTCAGGCTGAGCAGCTGTCTGTGCCTGGCAGATGGCTAGACTGTCCTGACGGGCTGAGACTTGTTGCCTGGTGTGGAGGTTACATTAGGCTTGGGGGTGGCGGGCAGGGGGTTGACGACTCAGCAGAGGGAGGAGACTTCCGGAAAGGGAAGAGAATCTTCACTGCGCCGAAGCCCCCGCCCGCTGCATTCCACAGCCCGGCCCCATGAGTCACCATCCGCGAGGTGGTGCATGGGCCTGGGAGCAGCACGGGGCTCCAGGGGACTCCATGGGGTCCAAGGTGGAGCCTCTATGGCAGTGGTTCTCCACCTTATGGCCCTTTAAATACAGTTCCTCATGTTGTGGCCCAAGCATAAAATTATTTTCGTTGCTACTTCACAACTGTAATGTTGCTACTGTTATGAATCGTAATGTAAATATCTGATATGCAGGATGGTCTTAGGCGACCCCTGTGAAAGGGTCATTTGACCGCCAAAGGGGTCGCGACCCACAGGTTGAGAACCACTGCTCTATGGGGTCCAAGGTGGAGCAGGTAGCACCGTGGCCACCGCAGGCAGCTGGCAGAGGGGGTCTGCCTACTGCTTGTCACAGGTCCCACTCACAGGGGACCTGAAGGGGGACTAGAAACCCTCTCAGAGGCTAGAAGGCCGGACCCCAGCTGTCCTCGAGGGCCTGCTCCCAAGGGGTAACTGCACTAACTGCTACGCGTCCCCGGGGTTTCAAAACCTCAGCTCAGGTCTGTATGGGACTGGATGACAAGCAGCTAGTGAGCTGGCATTTTTGGGATACGAGCATGGGAATTTTAGGCATAAAAAAATGCTCGTGTTTAACATTTTTATAATTTATTTTACATTCTGACAGTCCCTCGGTTTCTTAACAAAGTTCCTTCTGAAATGTTCTCATTGGCTCAGCTGGGTTGCAGAGAAAAGGTATGTCACCTTCTCTGTCTAGGCTTAGGCCCTCATGGAGGGCAAGCCAGGGTGCCCCAGCCAGCGCAGCACCAGGTGAGGTGGCGGAGGGTGGCAGTTAGTACACAGCCAGCACCAGGTGAGGTGGCGGAGGGTGGCATGTGTACACAGCCAGCACCAGGTGAGGTGGCGGAGGGTGGCATGGGTACACAGCCAGCACCAGGTGAGGTGGCGGAGGGTGGCATGGGTACACAGCAACTCCTGAGAGCGGATAAGGGAGGTAACCGGACTGCAGGCTCCTTCCCACCTGGGTGTTTCTTTTACAGAAGCCTCTTCAAGCCGGACCAAACCAGACACCTGCCCCGGCCACAGAGTCAAGCTCGGTGCCTACCTGCAGGTGATTTGAACATCTGCCTGGGGGCTCTGGCGGGATCTTGATTTCATCAGGTGACATATTCCGGACTCTTTCAGAAAAGGAGGCTGTTGAGAGAACAGAGGAAAATTCTGTAGGGAGCTGGGGGTTAGAATAGGAGGTACACATGGGCCATGGGGGGAAAGCACATACAATGTTTTCAGGGAGGGATACACGCTATGGAAGTGTTCAGAGTAGCCTCTCAGCGGGTGGTGTCATCTGAGTTGAGATCATGTGACCAGAAGGAGCCAGCATGTGCCCACTTGGAAGAAGGAAAGTTCAGGCAGAGGGTACAAGTGTAAAGAATGCATGCCAACATGGCACAGCAGTAACTTTCAAGGAAAGAGTATGCCTGGGTGGTGCTGGTAAATGGGAGGTGGGGAGAGAACAGCCACCATCTGCAGCACCTGCCAGTTCCCGTGGTGTAAACTCTGCCGTGGCCAACGGCAAGCTGCCAACGTGCAGGAGCTGAACCCAGGGCGGGGAGGGACGTGCACACTGGCTGACAGTGAGCCAGCTCCAGCTGACTCCGGCCCTGCACTGGCTGTGTCCTTAAAGCAGCTCCCAGGGCTCTGGAAATTCAGAGCTGCTTAATGCCACCCTTTTCATCCTAAGATAAAGGATAAAGAGGGCACAAGCCTCCCTAGATTTGGGGGCTCCACGCATTCAAAGCTGCTTTGTGCATAAATGGCATTAAAAAAATTACCTGTTGGAAATTAGCTTAGGGTCTTTAAAAAAATAAACAAACCAATTGACCCTCTTTGGTCCACCTCATTCTTGGGAACAAAAGGCCCGATTCTGAAGTGGAGAACCACAAGTTCCAAGGGACCATTCCCTCGGAGACCTGCCACTGCCCCCCAAGTCTCCCCTCCCCACTCCTTTCCCCGCCCCGGCCGCCCCTGCTACTGCAGCCATGCTCTGGCTCACTCGGACAATGCGCTGTTTGTTGTGAGGTCTGCCTGTGCTCTTTAAAAACACTCTCTCATGAAAAGGACCATACAATGAGCAAAACAGCAGGCGGAACGGGGTGGGGCAGGATGAAGAGAAAGAATGAACAAAAAGCACCAGCAACGCCCAGCAGGCACTTCCTGGGTCCCCTGTGTGTGCCGGGTTGGCCGAGTGGCTGCGCTCAGCCTGGGGGTGGCCTGGCACAGCCTCCCCTTCTCCAAGACGAAGATGCGTCTTAGCAGACAAGGTGCTCTGATTTCCATTGTTACTGTAAAGAGCTCGGTGCTGATACAGTTGAGGGTAGGGCTCCCTGGCTTAACCAGTCTCAGCGGTGGCCGAACACACCCGCACACACTGCCAGCACCGAGACTGGGCTCAGCCAGGGCAGGGTGTCACCTCTCAGTGTGTCAGTGGGCCTGCACCAGGTGCCCACCCCCCAAGAACCGAGCACGAGAGCTGCCATGTGGGGCGAGGACAGGAGGACCGAGCCTGGGAGGCATCCTGCTGTGGACCCAGATGGCAGTGCAGTCTCGGAGCTGCTTCCAGCAGGGAACCATGTGCTGCTCTCTGCCTAGCACCTTCCTCTGCCTCCTGCCTCCTGAAGCAAGGGTGACACCCAGATCTGGCCGAAGTTCAAACTCATTCTGACTTCCTCCTTCCTCCAGCCCAAGAGAAACTGGAGTTCAAAGGCCCAGATCCAAGCAGCTGCAGAGCCAGGCGGAGGGAATGGCTGGGTGAGCTGGGCCTCCGATGTCATGAGCGTGAGCAACCGGAGCGAGCAGGGCCCGGGCAGGCTGTGGGCACCGGCAGGGAGGGGTGAACTCTTCCCTGGCGCTGAGAGTGCCTGTGTGCACGTGACACAGAGACAAAGAATGCCCTTTGGCATTTTCCAGGAAAGCCTTTAGGAAAAACAGGGTGTGACCGTGTTGCCACAGCAACCCAACCACACTCGGGCTCAAATGGTACACAGTATGGCAGGGGCAGGGAGAGCCCCTTCTGAGATGCTGGGTTAGAACAAGAGAATTCCTAGGAAGTAGCTGGCAAATGAAGGGAAACATTCAGGAAACGAGATAAAAGGTTATCCCTTCGATTTCAGGAGCAACCTTTTAGCGATTCATTCCTAGTCCCAGGGTGAATCAAAAGTAGAAGACATCAGACCCACCTATGGGCTGTTTGCGTAGCCAGAGCCTCCATTTCCCCAGGAGATACATCGAGAAACATGCCCAGCACGGGGTGGGGGTGGGGGGGCAGGGGGGAGCGCCAAGCCTGCCCTCGGTGTGATTCACCCCCGTGCACGCCCAAGTCATGAAACAGCGACAGCACCATAGCCGCCAGGTGCCAATCTGGCAGGAGCAGCCAGTCAGCTGGCTTAGTAACGAGGGAGGAAAGGATGCCTCGCGGGTACTGTGGGGCTGTGGGCAGGAGGCACTAGCTCACAAGTGTCATGAAGAACACCACCCAGGCACCACGGTGCCAGGCACGCCCGTGGGCATTGGTGGGCACCTGGAGGGGATGGAGAGTGTGTGCTCAAGCAGCTGGACAGACCAGTAGGTCAGCTCCTCTGCTGTCATTTGCTCCATTAAACCTGGGGCTGTCTACACAGATAAAATGCTTTCACACCAGGGGTGCAACCCGAGTCCTCCATCCAGAGAATGGACGAAAGGAGCGGGGTACAGGCACTGTGTTCAGCTGTGCCTCCTCAGTGAGAACGGGTAATGGCAACCAAACAATGAGGCTCAAAGAGCTGTGTCCTCTGCAGGTGAGTGGATTACAGAAACGGTGCAGACAACAAAACAATGAAAACAAACAAAAACAAGAAGGGACGTTCGGCGATGTCTAGAAACATTTCTAACTGTCACAGGTGGGCCGGGAGGAGGGCAGTGCTACCGCTATCTGGGCCATAGAGACCCGTGATGCTAACACACTGTCAGAGGCACAGGCCAGGCCCCCACAGCAAAAAGTTATCCAGCCCCCAAGTGCCGACAGTGCCGAGGCTGAGAAACCCTGACTTGTGTGACCTTCTGAATGAGGAAAACCACGGTGAAGGGAGGTCTCTGCCTGGCTGGGCTGAGGGAGGGGCCAGGGGACGTTCTGGGGTCAGTGAGATGTTCTGTAGTCTGCGGTGGGCTCACCACTGCATCCCGTCAAAACGCACCCGACGGCGCACCTTAAACCGGTGACTCTTACTCCGGGCAAGTCACACCTCAACACGGCTATTTTCTAAAAGTGGCAGGAGAGAAAAAGTGAGAGTTGGTCGTGGACGTTGGAGCGGACATGGCTGATGCCCACACACATTCCGCCGCCTGCCAGGCGTGAGCACTGCCAGTGGGACCGGAGGACAATGTGGCCGCGGGCTCCTGGGTGGGCTGCTCTCTGCCCCCCCCCCCCGGTTTCTTGGTAATAAACAGCAAAGACAATGGGGCACAGGGAGGGGCTCCAGCCTGTCCTCACCAGGGACCACCCACTCGGGGAGGCCACGGGCGTCCTGGCAGGGGGTGTTCTTTCTCTGCCCACAAAGCCAACCAGTGCCCCTACAGCGCCATTTTCTAAAGAGCAAACCCTAAGGTCTGAGGAAAGGTCTGATTTTCACAGGATTTGAAGGACTCACACTCCATCAGAGAATTCAGGAATAAAGGGCCACTCAGAGCGGTCACGTTCCTACCCAATCCTTCCTCAGAAGACAAATGGGAATAATTTTCAATTCTTTCAGTAGAAAACCAGAATGGGTCCTCACCTCCCATCCCCGGTGAAGGGACCCTGTCCAGGGAAAGGACAGGTGAAGGCGCAGCCGGAAGCAGTGTTTCCAGGCTGAGCCCTGGGCTCCCCAGGCTGCCTGGGGAGGGGGGCCAGCAGCCGGGGAGCAGGCACCCTGCTTTGTGAAGCGTCAGCAGGCAGAAAGGGGCTGCCACAGGGAGCAGCGTCAACCCCTCGGTGAGGTTTGCTGGCTCTGGGAGAGCAGCTGCAAAGTCCAGGCCATGCTGGAGTTGAGGGGCTTCGAAGAGGATGAGGAGGCTGGGGTTTAACAGACCTTGATGCCATTTTCCAGAAATGTAACTGCCCTGCCCTCAAGTCACAAAGGATCCTGGACTCCAGGACTGTGAGGCATGCTCTCCCCAAGGGACAGAGCAAAGTGCCAGCAGAGGCCACGTATCTGCTCCTTGGGCACATGAATATGCCAGCAGAGGGCGAGAAGGGGGTACAGGGACGGAGGACAGGTCCAGGGCAAAAGGGGACTGAGCTCCAGCTCCATGGGGCCCTGAGTCCCCCCTACAGCACTGCTGGAGCCAGTGAAATCACATGACTATGATTTCCAAAGAAGAATTGTTTGTGGGTGTCTTACCCGGACATCTTAGGAAATGCCAAAGGCCCTGAGAGAGAGGAGGGGAGACAAGGATCACAGCAGAGGAGCCATGCCCGCAGGCCCTGGCAAGGCTCAGAAATATGCCCGAGGCTCCCTGGGAACTTACCAACTAATTCCTGTGGGTCCCGCTTTTCTACTTCTGGGTTATCCTGCAAAGACAAACAGAAACACACGGCGGTAAGCCTGGCTCCTGACCCCCGGCTGCTTTATGCAGAGACCACTCAGGATAACCGAGGAAGGAAAAAAGGTGAAGGCATCTAAGAGCGAGCGATGCTTGGGGGGAGGGGTTTGGGGGATCCCTGACCCCCCCTTCTTCCTTCATCAGAGCAGCTGTGATGCTCCAGTCACCCGCGTCAGTCTCTCCTCACAGCCTCCAGCAGCACCAATAGCATCACCACGGAGAACAAGCGCCAGCCAGTGCCACCCGCACACCAGGACCCTCCCGCTGCCGTCCGCTGGCCAGTCACCCAGGACACCACCGCCCCAACCTGGGACTGAGGAAGCAAGAGGGGGCTACTTTATAACATGAAATACCAACACTAAACACAAAAGACTATCTACTCCAAAGAGATCTAACTTTTAGTTTAAGCAAAAAAGGGAGACTTCATCACAGGGGGCAGCCTATGGAACCGGAGCAGAGCAGGCACAGACCGGCCTTTGACCAGTGACCGAACCACAGAGGGGCTTCTGCTGGCTCTCCCCTGCTCACCTGCTGGCTCTCCCCTGCTCCCCTGCTGGCTCTCCCCTCCTCACCTGCTGGCTCTCCCCTGCTCACCTGCTGCCTCTCCCCTGCTCACCTGCTGGCTCTCTCCCGTCGGCTTTCCATTCCCTCTAAAGAAAAGCTATCTCTGACCTTAATGCCAACCACTGCCCCACACCTACTTCCTCGGTCCTTTGTTCGAGGCGTGTGCAGAGCCCTACGAGCACAGGTTTCTGAGCAGACCTCCTGGCCTTGCTGTGCATTTCCCGCCATGTAAAGGCGTCGCCTCACCTGGTCTACCTGGAGAAGGAAGGGCCCAGCCTCCTCACAGGCCAGGCCCGGGGGAGGGAGGCCTTCCCTTGCTTGTGCTGTCCTAAATGCACATCACCAGGACCCCGCATCTCTCCATTTCTGGGGAAACTTAGCCCCTTGAACACAGATCAGGGGGCGAAAGTGCCACCACACGCTAAAGTGGCAGAAGCTGGGCTCCCAGGAAGTTGTGGGCCCCATTTGCTTTCGCTCTGGTCGGTGAGGGAGGAGCTCAGACAGGAAGGGCTCTGGCAAGGCTGGTCCGTGGAAACAGCTGCAGAGCTCTGCACTCCACTCACGAGGCAACCTTACACCCAGATCCCGTGTCAGAAAGGGGGGTGCGGGAAGGCCACCTCACCTCCCACGCCATGGTCCACGCTAAGGCCAGAGTAGAAGACCTCAGTCCCTTCCCCCAAAGTCCCTACTGATTGTGGGACAGGCCCAACCCCCCCCCCCCCCCCACTCTCCTGAACACTGTGGCTGTTCACTGGTCCGGCACCATGTCCAGGCCAGGCTTCTTAGCACCCGGTTTCTCTACCTCTCACCCCTGCCAACCAGGTGGGCACAGAGGAAGCCGGCCTGTGCTGGGACCGAGCGGGTCGGAGGTGCGCCTGGAGGACGGCCACGCCAAATCCAGGCTGGTCACCAACCAGCTGCTCCACAACAACCCCTCTGTGGCAGGGACTCTGGGGCAACAAATGCTAGAGAGCGTGACAGTAACAAAATGGGGGAAAGGCCCTTAAATTTCCCTGCAGGGACAGCCTTCGGGTGCTAATTGTGGGGACATCAGTTGGGTGCATCCTACCTCTTCCCCTGGGCCAGCTGGCTGGTCGCAGGGAGTACTGACCCGCTAACCATTCAAAGGCCGCCCCGGGGCTCTTTCCAAAGCCCCAAATGCAGAGCCAGGAAGGAGGCAAGCTGTCCACGTTGGGATTCTAGGTGTCTGCTCCAGGGACACAGGAAGTCGGTCCTCAAACAAGCGCGTCTCTTCAAAGGGGATCTACTCTGGAGGCTGCCTGGGCAGGTGCAAGGCCCCGAGCCTCCCTGTGGCCTCTTGTAGGTCTGCGATCCTGAGCAACAGGGAGGCGGAGGGCTGGGAAGCCTGCCTTTCACAAGGTCCTTGCCTGGCCGAGCTGAGGCGGCTTGTCTTTCCTTTTGTGGCGTGGCTCCGCATCCCCCCAAATCAATCATTCTGCTCCCACAAAATAAAAACAGCTGGTTTCAATTTGCCAACTAGTCTAGTCTTTGTTTTTACCCTCACAAAATGTTCGTGTGCAAACACACACACACACACACACACACACACACACACACACACACGACGCGTGCCCTGAGTGTACCCTGAGTCACATGGACTCTTAATCACAACCCAATGTCCCCAGGAACAAGTCCCACCCCAACTTCTCCGCAGTGGGATCCAGCTCCACGGTCACTCCAAGCAAAGGACCGACCAGTGGGCGTGGACCCAATGCCAAGTGCGAGAAGACTGTCCTGCCTTAAGAGAACTCTGTCGGCCAAACGTGTAAATGAGCCTCCACAGGTGAGAAGCCACAGTCCCGCACAACGGTCTCCTGAAAAGACTTCCTGTGTCACAGGCACCCGTGGGACTTCTAAGGCCCTAGGAGTCAAGCAATGGGAACCCGTGCCCCCCGGTGGCCACACCTTGTCCTGTTTCAGAAGGTAATTCTTCCCCCTCTGACACGAACACGCTGGGTGGTGAGCTCCTGGCACGCGTCACTGTACCAACGTGTCCCTGAACAAGGACACTAGCAACCCAAGTTCTTTTGGACCCTAATGCTGCTTAACCCCACACCCTGCCCTGAGCACGAGGAAAAAGCTTGATTCTGCCCCACAGCCAGGGCCTGCAGCCCTATCAGCATGCATCTTCCCCCAGCTGGGAGCTGGGAGCTGGGAGCTGGGAGCTGGGAGCTGGGAGCTGGGTCCAGGCCTTCGAGCAACGAGGAAGGAGTCACAGTGTCTGGTGAGACCAGTGAGGACAGGTGTCAAATACCCAAAATATGCGCATTAGAACCATTTACGCACCACTGGCCTCTGAGGTCAGTTTCATCCAACAAAAGCAGCCTCCGGGGAGGACGGGACTTGGGGGTGGGGTGAGGGTGTGCACACGCAAGATGAAGACTCGGAGAGACAGCCTCTTCCCAGTCACGGCCTAGTCACGTACCAGGAATTCAGTACAAAAGAAGCAAGCGCCCACGAGAGCGCTCTTGGAAGCCAGCCTCGGTGTCAGAACAAACATTAGACAAAGTGTTTAAAATGACAAACAAAAGGTTCCCGCTGTCCAACTGTCGGTGGTTCAAGAAACCGGTCTGACCAAAGCTGCAGCCAGGCGATTCTCTCTGCGGCAGGAAGGGAGCAGCAAGGGGTACAAGTGAAGGGCAACCAGAAACCACTGTTCCTTCTCTTCCTCTTCCCTAAGGCAGGGTTTCGCAATGCACGGGGCCACCTGTCTTGACTTGTATGCGCAGGGACACCCGCCTGGGCTGGGTGAGGGCACCTCTCTGGCCCGCAGGGAGGGCCTGCAGCTGGCCAAAGTCTGAACGCCAGCCGCCTGGAGACCTATCACAACAGAGTGTCTGTGTCAGCGGGGGGATGGGCCGAGACCTGGACACCGAGCCACGCCCTTCAGACACAGGGCTTTCCCGGTTCCCGAGGAAGGTGGAAACAAAGCACCTCACCTGCAGCTTCTGGAGAAAGACAGGTAAACAGCCCCAGCTGCATGCAGTTCAAGTACAACCCAGACACCAGGGAAAACAAAACAAAGCCCACAGCTTCCTAAGAAGCCAAGAGGGACGAGGAGCGAGAGCACTGAACCGCTGGAGAGACCAAACTCGGAGGCAGACCCCCCGTCTGTCCGCCCGCCAGCCTCCCCAGGCTTCCTGAGCGGAGCCCACAGGCTGGAGGCTGCGAGGCCGGCCGGCCGGCCGGCCGTCCCTGGTCCCTGGAGAGCAGGGATTCGAACCTGCTAGACTCTGGTTCTCAATCAATCGTGTCTGAGACTTGTTAAGAACGCAATAATCCCAGCAGGGGCCTCATGTTCAGGAATGACAGAACCTGGACTTGGTCGCCCTGCAGAGAATACGAAAGTCCAGCGACCACCGAGGCTAAAGCAGAGGACGGGGCGGAAACGACACGACCCATGAAGCGGCCAGGCTGCCCGCCGCACGAGCTGCGAGGACGGACTCGAGGATGGGCTCGCAGGGAAGGACCAGCAGCGGGAGGGAGGGCTATTTGCAGCCAATGATTCACCAGGCCTTCCTGGAAATGCCCCACAAAGCACTCAAAGGTCCAGGGTCCAACTCAGACAAAGCCACCGCCTCCGGCAGCTCCACTGGGTTCTGCCAAGCCTAGCTCCTCAGCCTGGGGAGCCTGAGGCACAGAGAGGCGCTCAGAATGCCACAGACCCACGTTCTTCTGTGGGATGATGTCATCAGCGGCAGCTGGGGAGGGAGATTAGTAAACAACGCCTTCCAAACCTCATGTGCTCAGACCTGGGGCTGCCCAAGAAAGTCCCAAGAATACCTCACTTTAGGAGCAGAGCAGCTACTTATAAGCCATCCTTTTTTAAAAAATATATTTTTTTAATTGATTTTTTACAGAGAGGAAAAGAGAGGGATAGAGTTAGAAACATCGATGAGAGAGAAACATCGATCAGCTGCCTCCTGCACACCCCCCACTGGGGATGTGCCCGCAACCCAGGTACATGCCCTTGACCGGAATCGAACCTGGGACTCTCCAGTCCACAGGCCAGTGCTCTATCGACTGAGCCAAACCGGTCAGGATATAAACCATCCTTGATCCTCGCTGTGGCCCAGGCCCTGGGGGACTTCCTGCGACCACTGCAGCCTCCTCCTCCGGCAGGGTGCTAGCGGGCCCAGCAAAGCCTGCTCCCTGGAACGTCTCCCCTCCTCCTCCTCCTAGTAAGCCCACTCAGGCTTCAGAACTCGGTGCAAGGAAGCCTTCTTCCCCGCCCGACCCCGCCAATGAGGACACTGCCCCACCCTGCACGCACTGTCTTTATCACCACGGTGTCCCCAGCACCTGCAGTCAGTGCCCTGCCCACAGCAGGTGCTCGAACACTGACCCATCCCCGCCCCGCCACAGGCGCACACACTCAAACACATACACACAGCACTCTCCGTTCTAGCCAGCCAATGGTCAGATTTTCTTCAGTCCGGTTTAGGGGTTCTTTTTATTTTTAAATTATCTTTTTTTATGATTTCAGAGATGAAGGGAAAGGGAGATAGAAACATTAACGATGAGAGAAAATCACTGATCAACTGCCTCCTGCACGACTTCTACTAGGGACTGAACCTGAATCCTGGGCATGTGCCTGACTGGGAATCTGTGACTTCCTGGTTTGTAGGTCAATGCTCGACCACTGAGCCACACTGGCCAGGCTAGTTTAGGATTTTATAGCCAGCTTCAGCTACAGAGCAGAACTTTGACCTCCCCAGACTCCAAACTCTTCAAGTCCATCGCTCCTCTCATGGTGTAGACTCAATATCAGAAAGGGAGGTGGCAGAAGAGGACTAATAAAAGGGGCTAGACTGGCAATAAAGGCTGATACGGGATGGGCAGAAGGAAGGGAGAGGTATCGACACTGAACTGAAGGAACCTTACAGAGCCTGCTACTCCTCATCCTAAAACAAGACAGAATTATTATATAGTTAATTCATTTATCTATTCCACAAACAATTATTAAGCATTTATTATGGACCAGGCAATGGCCAAACACTGGGGATGTAACATAAACAAAACTCAACCTAAGGGAATAATTGCTGGCATGATGCTAAGCATGTCAATGAAAGATCTCAAGTAATTCTCACAATAACCCGTGAAGTTGTGGGCACAATACTGCTGCTTCAGAAGCCACTGATGGGCCTGGAAAGGCATCAAAATGACAGTCAAGACAGTTTTCGGAGATGTGAGTCACTTCATGCTGCCAAGAAAGCAGAAATTGGCCTGGCTGGTGTGGTTCAGTGGTTGAGCATTGACCTATGAACTAGGGAGGTCAGCATGACTCCTGGTCAGGGCATGTGCCCACGTTGTGGGTTGGATCCCCAGTGGGGGAGTGTGAAGGAGGCAGCCAATGGATGATTCTCTCATCACTGATGTTTCTATCCCTTTCTCTCTTCCTCTCTGAAATCAGTAACTTGTACATATACATAAAGAAAAGCAGAAATTCTGGAACCTTTACCTCCAAGCTCCAGAACAAAATGACTGTTGCCTGACAGACCGGATGGAGAGCTGTCAGTAACCCCGAGGCTCCGAGGAAGTCACCAAGACCAGGCTGTGGGGACAGCCCCCATGGCAGACGCGCGTGGGCTGTCTCACCCACATGCACAGGAGAGCTCCGGAGAAAGCCCGTCACCAGCGCATTTCCTTCAGTTGTATCCTGTTGGCCAGGACGGGCCACTGCCATGGCCTGCTGCCTGCCTGGGATGGAAACACTCAATTTATCAGAAAAATGGGCGGAAGTTGGTGGGGCCACTTTGGATTCAATGAACCGCCTTCAATCCCAGGGTCCTGACGGGAAGGCTGAGCTCCCCCAGCAGAGGAATCTCTACAGGAAAGGGTTAACTAGGCGCCTGCCAAGACAAATGAAGCCAGCTCTGGAACCGGCCTTGTGGCCCAAGAAAAGGCCGGGAGATGGGAGGAAACAGTCTCTTTCTCTATCTGAACAATCTGCTCAGCACAGCGCGGACCCCAGGGAACCAGCCAGACTTCAAAGTAAACGCAAAGCTCTGGTCGGAGCATTTCCAAAGGGGAGACTTTGCTACCCGACTTCCAAGTGCGATACCAGACCAACAGTCTACAGAACACTACGAATACTTCTCAAAGAAATCCTCTTGTTCTCCTGTGATCTATGTAATTAACTACATCGCATTGCAAATTCTGTACTGAAAGTATTAACATTAAATGTAAGCATTTAAAAATGTTTCATCTCTTTCTCCTCTAGCCTCCTTCCACTCCCCCTTTTCTTCTGTAATCAGTTATCACAGCTATAGACACAGCCTCCGTGTGCCTCAAGGATCCCATGCGCCTTTTCAGAGATAACTTTGTGTGTATCCTTCCTGCACATACTTGCATCTTACTGCATTATGGGTGACGCTTAGTTTTGTTTTGGTTGAGGTATGGTACCATTTGTGGGAATGTTCTTTAAGAAGGAACACTGTTCTTTAGGAACCTACCTTTTTGTAATTGATTTTTTTTTTTTTTTTAGGAGAGCAAGGGGGAGAGGGAGAGAGAGACATCAATTTGCTGCCTCAGGCATGTGCTCTGATGGGGAATCTAACCGATGACCTCTTGGTGCACGGGATGATGCTCAACCACTGAACCACACTGGCCAGGCCAGAACCTACGTTTTTTTTAGACCCATTCCATGTCTGCTGATAAATTTAGAACTTAAGAGGATTTCTGTTTTCAAATTTCATTGTCCATTTTATTTAGTACTATTTTATAATAATGTTTACTGCAAGTACAACACATCTCAGCTGTGTCAAGGGTAAAAATAAGTATTACTGAATGCCCTTTGCTATCTACTTTTAAAAAGATGTTTTTTGCCAGAACCGGTTTGGCTCAGTGGATAGAGCGTCGGCCTTCGGACTGAAGGGTCCCAGGTTCGATTCCGGTCAGGGGCATGTACCTGAGTTGCGGGCACATCCCCAGTGGGGGATATACAGGAGGCAGCTGATCGATGTTTCTCTCTCATCGATGTTTCTAACTCTCTTTCTTTCTCCCTTCCTCTCTGTAAAAAATCAATAAAATATATTTTTTAAAAAATAAAAAGATGTTTTTATTGGTTTTTTAAAAAATATGTTTTTACTGATTTCAGAGAGGAAGGGAGAGGGAGAGATAGAAACATCAACGATGAGAATCATTGATTGGCTGCTTCCTGCACGCCCCCTACTGGGGATTGAGCCTGCAACCTGGGCATGTACCCTTGGCTGGAATCTAACCTAAAACTCTCCAGTCCGCAGGCTGGTTTGGCTCTATCCACTGAGCCAAACCGGCCAGGGCTTTATTGATTTCTGAGAGAGAGAGAGAAAGAAAGAGAGAGAGAGAGAGAGAGAGAGAGAGAGACGTCAATGTAAGAGAGAAACACTGGCTGCCTCCCGTACGGACCCTGACTGGGGACTGAACCCACAACCTGGGCATGTGACCTGTCTGAGAAATGAACCGGTGGCCTTCTGGTGCATGGAATGAAACTCAACCAACTGAGCCACACTGGCCAGGGCATCTAATCTTTTTTTAAAGAGTGTTGTTTATATTAGAAAATATATTCCAAGTTTCAGACAACCAATCCACTTATCATTTTCAAGTAATAACTCTATTTCTGAGAGGGGGCTGCCCACCTAATAACTTGGGAATCAAATAATACTCCGCTTTGTTCCTTTTTAAATCATGATCTCATCTGAGTAGCAATCATAAAAAGTACCTATAAATTAATGACATCTATAAAAAAGTAAAAATAAATAAAAGTAAAAATATTCCAAAACAAAACAAAAAATGAAAAACACAGAACAAAGAGGGAAGAGCAGGATTCCCTAAGGACAGACAGCTTGCTTTCTGCATCACATCATTCCAAAAAGATAAATCCCAACTGGGGAAGGAGGGGCCGCCACACCTCGGTGAGCCATCTGTGGCATCTGGGCCCGCGGGGAAGGACCTGTGCTGGGGCTTGCAGGGCGCGGGGGCGGGCAGACGGGGCGGGCAGCAGCTCCTCTGGCTGCAGGACCAGCCCATGCAGGAGCGGGTGCGGCTTTTGGGAATCTGAGCTCCAGCTGACCTGGAGCAAGTGCGGTCAAGAAGGCCCTGCTGGCTGCGAGGGAGCCAAGGGAGGTCAGAGGGAGAATAATAGTCATTCGTCCCCTCTGCATGTGACAGCGTCCAGCAATGACGAGGTGTCTGCCAGCAGTGCTCAGCTTAAGATGTCGCCAGGCTTCCTTTGGGAGATGGCAAGACAAAGGACCTCGCTTGGATTTCTTCAGCCTGCACAACAAAAGAACGACTCCCACAGCGGCCCCACCTCTGTCCTGTGGGCTGCTCAGCTCAGTTCACCACCCAGACACCCCAGCAGAGCCCAGCCTGGGTGGGTATGTTCTCCCAGCACGGAAATGTCATGGCACCCACTTCTGCAAGGGCAACCCTGGCCTTGTTACAGGTGAGTCTAAAGAAGGCCATTCGCTTGGGTGAGAAAGGAAATGCCAAAGGCTAAGCAGGCTTGGCATTAGCCTCTAAAGTTCAAAGGCCGCCTGGCAACTTCCAGCGAGACGTTCAGATCGGATGGCTCCCAATCCAGCAAGGTCAAGGGCCATTTCCCTTTCCGGGCCTGGGTGAGTCACCCTGCAAGTTTCTTTTTTTGTTTTTTTTTAATTATATTTTATTGATTTTTTACAGAGAGGAAGGGAGAGAGATAGAGAGTTAGAAACATCAATGGGAGAGAAACACTGATCAGCCGCCTCCTGCACATCTCCCACTGGGGATGTGCCCGCAACCCAGGTACATGCCCTTGACCGGAATCGAACCTGGGACCTTTCGGTCTGCAGGCCGATGCTCTATCCACTGAGCCAAACCGGTTTCGGCACCCTGCAAGTTTTTAATAACCAGCACTGAAACTCCAGGGGGCAGGTATCATTATGCCCATTTTACAGATGAGTAAGAAACCGAGGCAAAGTGCAACGAAGCAGTCAAGGACCACGCCAAAATCCAGACCCGTGTCTGCCGGACTCCTAAGCCCAGGGATGCCACCTTCCGACTGCTCACCGCCTCCCTCTGGGCCAGGAGGCTGCAAAGAATAACAGTTTCTACAAAGCCCTTAGTTCAGTGATGGCGAACCTTTTGAGCTCGGCGTGTCAGCATTTTGAAAAACCCTAACTTAACTCTGGTGCCCTGTCACATATAGAAATTTTTTGATATTTGCAACCATAGTAAAACAAAGTCTTATATTTTTTATATTTATTTTATATATTTAAATGCCATTTAACAAAGAAAAATCAACCAAAAAAATGAGTTCGTGTGTCACCTCTGACACACGTGTCATAGGTTCGCCATCACTGCCTTAGTTCAACCGCTGGGGAAGCCAACATCACAGACTGAGGAGGGAAAGGTCTTCAGGAAGATGTCACAGCCGGCCACAGAGCAAAGCAGGGGTCCAACCCTCAACTTAAGGGGAAGTCAGCCAAATTTATTACCTTTTTAAAAAGCTGCTTTTTAAATTGATTTTTAGAGAGACAGGAAGGGAGAGGGAGAGAGAGAAACATTGATGTGAGAGGGAAACCTCAATCAGCTGTCTCCTGCACACCCCCTCCTGGGGACCAGCCCACAATCCAGGCATCTGCCCTGACCAGGAGGTGAACCATTAACCCTTCAGTGCACAGGATGACGCACAACCAACTGAGCCACACAGGCCAGGGCCAAGTTTATTACCTTTTCACTCTAAGGACCAAGCGAAACAGCTCAAGATTCTATGATGCCCCCATGAGTAATGTCTGAGTTGACCTGAATGGAAGGGCTGGCCCACAAGACTTATTCGTATAAACAGTCACCCTTGTCCTAAGCTTCGAGACTTCCTGGGGGTGTACAGAAAAAATGCTACCCAACCCTAACTTCTACTAAGCCCTTCTCCCTCACCGGGAGAACCATCACGGGGACTTCCAATGAGAACTCAAGTTTTAAAGGAGTTATTTCTTCTGACCCATGTCAAGAGCAGGGCACGTTTCCTGTCTGAGAATCTCATTGGAAAGACACTGGCCGCAGAGCATTCTGGTCAGTAACAGCCACCACAGCGTGCTCACAGCTTGCTACTCCAGTGTGTAATTCTGGACTGTATCCAAGCTGGCTGAAAACAGGAGGAAAGAAGTGGATGTGGGGGACTGTGTTGCTAAAGATTGGTAACAGTATTAGAACAAAAACTGGTAGATTGCAACTTAATCTTTTAAACACTTCCCCCTACGGAAGTGTTTAAAAAATTAAAGTAATTTTTTCTTGGCAGTTTTATTGAGATATACCTCACATCTCACACAATTCTTAAGTGTTTAGTTTTCAATTGTTCATTCGTGTCATTATGTTACAATTACCCAGGACTGTAGCCACACTGAAGAGGTTTAAAATACAAATGAAACAAAACTGGATAGAAAATACACACTTGCTATACGGGCATCAGAAGGATGGGAGAACATATGGCTGCACTGCTAGGATGTGGAATTAGGAGATTTCATTCTTTTGTATAACAGTTAATCTCGCTGTAAGAACCATTTGACAATAAAATATGCACGATATAAAAACCTGGGAGGTGAGGGTGACCGACTGGGACATCTGTCACCCCGCCGATCGCTGGGGTTGACTCGGCTGCTCTGGCCGGCTGGGCAGGTGTCCCCGCCCTCCCTCACCGCTCCCTGCGTCTCTCCCGAAGCTGCACGCTCGGGTGAAGAGGACCTTCCCCGATAGAGGAGAGGACCATTCTTCCGCCAAAGGTATTTAAAAAACAAAACCAAACCCGAGAGGATAACCACCAGGAAAAGAGCCATATAACCCTTTCCAAGTCAAAGCCCCTAAGGAAAAGTCCAAGTGTGAGTTCGGACAGACCTTTGCTGTCACCTCCTGGACAACAGCTTTCAGTAAACAGCCCATGACTGAGGGCCCCCCACGCAGAGGCACACAGCCATTTCCAAAGGCTGGAAAGGGACTCGGCTTCCATGCCATGTGCCCCCCAAAGCGTCCCTCTGGCTGAACAGAACCCTGAGCTGAGTGTTCAAAATCTCAGCGTCTCCCTTTCTGCTTTCGGGGTCCTGCCGTTCAGCAAAAGCGCACGCAGCCCACACTGCTCAGTGACCCCGCAGAAGCTGGCATGTGTCTGCAGCCTCTTTCCTGACACGGTCAACAAGAGGCAAGATTTCACCTGACATGTCGCAACTGCTGGCAGGCTCCTGAAAGCTCTTCCGAAAATCAGTAACATCAACAGCAAACTCCTGGGAGACAAGCTCCTCGGGCAGTTTTCGGGTTCCAGATCTTTGGTTCTGATACTTTAAAAGACCAGCAATCGCCGAAACCGGTTTGGCTCAGTGGATAGAGCGTCGGCCTGCGGACTGAAAGGTCCCAGGTTCGATTCCGGTCAAGGGCATGTACCTGGGTTGCGGGCAAGTCCCCAGTAGGAGATGTGCAGGAGGCAGCTGATCGATGTTTCTCTCTCATCGATGTTTCTGACTCTCTATCTCTCTCCCTTCCTCTCTGTAAAAAATCAATAAAATATATTTAAAAAAAAAAAAAAAAGACCAGCAATAATGCTGGGTCAGTTCTGCCCAATACAAATCCTTCATCTAGACTCCGAGTCCACTAATAACATGGTAACCGACGCACCCGACCTTAGGGGAAACTCAGGTATGTATGGCGGCTGAGGCAGAGGCCCATCCCCTGGCTGGCCAGGCCTGCAGGGCAGGGCACGAACTCTACAGCAAACTACCAATACAGTTCCCAAACTGCCCACCAAGGCACCCCAGGGTGCCGCAGCAAACTCACAAAAGTGCCGTGACATTTAACAATGTCAAGGGAAACAGAGCATACTCAGCATCTGTCAGATTCTGCACAAGTGTGTGTATTATTTTTTTCAAGAGGCTCCGGAGTTGTGTGGACAGTAATGCCGACTGTTGGAGCCAATTACCGGAACAGAATTGTTAGGGGTTTTTTGGCCTAGGAGTTCTGTGCAAAATCCCCGAGGGTGCCGGGAACCGAGAGGTGTGGCAACTTCTGACCCGCAGGATGAGGGCGGGAGATTAGGTTCACTTTGGTTGAAAGGCTAAGCAATGCTAACAACTGAGTTTTACTAGTTTCCTAAATCTGATAACACGTGGCCCCACTGTCTCAAACCCATAGCAGGTACCTGAGGTCAGACTGTCCAAAGCACGTTCGCACACATCTTTCCGTGCTGCTGTCATGGTCACCTGGCCAAGGGGGACCAGAGCCCTAGCTTCACAGACAGCGAGCTCAGGTTACATCCTGGGCCTATGGTCCACAGCTGCAGGGGGGCTACACCCACACTTGACCCAGGCCTTCCGACTCCAAGTTCACGAGACTGGCTCCAAGCTCTGAACTCCACATTTCTGCATGACTTTTGGGCTCAAAGAACTTCTTAAATGTTTTCTTTTAACTGGGATTATACACGCCTTTTAAAAAATGCTGGAACAATTGTTCTCCCACCATGTGCCACCTCCTTGACCCGAGACAGTTTTGTTTTGACAGATGTTAGCTCCTTGGGCCAGGAGATTCTTTCCCTGGGTCGCAGCCCGGACACAGCACCTCGGGGAGCCACGAGCCTGCCCCGCACAGCAGGCCGGCCTCCCAGGTAGCTGGACAGGCCGCGCCAGCTCTCCTGAGCCAGGCCATTGATGCCCCAGTTTGTTTTCAAAGGAAGGGTGTGTCGGGCAGTGAGTGAGTGGAAATACCTTCATCCACAGGAATTGTGCACAGGGGAGAAAAATAAACAAGGGAAAATGTTCCAGGGCAACCGAGGTAAAGCCCGGACAAAGGAGTGTGAAAAGGGAAGCTGGTGTGCCAAGGGCAAACAGATGCAGGAAACACTTAAGCCAGCAGGCAACCTGCTCCTGAAGTGAGGAGCTGGACCAGGCTTCCTTGTCTTGTCTGACTTTTCCTGGGACAGCAGCGCCACCCTCTGTTCAGTAATCAGAACATCTGAGTTGGCTGCTTACTGAAGAGGTAAGACCAGAACATTGAAGTGAGAGAAGACACATGACAACCCGAGGTGCCCAAGCATTCTGCTTCTGTGGAACACTCGGCCATCTCCTCCAGCCTCCCTTTCTCTAGTCCAGGGCCAACTCAGGAAGCCCAGAGCCACTCCAGCATCCCTGACACCCCAGGCCGATGGATCAGGACCAAAGGCTCCCCAGAGGTAGTCTGGAGTTGTCATTTCTTACTCAAACCCCCAAATATGGCACTTTGCACTCGTTGGTAACCCCAAACACCAGAGTGGGATGAAGTCAGGGAACACTCAACTTTGCTCGTCCACAACGCCCAAGTCTTTCCCCAGGAAACCCTCTGGGGGTTTCGTCCAACCCCAGCCCACACATTTCTTTTAGGACACAGTGGACAAGTGGTTTCTTCAACCTTGTCTGAAAGAGGTCCAGGAACAGGGAGCTCACTACCTCCAGAAGCAGCTCGACCCACTTCTGGCCAGAGTAACAGCCAGTTCACCGTCAGATGACAGCGAACGTCTGCCGTGTAATTCCAGGCTTCGCTTCCTGTGGCCCCGCCTCCCTTTCCTTCCCGGGCCTCCAAACAGCAGGCAGAGTACCAGCTCTTCCCCCGCCCCCCCTCCCAGCTCCTTCACTTTTCCTCACATGATGTGGTTTTAAGTCCCCTCACCTTGAAGCTTTCTCTCCTCTGAGTGTACTCCAGTTTAAAGGCGGAATTCAATATTCCAAAAAACGCCTCAACGACACGAGTGACCACCTGGGGAGGGAGCAGAGGAGTGCTGGTCGTTGTACCTAACACTACTGAACACAGGCATGCCAGGCACTATGGAGCTAAGTATTTAGTTACATTTTACTTAGTTAAGTCTCATAAGACAAACGAGGCAGATTTGATCATGATGCCCATTTTCCAGATGAGAAACACTGAGGTGAGGGGACTTCCCCAAGGACAGCTGGAATTCAAACCAGGTCTCTAACCCCAGGGCTTTAACTTCTCCCCACCACCTGGGCGGTTTCCTCTTCCTCTGGGGGCCCTGCTGCCCCCAGGCAGCTCAAGGCCCCTAAGGATAACAGCCATGTGTTCGTGGACACATGCAGAGCGATGACTGAGTTGCCACCGTTATTTAATGTCACCCACCCAAGACCTTTGTTTGTGAAGAACAGTGATTCTCAAAGTTGATCTGTGGACCCCCGGAGGTCTGCAAGGTCAAAATTATTTTCATAACATGAAGACATTTACCTGTTTCACCGTGTTGACATTTACAGGAGCAATGGTGGGTCAACGTGTTGGCCCTTTAGAACAAATCAAGGCAGCAGCACCAAATTCTAGCAGGAGTCATATTCTCAGTTAAAAAAAAAAGCCAATTTCACTTCTGAATGTCCTTGACGCTTGAGTACAGTTTTTGTTAGCATTTTGTAAGATGACGAGGTGTGCATAAACTTGGACATCGAGGAAAAAGCACCCATGTGGTTATCTGGGTTCCAAGCTGACCTAGCGGCTTTCTTCACAGAACACCATTTTACCTGAAAGAATGACTGACAAACTATGGTCACTCCGATGCCGGAGTTTGGCCGACATTTCCTCAAAAACAAAGCCTGTCACTTCAAAGAAAACTGAGAGTATTTATTGGCAATGATAACATTCCAGCTCTCCAGCAAACCTAGAATCTGGGGAAATGTGTACCCCCCGCTGTGAGCAAGCCAGCTCCCCAACACTTAATGGCCTATCTGCTGAGGTCAGTAATCTCATTGTCAAATACGTTTTTGGGGGCCACTATAGAAGCAAATGTGTCAGCATCGAGGAGATCTGTGTAACTCAGTGGACCATTTTCCAGATCGCTAGTGTCCGATGGTGTGGTCCGTGCCTGGGGAAAAGAGCCGTTCCAAGTGCAAGAGAGGCCGTGGTCTTAACGCAGCAGAGTACACAAGCTCATCGCTAAGGCTTCCCGTTCCACATGGCAACCAACTAACCTTTGGAAAATCACTGCTTGCTGAGCTCTGATAAAGCATCAGAGGAGAAAATCCACAAGTACCCGAGTATCTATTAAAATACTTCTCTTTCAAACGACCTGTTGTGTGAAGACAGTTCTTCAAATACCTCAACCTAAACATACTGCAACGGACTGAATGCAGCAGCTATGAGACCTAGCTTTCTACTAAGCTAGACCTTAGACACCAAGGAAACTTGTAAAATGGTAGAACGATGCCTCTCTTTGTACTAACTTTTTTTAAATTTCGGAAATAGTAATTTTCCATAAGAATGTTATTTATGTTAATATGTAATAGGTTTGCTATTTTAAAATAAATATTTAACATTTTCCTCAGTTTTAACTGCTCAGAAATTGTCAACAGACAAAGCCAAAATGAAGAAAAGCTCTATGGGATCCTAATTTTTAATTGTGTAAAGGAGCCAAAATGTTCTGAGAGAGCTGCTACAGCAAAAAATCAAGAGCAGATCTTAAAAGCCAAAGTAGGAAGGAGTGCCATCTAGT
Organism: Myotis daubentonii; assembly: GCF_963259705.1. NCBI lineage: Eukaryota > Metazoa > Chordata > Mammalia > Chiroptera > Vespertilionidae > Myotis > Myotis daubentonii. The sequence continues at coordinate 54,481,777 of NC_081855.1, read as the reverse complement.
GGAAAAGACAAATGTGACATGAATCCATTTGTTAGCAAAATAAATGACATCCTATTGTTGGAAACTTCACAGACTTAAGGCAGAAACATCTATAATAATAAAAGCATAATATGCTCATTAGAGTGGACAGCTGGACGACCTTCCGGACGAAGCTGGGGCTGCGAGGGCCGAGCCCCTTGCATGAATTTTGTGCATTGGGCCTCTAGTTTGAAAATAAAGGCTTAGCATACACAAATATTGTTAAATATCAATTGAAATAAAGCTTAAATGTGCCAGAAAAGTTCCAGAACAGAGGGAGGGTTGAGAGGGGTTTGAGTGGAGGCCCCCTCGGGAAGAGCTGATGGCAGGCTGGAGAGGAAGTGAGGGCCCTAAGGAAATCGGGCACAGAAGACTCCTGCCAGGGACTGTGCATAAAGAAACAATTCCTGTCCCTATTGGGGAGCCCAACGGCCCACCCCCCCCCCCCAAAAAAAAACTAAGACAGAAGCCAAATACTAATACTACTGGCCACTTTCATTCTGCCAGCCCAAGAGAGCTGTACCTTCCTTCCAGGCCACAGCCTGCCCTCTTGCCAGTAATGCTTGACGAGTAGGCCTGGGCTCCTCCCAGCACAGACAGGAGCCTGCGCCTACTGTAGCTAGGATGCATTTTTTCTCCTGCATGCTGATGCTAACGCTTCTTGGTAAAGTGTTTTCTTCTCTGCATCATCCCAGCCTTCCATGGGTTGACGTCAGTGCCTGCACACAGTCCTATCCAATCACACAATCAGTTCAAATTTGGAACTGATGCTGTATTTTCAAATATGCTACTTTAGATCCTAATTGGGTATAATTTTCCTAAATTCCACTAAGTCACCTTAAAGGCTTGTTTTTTGCTTTTTGTATTTGAGAGTGTATTTATTAAAGCTGGAGACAGGGAAGCAAGGAGGGGCTTAGGATAGAAGCAGCAACAGGAGAACCCAGGCGGGGCTGCTCTGGGGAAAGGGGGCCTTGGAGACAGATTCAGGTTAGCCTGGGACAAGGTGACACTGCCCATTGCTCCCCTGGTTCCAAGGCTCGTGGGGACCTCAGAGCTTAGGAGATGCAGGCCTACGGGGAAAGAAAGGGATGGGCATGCTCTTGGAGGGGGAGTGTGCCAGCCTCAGCTGGTTTAAAGCAGTTTTTAATCACAAAATTGCAGCCCCAGAGTGATGGAATCAGCCTTTCTCTTTGGGGGGACGGGGGGTTGTCCCTAAAGAATGTTTCCCTGACAGGTACACTTGTACCGATGCTCAGCTCACAATAGGGCAAACCTACTCGACACAAGTGGGGGTTCTTCACCTTTATCACGATAGTCACGGAGTGTGAGAATTCCCCTCAGCTGCTATTGGATGGAGCTATAAGAAGAAACTACGTTGTTTGGAGAGACCATTCTGTATGGTTTACCCCAGAGTGGAAGGGCACGAGCCTGGGAAACAGTGATCGGCTCAGCATCCCCAACAGCAGGGAGAGGCCTCATGCTGTCTCACCCTCCCAGGCCCTTCTTCACGTCTAGGCAACTGAAGGGAACCCAGAGTATACAGGGCGGCCCTTCATGCTTCCTGATTCTGGAAACATCCCCAAGTCTAACCCCCTGCGGGAGCAGTGACCCACAAAGCACACCTGGACGCAGAGCACAGGGAGGTGTGCGCTCAGCCAGCAACCAGGCTCTCTAGTCGAGATCTGGCACTACCTACAAGGCCAGAGGTCCAGGCTGCTCCGGGACTTACTCCTTCCAGAGTGGCCTCCAGGTTTCTTCATGAAACTGATTTCATCCCAGAACATTTACACATGGTTGCACAGTGTGTCAGTGGGACAGACCTTGACCAGACATATGAACTGAGCCACAATGTTAAAATGCCTTATTCGCATCCAGCCACCCACCACAGCCAACACCAAGTACCTTTGGGTCATCAGCCTCAGGTTTTTCAGTCTCTGAATCGTCATCTTCCTACAAGACAAAGAATTTAGAGGATTAAGCTTAAAGGAGCGGGCCTGAGGGTTCACATATGCACAGCTAGGGGTTGCAGCAAACTTACTCAGCCTGGGTCATCCCACCAGGACCCCTCCCCTACCACATGACCCAGAACGGGAGGAGGAGATGTTCTGGGGGAGCAAGAACACCAGCGGCTCACAGCAGATACTCCAGCAGGACCACTGTCTACACGAATGAAAATGCCCGAGATGAAAAATCGCCAACAGAAGAGTGGAGGCAAGGCCACAAGACGCTTCAGAAAAGAATAAGGCCAGGCCCCACAGGATGAAGGCATGCTGTTTCCAATGAAACAGCCGTCACTTAAACCCAGAAACACAAGCTGTTTCCTTGCTTTTCATATACACAAATAATCTGACTCAGACCTACCATGACACCATTCACCGCCAGAGTGCCGTGACCCCCACACACTGTACCCCGGCAGTTCAACCCAGCAGTATTTGCACCAACATGAACACCAGGAAGGCAGGTGTCAAATACCCAGGGTGAGTGACTCGGGAAAGGCATGACTAAAGAGCAGTGCCCAGCCTCTTCTGGGTCCCAGGTGAGTGGCCCCGTTTCCAGCCAAGTTCCCCCAGAACTGCCTTTACCGTTCTATCCAGCCTTGTTCCTTATCCAAACGGCCTGCTCCGCACAAAGCACCATTCTCCAAAGCATGCGCTGGCCGCACACGCGCAGGCCCACCATTCTGCTGAATGCTAACGAAGGCCACAGATAGCGCCACTGCCCAGAGCACCCCAGTGCACGGACCTTTAACTTACCACCAGGAAAAACTTAAGTGTCATTTTTTTTAATCGATTTCAATTTTAACCCCCACATTAAACAGTAGTCCAGATGTTAACATAATCATCACCTGAAAGACGTGAATAAACTATACTGATGGGTTTGAGATTTCACTGTCCTGTAAGGCATTTAAAACGAGCCAAAGGTTTTAAATGCAATATCCTTAAAATGAATCCAATCAGGCCAAATATCAGAGATGTGGCGCAGCCAAAGACAATCACATTTTAGAAGGTCTATATTGGGATCTGATGAGAGGATTTTACTAAAATGTGAAATAAAGCTTAAATATGATAAAAATCCTAAGCAAAGCAAATGTGGAATAACACTTCAAAACACACGATGCAGATTTACACAACAGCCAGAATGTTTGCACGTAAGAAAAGTCAGGGAAAGAACATAACTTGCAAAGCTTTTCTAACCAGTTTCAGTCCATTCTGAATTATTAGCATTGATGGTGGGGCTAAAGGCATGAAAATACCTCCCGAAAGAGCATAAAATATAAAGTACAGTTTTGCTTAATTTGGAAAGCATTTTTAATGGTAACATTTAAATCTCAACAGGCAGCAAAGTCTTCCAACACCTGATAAAAGTACACTGAATGTTTCAATTAAAGCTGTTGTCAAATATCCACATTCAACTTTGTATGTTTTTGTGCTAAGCACCAGCTGAATCCTTGTTTCTCCCCCCCAAACTTTTAAATTCTGGATCGTGATGCTTATGTGATATTGTATCTAAAGTCTTTATGGTTAAGACGCAAGTTCTCTTTTGTGAACCACGCCTACTAAATTTCAGGCAAGACTGGTGATCAGGCACCGGGCACTGTGATAAAAAGTGCCAAGTAAAATGTCAAGAAAGAAGTTAAAGAGTAAATCATACACACACAATAATAATAATTTTCCTTCCTAGTCTTTTGAATAAATGGATAGATTTGAATGAGCCCCAACCAAGATTAAAAATAACACAGAGCTGACTGTAGATATAAATGACACACCAATTAGAATGTCTATACTGTTGCAAATGAATAAACGATCTAAACAGGGAAAATGAACATAAAACACCCACTGGTATCTGGGTCAAATACAATAATTCACTATCTTTCCCCCAAATATTAAATTCAAAGGTAAATACAAAATGGTCCAGGTGGAAACAAATTTGATTTTCAAACAGCACTGCCAATATCCAACCGTTTCCTTAATTAACACCAAAGAGAGCGGGAGGAGAGGGGATGAAATTAGGTGTGAAATGGAACACTGCTGGAACAGTGTGGAAAGTTTCTAACAAGTGGATGGTGCTATGAGAGGCTCTGGATTTGGGAAGAGAGTTACTCACCGATTGTTTGCTGTTTTCCTCCTCCTCTTCCTCATAGCCATCTTCATCACCCCCGAGGCGAGAAAAATCGTCCTCTCCATACGCATCAGATACCAATCCGCCTTTCTCCTCTTAAACAGAGGAAAAAATGAATAGATGGGGGAGATGCAAGAAAGCCTTTCAGTGGTTCTCAACCTTCTGGCCCTTTAAATACAGTTCCTCATGTTGTGACCCAACCATAAAATTATTTTCGTTGCTACTTCATAACTGTAATGTTGCTGCTGTTATGAATCGTAATGTAAATATTTGATATGCAGGATGGTCTTAGGCGACCCCTGTGAAAGGGTCGTTCGACCGCCAAAGGGGTTGCGACCCACAGGTTGAGAACCACTGCTTTAGGTGATCTGAGCGACTAGAATTCTATCTCAAGGTAAAAAAGGAACCTAAGTCTCATGTTGAATGACCTCAGGCCCTAGATCCTGCTGTCTGAGATCCTCCATTGACGTCTACCTTGGATCACAGGCTCCCGCGAACTCATCTTCTCATACAAGACAAGGACTCTGTCATCCTCCTTTCTGTGTGTCCTCCCCTAGGAACAGGACCTTGAACAGGGGGTACGCCAAGGGGTTCCCAATCGTACCCACTTGAGAAACAATCTTTTTCTACATTCAAGACAAAATAACCAACACCCTCCTCCCCCAAACAATACAAATTACTGGGAAACCACCAGAGACCCCCCTGACTGGCAAAAACCACACAAAACAGAGAGTAGCTGACCTAGTCCAAGCCCCCTCACTTCCCGGATGAGAACACGAAGGTCCAGCTATATTGTAACTCACTGTCTCTATGCTCCCAAGTAAATCTGTGCCCACTTCCCAGCATCGCGATCCCCAACCTGAGACAGGGCAACAAAATCACCGAGGGGCCTCAACAGCTCACGAAATAATGGAATCACGAGGGGCCTCGGAAAGCTCACACGAGCCCAGATCCTACCCCACATCCACAGAATCGCGCGGCGAAGACCAGATAAATGTTTTAAAAAGCTCCGCGATGCGTCTAAGGCCCATTACTAGTTAAATGTTATAAAAGCAAAAAGAAATCCTCCACCCGTTTTACTCGCCACTCTCTCCCATCCAACACGCTCGGAGAGAAGAGGCAGTGTTTCGGCAGCCCTGGACCCTCTCCACCCTTTGTCCATCCGGACCCGAGAGGGATGCCCGGCACGGAGGTTTTCAATCAGTTTCGGCAGACTAATCGAACCGGCGGAAGGAGAGGACCCATTCTTACCACGGAGTGTTCGGATCGCGCTGTGGGGTTCGGGGGCCCGATACCTGGCGCACAATGCCCACCGCTTTCCCTCCCGACTCGCAAGGACTGAGCAGCGTTCCGAGCGAACACCTGCTTCTCCCCTCCCCTCCCCTCTCCCGCCTCCCGCCTCCCGCCTCCCCCCTCGGGCCTCACCAGCCGCGCTGCCCGCCGTCTCCACTCCAGCCTCGCCGTCCGACTCGGGCTCGGAATCTTCCGCGTAAACGGCCAGGGAAGACAGGACGCTCTTCTTCCCCGCCATCTTACTCCCACAGCCGCGGGGTGGCTCACTGCGCTGACTCCGGCGAGCCGACTTCCGCACCGAAAGGCGACATCTTCCGGGTCCCAGAAGGCCCCGCGCCCGCTCCGAACCGGAAACCAATCAAGACGGCTGTTTCTGCGACTGGCCCCGCCCCTCACGCAGCGCTCGCGTAACGTCATTACTGCGCGACGGAAACCAGGTTGCCGGGGGTTTCACCCGACAGTGGTAGTCCAGCGGTTCGGCTTCTGCGAGTTGGCGGTGGCGATGGGGTTCTGGGAGTAGTTCCCGAGCCTGCAGGCGCCGGCCGCCCCCCGAACTAGAGCCCTCCGCTCCCGGGCGGCCCACGGCCAGCTCTGATATCTTGGGGTGAAGCGGACTGGGGGCTCAGAGAAGGAAAGGGAGGAGCTCTCACCCTGGGAGTTGGGAAGAAGGGATCGGGTCTGGGGGGGAAAGAATGGGCTCCACGGCTATGCTTATAGAAGGAGCAGAAGGTGGATCTTAGACAAACAATCCCACCTTCTCCAAGCGATTCCGAAGACATTTGTGTCTGATTTCTTGCTGCTCTGTGCATACGGTGGCCCGGGATAGTTCCGTGTTTTTATTTTCACTGATGTGAAAGGGGAGATGTTAATTACCCAGGAATGTATTGATGTATGACTTGAAAATAATATATTGCTTGAGTCGTGTAATCAAGCACATTTACTAGTATACTAAAGAGAAAAATAAGCAGTATTTTAAAAGCAGACCAGGGTTTCTGTCACAACCCGGTGATCACCACCTTTGCCTTAACCTTTGGCTACTGTCTGTCGCTAAGATGAGCACCCACCGTTCCTCTCCTTTTGACCCTGAGCTTCGAGTCCGGAGCACACTGAAGAAAGTCTTCGGGTTTGACTCTTTTAAGACACCTTTGCAGGAGAGTGCGACCATGGCTGTGGTGAAAGGTAACGAGGCCACGCTACCTGTGTTTACATTTACCCCGGCTATACCGGAACACTGCCGGGAACACCCTCCTTCTGACCCTTCCTACCCCCCCAGCCTTGGTCCATGATTGGCTTTGGAAATCTGAGAGACGCCAAACTTGCAGTTTTATGGGTAGAACCACCCAACTGCTCTGTTTCTTAATGTTATAGCCAGCGATGCAGACTATCTTTGAAAACAGGTCACAGATGCCCATTAGTTTGTGTGGGAGTGGCAGGAAAGGCCTCAGCCAGCCGCTGACCTAGGGAATCCCTTTTTTTTGTGTGTGTGTGTGTGTTTTTTTTTAAAATATATTTTATTGATTTTCCACAGAGAAGAAGGGAGAGGGATAGAGAGTTAGAAACATCGATGAGAGAGATCGATCAGCTGCCTCCTGCACGCCCCCCACTGGGGATGTGCCCGCAACCAGGGTACATGCCCTTGACCGGAATCGAACCAGGGACCCTTGAGTCCGCAGGCCGACGCTCTATCCACTGAGCCAAACCGGTTCGGCGGGAATCCCTTTTGTTAAAGATTGAGTGGCCTGGGTCCCAACTAGGGAAGGAAGGATTCATAATATTATAAACTTGAGATTTGTTGACAAGTGGAGGTTGCCAAGAGGGGAGCAGCTGTGGAAAGTTAACTACACTGTAATGTTTATAAACAAGACATCTAAATGATGTTGCTTCCACGTCTACGCAGATATGCGCAGTCATGTAGCAGTGTCATCTTCCATGGCTACTTAGTTCAATCTTCTATATCCCAGCAGACTCAGACTTCTTCATGTTGTAGTTGCTATCGCCACGATCAGAAATGGTTTGTGTGCTTTCCCAGATGTCCCTGTACCCCTTTTCATAGAAAGGATGGGAAGGGAATTCAGAATGTATTGCCACCCCCCCCACCGCCCCCCACATGTACCAGACACTCTGCTAGCGCTTTTTCCTACATTCTCATTTAATTTTCAACAGCTCTGATGAAGGAAAGATAAAAGGCAGAAAGCACTGAGATGCTGTCTTGTATTTTTTCAGGCGACAAGGATGTTTTCGTGTGCATGCCCACAGGGGCAGGAAAATCCCTCTGCTATCAGCTCCCTGCCCTGTTGGCCAAAGGCATCACCATCGTCATCTCTCCCCTCATTGCATTGATTCAGGTGAGGCTTAGGGAAATGAAGATGCTGGCCCAAAAACGGTCAGGGGAAGGTTGTTTATAGCTGGAAATTTCACTTCTGCTTTCTTTGGTCTTTTGCCTCTTACATTCTTTGATTTGCTTATCCCCTTCTCTGCATTGGGTTTCCGAATTGCCCATACGTTGGCTTCTCCACTAGTGCATAGTACTGTGTGGTCTCTTACCTTCCTATGTTACTTTTTGTCCAGACGAATACGGAACTGTCTCAGGCACGCTCATGCAGATGGCTAGGGTGCTGAATTGATGGGGGGATCCTGGTGTCCTGCTTTATTCTGGCAGGGCGCACCTATGATAGAAAAAGCGATGAGAGGCCGATTGGGATGTTGTTAACATCTGCTCTGCACTTCTGACTATATTTAAGGCCTGCAGATGGGCTGCTAGAATCAGAAATGAGGAAGTGTAGCCATGTAGTTAAGAGCTATCAACTGTGAAGAGAGAGAGAGACAGGGAAGAACGGTAAGAGCGCTAAATGAGTGATTGTCAGGGCTTTGTGCTGGTGCTTCATGTGCATTCACTACACCTTTGAGATGTACGATTTCATTCTCACAACAATCCTATTAGGTGTCACTATTTTGATAGGAGAGAGAGAGAGAGTGAGAAAATGGACAGGCTAAGGTTAAGAGCCAGCACAAGAGCATGTGGCAGGTAAGTGAGCCGGGATTAAATCCAGGTCTGCCTGCCCGACCGGCTTGGCTCAGTGGTTGAGAGTCGCCCTATGAACCAGGAGGTCACAGCTGATTCCCCGTCAGGGCACATGCCTGGTTGTGGACTCCAATCCCTAGTAGGGGGCGTGCAGGAGGCAGGCAGTCAATGATTCTCTCTCATCGTTGGTGTTTCTGTCACCCTTCTCTAAAATCAATAAAAATATATTTTAAAAAAGTCCAGGTCTGTCTGGCCCCAAAGCCTGTCCTCTCAACCACGCCGCCTTCAGTCCTTCTTGTAGGCAAAGAAGACATGTCGGAGGGTGGAAGGAGGAGGTTTTATGGCTGGGAAACACGCCTGAGATGCTGAGGGCCGTCCACTCCCCTCCGTGCCTCTCCCCTTCTGCCCTCAGGACCAGGTGGACCACTTGCTGGCCCTGAAGGTGCGAGTGAGGTCCCTGAACTCGAAGCTCTCGGCGCAGGAGAAAAAGGAGCTGCTCTCCGACCTGGAGCAGGAGCAGCCCCAGACCAAGCTCCTGTACATCACGCCGGAGATGGCGGCCTCCGCCTCCTTCCAGCCCACCCTGAACTCCCTGGTGTCCCGCCACCTGCTCTCCTACCTGGTGGTGGATGAAGCTCATTGTGTTTCCCAGTGGGGACACGACTTCCGTCCCGACTACTTGCGCCTGGGTGCCCTGCGCTCCCGCCTGGCGCATGCCCCGTGTGTGGCTCTGACCGCCACAGCCACCCCGCAGGTCCGGGAGGACGTGTTTGCTGCTCTGCACCTCAAGCAGCCGGTTGCTGCCTTCAAGACGCCCTGCTTCCGGGCCAATCTCTTCTACGACGTGCAGTTCAAGGAGCTGCTTTCTGATCCCTACGCGAACCTGAGGGACTTCTGCCTTAAGGCGCTTGGCCAGAAGGCTGGGAAAGGGGTGAGGGCCCTGAGCCGGGATTGGTTTTCTGAGACCTTTGCTTTTTCTGGCTTCCTGAGCACAGACTAGCTGTAGCTGCTTAAAGCGCAGAGGCTTGTCCCTTTGGCTTCCCGGCGTTGTCCCCTCACTGGGCTCTCCTTGTCCGGAAATGCTCTGACTGTGGCCTTTGCAGGCCTAGTCAGGGTTGGAGGGGAGGAGGCAGAGGAGCTTGGTGGGCCGCGCCCCGGGCGGGCTGAGCCGCTTCGGTCCTGCCTGTGAGGGTGGCAGAGCCCTGCTGGTGGTCTGCCAGGGAGACGGTGGGGTGATGAGAGACCGGGCAGAGCTCCTGTTACAGAGGCCACAGGGTGACAGGCGGATGGCTCGTTTTCCCCAGCGCCGATTTCCTTCCCGTTGTCCTGTCTTCGCCTTCAGGTGCTGTCCGGCTGCGGCATCGTCTACTGCAGGACCAGGGAGGCTTGTGAACAGCTGGCCATAGAGCTCAGTTACAGGGGGTTGAGTGCCAAGGCCTACCACGCAGGTGAGGGCCGCCGGCCGCGTGGTCCTCACCACGCGCACAGGCCTCTTGGCGCGTCTCTGTTCCTGTGGATCCTGAAAAACCAGGCGGTCTGACATCTTTTCTAGCTTCCCAGGCGGAGCTAAAGCGGTTCACTTAAAGCCACAGGAAGGAGTCTAGCCAAGAATGAGGTCCAAAATGAGACCGTTACTCCGGCATGCTCTCTCGCCCTGTGCCCAGCAGCCGGGGAGGAGTTGGGAGAGCCCAGCTGCCGGTAGTGTGGGAAGGGCACAGGCTTCGGAGGCACAGGGCGAGAGAAAGGGACTTGGGTTTGAATCTTGGCTCTAACATTCATTGAGAACACAGACCGGGGCCTTTATATTTATTAGCTCAGGCTCAGAGAGGCGAAGTGCCTGGCCCGTGGTCACACAGCAGGCAAGTAATGGATTCAGGGTGTGTGTGCAGTGCCCGACAGAGTGTCAAACCCAAGACGGACCCCGAGGGAAATGCGAGCTCCCTTCTCCACCTTCCCCCCTTTGTAGGGCTGAAGGCCTCTGAAAGGACGCTGGTGCAGAACGAGTGGATGGAGGAGAAGGTCCCTGTCATTGTTGCCACCATCAGTTTTGGGATGGGAGTGGACAAAGCCAACGTCAGGTGAGCTCCGGTTCTTGTCTTACCTTTCTGATCAGGGCCTGGCTCGGGGTGGGCTGCCAGGAGGACCAGGTCCCTGGGTTCCTTCTAGTGCCAGGGGGAAGGCGGCCCCAGAGGAGGGTCCCTGGTACACAGGCCACACTCTGACAGTGTCTGTGCAGCTGCTCCCAGTGTTGGCACAGCACGGTTCTGCCATCCCCCAGGAGGTGGGCAGCACGCAGACCACCAGGCTCACTCATTAACACAGCGCCGCTCACTCACGTCTTAGCGGTTGGGCCCAGTGAGGGGGGAATGAACCATCTTAACCTGCTCCCTGCGGAAGTCAGAGGCAAGCGCTTGTTCCCATCACTGCCTGTTACTGCCGGCTGACCAGCCAGAGACGAGTACAGCCGGCCTCCCAGGCCCTGCTGGTGGCGGTTGGGAGTCTGACCTTGGGGAGACATTTGGGCTACAGACGGAAGCGCTGGGTTCTGAATAACAGCAGCACTAACGCCGTGCATGGTTTACGGAGCTCTCCTGCATACACGGTCTCGTTGAGACGACAGCGACGCTGAGTTGGTCAGGGTAGGAATTAGTCTGTGCACTGCATTTGAGAGGACACGGACTTTATTTTTTTATGTTTTAGATTTTTATTGATTTTACTGGAGTGACATCAGTAAATAAGATTATATACAATTTCAAGTGTGCAGCTCTACAGTACATCATCTGTCTGCTGTATTGTGTTCACCACCCAAAGTCCAGTCTCCTTCAGAGCACGGACCTGGGAACCAGAGCTTGGATGCTGGGTTGGCTGTGTCTTGTTAGGGGCCAACTTTGAAGTCAGGCTCAGATCCCAGCTCTGCTGTCCCCTTGCTGTGTCACCTTGTACAGTTCACCTCTGCATCTCAGGCTCGTTGTCTCTGAAATGGGGCTGCCTCCCATGATGGTGCCTGTTACAATTCAATGAGACAAATACATACCCTGGTTCCTAGTAGGTACTAATGGTATCCCTTCCCTCTCCAGAGAGATTCACTAGGACTTTTTCAAGGCCGTGGGGCTCATCAGTGGCCTGATCCGATTTGTTTGTTTAAGCCCAGTATGTTTTTTCCCACGGGAACTCTGACCGAGCGTTTTTGTTCCTCATGTGGGTTGGAGTGGCCCCTTTCCTGCTATGGCTCTGACCTGGGCTGCTCCGGGGCAGGGAGGCCTGCCGATGGACTGCAGGTGTCCTGTCCATACTTCGCCCTGGGGTCCTCGCTGCCTGCGCGCCCACCCAGCCCTGCTCACTGTGGAGCCCGGCTCCACCTGCTCAGGATCGCTCCTCCCCTCAGGTCTCCGTCACGCCTCACGCTGCTTGCCCCTTTGGGTCCACAGGTTCGTCGCCCACTGGAACATTGCCAAGTCCATGGCCGGGTACTACCAGGAGTCTGGCCGGGCGGGCCGGGACGGGAAGCCTTCCCGGTGCCGCCTCTATTACTCCAGGAGCGACCGGGACCAAGTCAGCTTCCTGATCAGGAAGGAAGTAGCAAAACTCCAGGTAAGTCCCAGGCAGTAGGAGCCCTTTCTGTCCAAACTCACAACTTTCCGATTTCGCGCAGCTTTTATCTGAGCTCAGATGGAGGTTCTGTAAGCTACAGGGGTGCTCCTGGGCTGACCGTATAGCAAGGGGGAATTGTATGTTGGTCGATGGGCATTGCAACAAGCTAGGTTAGACTTTTGTTCTTCGTAAGATTTTTAAATTGATTTTCAGAGAGGGCGGGAGAGAGAAACATCCACGTGAGAGCAAAACATCAACCATCTGCCTCCTGCATGCCCCCTACCAGGGACCAAGCCCACAACCCACGCATGTGCCCCGACAGGAAATTGAATTGGCAGCCTTTCAGTGCATAGGACAACGCCCAACCCACTGAGCCGTACCAGCCAGGGCTAGGCTTCTTTATGCTAATTTATCTCTGTACTGTGCATGCTACTTTACATACTCAAAACCAGTCCTGCCTTGTTTTCCTCAGCATTGTTACATAAGCATTTTCTCATATTGCTACATAAGTTCTTTGTTTTTCTTTTTAGTCTTTAAAAAAAACTGATCGTACATTCTTTGTACAGAGCCTAGAAAGAGACCCATGTATATAATTTCCTTGTTGGATAAGGAAAATTGATGTAAGACAGGTAGCATTGTAAATCAATAGAAAAAGGATGAACTGTTGAATAATTGGTGCTGGAAAAAGATAAAATTAAATTCCTACCTCCCATACTGTACCCATATGAATTACCAATGGATTAAAGACCTCAAAAAACTGTAAGAATGGGGAGAAATACTTTATGGCCTTGAGGAAGGGAAGAGAAGTCAAGATTTTAAAAGCAGAAACCATCAAGGAAGATATTCTTATTTGACTAAATTCAAACTAAAAATTTATATATAGCGAGAGACACCATAAACACAGTGATAAAGGAGCCATTAGGGAAATATTTGCAACATACATAAATGACTGAGCATGTAGGGAACTCTGACAGGTGAGTGAAAGGCAACAGCTGAGAGCAAGAAGTTTCCTCCCTGAGTGTAACAGGGAGGAAACCAGACTCTAGTGAGCGTGTGAAGAGATGCTCACCGTCACGTAGGGATGGGAGAAACGCAGACTAGACGATGAGCTGTTTTACGCCCACCAGACTGTAAGCCCGGGGGGCCGAGATGTAAGCCCTCTTTGTGGGGATGTGGGAAAGGGTGCCTCACAGTGTGTCAGGAACGTAAACTCGTACGACTGCTCTGAAGAGAGAGGAGGTGATGACGCGTAAGTGGAGGATGCTGGTGCTCTGTGATTCGGTAACTCTGCGTCTGCATAGACAGCCGGTCACGTGTACAGGGATGTACAGGGATGTTGGCTGCAGCACCTAATAGTCAATCAGACTCTTCCTCTGTAGAGTGTTGGATAAGAAAACAGTGGGTTAGTCACAGTGGAATGATCTAGAACAGAGAAAAATGACCCAGTAAATCTACATGAATCAACATGGATAAAGCATAATGTGTGAAGTTGCAGAAGAATACATGTAGACTTTTCCTAAAGAAAGATGAAATACAAGTGCTTATTTCCAGTTCCCACAAAAATGACAACATAATGACCACACACACACACACACACACACACACACACACACACTTGCAGGGACAAGGAGAACAGGAAAGAAGACACCAGGAGGTAGAAATGTCAATGCATGTCTGCCCATTTATAAGGAAACCTGGCAAGCCCTAGCTGGTTTGGCTTGGTGGATAGAGCGTCGGCCTGTGGACTGAAGGGTCCCGGGTTTGATTCCAGTCAAGGACACATGCCCAGTTGGTGGGAAACCCCAGTAGGGAGCGTGCAGGAGGCAGCTGATCGATGTTTCTCTCTTATCGATGTTTCTAACTCTCTATCCCTCTCCCTTCCTCTCTGTAAAAAATCAATAAAATATATATATTTTTTAAAAAGCAGCACCTTTTCTCTGCATTAGCATAAGTACCTAGGAATGGAAATGAAAAAGAGACCATAAACTAAATAGTAGATCTGGAAAAATATAGAATGTGGAAGGCAAACAAAAGGCTGGAGTTGAGAATAAATAGGGAGCTTCCACCCACTGGCACTAAACAAAAGACGTGAGAAAAGCCCATCCAGAGATGTTGACTCATCAGCGATCACATAAATGCAAATTTAAGTGAAAGATTTGGCACGTGTGTTAACGGCTCTAACACGCGTCAGTGGCCTGGGGATAGCCCGCGTCCCTCTCAGTTACCCAGGTAGTGCTCATGCGCGGTCAGGCTTGGGGACACGGTTTTGTAAGTGGCTTTCTTACTCTCATTTGATATTTTTCTCAGCATTTTTTGAGCTACAAGGTAGTTCACCTCTGTAAGACTTTTACTAAATGGTCGTTGCCTTTTTTTTTACTGAATTTATTGGGGCAACATTGGTTGATAAAATTATATAGGTTTCAGGCGTATAGTTCTGTAATAATCATCTGCACATTGTGTTGTGTGTTCACCACCCCAAGTCGCGTCTTCCTCCATTTATCCCCCCTCTCCCCTCTCCTGCCTCCCCCACCCCCTTTCCCTCTGGTGACCACCGGGACCAATGGTCGTTTCTTGTCTCCAGGAAAAGAGGGGGAACAAAGCATCTGATAAAGCCGCCCTCCAGGCCTTTGAGGCCTTGGTGACCTTCTGTGAAGAACTGGGGTGAGTGACTTATGCGCGTGTTTCTGAACAAAACGTGACTGAGATCTTGTCCTCGCCCCGCACCCACTCGTTAACCAGCTAACGCGGGGCCACTCTCGGGCCACCAGGGGACCCTGCCTGCGTGGGTGTGTCCGGCCAGGCAGCCTGGGAGTTGGGCCCCTTTCTTTCGTGGAAGGCCCCAGAAACTGACAGCGTGAATATTTTGGGTAGTCGTCCATCCACCCTGCTTCATCCCCGTCTGGAATGGGTGGCCCCATGAGCAACTCAGGCCTGAGCCGTTGGCGTTGTGGTCATCACATGCCCTGAGCAGGGCCTCTGGCTTCACTGGAGGAGCCCCCTTAGCCTGGACCCGAACGGGCATGGGCGGCGGGCTTATCTCCCGGCGGGTGTGCGTGACGGGCTTGGAGAGAAACCAGCTTTTCTCGCATCGGGCCAGCCTGCCCACTTGGAACTCACTTATCGATTTCATCTGCATCTGCTGCCCGCGGGGCCGGGAGGAGCCTGGGAGCTGCAGTGACAGGCAGGCGGCGGCGGGCAGGTTCCGAGCACAGCAGCTGTGAGCATTGTGGGCGGAACATCGGGGGGACTCTGGACAAGCTGGGGACACCTTGCACTTGTTAGCCCTTCAGTCTAAAACCCTCCTCGATCCTCTGCTTCCTCTGAGCTGCGGCCATGGGGAGCGTGTGGTTATTCAAGGCCCCGCTCTTCACCTCCTAGTGTCAGGAGGAATGGTAATTAGGTTTGAAGCGACCTCCAGCCTCCAGGCCTCCCTGTGTTTAGGCCTAGATTGAACTGGGCTCTGGGGAGCCGTGCGGGACACAGTGGTGAGCACAGAGGGGCCTGCTTTTGTGGGGCTCGGCTCAGTGAGAAAGACAGACGCTTATCCGAGAATCACATAAAATGTATAATCCAGACTGTTAAAGGGGCTTCGAGGGAAAGGCCCACAGTGTTTGGAGAGTGTAGAACAGGTGGCCCCCCCGTGGCCCCCCGAAAGTCAGGTCATGACTCTTCAGACTGGTCGACCTTCTCAGACGGAGGGAGTGCCCCAAACACGATGGCGAACAGCATGAGAAGCAGGACGGTGATGATGAATATGCTGATGACGGCCAGGCCCCCCTGGTCCCAGGGGTTCTGCCAGAACTCTTCCTTCCAGAGGCGCCTCTGCTCTGTTAGCAGTGGATCCATGTGGGCCTGTGAAGGGGACAGCGGCACTGAGTGCAGGGCCTCCCCAGGCCCTGCCCCAGGCGCTGCTGTCCACACCTGCCCCGCGCCCACCCCCGCGCCCACCCGCTGGGCCTCCGAGAACCGCAGGCCCCGTGCAGCTGGCAGACTCTGGCGTGAAGGGGGTCTCTGGGCTCCGTGCCTCCTGTGGAAACGGGTGAGGGCTGGCACCCCCCAGGGGCCTTTGGGTCCGGTGGAGGCCACCTCTGGATTCCCAGAGACGTGAGCAAGGATTCCTCTCCCAGGCTGAGACCTACTCAGCTAAAGCTTCGCTAGTCTAGACCCTATTTTTCCTGCCTCGATTGCCAAACGTTGGAAGCGTTTTGAGAGAGCAGCATGGCTGCGGAGGAGCGGACAGCCTTGAGCTGAGATTTCTGGAAACTTCCTTGGAGGCAAGCCTGTAGCCAATAGAAGGGAGTCGGGGCCGAGAAGGAAGGCGTCTTACCTGACTCTGCTGTTAACCCTCCCGAGTCCTGAGAGGGCGGATGGGGTGACCCTGAGGGGCCCCGCTTTAGGGGACGAGCTGGAGAGGCCAGCAGGTGACCAGAGCGGTGCTCTGACTCGGAGAAGCAGCTGATGGGAGGAAAAGGTGTCCTCAGTGCCAGGTGGCCCTGCCCAGACCTCACTGCTGTCACAAAGGTGGGCCAGAGCCCGTGGCCTAGCAACCTCTGGTCGCTTTCTGCCTTTCACACTTACTCCCTCAGCTGCATTCTGTCCTCTGATGTCATGGGGGGCGCTGCTCAGGGCACACGTGTGGAGATGTCCTCACTAAGAGAAGGCAGACTTGGGGTGAGTAGGGGAAGAGACTGGGGTCAGGGCCCTTGCCCCGGCCTTCCATCCACCTCCCCTCTCTCAGGGCTCAGAAGCCCCGGGGCTGGAACCACCCCTCAGGCTCCCTCCTGTGGTGCAGGGCGACTGGGTAACTGCGCCTCCTGCTGGCGCCTCCTGGAACTCATTTCTGGGTGGAGGAGCCTCCCGTGCAGGCTCTGGGTGCTGTGGGCCTACCTTCGCCCCAGCTGCTTTGTGTGGTTGGTTCCCGCCCACTGGTGTGACAGGCAGCTAGGAAGTGGGAATGGGCCGGTGCCTTGGCATGTGATGCCTGGCGGCCACCACTCCACAAGTCAGGTGTCAAGCTCCTCTGTGCCAGGCACTTCTGCCCAGCATGAATCAGGCAGGCCCCCTCCCAGAGCTGACATTCTAGCGCCCTGTCCTCACCCTGCTTGTAGGATCATCTAGGACAGTGGTTCTCAACTTGTGGGTCACAGCCCCTTTGGCGGTCGAACGACCCTTTCACAGGGGTCGCCTAAGACCATCCTGCAGATCAGATATTTACATGACAATTCATAACAGTAGCAACATTACAGTTATGAAGTAGCAACGAAAATAACTTTATGGTTGGGTCACAACATGAGGAACTGTATTTAAAGAGCCAGAAGGTTGAGAACCACTGATCTAGGAGCTTTTCTAAGTGCCCGTGCCCAGGGCCCGTCTGGTGCCACTGACGTCACTCTCTGGGCGTGTCAGCCCCCTGCCTCATAGAGCTGGCCAGGTGATTCGGATGGGCAGCAGGTGCAAGGAGGCGGGTGAGGAGCAAGTCCCTCTTAGTAATCATGGGCTTAATTGACCCAGGCCGGCTGACTAATGCCCTTGGCCTGCTGACCGCTCCCAGCCCGGGGGCGGGTCCCTAGGATGCCCTTGTACTTCCGCTCCCCGTGAAGCTGATGCTTATCAAGAACCAGCTGTTTGTTCCAAACCTGTTTGTGGCCGTTGTCATTGTAATTACATAATTACAGTCAGTCACCGGTGACTGACACTATGCTTTCCGTCCAGAAGACAAAACAGGCTGGGCGCTTAACGTGTTAATAGTACGTGAAAAATGAAGCAACAAGGATAGCCGAAACCCCGGTTTTACAGCTGGGACAGGCACGCTCACATAGCCGGGGAGTAACTGCGCCGGGTGTGAACTCCGCTCCGCGTCTGAGCTCCGAAGCTGTGCGGACCTCAGTGAGTGGGGAGCCGAGGTTTCCGTCAGTACCTCCCTGGCCACTTTGGCGTGATTCTGGAATCACTCACCCAATGTTCCTGCCCATGTGTCACCTTGGTGTGGACGACTGGAAGCGTTTTGGAAAAATGCAGGAGGAGCTCACACTGGTGTCTTTTAAATTCTTGTTCTGCTTCCACGAAACCAAAGGAGACAGTCCCGGAGCTCTGGCCACACTGACCAGGAGACCTGGCCCTCCCTGCGGCGGGAAGACCATCGCTTTCACCACCTCTTTCAGTCAGTTGCTGGCAGATCAGAACATTCTGCTGAAGGGACCGCCATGCAGAGAAGTGGGCTGGGAGGGGAGACGGGGCGGGTGCTGTTGGTGCGGTGGCAGCGCCTGGCCTGGGCCTGAGGGGCCGCCCCTGGAGGAGAGAGGTTTGCGTGGAGACATGGAGACGGTGTCAGAATTAGAATTGGGAGCCGGGGTTCTGTGGCAGGCGCCAGGCCCCAAGGACAGGGAGGGAACTGTTTTCAAGGGCAAATTAATTTGCCTCAGCGTTTTATGGTCTGGAACTGGTATCACCCACAAGCAAATAGGTTCGTCGCCGTGAACATTTGGTTGTAGATTGCGTTCAGTAGTTAATGTTTGAGAGGCAAGTTGCAGGACCAAACTGGTTTGCAGGCTCTCCGCCACCGTCTGCGGATGAGAGTCCTGCACGGGTGGCTGCACGGCGGCGTCTGAAAAGGCACGGTGTACAGACAGTGAAACGCACGGGCCTTACGTGCAGACTGAGGCCCTTTTGAGGAACCGAGAGCACAGAGGCCACAGAGGGAGGCACGAAGCCTGACGGGCGATGCGGAGCCGCCTCCGACACGGCCGCAGTGACCGCAGGCAGGCGTCGGTGTCGGCGGTGGCTCGGTCCAGGGGGCCGCGGTCCCGAGGGGAATGGAGGAGTGTTGGGTCTGGCTGCGCCCTGGAAGGGGCGGCCTTCAGGTTGTCCCACGATGGGGGTATTGCTGCCGCCTCTCCATCCCACCTGCCCAGAGAGACCCAGGCTGGGAGCTGCCCACCAGGAGTGTGCAGGCTGCTGTCGCTGGCACAGCTCTGGGTGGGATTGAAGCCAGCCTGGGGCTTGGCCCGATTGGTGGGGTGGGGTGGGGTGGGGTGGGGTGGGGAGGGCTCACATGCGCCCCTTTGCCAAGGAATGGGGAGGAGCCAGCCCCCTGAGGACAGGGACAGTGTCTTGTTTGGACACAGCAGTTAGGTACTGTCTGGCCTGGAGGAGAAAAATGCAAATAAACCAGCCAGCCAGCCAGCCCTTTGGCCTCCACCTCTTGGCAGCTGGACCAGGAAGCTAGAATCTTTTCTAACGAAGAGGTTCAGCCCCGGCCACCCTCAGGACAGGACACCATTATTTTCTTTTTAATGTGGAACGTTTCACGAATTTGCATGTCATCCTTGCGCAGGGGCCATGCTAATCTTGTCCGTGTCGTTCCACTTTCAGTGTATGTGCAGCCAAAGCGAGCCCGGGAAGGGACATCCTTGCTGTGGGGGAAAACTTGCTTAAGGAAAAGTCGTACAGGGAACAGCCGCTGCGCTGTTGGAGCAGCTCCTGGATGGGGGGGGGGGGGGTCGGGGGGGGTTCCTGGGGACCCTCCAGCCGGGGAGGGTGGCGGTGGTGCAGGGACTGAGGGAGGCAGGGCCGCCCCTCCCGCCCCTCCCGCCTTCCTCCTGGAGCTTTCCTTCCGGAGGGAGACCTGGCTGGGCCCACCCGCTCACAGGAGGTTATTCTGAGACAGTTCGGGGTTGGGTGTTGGGGATGTGGGCTGGTTGGTGGAGGTAATGGATCAGAGCCTTCGCTGCGGGAGGCCCCGGCTGGGTGTGGCAGTGGGGGCTCTGCAGCCGGCGGGCTGGGCCCAGAGGCGGCTCTGCCACTTTGCAGCTGGTTGAATGTAGACAAACTATCCAGTGTCACTAAGGTTCAATTTCCTCCTCTTTAAAATGTGTTACTAGTGTTACCTACAGTGTCGTCATTGCGATGATTACATGAACTTACCTGTAGCCAAGGTCTGGAGACAGCGCCTGAGCGTGTGCAGTGTGAGCCCTCAGCGGGTTTTTGTTGCCTTTATGGCCACACCACCATCATTGTCATCATTCTGAATCCCATTCTTCGGGGGGGCAGGGTTGAGGATACAGGCAGATTCTTGGACTTCTTTTATTTTGTACAGAAGCACTTCCTCTCTGAATCTTCCATCGAAACCAAACCCACAAGTCCCTGGACACCAGGAAGTGGAACTAGCCAGAGAGCTTAGCTTCCCCGCCCGCCTGCCAGCTGGAGGGGGTGGTGGTGGCAGGGTTGGCATCCCCTCCCCACCCCCTGTTTTCCGGGCCACGGGCTTCTGCCCTCAGGCGGACAGAGCATGGGCTGCCCACAATGACAGAGGCATGTGCAAAGTGCGGACCTCTTTATGGCCCTGGGACCAGGGGGGACGGAGGGGAGGTGCCCTGGGAGCCTCAGCCTCCCCTGCCGTCATCCTGGGTTTGCACCCACGTGCCATGTTCTCTGGAAGAGAAGCCGGACTGAAGTGGAGGCAGGACATCTGCGGAGCTCTTAGCACGTGCCCCGCACCGTGACAAGTGCCCGACAGGTCATCTTAGGTCACCCCACGAGCGCACCCCGGGAGGCAGGGACCAGGACAGCCCATTTCCCAGGGAGAAAGCGCAGCTCGGGAAGGTCGCATCACTGACCTGCATTCCCACAGCTGGAGTGCTGGGGCAAGGGTTTGAACCGGGCAGTCGGGCACACAAGCAGGGAAGGGGCGAAGGTGTCGGGACACAGGTGTGGGCAGAACTGGGGCCCGGCCCCTCTCTTACTCCAGCAGTTGGGGGAGACCAGAGGCCTGAGCCTCTAGCGCGAGGGTGCAGGTTCCCGTTAATGGCAGTGACAGCTGGTAAGTGGCGTTTCTGAGCCAGCACCTGCCTGGGACACACGCGGCGTCCATCGCTGCCCAGTGGGCGTCTGGGAGCCAGAGCTCGTCAGCTGGTGCTTGACAGGCATCGCCCTGCACCCGCCACTGGTTCCGCAGCATTCCCACCTGCGTGGTCCGCCAGCTTTCACGGCACAGGGAGCGCTGGTCACGCCCCTGGTCCTCAGGCACGTGGCGCTGCTCATGCACAGAGCCCAGCCCAGCGAGTCTGATGCCCAGAAACATAGAACGAAAAAGCTTTTACTGGAAAGAAACAGGCAAACACTGGGCGGGATATTGACAGGCGCCCGCTCCGGCGGGGAGCGTGGGCCCAGGGGCTCTTGCCCTAAGTCCCCGCGACTGGGCGGCTCCTCTTTGGCGTGGTCAGCAGAACCCCAAGGCCAGCTCCCCCGGGTGCGGGCTGTTCTCCGTCGAGGTTTGGGGACTCTGCTTCCGTGTTTTGTTAAAAAGTGCGGGCAGGCCAAGATCCCCGGCGGTTTACTCTGTCCTCGAAATGGTGGCTCCTCCTTGGCACCGCGCTCTCGGCAGGTGGAGGTCCTGTGACCATAACGGCCCTTGTTTCCTGGACAAGCCCCCACGTGCCGTGTCCGGTTCCTGGGCGGGGCCAGAGCTGTGACAGTGGACTTGGTCCTGAGGAGTCAGGGCTGGGGGGCCAGGCCGACGCCCGGGTGTGGCGTCACCGTCTCCTCTCCAGCTTCTCGGTCAGCCCTCCGTCCTCATGGGGGGGACACAGGCCGCACCTGGGCCTTCCTGGCCCTGGGCTCGGGGCAGCAGCACTGGGTGCAGCAGCAGCTACAGGCGACCAGCAGCAGCAGCAGCACGGTGCCTGGAGGGTCGGGGAGAGGCAGAAGGCACAGAACTGCGAGGTGGGAAGAGAAGGAATGCCCCCCTCTTCCCAAGAAGCCCCTCTGAAGGTGTGGAGGGCCTCAGCCAGGCACGCTGGGCAGAAATACCCGAGGACCTCCTCCCTGTGGTGCCTCCTCCGCCTCCCGGAGCTCTGGTCCCTCCATCCCTGGGGCAGGATGCTGGGTGCCTCTGGTGCCAGCACCACCCAGCCCATCCCTTGAGGCATGTCCCCCAAGAGACATCTGCTTCCCCTCCTCTGCCTGGGAGACACCAAGCCACTCCGCCAGCCCTCCGGCCAGCACTGTGGTCTCCCCTACTCTGCCAGCCCTCCGGCCAGCACCGTGGTCTCCCCTACTCTGCCAGCCCTCCAGCCGCACCATGGTCTGGCCTCCCGGTGCCGGGAAGAGCAGAGGAGAACCCGAGAGCCCGACTGACCTGTGAAGAGGAGGATGACCGAGAAGGCCACTATCTCCACGGGCTCGGCCTGCGGCAGCCTCTGTAGCTTGAGCAGCAGCCTCTCACCCACCCAGCGCATCTCCTGCACGAAGTCGGTGGCCCCCATGCTGGTCAGCTCCCGGGTTCCTGGCGGCTCTGCTGCAGAGAGAGCACCTGAGTCCCCGCAGGCGGGCAGCTCCGAGAATCCACCCTCCCGCTCCCTGTGCCCGCAGAACGAGTTTGTCAGGTCTCACCCTCTCGCTCCACCCCTGGTGGCTCAGGAGGGAGGGAGCCCATGGCCCCCTGCTCAGTGGTGGCCCCCAGCCCCCTGCAGCTGGCACTGCCCGGGGGGAGGGAAGCTGGTGATGACTGAGCCTGAGGCCCTGCTGGGAGCTGCTCAGTAGAGCTGGGCATGGGAGGGGTCTGCCAGCTGCCAAGGTTGGCCATGGTTTCTATGTTGGGGTGACTTCACTCTCACATGGCTTGGTCTCAGACACTGGTCCTAGGTTTTGCAGTGGCCCTGGGTCACTCAGGACTGGGGTACCGGCAGGGAGAATGGGGGGGGCCAAAGTGAAGGGCCAGCCGTGCCTGCAAGTTGGGTGTGATGTGGAGCAGAGGTCCCTGCCCTCCGCCTCACCTGCGGCCACAGGGAGCCCCTCTTAGGACAGGCCCGGCGACAGTGTGCCAGCCCAGCCTGAACCTGCTCTCCGAGGCAGCTCTAATGCCAGGGCGGCTAACAGGTGGCCGGGGACTGGTGCCAGACCTTGGGCTCTAGTGACTGCCGCCGCGCCCCGGTGTCAGCCAGGGGTTCTCCGGGGGTGGCTGCCATCGGCAAAGCCCGTCACTCCATGGTGCCACCCCACAGCCTCCGTCGAGCTGCCCTCTGCCCTGGGCCTGTTCCCGCCTCCCTGTGCTGTGCAGCCCTTGCTTGAGCACCTTGGGGTGAGGAGGAACCCACAGCGACCACAGCCCGCCCGGTCCTTCTCGGGCAGCTTGGGCTGTAGAAGGCGGGGCCTCGTGCTGTGGTCACTTAGGACACCTGTGCCCTCGCTGCCGCGTCCCTCAGACCTGCGTCTCCTCCTCCAAGTCATCTCTCTGGCAGTTTCGCCAGCTGCCCGCCGTAGCTCTGTCCTGTCTTGCATTTGAAGCTGCCCCCCTCCCTGCTTCGGCCACTGATGTCTCCTCTGAGTCTCTCGTTCCGAGGATGAGGTGGCAGTGTTTCGCGGCTGTGGGAGGACTGGCCCCCTGGCACAGGGAGGAGCCCAGCACACGGGACCCCCCCCCGGGTGGGGTCTGGCCAGCGCAGGAGAGTTGAGGTGGCCTTTGGGGGTAGTAACCTTCCTCCAGCACCTGGGGAGTTTCACCTGCGTCCTTCATTCTGGAAAGTTTGTGGCGTGTGAGGGGGAGGAGGGGAGGCAGGCTGGAGACGGAGCCGTTTTAAGTGATGCTGGGGTGGCAGGCAGCGATGGCTCCGTGGGAAATTAGCTGCAATCCTGTCAAAAGCAGACCTTCCTTCTCTCAGCCCCCTCTGGGGGCAGCACGCTTCCGCAAAGGCGATTGGGATCCAGTTCTCAAAGGTGCGAAGACTCGGACTCCCAGAATGCCACAGGCCATCACTCCTGCCTCCTTTCTTTTACAAATGGGGAAACTGAGACCTGAGAGAGGAAGTGACTTCCCCGAGGTCACCCGGCCGGACAGGTCTGACCAACCCCCCTGTGCTGCCCCACCCTGTCTCAGTGGAGGCCTGTCCTGGGCAGCTTCCTCTCTGACCAGCAAGATAAGTCCGCCCACGGGCAGCTCACTGAGGGCACTGCCCAGCGGGGGGGGCTCGGCTCAGTGCCCTGGGCCCTTTGGGAGCTGGTGGGCTCTGCAGGAGCAGCCCTAGCCCACCCTCGTGGGCCCGGGACCCTGCTTTCACCAGGCCCGGCTCTCAGAGGCCCAGGCCACACCTGCTCTGAGAACCACCTAAGGGACAGATCTTGCATGTCTTTGCGTCTCAGGTCCTCAGTATTCCTCCCAGAGCACAGTACCTCTCCTGTGGCCACACTGAACACTGAACAGCTTTCCCCCATTGACGGTAGAGCAGGCCCCTCCCTAGCTCCCAGGCCTGTGGGCATCCCCCCTCCAGGTTCCCACCCTCGGTCTCATTCCAGGGGGGAGGGCACAGGGTTGAGGAGCTGTTCTCCCTCCCTCTTCGTCCACACTCGGTCGGCTTTCTCAGCCTGATTGGCCCCGTGCCTGCACAGCCTAATGTATCCATCAGACTTGCTCCTTAAAAGAGGTGGACGGAGGGCAGGGGGAGCTCTTCGCTGGTACTCCCACCCCCAAAGCCCCAGGAGGGCTCAGAGGGTGTGGCATGGAGACCCAGCCAGTCAGAGGGGCGTGGCCTCCGGGCGGGGAGGAGGAAGGTTGCCAGGTTGGGAAAGGGGTTTGTTGATCAGAAGCCTCAGCTCAGCCGTCCTCCAGGGATGTCTGACGTCAGAGAGCGCAGACTCCCGCCCGGCAGACCTCGCCCCCTCTGGGAGGACTGGGTCCGCAGCAGCAGCAGGGGTGGACCTGGGTGGCATCCTGGCTTTGCACGCAGGGCCTCTGGAGCCCAGAGCTGGCCAGCCTCGCCCAGTCAGGGCTGCTCCCTGGGTCCCATCTGCGCCCGGAACAGGAGTGGGGCTGCTGGATGCGGCTCTTCTGGCCTCAAGACCGATAAGACCGATAGGAGCCCCTGACTTTTCGGTTGCGGCTTTGCCATCTGCAGCCTGGGCTTGAGCAGGAGCCTCAGTGGGGACCACCGGGGCGCTGGAGGGGCCTCTTTCCTGAGAGGGAGGCGGCACATTCCAGGAGGTCCCAGGCGGTCCTCCCAGTGGGCTATTTAAAGCCCAGGCCAAGGGGGCGCCTGTGCCTGGTGCCCAATATAGCCAGCAGCCGTCAGGTGACCGCGGGCTGGTGCCCCCGCTGTTGCTCTGTAGGGAGCCCTACTGAATTTCCAGCTGTGGCCCGGGGGGAGGGGGTGCTCTGGGCTGGCTGCCGCTTCTCCCGGGACCTTCCCAGGTCGGAGGGAGGGGGGCAGGCAAGTCTAGTGGGGCTACTGAGGATTCTCCGTTTTCCTCATCTCTCCGTCTCAGGTCCAGCAAACTCTAAAACTGTACCTTCTGCCTGTGAACCAGAGGACCAGAGTCCCTCCCAACCCATGCTGGGGGGAGGGCGGGAGGGGGGAGGGGAGCGGCAGTTAGAAGCAGCCAGAGCAAGGCTTGGCCTTCTTGGACCTTCCCAGGGTGCTCCCCGGGGGAGCGGCCGCCGGCGGAGGGGAAAGTGAGCAGGGCAGAGAGCAAGGCTGGCCGAGCTGGACGGACCGGGAAACATTCCTTCGTGTGTCATTTGGAACAGACAACCTTGCCACAGAGTGGCCAGGCATCCAGACACCTGCCACTCGGGACACAAGCTTCCCTGTTTCCTCCTCGCAGAGCTGACACTCCAGCTCCCAGGGGAAGCGGGCGGGCGTGTTTGTGACTGATAAGTACAGTCCTTGATGGCGCAGGGCCCCCAGGGCTTCTGGCTCAGCGCCTGTCACTCTGTCAGGGGTTGTAGCCACCTTGCCCCAGGGCATTGTCTTATTGGAGAAAGAGCTAGAATGAATAATAACCTGAACGTGTGGGAGGTCTGTGTGGCCAGCAGGGCAGAGGTGCCCCTGTGTGCCGTGGGGAGCCGCCCCATGACACCCCTTTTTGTCTCGGCTCCGTCTGGCAGTGGGAAGTAGACACTGGTCCCTCCCTCCCCCACCTTACCCGCTGCCTCTAACTCAGCCCAGCGTCTTGTCTCTTCTGCCCTTCGCTGTAGGACCTGTAGTCTCCCCAGCCACCAGCCAGGCCAAAGCCCACACTTGGGCCCATCCTTGGCGCCCCCCCAACCCCCACGGGGCCCTGCCCCTCCCCCCCCGTAGCCGTAGGCCACGTTTCTAAGTAGACACTGCCTTGTTTGCTTTGGGGAAGCATCTGGAGGGCCAGGGGGAGACTTTAACCCTGGCTGAGGCCAGGGAAGCAGGAGTCAGCCTCCTGGGCAGGGCCACACTCCATGCTGCCTGGAGGACGGGCTTGGGCACAGTGTTCCCTGGTGCAGCAGAGGGGCAGACACTAGGGATCCCCTCTTCCCCCCCACAACCTCAGTCCCACCGTCCTCACCTTCTCCCCACCTGGCCCGGGTTGGGAGACTGGCCCCCTCACGCCTGGGGCAGCATTTAGGTAGATTCAGGGGCCCGTGGGGCTCTCAATGGGCCCCGGGAGGAGCACATGAGCGGAGCCCCGGGCTGAGGA
Organism: Myotis daubentonii; assembly: GCF_963259705.1. Classification (NCBI taxonomy): domain Eukaryota; kingdom Metazoa; phylum Chordata; class Mammalia; order Chiroptera; family Vespertilionidae; genus Myotis; species Myotis daubentonii. The sequence continues at coordinate 54,455,295 of NC_081855.1, read as the reverse complement.
CACCTGGTGGTCAGCAGGCCAAGCCCCCCCCCCCCCCCCCAGAGGTGGCAGCGGCGGCTCCGGTCTGGCACACAGATAGGCAGAGCTGCGTGGGTCCTGCCACATGGCGGGGTGGACCTTGCCCTGAGCCTCCTGGGCTGGGGAGAGCAGGCCAGGGAGGCGCTGCCTTGGTCCTGGGAAAGGGAGGCTCAGTGGGCAGGCGACATTCCTCTCCCAAGCCCGGCAGCCAAACCCCTCGCGTAAGCCCCTGAATGGAAAAAGCTTAAACCAATTTGCAGAGCAAGCAGGCACCCTGGCCTCTCGGCCTGCTCAGCAAGCAGGCAGGAAGCCACCCTCCAGGAGGCTGCAGCCTCGCGCGTCCCCTGTGCTGGGAGACTGCAAGCAGGGAGAGCCCAGGTTGGAACTGGAGGCCGTCGCAGACTGTGACCAAGTGCGTCCCCCATGGTTTTGTGGCCCTCCGTCCAAGGGCGGGGACCTTGCTGCTCCATTCCCTTCATCCCCACCCCCTCAGCTGAGGCCACTCACCTGGGATCAGGTGCTGGCGCTGCGGGTGCCGCCGCAGGTGCTGGGGAGCCAGGCAGCCCCGGCCTCTTCTCCGGGGGCCTGTCCTCGGCCTCCCGCCACCTCGCCTCGCTTGTCACCGCCTCTTGGGTGACCCAGGGCTGCTCCCTGGATGCCTCTTCTCCTGCGAGCCAGCGAGCCGCTCTGCCGGTGCTGACAGCCAGCTGCTATCTGGGCTTCAGCTTTTTTGTTGTTGGTCGTCCAGGAGATCCAAGTGTCAAATTACACGGGGCGGCCACTGAGGGGGGAGCCGGGCCACAGGCGGGGAGTCCTGCTGAGAACTGGCTCTGCCCCGGAGGTCCCAGGAATGGGCCCGGCTCTGGGCTCTGTCTCTTGCTTGTTCCTCCTCTTCCTCTCCCTCCTGGTGGGTGTGTGCTAAGCCACGTGGGCTGGGCCTGGGCCGGGAGCTGATGAAAGAGGAGGGTTCTCTGTTCCCCAGCGGAGATGACCCCAGGGAGGTTCCCGCTGAGGTGTGGAGTAGGGAGGGAGGGAGGCCCGCAGCACGCCCAGCTCCCGGCTCCTGCCCTACCCTCAGGAGGGCCTGGGCCTTTGGCTCTCATCCCCCACCACCCCAACCTGCAACCTTAGGCAACTCCCTGGCTGGTCCCTCACTCTGGCCTCTCTAGGGAAGGAGTAAATAGTGGGGGGAGGTGCCAGACCACCCAAGAAGCCAGCCCCCCCCCCCCAGGAATTCTGGGGAAGAGCTCAGGAGTCCCCATGACCTGGGAGTAGCCCGTGCTTGGCCTGCTGGCTGGGGGTGTGCCTCATGTGCCTCTGGCCTGGAGGAAAGGGGACCCTGCCGGTCTCCTTGCCAAAGAGCGTGTGCTGGCCGTCGCTGCACTCTGGGCCCGGCTGTCAGGGCAGGCTCCAGAGCCCAGGCTGGGCCCTTTGACATTTGGCTGGTTGTGCCACCCAGTCGACCAGACTGTGCCTGGAACAGGACAGGAGCCCACCCCAGCCTGCATCTTCGAGCCGTCAATGGAGCCCTTTGAGTGTGAGCACAAAACCCCAGTGAGTCAGGGCTTGGGGGAGGGGAGGGCTAAAGAAGCCAACCTTGTGGCCACACCACTTGGATGCCAGAGCCTCCCCAGGCCGGCGGACAGGCAGCCACTGTGCCGAGGTACACGCATTGCACATGGGTTTTCGGAGTGGCGCCGACAGCGCCCCCTGGTGGCCGTCTTGGCCTCCTTGCCGTCTCCGGCTGTTCAGCGTGTGTCCTCCGCTCAGCTGAAGGCAGCCAGACCGGCTTCCCAGGGGCGGGTAACAGTCAGCGCTTGTTCCTGAAGCCTGCTCCTCAGGGTCTCAGCTGTTAAAGGGCTTCTCGCACCAGCTGCTCCTGTCCCTGGGACGTGGCACCTGGACAGCTCTGCCTACACACACACACACACACACACACACACACACACACACACTCTTGCAGCTGGACTGGCCAGTTGTAAGGGACTTGATGAAGCTGTGAGGCTCCTATGAGATGAGTCTGCGATGCTCAACACAGTGCCGGACACGTAGCAATGCTCAGCCCGAGCTTAGGGACTGCCTGGGCCCTCACCCCTGTCTCGGCCACGTTGCCCGCTCCAGGTGCCGCCACGCTGCCATTGCCAAGTACTTTGGGGATGCACCCCCCGCCTGCACCAGAGGCTGCGACCACTGCCAGAACCCCGCGGCCGTGCGGAAGCAGCTGGACACCTTGGAGCGCAGCAGCAGCTGGAGCAAGACCTGCATGGGGCCCTCCCAGGGCAACGGCTTCGACCCTGAGCTGTATGAGGGCGGCCGCAGGGGCTACGGCGGCTTCAGCAGGTGAGGGGCCATGAAGCCAGCCGGGGCCCCCACCCACTGGAAACGGCTGGCATTCCCTCCCTGGTGCCATGGCCAGACCATCCTGCACCAGGGGCCCTGCTGGGGCTGCCAGGGCCTCGGGCGTCGCTGCCCCTCCCGAGGGGGGAGGGAGGGCACAGGCCAGGCCAGGGCTGCTCGTGCCCAGCCTGTCCCCTAGGTATGACGAAGGCTCTGGAGGCAGCGGGGACGAGGGCAGAGATGAGGCCCACAAGCGGGAATGGAACCTCTTCTACCAGAAGCAGATGAGGCTGCGCAAGGTGAAGGGGGTGGAGCCTCTGGGGGGTCCCCTCAGCACCCCCTTCGCCGGGGCTGACCTGGGTGCTATCCTGCAGCGGGCGGGATGCCTCACAGCCTTTCCTGTCATCTTCCAGGGCAAAGACCCCAAGACAGAAGAATTTGTACCCCCAGGTCAGTATGGGGGGCTATGGGCTGTTTCCAGGGTGTGGATGGAGGATGCCTCCTTGGGGGGTTGGGGACTCCAGAGAGTAGAAGGCAGAGTGGAGAGCCTCCCCCTCCCCCCAGATGAGGACTGTCCCCTGAAAGAGGCTTCTAGCAGGAAGATCCCCAGGCTCACTGTGAAGGTAAGAGGTAGCGGCTCCTCACACCTGCCCCCCAGCCTCAGGCTTGTGTGACCGACTTCTCCCCGCTCCCTCTGCAGGCCCGTGAGCACTGCCTGGGGCTGCTGGAGGAGGCTCTGAGCAGTAACTGCCAGGCTGCAGGTGCCACTCATGGGTGAGTGTCCCAGGTCACCGGGGCGGGGAGGGTTCTCCACGTCCTGTTCCTTTGGAAACGGCTGGAACTCTGGGTCCCCAGCCTGTTTGGGAGCTCCCTCCCCTGATTGTGGCCCATCCTACTCCCAGGGGTCGCAGCTCCCTACAGCCCCACCACCGGGAAGGCTCGGTCACCCCGAGGGGCTGCAGGTTGCCCAGGGTGTCCAGGTTGGCATCCCTGCCTCAAGGCCATTCCCACCAGGCCCAGAGCCATGTCCAGGGTCCCCCAAGAGAACCCACCCGGAGCTCAGCAGGCAGAGGGCTCAGGCCTCCTGACACCTCCACTCCCTCCCTCAGACCTGACCTGCAGGCCAAGGCTGTGGAGCTAGAACATGAGATGTTCCGAAATGCCAAGGCTGCCAACCTGTACAAGGCCAGCGTGCTGAAGAAGGTGGGCGGGGCGCGGATGGGCGGAGCTTGCTCAGGGTCAGGGTGGGAGAGGCGGCCCCTCCACACTCCCAGGCTGGCTGCCACCTCTGGCCCAGGCAGCCCCGAATCCACTCCTTACCAAGCAGCCACTCATTTGGGGGGGCCCCACTACCCCCCTTTTCCAGCTGGAGCCACGTCCAGCCAAGCCCCTGAGGACTGGACCTTGTCTGGTGTCCAGTTGCCTACGGTCGCGGGCCACAGAAGCCCGCCGTGGGAGCCTGGGTGGGGGCTGCTGGGAGCCTGTGGGTGCCTAGCATGCCTGCCCAGCCACCATCCTGCTCCAGGTGGCCGAGATCCATAGAACCTCCAAGGATGGGCAGCTCTACCACCCGGCAGGCGGAGCCAAGAGCTGCAGTGCCCAGGCCGAGCCCACCGAGCACGACATCCTGCCGGCCTCCCAGGTGTACTCGGTGAGCGGGCCTGGGAACGGCCCACTTCCCTCTCCTCAGCTACAGCACAGCCCTGCCTCCCCTGCCATCGCAGTCCTGGCGCTGGGGGGCCCCAGGCAGGTCCTCGAGCTTGTCTGCTCCGCCGCCTGTGGCTCCAGCCCCACAGCCTGACCCCGGGGTTTGGTGCTGGTGTTTCCCTCCCCATCCCTTCAGATCTCCACGAACACGGCCATACCTGGACCAGCCTTGGAGTGCCCTCGAGGGGCCTGCTGGTCAGCACCCTCTCTCCTCCTCACAGCTCAAACCCAAGCGGGTGGGAGCCGGTTTCCCCAAAGGCTCCATCCCATTCCAGACGGCCTCACAGCTGATGGAGGAGATGAGGGCTGGGGGGCAGGCCCCGCGGCCTGAGCAGGAGCCCCCCAGCCAGCCCCGTGGCCTCCAGGATGAGGAAAGCAGTGAGCCTGTCCCCGGGCTCAGAGAGGCCCCCGGAAGCAGTGCTCATTGTGGGGGCCCCTCGGGGGGCAGTCCCGCGGCCAAGGCCCGGGCCAACAAGCAGCAGCAGCTCCTGGCCGCTGCGGCTCTCAAGGACTCTCAGAACATCGTCCGCTTCTTCTGCCAAAGGGCCGAGAGCCCGCCTGCCCTGGCTTCAGCCCCAGGGCCGGAAGGTGCCAGCCCTTCCTGTGCTGGGGTGCGGGGACCCCTGGCTGCGGCCCCAGACACATGCACCGGGGAGGAGGCTGGAGCCCGGGGGCGTTCGGCCGCCCGCCCCCAGACAGAGTGCACCGAGGAGGGGCCAAGGTAAGGGCAGGGCAGTCCCGCAACCCTCTGGAATCCCTTTCGCTCTCGGGCCTCTGTGACCCACTTCCTGCCGTGGGCTCTGCGGGGCTGCCCGGCCGAGGGCACAGCTGGTACCTGGAGCCCTGACGCCTGCTCTCTCCTCGCCAGTGCCTGCCCACTGCGAGACCCGGGGCCCCCTGAAGGCCAGCTCACCCCCCCAGAGGGGACACTGAGGGGCAAGCGGCCCAGGCCCCAGCAGGTACTGCCAGGCCCCGGCGGGAGGGAGCCAGCACGTACTGTGGCCAGTCTTCCAGAAGAAGGGGCGGGGCCAGTGACAGGGAGCCCAAGGGTGACCCTCCACTGTGGCTCTGCTCAGGAGAACCCGGAGAGCCAGGCGCGGAAGAGGCCTCACCCCTCAGCCGGTGCCTCCGTTTTAGCCGAGGCCAATGACAACATCCTGGCCAGTGGTCAGAGCACCATAAGCCCCACGGCCCAGGGCTCCTGCCAGCTCCCAGCCCCAGGCACCTCCCTGAAGGTGGCTGCGAACATTGTGGTCAAGTGCCTGACCCCTTTCTACAAAGAGGGCAAGTTTGCCTCCAAGGTAGGCTAGTCTGCCCTCCCCGGGGCCTTGGGCACGGTGCGGGGAGGGCAGGGCGTGGGAGCCACCGGGAAGCAGGCGAGCCCGGCCGCTGCCCTCTCCCTCGGCCTGCCATGCCCTGTGGTCGTGGCTGTGGTTGCTGGGGCCAGAGCCGGGGTCTGAGCCCTCCGATCCGCACCCTCCACCCGCAGGACCTGTTCAAAGCCTTCGCCCGCCACCTCTCCCACGCGCTGGCTCAGGAGCCCTCTCCCAGGAGGAGCGGTGAGTGCCTGGGTCACCCCGCCAGGCGGCACTGGGGGCCCTGCAGGGAGGCGACCGGCCCTCACACTCCCCCACCCCAACTCTCTAGTGAAGGAAGAGGCCCAGCACCTCATCAGGCAGTTCTTCCGGGGCCGGGCCCGGTGCGAGAGCGAAGCTGACTGGCACGGCCTGTGTGACCTGCAGAGGTGACCGACTGCTGCCCAGCGGGGCCAGTGTCCGCCCCCGACTCTACCGTGGGCCAGCGGGGCCTGACTCAGGAATGGGAAGGCGGACAGGCCTGCGGCCGCAGGGCATCTCTTTCCTCAGGGTCCTTCCCCCTTCCAGCCACACCTTGCTGTGGAGATGGCCCCGGACACCTCCCAAATCAAGGTCAGAGGCCAGAGTCAGCCCAGCTTCCTATGTACTTGCCAGGCCTGAGGCCCTCTCTCTCCTGGCCTCATGGAGCCCCACCTTAGAAGGACCTGGGTGGGGTGGCTGCTGCCAGGGGCACAGGAAGAAGAAACGGTCCCTCCACCTCTTGTACCCGAGTTGTAAGCTGGGGGAGGCCCGCGCTCCAGGGGCAGAGCTGTGGGAAGAGGCAGCGGCCGGCCCTGCTTCTCGGCTCCTGCTCGGGAAGGCGAGGCCGGGCTGGGCCGGGCCGAGGCGCCTCCCGGAGGAATAAAGTCTGTTCTGACACATGCGCGCGCACAGGTTTTCTCTCGGAACTTTATTTCCTCGGCAGCTGCTGCCCCCAGGTCTGGGCTCCTGCTGATCCTGAGCCGGGGCCAGGCGGGCACCTCCCCCAGACGGGCAACATCAGCTCCCACGCTGAGTTCCCACGGCCCCCGAAGGAGTCCTTCCCAGTTGATGTCACTGTAGCAGCCCCTGCCTTGGGACCTCCATGTGGGCCAGCCGGGCTGTGCTGGGCAGGTTCCAGAACAGCCAAGCCACAAAGTCCAAACCAAAGTGACCTGACAGCACCCAAGGGAGACCATCGGGTGGGACTGGGCCCAGGGAGGGCCCTTCCTCCTCTCCTGCCCTCCACCTCTCCTCTCGGGTGAGGCGGCCACTAAACGGAAGTGTCGCTGCTGTGGAGCAGGAAGGCGATGGTGTGCTGCAGCTCCCGGGCCTGCGGGCACAGGCCTGTGAGGACAGGCTCCCAGCCAGCCCACCTCTGCCCCGCCCACACGACGCCTGGGCAGTGGGCATCGGCTGGGCCAGGCTCCGGGCATGCCAGCCTCCCAGGTGGTCAGAGGCCCTCGCCACTCACCTGCGGCAGCTCGAACCAGACGGTCTGGGGGCTGTCAGCGGAGCCGTAGTTGAGTTCCAGGGCAGGGGGCCTGTCTTCCTCCAGGGGGCTCAGCAGGTGGAGCTGCTGCAGGTCCCTCAGGGCGATGGAGCAGCACAGCGTCTGGGGGCAGAAGAGACAGGGCTCGACCCTCTCACGGGGGTACGTGTGGGCGGTGGGAGGGGAATGGCCCAGGGTGCCCAGCCCACCTGGGAGCTGGGGTCCATGAGGATGAGGTGCTGGCGGTTCAGCCCCAGGAGGCTGGGTCTGGGCAGCGTCAGGTCACTCGCTCGCAGCACCACGTAGACAGTGTAACCGAAAAGGGGCAGCTGGCTGGCCGCCTCTGGGGGTGGAGGGGTGACATGGAAGATGGGAGTTCTGGGGCCTGGGGACCTGCCCTGCTGGCCCCCAGGTGAGGTGAGAGGGACAGGGAAGGTGGAGCAGCTTTCTCAGCCCTCCACCCTCACCCCTTCCCTCCAGGGCCTCTACCTCCTCCCTCCTCCCCAGCTGCCCCCGGGCCCCAGACCCACCGATGAAGTCGATCTGAGCTTCCTGGGAGCTGCGTCCTTGCAGCTGCCTCAGCTCCTGGTCCATCAGGCTCTGGATGGCGGCCATGTTCAACTGGCCTTGCAGCAGCCTCGGCAAGTAAGCCAGCAGGTCTTGCCTAGGACACAGCGGTGGGTCAAGGCTGCGCATCCAGCGGGCGCGCAGTGAGTGAGCCAGTGGCTGCGTGGGTGAGACTGCAGATCCAGACACACCAGTGAGGTGTCCCTGCCCCTGAGCTTGGGTGGGGCGGACGGGCCTCCACTGCTCCAGCCCCATCTGGTTAGGGCCAAGGAGAGTCAAGTCAGGTGGCCTTGACCTTGGATTGTGGGCTGAGAGGCCCTTGGGGTGGATGCTGAGGCTGACTTCAGCCCCAGGAGGGACGAGAAGTTTCAGGAGGCGTGGGGGGCGTGCACACTCACTCTGAGGGGGCGGCCTCTTGGGTCCTGCTGACAAGCTGGAGGGCAGCCAGCCGGGCAACTAGGGCATCTGCCTGGGCGCCGACCAACAGCTTCCCCTGCAGGTAGTCTCGCTGCACCTGAGGGCAGAGCACAGTGAGGGGCAGCTGTGCCCTACAGCCCCCGACAGTCCTGCCCCCGTCCCTGCTCCTGGCGGGAGGGGAGGGAGGCCCGGAGGCCCCGCCCAGGCAGCGGGCAGCAGGCTGACCTGGCTGTAGTGGGTGCTGATGTAGGTGGGGTTATCGAAGTGCAGGCGGGTCTCCCAGCCGAGCCGCCGGCTGTGCAGGCTGGTCTCCCGGTCCAGCAGCACGTTGTTGAGGTACTCCTGGGGCCGCAGGGGCCGCACCAGCTCACCTGCACGGGGAGCTCGGTTCAGCGCCCCCTGCTGCCCAGGCCCCGCCCCGCCCCGCCCCTGCCAGCCCCAGGGTAGGAACTGCCTCGCCCGGGGCGCAAAGGTGGACCCAGCAGGGGAGCCGCCCTGAGTGCAGCCTGGCGTCCTTCCCCCATGACTCGCCTTCGCCTTGGATGAGGAACAGGGCAAATTCCTGGACCTCCTCGGGCTCCGTGATGCCCATCTTCCCACACAGCTCCTCCAGCACCTCTGCTGCCACCTGGGCGTGCGGACAGGCCATGATGGGGCCGGGCCAGGACTGAGGCCCACAGCCCCGCCCCTCCCCAGCCCGTCTCGGGTGGCCCCAGCTCACGGTGAAAGGCCCGATGTTGGTCTTGTAGCCCACGCCTCCGGGCAGGTGAACCAGGAGCAGGCGGAGCATTTTCCCTTTCTGCCAGGGCACGTGGCAGGTCAGTCCACCCCAGACAAAGGCCCTGGCTCCCCCCAACCCCCCGAGGGAGACCCAGAATGCCCGCCGCCTGCACCCCCAGTACCAGGAACGCCTTCATTTCACCCGGGGGCGGCAGCCGGCGGCGCCCCCCGTATTTGACCGTCTGCTGGAGGTGCTTCTGGCTGCTGCGGGCCAGCTCTGCGGAGAGGACCAGGCTGTGGTCAGCGGATCTTCAAACCCCTCCCCACGCCGCCGAGACCCGCCTGGGAGCCCCTCCCACAGGCACCTTGACTCCTGCCCGCGTCCTGCAGAAACTGGGTCACGTAGGGCATCAGCGTGATAGACGGCGGCAGGAAGCCGGTGAGGAGGCTGAGGAAGCTCCAGCCTCGAGCACAGAATTCCCTGCGGGGCAGAGAGCTGGGCTCGGGCTGCCGGACATGCAGCGGACTGCCCGCCACCCACCCCAGCACCCCAACACTCACAGTCGGGGGTGTCCCGTGACCTGCTTGATGGCCTGGCAGTAAATCTCATCCCTGAGGTTCTCCTTCTCCCGGCACAGCTACGGGCACAGAAAGGGCCGGTGGGCAGGGGAGGGGCAGCCGGGGGGCGGGCAGAGTGCAGTGGAGTGAGGGGTGGCGTGGGAGCTGATGGCTAGAGGCTGGGGGCCGAGTGGGGTGACAGCCCAGTCGGTGGTCATCTCTCTGTCATCTCACTCGGTTTAATGGTGTCTGCACAACCGGTCACTCTAAGTCACGGTCTCCACCTGCTTCCGGCTGTGCTTGGCCTGTCCTCCGCCTTCCCTGGTCCCTCTTGGTTACCTCCTTGACCTCTAAGGGCTGCGGTGCCCTTGGGCCTCTGTACTCCTCCCTGATGCTCTTAGCTGCTTCCATCTGCTGATGACCTGGTGCCTGCCTCCAGCTCACACTTCTCCCTTGAACCCCAGCCCTCCCCTCGGAAGTCTGGGACTTCAGACCTCACATGTCCGAAATTCCTCCAGCAGCCCAGGCCCACTCCTCCCCCAGGCTTAGCAAACAGCCGGGGCCTGTGGCATCCCTGGCCCCTCTCTCACACCCCCCCACATGCAATTCCTGGAAGCCGGTGCTCGGCTCTCTGCTGCCACCTTTTGGCCCCCGCCGGCACCGCCTCTCACCTGGCATCACTGCAATCACCTTTGCCCTTAAGCCCCCAGAATAGCCACAGCTAGAGCCACCCCAGCAAACACAAGCCACATCCCTCCTCAAACCCCTCCCGTGGGTTTCTCTCTCTTGAAAAAAAAAATCAAAGTTCTGACAATGGCCTGCACGGCCTGCCGTGACCTGGACCCACTGTCCGTCCCGGGGCCGCCTCCTCCCCTCTCCCCTCGCCCACTGGCTCCAGCCACGCTGGCCTTGCTGGTGCTGAGGCTCACCCTCTCGTGAGCATTCACCCCGCCCCTCCCCCTGTCCACATGCACTGCCCCGGGGCACACAGGCCTCCCTCCCTCTGCTCCAGTGCCAGCCTCTGCACTGGCTCAGCACCTCCCCTGCCTTCCGCAGGGCCGCACCTGTCTCCTCCTCCTAGGTCGTAGGCTCACTGCCACACCCCCGGCATATAGTAGGTGCTCAATAAACACTTGTGACTGATTCGAATGAATAGTGACCAAGGGAAGGGGGTCCCGTTCAGGCCCAGGCAGGACAGGACTGCGTCCTCAGGCTCCCGGTGTCTCCCCCAGGTCCCGGCGCGCAGCCCTCGCTTACCTTCAGCAGCTCATAGAGGAGCTCTATCTCATCCTTGCTCCGGGGCCTCGGCTGGTCCCCCATAAACTGCATCAGAACTACAGGCAGCACGAGAAGCATGGGGAGCTGGGGAGGGGGCGGGCCTGGCCCACGCGTCCCCACACAGGGCTTTCCCGCGCCATCTGATGCCTTGCTCTCAAAATGTGTGTGAGCCAGGTCGGGCGGCGGACCCAGCCTGACCGATGGGGAAACAAGGCTCAGGAATTATGTGGGTGCCCGCAGCCCCACACGGTGCACCGCCACTGCCTTCCGGCCCAGAATCTACACAACCCACAACGCCTTGGGCAGGAGTAGAAGTGGGCGAAGGCCGCCGGGGAATAGGAAGCACCCCTGAGCTGCCCTGAAGCGGCAAACTCCCGGGAGAAGGCGGCCGGGTGCCTAGGTCCAAGGCACCACAGGCACGGGGCCCAGGCTGGCCACTCACCCTGGAAGCTCTCCACAGCCTGCCTGCTCGTGTCCTCATCACTGAGGCTGATGAGCGACTCCTGGATGGGGGCCTGCAGGCAAAGGGGCGGGGCTGTGGGTCTGGGGGTGTGGGACCCAGGGGGCAGTCCACTGGCCCGACTCCCCCTCCTGCCCCCCTACCTTGGTGTACTGCACCAGGCCGGCCATGGCCTTCTGAGCATCTCCACCTGCCTGGGCCAGCCTGAGGGGCAGAGAGAGCACAGCCCTGCTTGCTCGGCCCTTCCGCCCCGAGCAGGGAGCCCCCTTCACAGAAGCTGAGGACAGACGGGTAGGGTGGGCCAGGGCGGGCCAGGGCACTCACAAGGTCTGGGGCTTCCGGAAGTATTTCAGGGCAAAGTCCTGCATGGTGTAGTTGTGGGAGACAATGGACAGAGAGGCAGGAACCTCGTAGAAGGGCAGGCCGCTGGCCTCCGAGTTGTCACCGTGTGCCTGGCTCGAAGGTCTGGCGGGGCCCTGGGAGCACAGGAGACCTGGTGCCACCCTGAGACCTGGCCGGTCTGCAGACCCTGCCCCAGCCCCGCCCGGCCCGCCTAGGGGAGCAGGGGAGCAGCTGCAGTGAGCACACCACCAGTCAGGAGAGTCAAGAGCCTTTTATTGAGGGTCTTCTAGGGCAGCACCAGACTAAGCACCGCCAGGGACATGCGAGGGGCAGACAGCACAGCCCCGCCCGCGGGGAGCTCACAGTCCTGGTGCAGAGGTGAGGCAGGCGCTGGGAGAGGGTGGAGAGGGTGGCGGGCGAGCCTCACTGCTCAGGGGCAATCGAGCCCTTTCCTTCCTCAACTCCTACTTCCTCACCTCCAACCCCCTCTCCCGCGGAGCCAGGCCTGGCTCTCTGCGCAGCAGCGAGAAGGAAAAGTCCGGGGCAGCCGCCGGCTGCACCACGTCCACAGGAAAGAGTCCCGAGCGGCCGCCGGCAGAGCCAAACTGCCAGCCTGGAGGGCACACAGGGACAGCGTCTTATCCACCTGCCCCTCTGTCCTCACAATCTTCTCCCCAACCCCCCCGCCCCCCGTGCCACCCTCCCTCGCCAGCGCCCTGCTGGCCCCTGGAGAGACCTGGCTCCAGATCGATGGCCGGCAGCAGCTTGATGAGGTCCCCGCGGTGGAAACTGAGGAGGCTGCGGTCATCGGTGATGTAGCTTCGCAAGGCAACGACATAGCCAGAGTCCTGCAGGCAGGAGGGTGGGAGGGTGGGAGGGTGGGAGGGTGAGCGGGCGAGCGAGTGGCCAGCCTGCCGGTGGCCCCTGTCCTACCGCCCGACCTGCTCGCCCTCCACTGGCCCATTCCCACCTCGGCACCCCAGAGTTCCAGGGGCTCAGCCCCAACCCAGGAAGCTTGGAGGAGCTTGGCTGACAGCCCAAGACCAGCCAACCCAGACAGGGCACCCTGGAGCGTAAGCGGAGGCCCCGCCCGCCCCTCTCGGCCCACGCTTGCCTTCTGGAGCTCACTCAGGAAGAACTCCACCATGGCCTTGATGGCACCTGCCCGGACCGAGTGCAGCACCAACTGCTCGCTCTTCAGTGTCAGCTCCAGGGTGGAGCCCCCCCGGCACTCCACGCCCAGCACCTCAGCAAAGCTGTGCACAGGGTGGGGGCATGAGCTGGGGGCCACCTCGCCACCTCCAGCCCCCTACCGGCCCAGCCCCACCTGTAGGAGCAGAGAGTCTTCAGCTGGTGGAGGCCGACGCCAGGGCCACGGGCCAGCTTGAGCAGTCTCAGCCCCCGGTGCGACACGCCCAGCAGCTGCACGTTGCTGCCACTCTCGCCCTGCCCAGAAGGGGGTCACAGAAAGGCTGCTGGGTCCTCCCCACCACCCAGGATGCCTTTATGTTTCCTCTGGGGCCCACCCCACTCCACCCTCCCATCCCTGCTGCAGAAGGCCCTGGCCGTGTGCCGGGGTCCAGGCTGGGTGCTGTCACGCCCAGCCCTACCCCCACCTCACTCACCGAGACGGGGAAGATGCGGGAGAAGTAATTGGCCCAGTTGTCCCGAGCGGCCACCACAATGCGCTTCTTGACACTGTCCTCAGTGGTGCCGAGTGAGTCCAGGCCCACCTCCAGGTCTCCTGCGGGCAGGGACGGCCCCAGCCTGTCCTGAGGCTCCCCACAGAGCGAACCCCAGAGTCTGCTCTCTCCCTCCGCGCAGGCCCGGCCCCCAGCACCCCAGCTCCCTGACTCCAGGGTCCCTGGACCATACCCAGCAGGTCTTTCATTCTGCACCGCTCGTCCTGGGAGATCCGGGTGCAGGACTCGGAAAAGGTGTCCCTCAGGATCTGGGGGCAGAGCCAGGTGGTCACCACCAGGGCCCGAGGCCAGAGCCCCCCACGAAAGCATCACACACCGAGGAGAAGCTGGAGGGCCCGAGGGCGGAGACGGAGCAGGAGAAACATGGGGCTTCCAAGTCCAGGGCCCCACCACCCCGAGCTCTGCCTTCCTCCCGAGTGCCAGCTGCTCCTCGGTCAGCGGAAGTAAGCCTCCCTGAAGCAGCAGAACTTGGGGGAGGCTATGGAGATGGGGGACAGGCATGGAGATGGGGGACAGGCACGGTCCTGGGAGCATCCAGAGGCGGCCAAGGAACAAGCACCAGGAGCACCTACTGTGTGCTGGAGCCTGTTGGGCACTGTGTACACTACCCTTAATCCTCGTGGCCAATAATGGTCCCTACTCACAGGGGTGTGAGGGCTTCAGAGAGGGGGCGGGGCTGGATCCGCACAAGTGCCCCACAGGTGCTGGCTGTTATCCTGCTCTCCCCCCGGGCGGGAATGCCCAGGTGTGGGTGCGCTCTCACCTGCTCACAGAGGAGCCCGAGGTTGTAGGGGTGGCTGAAGTTCTCCCGGGGGTAGAAGACCTGGAGGAGGGCATGGAGAGCGAGGGTGGGCATGGCGTCCTGCGCAGCCCTTTCCCGCTCCCCTTCACCCCCCGACCCCCGCCTCTGCCTTCCAGGCCAGACAGAAAATCCCCCGAAGTGGTCGTGGGGCAGCAGCTCCCCGTGTTTGTGTGTGGGGAGCAGATACTGGGGTTCCCCAGCGGGTTCCCGCACAGCCTGCCACCCCCTCCCCAGCCCTCATGCCCACCTCCTTGCGTAGGAACAGCCTCCAGGGCGCACTGGTGTAGGAGAAGCACACGCTGCCGGAGGCCACGAGTAGCTGGGTGCTCACCCCCTGATCTCCCATGGACCCCAGAGAGCCTGGCAGAGGAGGTGCCGGGAGCACCGGGTGAGGAGCGGCCAGAGCCAGAATGACGGGCTCAGGGCGAGAACCTCGCCGCCCCGGCCCCTGGGAGGCCCACCCCTCACCACGCCACGACACCCCACCGCACCCTGCTGCCCAGCCGCACCCCCTCGGCCCCTCCCCGTCCCTCGGCTTCGCCACGCCCCCGCCGCCGCGCCACGCCCCCGCCTCCACGCCACGCCCCCCGCCGCCGCGCCACGCCCCTAGTCCCATGTCAGGCCTCAGACTTTCCCCGGGGTCCTTGACCACGTCAGCAGGGCCATTAAATTTCTGACAAAGCTGTCAGCTCTGCATCGAGAACATCAGCCTGTGTGTGCCAGTCCCTTGGTGCCAGACAGGTCCCAGGGGTACCGGGCCCTGCCCTGGGCGGGAACGCGGAAGCTGGGGCTCCAAAGTCCAGAAGCCAGAGCAGCTGACGTCAGGCATGAGCACCCCCAGGCTGTTGGGAATCCTGCCCCCTCCACCTCTCTCCGCCAAGGAAGCCCACCGCATGGGGTCGTGGGGTTCCTTACCGCGGGGCTCAGCTAAAGGGGTCCCCGGGTCCCCGGGTGGAGGCAGTGGGGGCACGGGTGGAGGTGGGGGTGCCTGGGCGGTGGGTGGCTTCTGGCCAAACAGATGCTGAAGGGGCCCCTGCTTCTCCCGGATGGAGTTGGAGGTCCGGATCCGCGGCGCGGCCTTGGATCGAGGGGCCACAGCTGGCGGAGGACCCTTCTCTGGGCACAGCGCCTGTGGGGGCACCGAGAGCGCACACGACACAAGCTGTGTCTGGGGAGAAGGCCACACGGACCCCTGAGGCCTCGGGCTCCTGAGCAGAGCAGCCGCGCCCTGGATGGGAAGGGACGGGCCTCACCGAGGAGGGCGATTGGGCACCGCTGATCCCCAGCTTAGCCAGAGCCTCGTCCTTAGGGTTGTTTTTCTTCAGGAAATTTTGGGGGGGCCTCCTGAGAGAAGGAAAAGGTCAGGAGCCTGCAGGTTTCTCCCTGCGGCGTGTGCAGCGCTGGCAGGCCCCGGGCCCACCTGGATGGCTGTACCGGCACGGGCACGGGGCCTGGGCGGCTCTGGTACATGCGGATGATGTTACGGATCTCCCTGCTGGGCAGCTTCGGGGGTTCTGGTTTGGGCACCGCATCTCTGCCCTGCGCCTGCCTGGGACCATCAGGCTCCGCCTTCTGGGCCAGCTCAGCCTCCGCCTTCCCCACAGCTTTGGCCCCACCTGGTGTCAGCGGCTTCTTCACTCCCCGGGCGGGAGGAGGAGATGGCACTGCTGAGGAGGAAACAGGTGAGACCCTGTGCAAAACCGCAGAGCCAGGCGCGCCCCCCCACCGCCCGCATCCCGCTGCCCCCCATCTCCCTGCCACCTGCACTGGGTTCCTCCTCTTCCTGCTCCTCCCCTCGGGGGATCTGCACCTTGGCCGGAGGCTTCACCATCTTCACCTTGATCTGCTGCTGCCCTGTAAGTGCCCAGATGGCCCTGTCACCCTCCACCTGGCCAGCCCATCCGTGCCCCTGGACCGGCCACATCAGACTCAGGGGACAGGGTGCACCCGCTGTCCCCTGGCCAGGCTGGGCCTGCCACCCAAGTCCCCTCACCCATCTTCTGGAAATAGTTCCGTTTCTGCTGGAAGCTCCTCAGCCTCTCCTCCTCGTCCTGTGAGGTCTCCTGCGGGGTCTCCTCAGGGGTCTCCTGGGGGGTCTCCTGGCAGGAAGGGGAAGTGAGGGAAGAGCTCTCCCAGCCAAGCTGCCCCTCTCACAGTGAACCCCTCAAATCCCTGGGACTGGGGCCCGACGGCATCTTTTCTGCATCTTCCCACGCCCCTGCCCTGTCTTCCATCCCTGCAGCCCTGGAGCCGGCTGCCCCATCCGGGATGGCCTCTGCGGTCTCCACTCCTCACCCTCAGGCAGACACCCACCGGCTCCGGCTCCGGCTCCGGCTCCGGCTCCTCCCGGGGGGCCGGGGGCTTCTTGGGCTTCGGGGCAATGGCTGACGTCGCCTGGGCCTGGCGCTGGCGCTGCTGAGTCTGCTGCTCTAGGGTCAGGGACATGGCCTGGGCGGTCATCTGCTGGGCCTGAGGGGGAGGAGCGGTGGGCCAGGTTAGAGCTGGCCTGGCGCTGCCCACAGGCCTGACCCTGCCAGGCCACCCGGGGGCCCTGCCCACCCTCACCAGGAGCAGCGCCTGCTGGTTGATGAAGTTCTGCTGCTGGGCTGCCAGCTGCCTGGCGTCCACGCTGGGGAGCAGGGGCTGTGGCTGCGGCTGTGGTGGCACCATCATGGCTGCAGGGTGGCAGGTGGGCGGGGCAGGTGAGCACCGGGGCCAAGTTGGAAACCCTTTGCCCGCTGTGCCCCCTGAGCCTCTGGCAAGACCCCCCCTCCTCAGTCCCTACCTGAGAAGGGACCCGGTGCCCCAGCCCAGCCTTACCTGGCATGGCAGGGACTGTGCCCATTGCTGGCATCATGGGCATGGGTGCAGGCATCATAGCTGGCTGGTATCCAGGCATCTGCATCATCCCTGGGTACACTGAGGGGACAGGGCCCTCCCAGGTTGGTCCCTAGCTGGGCCCATGGCCCACTCCTTCCAGCTCCAGGCAACGCGTTCAGGCCCAGGGTGCTGGCCGGGGCTCTAACCCCAGATCCAGGGTCCTAGGCCATGCTCGCCTGTGCTGCTCCACCCCCCACTCACCCATAGGGTAGCTTCCTTGCTGCATGGGCCCGATGCCGCCCCCTCCCTTCATGCGGCTGCTCAGAGCCCTGGCTTGCTCCAGATCCTGAAGGGACAAAGGTCACAGGTCATAAGGTCAGAGCTAGAGCCCTGGGAGAGATGGGAGGGGCAGCAGAGGCCCCAGTGGGGTAGGGGCAGGGGTGGGGTGGGGTGGGGTATGTGTGCAGGATACTCACGCTGAGGCCTGGGGAGAGGACTGGCTCGAAGATGTGGTCCAGGTAGCTATCCAGGTTCCCCGGGGCCCGGGGCTCCCCTGTGGAGCCGGAGGAGGGGCAGTGTCACCGCCTGGGGCGTGGGCTCCCTACACCCCCATTCCCATCTCTGCCAGCCTCAGTGTGCCCACTCCCAGCCTTACCTGTGTGGCCCCTGCCAGGGAGTGTCGGGGCTGGGCCTGGAGGGGGACCTGGGTACAGTGAGGGGGCCTGGACGCCGGGGGCGGGGGGGATGTCCTCGGCTCTGCGGGAGATAGTGGGCCCAACTGAGCGGGCACCTGGCTGGGGGCAGTGCCGGCTGAGGCCAGGTGTAGAAGCTGCTGAGGGGGGGTGACCCAATGGAGGGGGAAGAGGCTTGCAGGGGTCGGGAGGCGGGGAGACTGGGTCAGTGGCAGCCCCTGTAACCACCAGGTGTGATACAGTGGCTGTGGGGTCAGGGTAGGGACAGGAGCAGGCGGGGACAGGGGTGCTGGGGCGGCACCTACAAGCTTTGGGGGGCAATGGGGTAGCTGTGGGGATCAGCAGGGTCCCCCAGGTCCTCGGTCTGGCCGATCAGGTCCAGCACGAAGTCACAGCCAGCCAAGTCCTGCCAGGAGTCCCCGGAGTGCAGTGACACGGACCAGCCACGGGGGGGCCCCTCCAGGCCTCTGGATGGGACAGAGGTGTGCATTAGGGGTGTGGTCAGCCGGGCAGGTGACCATCCCCGAAGGGCCAGGGCCTGAGGGGGGCCAAGGGTGAGGGCTGCGGAGGGGACAGGACCCTGGGTGAAGGCTCCAGATTGCACGGACAGGTTGCAACTCACAACCCTTCCACTTACTTGTCGGCTCTGACGTACACGTGTACTCGTTCACCTATTTAATTGGAACCCGGCCCGTAGGTGTCATCTCCACTCCTGTTGCCTATCTCCTCTGGACCCTGCCCACTTGCCCCGCCCCTCCCCCCTTGCGGGGCACAGGCTTTGGCCCTGGGCTGGGGCAGCTGCAGGAGGTGCTTGGTGGGAGAGTGGGCTGGGAGGACGGGACCACGCTCAGTGCTGGCTGCACCCTCCATCCCAGGCCCCCGCACCTGCTCTGCAGAATCCACCCGGCAAACTGCTCCCCCGTAGTCCAGGACTCCACCTCTGCCGAGAAGCACTCGTCTGCGGGACCGGGGTGGGGACCGAGAGTGAGAGACGGCGGCCTTCGCCCCGGCGGGAAGGGGCTGCTGTCCCCAAGGGGGCCCAAAAGCAGGACAGGAAGGAGAGCAGGATGTTGGGGTGAAGCAGGGAGCGGGTCCAGGGAGCATGAGGGGCAGGCTGGCTCCACTGTAGGCGGCATCACCATTGAGAGTGAAGACGTCCAGCACCATGCGTCCTCGGCGCCGTCCGGCCGTCCACTCGAGCTGAGTGGGGGGGTGGGCACGTGTGGTCTCAGGGGCCAGCCGTGTCTGCTCCAGGGCCACCAGCAGCTTGTGCTGGCACAGCGCTGCCATGCCGCTGGGGGCGTGGTCTGACACAAACCTGTGGGGACAGCCCTAGGCTGTGGGGTGGGGCGGCCGCTGACCCCCCACCGGCCTCCACCTGAGGCCCCTAGTCCTGGGACTCCACGTGCCAGGCCTCTTACTTGAGCAGCGGCTTCTGCAGGGCGGGCGCCGGGGGGAAGGCGCTGAGCAGGATGGCCATGAGGGCCCAGCCGCGCTGGCTCTGCTGCTCGCTGGGGTTGTGCCACAGCTGGGCCACGAGCTGGCTGAAGAGCTCGTCTCGCAGTCCCGGCCGGCGCTGCCCCTGCCTCACCAGGTAGGTGCCCATGGTCTGCTCCTGCCAGGGCGGCAGGGACTCCTCCCCCAGGAGCCGCAGCATCTGCGGGGCCAGGCGAGGGCAGGGCACGTGGGGCTCCGTGGTCCCAGCCCGCACGGAGGAGCAGGCCTGCCCTGTCCCCTCCCTGGTGTGTCACTCACCACCTTGTTGATATCCAGGGCATGCTGAGGGTTCTCACCGTCCAGCCGGGTCAGCGGCTTGTCCAGCAGCTGCCCAGGAGCGGGCAGAGATGGCTCCTGCAAGGAAGGAGGGCGACCCAGCGCCTGAGCAGCTGGCCTTGCTGACCTGCTGGAGACGGCACGGGGAGCCCGGGGAGCCCGGGGAGCAGCGCTCTGGGGGAGGGAGGAGGAAGGACTGGCGTGGAAAACCCTCATTAAAATGCAGCTTAGAACACCAATCAGAAAGGATATATGCACCCCTATGTTCACAGCAGCACAATTCACCATAGCTAAGGTTTGGAAAGAGCCCAAGTGCCCATCAGCAGATGAGTGGATTAGAAAACTGTGGTACATCTGCACAATGGAATACTACGCTGCAGTAAAAAAGAAGGAACTCTTGCCATTTGCAACAGCGCGGATGGAACTGGAGAGCATTATGCTAAGTGAAATTAGCCAGTCAGAGAAAGATAAACACCACATGATCTCACTCATTTGTGGAATATAGAGAACAACATAGGCGGATGAACAGGGACAGATCCAAAGACAGGGAAACAGCGATCAGACTATCAATCCCCAGAGGGAAAGTAGGGGAGGGCGGGGGTAAGGGGGAGAGATCAACCAAAGGACTTGTATGCATGCATATAAGCCAGACCAATGGACATGGACAACAGGGGGATGAGAACATGAGTGGGGGGGGGGTTGGGGGTTAATGGGGGGGATGAGGACACATTTGTAATACCTTAACCAATAAAGAAATTAAAGATAAAAAAAAAAATGCAGCTTAGCCTGGCCAATGTGGTTGAGCGTCGATCTAAGAGCCGGGAGGTCACGGTTTGATTCCGATCAGGGCGCAGGCCCGGCTTGTGGGCTCGATCCCCAGGATGGGGCGGGCAGGAGGCAGACCATCAGCGATTCCCTCACATCATTGATGTTTCTCTCTCTCTCACCCTCTCCCTTCCTCTCTGAAATCAGTAAAAATATATTTTTTAAATGAGGCTTAACTGCTTGTTCTGATTACAAAATTGATGCCCATGCACGCGGGAAACTCAGAAACCCTGGAAAAGGATAAGGGATAAAAACCAGCCCTGGCGTTTCACCGCCCAGCACAGCCAGTTGGTGTCTTGGCCTCTCTCTCTACTTCCTAGTTCTCGGCACAAACACAGCCATCCCCGCCCCCGCTGTTGTTTCTACACATTGAGATTCTGTTCTATGTGCGGTTTTGAGTCGCACCCTGCAGCCGGGACAGTGTCCCTGGCCGTCACACACGCTTTAACACACGACGGCCCGGCCCAGGTGGAACAGGCGTGGCTTCACAGAGTGAACAACACGGGAGAGTGAGTCATTAGGTTCAATGAATATTTTCCGAGGAAGGCAGCTGTGTCCACAGGCCCCAGGCTGGGAGAGGGAAGAGGCGGGGTGGGGACAGGAATAGACAGCCGCTGCCTGGTAGGGGCTACCATCCGGGACCTGTGGGCTCCGGCCAGTGAGAGCTGCGGCCTGGGGGGCCCACCTGGAAGCCGGTGGAGATGAAGGTGGAGAAGGGGAACTGGTCGATGTCCGGCGGCAGGGTCAGGCTGGGCCGAGCAGGAACCTCCGGGGGCTTGGTCTCAGTGATGCTCTGGGCCAGCGTGTGCTGACGGCCTGGGGACAGCACCGGGAGGCAGCCCAGAGGTGCCCAGGTCAGGCGCCCGGCTCTGGTGCCGCCGCCAGCCCTCACCATCACCCCGGCCCCGTGCAGAGGGGGCTGGACCAGGAGCTCCGGGGGCCGGGAGCCGAAGAATGAGGGACCACAGGGACGGACCCTCTCACACAACTGAGGGGCTGGGGAGGGGTCACAGGAAGAGTGATGCCCATCAAGCAGGACTCACCTTCCTCTTCCCTCAGCAGCACAGCCAGCTCGGCCGGGATCTCCAGGCGCGCCAGCTCCTGCCGGAGGGGCATTGACCCGTGTGGGGAAGGGCCCGGCACCCGGGGTCCGTCCTTCCCCAGGCCTATGACTTCCCTCCAAAGACCCTGGGCGCCCAGGGGCCCTCAGAGGAACACCGAGGGCACCCCGGCCCCTTTTCAGGGGCACGACACATGCCCCTGAGGGACAGGACCCACACAGCCACATGCGCCCTCAGCCGTGCCAGCTTCATCAGGTCCATAGCCCAGCAACACCCTCCAGCTTCCACCACCTACCATGCTTGGCTCGCTCCCGGAGGACCCGCCGCCGTGCCAGCCACACCAGTGCCCAAGCTGTCAGGGGAGATGCAGGTGGAGCCGATGTCCCGAGAGGAGCCACCTCGAGCCTCCCAGCAGCCCCTCCCCAGTGAGGCCGTTCAGCCGCCCCGCCTGCCCCGGGAGGCCCCGACACAGACAGAGGAGCAAGCACGGACCCAGAGGGGCCAGCTGCCTGCGCCCAGTCCCCGGAGCCCTCACCGGCCTCAGTGGGCGGCCCTGCCCGGCTGTCAGGGCAGTGAGGAGAGGGTAGGAGGGCAGGGAGACAGGAAGGAATGGTCTCAGGGGGCAAAGTCCAGCCAGGGAGGGGCCAGGGAGGGCGCAGTACGTGGGTACGTGGGTACTGACCTTTGAGCTTCTTTATGGCCTCAACTAGGAGTCATCAGACGAGAGAGGGGAGCAGGTGGGCCCCAGGGGGGCTGGAGGGGATCGGAAGACACTTCGGGCAGGGAGGGGGGAGGGGACAGGGGCCCGGGGCAGGGGCAGGGATGAAGGAAGGCAAATTGGCTTCCTGAGGCCCCAGCCTACCCTGGCCAGGCAGACAGAAGTGGGAGGAGCCCAGCCAGCAATGGCCTGAGGCCTGGGCCTTGTGAGGGTGGGCACTGTCGGACTCCACCGGCAAGATGCCTGGCTTCTACCTGAGCTGCCAGTGCCGCAGCCGCCTCACCTGCAGCCTCTGCCTCCTCCGGAGCAGGGGCCGGGCCGCCAGCAGCACCGTGTTCAGCTGTCCCAGGGCCGCCCGGCGCCGGAGGTACCGCTTCCTGGAGGCCGGGAAAGGGGTGAGGAGCCCAAGCTTACACCCAGTGCCTGAATCCTCCACGCCAAGACAAGAATGTAAGAACTGACCCGAGGCACCTGGCCAGTGTGGCTCAGTGGTTGAGCATCGACCTCTGAACCAAGAGGTCATAGATTGATTCCCGGTCAGGGCACAGGCTCGTGTTGCAGGCTCGATCCCCAGTGTAGGGTGTGCAAGAGGCAGCCAATCAATGATTCTTTCTCATCATTGATGTTTCTATCTCTCTCTCTCTCCCTCTCCCTTCCTCTCTGAAATCAATAAAATATATATATATAAAAAAAAGAATTCCCCAAACTCAACAACAAAAAGACAAATAACCCAATTAAAAAGCAGGCAGAGGACTTAAGTACACATTTGTCCAAAGAAGATACACAAATGGCCAACAAGCACATGAAAAGAGCTCAACATCATTAATCTCAGGGAAATGCAAACCAAAACCACAGTGAGAGGCCAGTTCACACCCCCTGCGAGGGCTGCAATTATTATTTTTTTTTTTAAAGGAAAATAAGTATTGGCAAGTAGGGAAGCTGGAACCCTCTTATACCGCTGGTGGGACCATAAGGTAAGGCAGCCACTCTGCAAGAACAGTTTGGCGGCTCCTCACAAAGCTAAGCATGGAGTTACCACGTGACCCAGCAATTCCACTCCTCAGACGGACCCAAAGGACTTGGAAGCAGAGACTTGAACACACACTTGCACGCTCATGTTCACTGAAGCATCATCCACAGCAGCCAAAAGGTGGGGACCACCCAAATGAGCCCCAAGGACGCGTGGACAAACGCGATGTGGTCCGTCCACACGAGGGAACGTTGCTCAGCCGTAAAGAAGAAACGAAGTCCTGATACATGTGACCACACGGATGAACCTTGCGAGCGTCACGCTTAGCGCAATAAGCCAGACAGAGAAGACAGCTGTAGGGGCCGACTTTCACGAAGGGTCTAGAACAGGCAACTCATAGGTGCAGAAGTAGGCGGGCGGTGACCAGGGCTGGCGGCCAGGGAGAGGGGGAGCTATTGCTGAATGGGTAGTTTCTGTTGGGGATGGAAACGTCCTGGAAATAGGTAGTGGTGACGGGTGCCCCCTCTCTGGAGGCTCCCTGGAGTCCCCGCCCTCAGCTGTCCTCAGCGCTTCAGCAATCACCTTTGGGGTGACCGGCGCTGGTTTACCCTCTGCCTCTGACTCCCCAGCTAGCCTGGGAGGCACCTTCCCGGCCTTCACCTCTGTGCCGCCAGCATCCGGCTGGGTGGATGGATAAGGTGGTCCATCAAGAGCTGTTGGATGGAGGAGCGCTGGGAGTTTATTAGGTGAGAAGGGGGAGGGAGAAGCGTAGGGCTAGGAAACCCAGAGCCTGGAGTGTGAAAGTCTGGCCTAAGTCTGACTCGTGCCTTTATTTGTTTATTTGTTTGTTTATTTGTTTATTATTTTGAGAGAGAGTGGAAGGGAGGGGGAGAGACAGAGAGAGAGAAACATGGATGTGAGAGAGATAGGATTGGGTGCCTCCCGCACCCCGACCAGGGCCGGGGATTGAGCCTGCAACTGAGGTACGTGCCCTTGACCGGAATTGAACCCATGACTCTTCTAGGCACTGAGCCAAACCAGCGAGGGCCGACTCATGCTTTTAAAAGGTCATTCTTGCTGCACAGTGACGAACAGACTAGAAAACAGGACACTCAAGGTGTCAAGACTGCAGGCTGGGCGGCCTGGACGGATCCTGAGTGTCCTGTGACTGGGGTCTTCAAGCAGAGATTATGGCTATGGGCGGGGATGCTGTAAGGAGAGTCCAGTGCTGATGGGATGGGGCACTGGGCAGGCCTTGAGGCCTTATGTCTCCCCAACCTGCCCCACCACCTTGAAAAGGCCCAGGGCCCCGCCCCACCCCTGCAGACCTGGCCTGGAGCCCCCGCACACGAGCCTGCATCCGCGGCAGGAGGCGGAGGCGCTGGCGGGAGATGCAGGCCCGGAGCCCACGGTGCAGGATGAGCAGGGCCTGGGCACGCCGCTGGGCCCAGTGCTGCTCCAGCTGCTGCCAGCCCGGCTCCTGCAGCAGGACCTGGGGGCAGAGGTGTGGGCTGGCGCAGGCCAGTGTGGGTGCCTCCTCCCTTCCAGCCCGGGGTGCCCAGGACACCTGCCACCCAGCCCCAGCCCATCTCCCGACCACCCAGAAGGACCACCAAACCCTGGGTTTGTCCCCAAATCCTCCTCTCCCTTCTAGCCAGGCCTGCCCCTTGGCACACACCCCCACCTGGGTGGTTCCAAGGTGACAGAGGGGCGACTCAGGCCCCAACACCTGGCTCAGGATGGCGCCACACCTCTCCCGGTCAGAGGGCTCTCCCTGATCCCCGGTCCCCAGGGTCCGGAACCTGCCGGGAGGACAGAGTCAAGGCTGGAGCAGGCACAGCATCAACCTCCCGCCACAGTTGTTGGGCACCCGAGCCTCCAGGTGTCCATTCAGTTGCTAAGTCATTCGACAATGATTTGGAAAGCACCTACTATGTGCTAGGCACCTAGGAGAGTTTTGCTGAATGGAGGAGGGGCAGTGAACTCCAGGAGGCATGGAGGGGAGGATGGACAGTGAATAGTGAAAGGAGAGAGAGATGGAGGGAGAGAAGAATGAACAGAGGAAGGGCCGATGCCAGGCCCGAGGTCCCTGGGAAGGCGGTCACCTCCACCGGGAAGGAACCCCAGGAGTGTGGGGTGCGGCAACAGCGTTTGAACAGGTTCAAGCCTCGGACTAATAAAAGGACAGGGTCCTCTCATGGCCACGTGCAAGTCCCAGCTGGAGGGCAGGGCCCTCCCAGCACAATCATAGCCAATGGCTGTGGTTGTGAGCTTGAACCCATGGTCCGAACACGTGGCCCCGCGTGCCTTGTGCTGGAGTTCAGGTGCATGTAGTTGAGTGGGGTTGGAGCTCACGAGAATGCTGTAAACAACGTGATCACGCCCCTACTTTGCCTCGTGGCAGCTGCTATAAAATAAAGACACGGCTTGTGGGCGCGGGTGCCGTCTCCTCATCAGGGAGCAGCGTCCCACCGAGACCCAGCTCTCATTCTCTGGTCTGTCTTTTCTCAATCCTTTCACCCCCGCCCCCCCACTCAGGATCACCTTTGACCATAACAAGTGGTGCCCGAGCAGGCCCTTTGGCCGTAACAAATGGTGCCCGTCCAGGGACTGAGTTCTGGGACCAGGGCCTGAGTTCGGGCTCCCCACACAGGAGGACCAGTCACTCTGGGGGGCCTTTCTCGTGTGTCCTGTCCCTGAAGTGCATGGGCCCCTGGTTGCCGCCATCCTGGAGCCCTACCTGGCCAGGAAGGTCTGGAAGGGCAGGCGCACAGGGAAGTGGGCACCGCGGGCACAAACGGCCTCCAGGACGCCTGCCTGGCGCAGCTGCTCGGCCACGTGTCCCACATCAAAGAGGCTGGGCAGCTGTGGCCGTGGGACAGAGCCAGTAAGAGGTGGAGTCAGGGGCTTCAGCTTCGGGAAATGCAGGGCAGGGCACATGGAGGGGGAGGGGGGAGGAGGGCAGGGGGGAGGGCTCTGGGCCAGGTGCCAGGGGAGCTCACCTTCCCGGGGTTGGGGTTGAGGCACTGGATGAAGTAGATACGGCTCCTGATGGGTGGAGGGGGGTCTCTGAGGTACAGATCAGGCGCCCATCCAACTCCCTGCCACTGGTTTGGGGGCACTGCTCTCACCTGCCCAGCCTGGCTAGGAGGTCCCCCAGGGACTGCTGGAATCGAGAGGCCAGGGTGGGCTTGCCTTGCCCTCCCCCGCCCTGGGGCTCTGCTTCCTGGAACAGGCTGCCCACCAGCTGTGGGGAGAGAGGAGGCTTGTCCATAGCCCAGCCTGCCCCCACCCCGGGGGAGCCAGGGGGGACCAGCCCACAGCATCCAGACCCTGGCCAGCTCAGGCCGTGGCCCCAGGTGCCAGGGCCTTGGGGGCAAGCCCCTTGAGCAACAGTGTCCGGGCAAGAAGGGCAGAATGAGGGGACAGAGTGCGGAGGGGCAGGGCCGGAGACTGGCAGGGGCACCTGGAGCTGGCTCTGGGCAAGCATTTCTACCACCGCAGGGTCAAGGTGATCCCGGTTTCTGTTTAAAAATTTGTGAACCTGCAAAAGACAACATGGGGAAGGGGGGAAGCCAAGGGTGTGGAGGCCGGTCCCTTTGCCAAATATTCTTCCTCTCCCCTCGGAGTTAAAGGCCGCCTTTGTCTCTTTAAGCAGCTGTGCTGGGAACACTGGAAACCCACACACAAAACAATAAAACCGGACTCTTATCTCACACCAGGCACAAAAGTTAACTCCAAACGGATGGATCAAAGGCCTAATGAAAGACCTGGAATGTGAAACGCTAAGAAGAAAACAGGGAGAAAGCGTCATGACACTGGACTTGGCAATGACTTCCCGAACATAACACCAGAGGCACAGACACCAAAAGAAAAAAGTAGTTCAATTCGATTTCAGCACAATTAGAAACTTTTGTGCATCAAAAACTACTGTTTAGAGAGCAAAGAGACAACCCACAGAATGGGAGGAAATACTGCAGAGCAGGTAAGGGATTACTATCCAGAGCTCCTCCAACTCAACAAGAAAAAGGCAACTCGATTCAAAAACGGGCAAAGGCCTTGAGCAGACATTTCTCCGAAGCTGTGCCAACAGCCCGGGCGCGCATGGAAAGACCCTCAACCTCACTCACTGGTCACTGGGGAAACGCAAATAAAACCACAGTGAGATCCAGTTCCACACCCAGCAGGATGGCTATAACTGTTTTAAATGGAAAATAACACGTTTTGGCAAGGAGGGAGGGAAACCGGAACCCTCCTCCACGCTGGTGGGAACATAAAATGGTGCAGCCGCTGAGGAAAAACCACTTGGCGGCTCCTCAAACATCTACACAGAGAACAGCCCTAAGATCCAGCCATTCTAATTCTAGGTAGAGACCGAACAGATACTTGCACACCGTGTTCACAGAGGCATTAGTCACCACAGCCGAAACGTAGAAGCAACTCAAGTGTCCACACTCAGATGAAAGGTAGACAAAGGGCTGTCTGTGCACACAATGCAATCTCATTCCGCCATAAAAGGAAGGTGACCGACACATGCTGCAATGTGGACGAGCCCCAGAAACATGCTTAGTGTGATAAGTGAGACATGAAAGGGGTGTGTGTGTGTGTGTGTGTGTGTGTGTGTGTGTTGATTCCATTTGTATGAGATACCTAGTATAGGCAACTTTATAGACAGAAAGTCTGATACCAGGGGCTGGGGGGTCGGGGATGGGGAGTTCGTGTGTTTAATGGGTACAGAGTTTCTGTTTGGGACAATGGAAAATTTCTGGAGCCCAACCAGTGTGGCTCAGTGGTTGAGCGTTGACCTATGAACCAGGAGGTCATGGTTCCATTCCCAGTCAGGGCATATACCTGGGTTTTGGGCTCAATCCCCAGTGTGGGGCAGCTGATCAATGATTCTCTCTCATCATTGATGTTTCTCTCTCTCTCTCTCCCTTCCTCTGTGAAATTTAAAAAAAAAAAAAATTCTGGAAGTGGACAATGGTGATGGCTGCACAATAATGTGAATGTACTTAAAGCCACTGAATCATACCCTTAAAAATGGTTAAGGTGGTAAAATGTATGTAATGTATAGTTTACGACATTTTTAAGGCCACCTTGGTCATGTGCCCAGCTCCTTTCTACACCCTGGGGTCTGTTTGGGGCTCTGAATTCTGTCCCATGGGTGGCTCTGCTTCTTGTGAGCACCATACTCGTTTAATTACTGGAGCTTGGAAATACGTTTTAATATCTGTTAGAACAAACTCCTCCATAACCTTTTGCTTTTCAATCTTTTCTTGGCTATTCTCATGCATTTCTTTTCCAGATGATACTTTAGAATAATTTCATCAAAATCCATTCCTCCTCCTCCCAAGGGGGTATTGTCTGGAACTGCACTACTTTTATCGATCAAATGGGAAAGAATGGACAATATTAAGGCTCCCCAAAATGAACATGGTTTGTCCCTCCATTTATATATATTTTTATTCTTTTTTTCTGTCCCTCCATGTTTTATTTATTTTTTATTCTAGAGAGGAAGGGAGAGGGAGAGAGAGAGAAACATCAATGATGAGAGAGAATCATTGATTGGCTGCCTTTTACACGCCCCCTACAACCAGCCTGCAACCAGCATGTGCCCTGACTGGGAATTGAACCATGGCCTCCGGGTTCATGGGTTGACACTCAACTACTGAGCCACACCAGCCGGGCTGTCCTTCCATTTTTAAATCTTTTGTGACTTCAATAGAGTTTTGTATTTTCTCTATTCAATCGCCATGTGTCTCTCTCTGATGTGGCTGTTTTGGAGCTGTAGTTGACATGCTCCTTTTGTTTCTTGTCTGGGTTAGCTCTGGGGTAGTTTGTGTTTTTTCTTCTACAACAAAGATGGCCAAGCCTTGGAAGGGGCCTCCCATCCCCCACTCCTGTCACCTGTCTGTCAGGTGGCTCAGCTCCGAAAGAAACACCAGGGTCCCAGTGCCCTCCCAGTCCCCCACCCCCATACCTGGTAGGAGACGGTCCCTGCGTAGTGCCGCACGGTGAAGATAGGAAGGGGCAGCTGGGGCTTGGCGTAGCATGGGTGATCACCATGGTGATAGTGGCACTTCTGCAGGAAGGTGTGGTCGGTGGCCTGACAAGAGAGATGGCTCCCTCAGGCCCTGCTTCCCTGCCCCGTGCCCAGGTGCCACAGTGAACCGAAGCGGCCTCGCTGCGAATCTGAGCCCCTGCGAAGGGCGCCTCTCTCGCTCCCAGGGACTGTTTGGACAACAAAGTGCTGTTTGAGAAAGACACAGCTCCTCACACACGGAAACTGCCCCCGTCAATAAACACCGATCACTTTAAAGGTGCGGGGACCTTAAGACAGGTGCGGAGCACACCTGCGGGCACGCACAGCTGCAGGTGTTTCTACACCAGTCCTTTTTTTTTTTTTTTTTAATTGATTTCAGAGAGGAAGGGAGACGGAGAGAGAAACACTGATGTGAGAGAAAAATCCATTGGTTGCCTTCCCTACGCACCCTGACTGGGGATTGAATCTGCAACCTGGGTGTGTGCCCTGACTGGGGATTGAACCCGTGACCTTTTGGTGTACAGAACGACGCTCCAACCGTGCCACACCGGCCAGGCCTACATATTAATACTTTCATATTAAGATTATATTGATCAATGAAATATCACGTTCGAGTACTTCATCATTGTTTTTCATCATTATTTTCAGCCTCGAATGAAATGGGAAAATGGGAAGGCGTCCTTATATGCGGGGTCATGGTGTATTTAGCTTAAACGGCCTCACATGCCAGAGGAGGCCCAAGCTGCACACGTGCTCTCGTGGCCCTGCACATCCATGCACCGAGCCATGCAGGTGTGGCTTAACGTATGCGTGTGTGTTAATACTTCTTTCCTGCTACACTGCAGACTCTAAGGGAGGGGCTGGGTTATTTTTGCTCACCTTTTTATCCCTAGCACAATTCCTGTCACAGATATGCATGCATTTAACATTTAGTGCCCCCTTAACCATGTGCCAGGCGCTGAGACAGGGCTGAAACCCTTCGAGGAGGGCCCAGTCTCTCTCAGGAGGGTCAGTGAGTAAATATACAACGGAATTGCCATGGACACAAGCGCTATCCATGATAAGGAAGGCAACCTGAGAGCAGCAGGGAGCTGAGGTCGGTGGGTGGAAGGCAGTACAGTATTTGCTCACTTCCCAGGAGCCCTGCTCAGTCCCCTCCTCCGTGCCCCTCAGGCATGATGGCCTCCTTCTGCAGCGAGGACTGAGGAACCTCAGAGAGGTCAGACCTCTTGCTCAAGGTCACCCAGCACAGGGTCTGAACCCCGTTTGGCCACTGCCTTCCCAAGCTGCACAGGGGTGTGAGCAGGGTCTCTGGACCCCATCACCTTATTGCTCCCCCCTCCTTGTCCTGCCACAGGGGGCTCACCTGGGACAGCCATGTCTGGGCATCCAGGATACGCAGGAGGCTCTGGGGCTGTTCTACCAGGAGGTCCAGGCAGGATTCCCTCGGAGGCTGGGGGATGGGCACCCAGGGCAGCGACTCTCGCCGACACTCCTCCTGGGAACAGCCAGCACTTGGCCGTTTGTGGAGCCCACCCACATTCATGGGCGACCTCATCTGAGCCAGAGCAGGGGTGGCCTTCCCATTTTACAGATGAGAAAACTGAGGTTCAGAAGGACTGAGACAGCCCATAGCAAGCGGGTGTTGGGGTAGAGCTCTCAGTGCAGTGCCCGCCCTTAGCAGAGATGGCCTCTGTTCTGAGTGCCCCTCACCTCCTCCTGGGCCAGCAGCATCTGGCTGGAGAAGAGCTGCAGATGCTCGCTGGCAAGGTTGTTGCACAGTTGCTCTAGGCCATTCACCCGCAGTGCCTGGGGGCACGTGGGCAGTGAGGTGGGCACCCACCTGAGATGAGGGCACTGGGCAGGGGTGGGGGGTGGGCACACAGGGATCCCCCTCCCACAGGGCTGCCTGCATTCTCCCCAGCATTCAGGGAGGAGCAGTGCCCCAGGGCTAATGGTGCATCCTACAGGGTCAAGTGCAAAGGCCACACAGTCAGGCCTCCCTCTAGGATTCCACACCCCTGCCCTCAGCCTCAGCATGAGCCACAGACACCCTGTGGTCTGGAAGACTCCTTTGCCTACGACCTAGCTTGCTGGCTATCAGAATCCCACATCCTCATAAGCAGGGCTCCAGGCTGCCGCCTCCAAGAAGCCTTCCGATATTCCTCCTGTAGGGATTACAGACTGCTTCCTGTGTGCACCCCAGCAGAGCCCCCACTTCTGGTAGCTTTGAACAGAGGGTGTTGACACGCTCTAAAACACACAAGAGCACACATGCACACGGGCACACACACACCTGTCATGGTCACCAAGGACACACTGGAGGGGCGGGCAGTGAAAGGCTGGGGCTGCCTCTTGTTCTAGCCCCTCCTCCCTGCCCTGAGGAGGCAGGATCCCCTGGGAAGGGGTGGAGAGCTTGTGGAAGTCAGGGTGACCGGAGGGCCCTTGGTGCATGGGAGGTGAGGCCACGGGCTGCCCCTTCCTGGGGCCTTTATCTCCCGCTGCCCTAAGGTGACGTCAGGCCTGGACCGAGCAGGGCAGAATGGCTGCCCCTACGGAATGTGCGGCTGACTCACGAACCCTCTTCGGGCTTGGCAGGCCAGTAGTTCACCAATGCCCCTCCCAGGGACGCTGGCGCTGCTGGGGCCCCCAGAAATAATCAGGATGAAGTGGGCACCCTGTCCTGGGCCCCACCGCCAGGGGTGACCTCAAAACCATAGACGTCCACGACAGTGATGGTGTTCGTGCTGCCTCCCTCCCCGGGTGGGGCCAGCCGCGTGTTGGTCCTCCTCAGGAGCCAGGCGAAGAGCCGCGAGTACAGGGCCTTGGCCAGGGCGTCCCTGTGGGCACGGGGTGTGAGCCGCGTGCAGCAGCGTGCCCGGCGAGGCTATGGCTCTCTCTTGCCCCCAGGGCACCTGGCATCAATGGCCCTCTCCAGGGGCAGGGATCTTGAGGCCGGGCCGTAGGGCGTCTCCTGGGGGCAGAGGGTGTGCACATGGCATGTCAGGCCGAGGCCCACATGGGCACTCAGCCAGCCATCGGGTGGTCCAGCCGTGCCCACGCCTCCCCGGAACCCTCGAGCTCACCGTGACGCATCTGGTGACGGCCCCCTCCAGGCGCTCGGGCGGCACCCGCAGCAGCCGGGCTGCGGTGTGGATCTCGGCCCAGCTGGACACGGCAGCCACCTCCTGGGACTCCCTCTGGACAGAGGAGGAGGGAGCAGGGAGCGCTCTGCTCGGGCAGCGGCCACGTCCCACAGGGCGGAGGCCGGGCCTTGCTCTGCAGGGCAGCTGCCCCGTTACCCAAAGGTGCATGGGTGGGTCTGGGCCGCAGGAGCCCGCTCTAGAGTCCAAGGGCCCTGAGTGCGAGTCCTGACTTCACCTCTTCACTAGCTGACCCGCCTCACAAGTCTCTTTCCTGTCTGAACCGCTACTGTCTTATTGCAAAAGGGGAAGCACGCCCCTTATATTGTGGAGAGCGGCTCCCACTGGCTGAATGATATGGGCTCGGGAGGTGCAGCAAGTAAACAAAGCTTGATCAGGTGCATGTCATTGAGTAGATTCGAAACCCACGAGAACGCCGTAAACATCTTGATCGGGCCTTTACTTTGCCTCCTGGAATCTGGCTATAAGACAAAGACTCGGCCAAGCTGTGGCGCTGTCTCTCCATCAGAGAAGGCAGCGTCCTGCCGAGCCCCAGCTTTATCCTCTTGTCTGTCTTTTCTAATCCTTCACGGCCCCCCCTCAGGTTCACCCATGGCCGAGCTGGCGCGGCACCCTTATGTTCCAGGGTTGTCCTGAGAACCGACTTAGAAAACAGATGTACAGCGGTTCACACCGCGCCTGGTACTTAACAGCCACTCAGGGGGTACCAGGTGTGCTTCCTGCGGGTGGCAGCGGCACCGATGCCGAAACTCCAGGTCTGTTGCCCATCTGGACGGTGGGGGTCTGCCTGCTTTCCAGGGCAGCTGGGAGGCCCGAGGCTGGCCCAGGGCGGTGCAGACACACACACACACACACACACACACACACACACACGCTTGGGCATCGATGCTGCTGCCCTGACTATGCAAACCAGCCACATGGGCCCGGCGCCTCAGGGGGGCCCACCTCTGACGAGGAGAAGCAGATGTTGCCCAGCTGCAGGATGGTAGCCAGCACGGCCCAGACTGCGGCCAACTCCTCGGGGCACAAGCCCAGCGCCTGCAGGGCCTTCACCAGTCCTGCGAAGTCCTGGGCATCCTCCTTGCCCTGGAGCCTGCAGGCCCGGCCCTGCAGAGCGCAGCAGGGTGGCAGCAGGGCCTGGCCCCCAGCCTTGCTCTGCCCCAGCTCCTCCTCAGACCCCCACCAAGCCCCCTCCCTGGGCAGGCCCTGCCGCCCGCACTGTGTGGACCTGGCCCCCACCTGGTTGAGGTAGTAGTAGGTCTCTGGCTCCTGCAGGGACAGCTGCTCCCGTTCCGTGGGGTCCAGCCCCACCAGCAGCTCGTAGAAAACATGGAAGCTCCGCTCAGTCTGGGCCTCGGGGGAGAAGGCCTAGCTTAGGGGGACAGTGGCCTGGTCCTGTGCCCCAGGGCAGCAAAGACAAGTCCTGGGGAAGGCAGGCCTGGGGGCCTAGGGACCACAGCCCCCCCGCAGTGGCCCCTCCCTCTTTCCCACGCTAGGAGCTGGAAAGGGCGAGCTGCAGGGCGGGTCTTACCTGAAACACCACCCTCGAGGTCTCAAGCAGATAATGTGACACAGAAGCTCCCACGATGACCCCGCTGTGGGCACAGGACGCTGGGTGGGGGTGCCCAGGTTGCACGCAACCCAGGGCCCCCGCTCAGAATGGGACCCACCATGGGCAGCAGCCTCAGGCTCCCAGGGAGTGGTGGTGCGTGGCCCCTGTGCCCACCTGGACCCCCCTCACTTACTGCTGCAGGTGGAGACCTAGGACCTGGCCGAAGCGGCTGGCGTTGGCATTGAGGACTGTCTTGGCGTGGCCAAAGCTGCCGAGCCAGGGCAGCACGGCGTCCAGCTGAGGGGGAAGGGCGTTCAAGTCACCCCAGAAGAGCCGTGAGCCCCCTGGTCAGGCCTCCCAGCTGCGGGCACTCTGTGCCTGGGGACTGGGCTGTCCCTGAGGAGAAGCCAGGGACCCGAAGCCCCCTCGTGGCCCAAAGGAGAAGGGTGGTCCCGGGAAACGGCCAGCTGCCCCCACCTGACATCCTCCGTCCCTCGTCTGCTCCTGCTCCAGGCCGCTCAGGAACCGCACCATCTGTTTGGCGGCTTCTGTCTTCCCTGAGCCACTGTGCCCACTGCGGGAGGGAGGCCCATCGCATGACCCCACTGAGCCGGTGAAGTGGGGACATGGCCAAAACGCAGACAGTCCCGGGGCATGAGGACCAAACAGAAACAGTCCCTGCGCGGCCTCGTTCAAGGGGCACATGCGGTGACGTCAGCCGGGAGCACAGCCCTCCGGAGTCCGGAGCTGCCGCGGGTGGAGCAGAGCCCTCACCCACCCGTCCCAGCCTCAGTGTGGCCGGGGGTTCAGCGGGCAGGGAGCCCCCCCTCACCTGAGGAGAATGCCTGCGTCCCGCCCCGTGCTCCCACACAGGCTGTAGGCTGATGCCGCCACGGCGAAGATGTGTCTGAGAGAGAGGGCGGGCCGGTGAGCAGGCTGCAGGGGCCTCTGGGCCCTCCTAGGGGGAGGCAGGATGCGCCCCCCCTCCCCAGGACCCCAGTCAACGGGACCTGCAGGGCTCAGCCGCCAGGGGGTGAACGAAAGGTTGGTGGAGAAAGGCACTCACGGGGTGGCACTGGGGGCCTTCCTGGGGTGGTAGCTGGCCAGGACCTCAGGCGAGAAGACAGGCAGGGGCCAGCGGGGGTTCAGAGCGAGCAGGAGGGGCCCCCCAAACGTCTGGGGAAGGAAGCACAAGCTCTCACCAGAACATGGAGGGGCCAGGGGAGGCAGATGGAACGGGGCCTGGATGCTTCCCGCCCAGACCCCGGCCCTGCTCTGCAGGGCCCCAGAGAGGGTTGGGCACCCAGCCCAGGCAGGAGAAGAGAAGAGGTGCTCTGGGGTGCTGGAGGGCCCTCTGATCCCAGGGGGAAGGGAGTCCCAGCCCTCCATCCCCTCGGGGACCCCCATACGTAGATGCGGCCCAGGCGAAACCTCTTCTTGAGGCACAGCAGAAGGGAGCTGTCACACAGCGGGCTGCGGAGGGGGGGGGGAGGGGAGAGAGGAGGCCCCAGGTTATTCTGCCACTGGCTGCAGACACTGGGCACGTCATGCCCCTCTGAGCCCATCCCTAACGGCCGGCTGCTAGGTAAGCTCCCACCCAAGGGGCCTGGCAAACAGGGAAGCTTTGTGCGGGTTAGAGAAGGAAGTTCCAAGCAGGGACATCTGCTGGCCACCCCCCACCTGCCCCTGAGCCTGGCCACCTTTAGGGAGGCGCGACCCCCCCCCCCCCCCGCATGTTATAAAACCGAGGAGGTGCGATATGAGAAACCCGGAGCCCCAGGCCGCGCGGGTCTGGAACCGCCCGCTCACCGCAGCCGGGCCAGGTCCTCGGTGTCTTCCAGGAGGGTCCCTGGGTTCCTGCCCTCAGCACCGGGGAGGGACGGCTCCTCCAGGCCGGGCCCAAGGCTCAGCTCCAGGTCCCTCTCCAGCGCCTCTTCCACCTCGTCCTCCGGCTCCCAGGGGTCCCTCTGCAGCCGGTAGGGGCCTGGGCGCTTCTCCAAGGTGAGTTGGGGCAGCAGCGCGTCTGCGCCAGGCCCGGGGTCCTCGCGGGCGTCGGGGTCCTGCGCCCAGTGCACCGGCGCCTCCGTTTCCAAGGTCCCGGGCTCTGCTTCGCTGCTGGAGCCGCTCCCGTCCCGCGGGGGTCCCGCCTCCCCTTCTCCCCTCTCCCAGCGCCCCTCACTGTCCCTTGCGGCCCCTGCACAAGGCCAAACGCGCCCCTCCCTGGAGGGGGCGTCCTCGGACGCGTCCTCTGAGCTCCGGCTGCTCGACGCCCTCCCCGCCCTGTGGATCCTCGGGAACACGACCGCGAACTTGGGATCCGGAGTCGGGTCCTGGTTCTTCGAAGGGTCCGGGCGGGCTGGGCTCTCCGCGACCTGCGGGGAGCTCGGGCTGCCGCCAGGGGGAGCCCTCGGCCGTCCCCGCAGCCCCACCACGCCCGCCAGGCGCAGCCCCAGACGGCGCCGCAGCCCCCGCGCGCGCCCCGGCCCCTCGCCCGCCCGCGCCCCCGGCCCCGGCCCCTCGCCGGCCGGCCTCTCGGCCTCCTGCCCCCCGCTCCCCCGCAGCCCGAGCAGACGCCAGAGCCACCGCAGGAGGCCCAGGGCCTGGGCCACGCGAAGCAGCCTTTTCTTGAGGCTTGGGCGACGGGGACCCGCAGCCTGGGGAGCGGGCTCGGGGGGCGCCCTCGCGCGGAGCCGGTGCAGCGCCACGAGGGCGGCCAGGGGCGCTGGGTCCCCGGGCGCGTCCCCCCCTCCACCCCCTGCTGCGCCCTCGCTCTCCGCCGCCTGCACCTTCCCCGACACCTGTCCGACCTGGCGGCGCGGAGCCCTGGCCGTCGAGGCCTCGGCTCCCCCGGGCTCAGCCTCTGGCCGCGCCCCGTCGTCGCTTGTGTCCCGAGAAGCCCGCGAGCTCTTGGGGACGCCAGCGGGGCCGCCCTCGAGGGGGCCGGAGGTCGTGGCCTCCCTGCGCGGCTCGGCCTCCTCCGTGGCCCGGCTCCCTGACCCTGGGGCTGCCCGCGGGCCCGGTTCAGGTCCGGCCTCCTCCCGCCTCCAGTCCGTGTCTGACCCGGAATCGGCCGTCGCTCTCCGGGGCCCGGACCACAACGACCCTCCCCGGCGTCGGGGCTCGGAGTGGGGCTCGTCGCTGCTCCTACCGTCGCTGCTCGGGTGCGCGCCCTGCCCCAGCGCGGCCGCCGGCCCGGCTCGGGCGTCTCCCGAGCTCGCGTTCGTTTGCTCGGAGTTGGGCCGCAGCTCCAGGGTCCCGCCGCTCTGGCTGCCGCTTTCCTGGTCCTCGCGGGCCTCGCTGTCCGGGCAGGAGCTGCCCCGGTCGCCGCCCGACGTGTCCCCATCGGGGCTGCGAGGCGCTCGGCGCTCCCGCCTCGCCGAGGGTCCCCGCCCTTTCCCTTTCCTCCTGCGGCGGCCGTGCCCGCCTGTTCTCCCTTCTCCTCGGGGGAGACTGTCCTCCAGGCGCCCCCCACGGCCGTCCCCGGGCTCACGGCTCTCCCTGGGCCCGCGTCCCCGACGCCTGGCACTGCCTTGCCTCCCCCGAGCCGCTGGCGGAGGCCCAGCCCCTGGCCGTGGGCAGTCGCCGTTCCCCTGTGCGGTGGGCTTCCTGCGGCCGCCAGAGGTCCCCGGGGCTCCCGCGGTGGCGGGGTCCGAGACAGGTCCGGAGCCTCGAGCCTCACCACGGCCCCGTCGGCGGTCCCCGCTGGCCGCGCCGTCTGCGCTGGCAGACCCCGACTCCTGCTCCCCCGAGTCCGGCCTCTTGGGTCCCTCGGGGCACCGGGGCGCTTTGCCCTTTCTCCCGCCCATGGCGCCCCGTGCAGAGGGGCTTCCCGGTGGCTTCTTCCTCTCCCCTTGGATCTGGCTGCCCGGGACTCCTCAGCCCTCTGCCCTGCACCACCCGGGTCTGCTCTGGCGGGGTCTACAGTCTCAACCCCCCACCCCCCTCCAGCCCCTCCCGCCTTAGGCATGAGCATCAATAATGCAAGTGGCTGTGGGTCCTGACCCCCGAATAACAATGAAGCAGCGGCCTCGCAGGAAAGAGGAGACGCTGCAGCTGCGGACAAAGGCCGCGGACAGGGCAACTGTTCCGCCAGGGAGTCGCTGCCAGCTAGGCCGGCCTGGCACCCGGCCACACCGAGCCGCCGCGGCCTCACTGCTTGCGGGGCAGGGGGTGAGGGGTGCGGAAAGGACCTGTCTGAGCCCTCCTCTCAGTCCTTGGGCTCTAGGGGCCACCCACCCGCCTCCCTTAGCCCCTGGATTCCCCAGAAGACGGGGACCAGGCTGACCTGGGCACACAGCGAGCACTGCATGAGTTTTGTTAGCTGGTTGTCGTTCTTTGAGATTGTGAAATAAAACGGAAAGAAACGAGCAAAGCATAAATGTACACCTTCAGCTGGTCAACTGGACACCCGGGAAAGGGGCGCCCCACCCCTCGGGCAGTTCTCTCTCCTCTCTTTCTCTTCCTTTTCTCTTTCACCCCCTCACCTGCTTTGTCCACAAGTATTGTGAACGCCTGCACCCCGTGCCCAGCCCTCTCCCGACCCCACACTCCCTCCTTCCGGGAACCATCTCCTCTCGGCCTCACCCACCCTCCGTCAATGACTTTCACTCCTTCGGTTGTTTCCTAGGAGCCAGGTGCTGTGCGATGATGTTTCAGACTCTTTGTTTAATCCTTACAGCCCTGAGGCAGGCCCGATTATTCTGCCCCATTTTACAGAGAAGTAAACTAAGGCCCAGGAGTGAGGTCCTTTACCCAAGGCCACACAGCCATCACTGGCAAAGCCAGTGTTCAGTGGTTGGGTCTGCCTGGCTTCTAAGATCCAGGCCTCTAGACCAGGTGTCCAGCTGCTCTGGTCCATCTCCCCGGCCCTGGAGTCAGCAGTGACCGCCTCCTCCCCACTCATTCGCCTTCAGGGTGGCTGTCTGTCAATTCAACCTCTCAAATATCTCCATTCTGCCCCCATGGTCACCTCTCCCGGACTGCCGCTGGAAGACCCTGAACTCCTCTCTGCGCGCCAGCCCAGCTTCCATTAACACGCGTTCCAGAGACTGCCAGCCCTTCCACTTGTGAGCAGCTATCAGTAAAAATCGTTGATCTCACTCTCAATATGAATGTTTTCTTAGAACTGAAACATGCCAACTGAAATATTAGCTGACATTAGCTAATATTTCAAAACGCAGTGTACTTCAGACAAAACCCGTCCTTAGCGAGTGCGGATATAAATCCATTGTCAGAGTCTTCGTGACCTTTTCAGGAGTGTGTGTGTGTGTGTGTGTGTGTGTGTATGTGTGAGTGTGTGTGTGTGAATGTGTGAGTGTGTGTGTGAGTGTGTATGTGTGTGTGATTGTATGTGAGTGTGTGTGTGAGTGAACATCTTGTTCAGCCTGATTAGCCAGATCCTTGCTGCTGCCACGAAGCTTCCTGAGCCACGGAAGTGCTGGCTGTGCCGTTTCTCCTGTTACTGGCGCTTGCAGTGTTACCATCATCTTCAATTCTTGGCTTCTTGGCAGGAAACTTCATGTCACTTGTTCATTTGTGTGAGTTAGTTTAGCTAACCGGATTTTGTATTTATTATTTGTTTTTTAAATATATATTTATTGACTTCAGAGAGGAAGGGAGAGGGAGAGAGAGATAGGAACATCAATGATGAGAAGGAATCATTGATCGGCTGCCTTCTGCACGCCCCACACTGGGGATCGAAGCCAAAACCCGGGCATGTGCCAGACCGGGAATCAAACTGTGACCCTCCTGGTTCATAGGTCAACGCTCAACCACTGGGCCACTGGCCAGGCTGGGCGTCTTCCCCTCCGACAGGAAGGAGACTCCCTCTGCCCTGACCCAGGGATGCGGTCAGACAGACTCCAGCTGGTTAACTCCCGCCATTTATTCCCAAAGACAGAGGCACAGCAATGACCGGACACCCAGGGACCTTTAGCTGCTTCAAATGCCGAGGAAACAGAGCCTCCTGAGCACCAGCCTGGTCCCAGGGCGAACCCAGGGCCAGAGGCAGGGAGCCAGCTAATGGTTTTATAAGGGAAACTTCTGCATAATTAAAAAATTAAAGTTGTTGGACCAGTGAAGAGGTAATAAGGTGTTTATTAAAAACTTTTTCACCCAGAGGCAGTTAAAATTTATAATTTAAAACCCAACCCAC
The DNA here is from genome assembly GCF_963259705.1 of Myotis daubentonii. Classification (NCBI taxonomy): domain Eukaryota; kingdom Metazoa; phylum Chordata; class Mammalia; order Chiroptera; family Vespertilionidae; genus Myotis; species Myotis daubentonii. The sequence continues at coordinate 54,415,788 of NC_081855.1, read as the reverse complement.
TACAAAAAGCAGGGGGGGATGATAAAAACTGTGCAACATTGACAAAAGGACCCAGACAGACAAGGCCCGGGAGGGACAGCCCGGGGCCGGGGGCCCTCCTCTCCCGGGGCCGGGAGCAGCAGCAGAGTGGAAGCCGAGGCAGCCCCGGCCTGTAGCCCGGCCGGTGCGTGGGCCCTCCAGGCGGCCAGTGCCCGGAGGAGCAGCCCTCAGTAGTGTGTTCACCGCACGGCCTGGACACCCGGCCTGCTCACTTGGCTGCGGAAGGAGAGAGAGTGACGGAAACTCAGGGGCATCCTGGGCAGGACGGGGCCTCTGTCTGGTACCTGAGCCCAGACTTGGAATTTGCCAGAACAAGTGGGACATGTGTCAGGGCTGGGATGGACCCTGGCCTGTAGGATCTTGGGGATGGGGCTCTTCCTCCCATCCCTCCAGGAGCATGCCCTCCCAGCCGCCCCCTCCCCACGTGCAGCCGGTCTCAGGGCCCCTACCTCCCCCATTGCTGAGGCTGTACCTCATGGCCACTTGCTGGGAACGCCAGTCGCCATAGCTCCTGCATGGGCAAAGACAGGGCAGTCACCCTCCATGGGGACTTGGGGTGGCAGACAAGGACACTCATGCCCGGTGCTCTCCTGGCACCAGGGGGCCCACCCTGCAAGCGGCAGCGACTCACCCCCGGTCTCCCTCCAGTGTGCTCTGGATCTCCTTCAGGACCCCTGGGGAAGGGAGGCTGGTGAGGCCAGGGCGGGGCCTTTCTCTTCCTCTCACTGATGGGGTGCTGGGTGGGTCTGCCCCCCTCAGTTCCACCCTGGCCTTCCAAACTCCCCCCAAGGAACATCCCTCCTGTCAGCCCCCAACTCCCGCCCAACTCACTCTCATCATTGAGCAGAGCATGCTCCATCACGGGGCCCGGCCTCTTCTCTGGAAGGCAGAGGCCAGGTTAGGAGAACCCCCGAGCCCAGGGCTGGAGGGGTGGCTGTTTCTACCCCCAGCTTGAACACACATGCACACACACACACACACACACACACACACACACACACCCCTGTTCCCCTGGGGTTCCCTCTCCTCCTTCCATCCCCCAGTGTCTGGGCCCGGGCTGGCCCAGGTGTGCTCACACACTCCCCTGGCCCACACTCCCCTGGCCTGTCTTACCCTCTCCGTCACTCTGGCTCCCTGAGTTCCTGTGGGGGGAACAGAGAGTAAAGATCGGGGGCACTAGGCTCTCGGCTCTGGTCCCATGAGGTCAGCTCACCTGGCCTGCCCTGAGCAGGGGGCGCCTGGGAGGGAAGCCAAGCCCCTTCCTGGTGGCAGCTCACATGGGAGGAAGGGGCATATGAAGGGGGGCAAAGAGCCAGAGCCAGGAGGGTGGGCTGAGCTCACAGGGGAGGGGGAATGTGGCAGCTCCCAGTGGGCGCATCAGGAGGGTGAGGGTGAGGGGCTGGGGCAAAGGCCACCTGCCCTTTACCCACCTGGCTCGGCCCAAGGCCTTCTCGGGGCCTGATCCATTGCGGGGACGACTGTGGTTCTTGGTTTCTGCAGAATCCACCAGACACCGGGGCTCCACCAGCCACTTGGTGGACAGAGAGAAGCGCTCAAACTCCGAGGGCGAGATCAGGTAGAAACCTGGGGGGTGGAGACTAGGTGAGGCCAGCCTGGTCTCTCAGGACCTGCGGCTGCTGACAATGGGGCTTCCAACCAGGCACACTGGGGCCAGAGCTCCCCTCAGAGTTCTCAAAGAGCCTGGCCTTGGCCACACGCCCCTGGCTGCCCTTCCCAGCAGCCCCTGCAGCACAGCGGGAGCCCCACGCCCCGCCCAGCTCGCAGAGGCAGGACGAGCCACCACCTGCGCACCTTGGCCGTGTTTGGTGAAGACGCAGGAGGCGATGCCGCTGACGTCCTCCCGGCGGATGCAGCCGTAACGCACCTGGGGCTTGAGCAGGGGCAGCGAGACCACCTGGATGTCGCCCAGGTTGGTGAGGACAGCCAGGTGGTGCTCCCCGTAGTCCTCGGCGCGACAGCTGCTGAAGTGGGCCACGCTGACCCGCCGCACCCTCGAGCCCTCCAGGGCAGTCAGCTTCAGCTTCAGCTTGGCACTCACCTTGGGCAGTGTGAACACCTGGGGCACAGGGCGGAGGTCACACCCATGGCCAGACCCCACTTACCACTTCCCTGCGTCCACCGCATGCCACCTGAATTCCCAGCGAAGCCTGCTCGGTCTCGGCACGCCCTCGGTACCAGGACAGGCGCTCCCTGCACCTGGACCATGAGGTGCTGGGCCACTTCCTCCCACAGACAGGTCCTGCTTCAGTGTCCCCACCGATGACCTGGGCCCGGGACGCCACACAGACCCCTCTCCTTTCCGGTGCCCCTGCAGCCCCTCCTGCCTATGCCAACTGCATACACAGCTTTCAGAGTCCCAGCCACTGTCATCTGTGCCCGAGGCATGAGCCCCCTGGATGTCCCCAGGATTCCCCGGGACCCCGTCCCCACCGTGCAGCACCTTGAACTGCTCCTCTGACACGACAAGCAGCTGGTGGCTTCCCTGCATGTCCGGGCTTTTCGACAGGTCGTGTGCGACTTCCAGGGGCTCGGGAAGGGGCACACTGTGTCCGTCCAGCACCAGGATGCCCACGACTGGTGCTCGGTGCATCAGCTGGATCTCCTTGACTACGGGAAGGAAGCAGGCAGGTGATGGGACTGGTGGGCGGGCGAAGGGTGAGGCTGGAAGCACCGCCCTGTCCCCAGCCAAGGCAGACCAGCACCCTCCGCTCTCCCCCTGCTCAGCACTCACCCTGCTCCGCCCGCACGGGCTCATCCATTCTCCGCTCGGCTGGGGGCACACGCAGGGCAAAGGCGTAGACCGTACCCCCGTTGGTGCCGGCCCACAGAGAGGGGCAGTGGCGGGAGCCTGCCCAGAGGCAAAGGTTTATATGTAACCCTGGGTCTGGAGGTCAGGTGGAGCCAGGTGACCTAGGCTTACGTCCTGGCCTTTCCAGTCACTTGTGTGACTCCAAGGTCAAGTCAGCCAACCCTGTAAGCCTCACTTCCCTCCTCTGTACAAGGGGGCTCTGCCTGCCTCCGGGGTGCAGATGGGGAGAAGGCGCCGAAGGCTCTCTGACAACCAAGGGCCCTAAACACTGATGGCTCTGAACCTGGGACAGCCGGCCCTTGCAATACAGGAGCGGACAGCCCACACCCCACCCGTACGCTGGCAGGAGGGGGCAGGAGGGGGCAGGGGAGAGACAGTGAGGGAGCTTGTACAGGCCCACGGCGTAGCAGCAGGCATGTCCCACCCTCACAGCCATTCTAGGAGGAAGACATTTCCCCGTCTTACAGGGGGAGAAGCTGAGACCCATCTTCTAGCCCAGTGATGGCGAATCTTTTGAGCTCGGCGTGTCAGCATTTTGAAAAACCCTAACTTAACTCTGGTGCCGTGTCACATAGAGAAATTTTTTGATATTTGCAACCATAGTAAAACAAAGACTTATATTTTTGATATTTATTTTATATATTTAAATGCCATTTAACAAAGAAAAATCATCCAAAAAAATGAGTTCGCGTTTCACCTCTGACGCGCGTGTCATAGGTTCGCCATCACTGCTCTAGAGAGTGGTAGAACCTGGACATGAAGCCAGGACAAAGGGACCTGGAGGCCCAGGCAGGGGAGGGAGAGGCAGGCCCTGGTCTCTACTCGCTCACAAAGGGAAGCCCCTCTTAGGGGCCCACCCACCTGCCCTCATGCCGGGGGCGCATGCCTGGGCCCTCCCACGCCAGGCTGGCTACTCACTGTCCCTCAGGTAGGTGTCAGCGAAATAGAGGGTCCGGACGAAGCCCGTGAAGGAGTCCTCCGCTGTGCGGGCCTCGATCTTGCGCTGCACGGGCGCCAGCTCCATGTTCTGCAGGCCCAGCCGCTCGGTCCGGCAGCTCCGCTCCGGCACCTGCGGGGGTGGGGCCAGCCTGAGGGCGGCTCTGGCCTGACCTCCCCGGGGCATCTATTGCTCAACACCCATCATTCTAGGGGGAGACTGGTCCCAGCTCACGCCACTCCCTGCCTGGTAGCATTTACTGAGGACTTGACCCTAAGGTGCTACAATTATTGCCTCTTACAGTTGGGGAAGCTGAGGCACAGAGGAGCAGGTGACAAAACAGGCCACATAACTGGTGGGCAGCGGGCAGGGATGTAAACCTATTGGTGGGCCCAGGGCCTGTGCTTGCAGCCAAAGCAAGTGGGAGGGAGGGGTAGTCCTGCTCGCTGCTGGCTGCCCCCAGCTCTGCCTGGGTGGCCTCACCTCTCCCGGGGACCCCGCTGGCCGCCGCTTCTGGCTGGGCACCCGACTGCGACGCATCCGGCGGAAGGACTGACGCAGGGACTTCTTTAGGGACTTCACGCGGGACAGGGGGCCCTCTAAGGCTAGCTGGTCGCTGGGGTGCAGGGTGCACCTGGGGGGGAACATCGGACCATCAGCACGGCCAGGGCCCGAGGGTCCGCGCCATGCCCCAGCCCCAGCCCCCATGGGCAGCCTGCTCACTTGACAAAGACCTGCCGCCGCTGCTGGTGGTCAAAGAGGCCAAAGCCGTGGCTGGTGCCAAAGGCCACGAGCCGCCACTCCGAGTGCAGAGCCAAGGACGTGACCACAGCCGGGGGCTGGCACTGCACCAACACGAAGGGCTGGAAGCCGGGCTCGAAGCGCACAGGTCCTGGGCGGGCACACAGGCGCTCGTGCCCCTTCCACCGGTAGCCCTCCTGGTCCTGCAGCAGGTCAGCCTCCACCTGCTCCACCACGTGCTCTGCCTCCTCATCGTTCAGCTCCAGCACCAGCACCTGGATGGGATGGCAGAGGGCTGAGCCAACCCCAGCACCCAGGGACAGCACCTCGGGGTGGGGGTGGGGGTGGGGGCTGGCTCCTGTCCTGCTGTGCCCTCATCCTGAGAAGGAAGCTCAGGGGCCTGGACGTCACCCAGAGTCACCTGATCACTCCTCCCCCTGCTCCCCACCCCATCCCCGCCTGCTACCTGCCCTGCTGTGCCTGCCACCGCCAGGTAGCCGCTGTATTTGCAGAGGAAGATCTTCTGGATACCCAGGCGGGGGTCGTCACTGTAGGGATCGAAGGAGCCCACCTGACGGGAGAGGAGGCCCACGGGTGGCCGTGAGCACTGGACCCAGCCTGTCTCCGCCTTCCCGGTGCCCAGGCTCCTGGCCTCACCTTGCGGAGCGGGGGCCACTCGTCCTCACCCTGGGCATTGAGGTGCTCGCTGGGGTCCGTGTCGGTGAGGAACACAGGGACTGTGCTGAGTTTGTAGAGCAGCCGCAAGCAGACGCCCGAGGCGTCCCAGAACCGCACGGTGCCGTCCTCGTGCCTGTAGGCAGAGCCGTGAGAAGGATGCCGGGCGAGGGTGCCAGGGACTGCTCCCACCCGGTACATCCTCCTATGTAGGAGAAGAGCAGCATAAATCACCTACCCCGTGAGCAGCAGGTCCCTCTGGGGTGGGGTTGGGGCCAGGCTGATGCCACCGTCAATAGGCCATTCCTGGAGGGTGAGACCGAGACGTGCGTGCGGGAGCTTGGCTCCCAGGTGGGGCTGGGGCCAGGACGGGTGCTGGACCTACCATGGTGGAGAAGTGTGTGTTCTGCCAGCTGCCGGCAGCGATGATCCTCTCCCACAGCTTGAGGGGGATGTTGGAGACGTGATGGGAACAGGTGATGGCGGAGCAGTGCAGGGAGGCCAGGTAGGGGGGCTGTACTGGTGGCCAGCCGTCCGTCCGCAGGTCCAACACCACCAGCTCCTCCTCGGCCAGCACCACCAGGGCGTAGGGGTCATCAAAGGCTGGGGGACAGGCCAAGGGTCAGGGGCTGCAGGAGCCAGTAGGAAGCAGTTTGCCCAGCCTGGCCCTGTGGAATCTGACGCTTTAAGGGTTGGAGCCTGGGAATCTGCATTCAAACACAAGCTTGAAATCTAACCATGTATAAAAGGAAACATACGCCACGACCAAGTGGGATTTATCGCAGGTGTGCAAGGCTGTTTCAACCTTTGAAAACCATCACATCAACAGGCCAACGAAGAAAAGCCCATGATCACATGCAGAAAAAGCCTTTGCTAAAACCCAGACCCATTCATTTATGACAAAAACTCTCAGTGAACTAGGACTAGAGGGGCGCTTCCTCCACTGGACAAAGCACATCTGTGAAAAGCTGCAGCTAACATCTTCACGGGGAGACACTCGAAGCTTTCCCACTAAGCGCCGGAACAAGGCGCCTTTTCAAGTACCAGCTAAGGCAGTAAGATGCGAAAAGGAAGCGCAAGGTATGCAGACTGGGATGGAATAAAACAAAACTGTCTTGGTTCACAGATGACAGGGCCCTTTATGTAGAAAATCCAAAAGGACTGACAAAAAAACTGGACGCTGCCCCCAGCCCCCTGTGGCAGGCGTGAGGAGTCCCCCACTCCCTCCCCTGGTGGCCTCAGGCCTTGTCCTGTCAGTCAGGTGGAGAGAAGGCCCGCCTCCTGGACACCTCCCGCCAGGCCTCCTCTCCAGGTTCCGACAGCGGCCCTTTCTGGGCTTGCCTGACGCCCAGTGTATGAGGCTACTCAGGGCTTTGCTGTCCTGGTTGAGCTCCAGGAGGCCAGCTCAGAGCTGGCCCCAGCCCATGAGGTCTTCCCCATGTCCACACCAGGGCCCCTTTTCCTCAGCTGGGAGGGTATTAAACCCAATAGTACAGAGCTGCCCCCTTTGGACCAAAACCCCATTTGAGTCGGGGAAGGGCAAAGAGAGCGGGAAGTGGGCAGGAGGTGGCCAGCAAGCATGGAGCCACCAGGCTGGCAGAGACAGGGAGAGAGGGACTGTGGCTGCTGCCTCAGTGGCCCTCAGGGGGTGGCCGGTTTGGGAACCTCTGTGCAGGTCCCTCCCCTTTATTTACAGACAGGCCGGCCTTCCCCACACCTCTCCCTCAGCTCGCCTACCCGCCGCTGGGTCCACCTCGGAGAGCACAGTGAAGTCGATGACCCGGGAGGTGAAGTCGAAGGCTGTCTGCTGGCCATTGTGCACCACGGAGATGCAGTGGCGGTCCCCGTAGCTGGCCCGAGGCATGCCACCCTGGAAGATGGTGAAGGGCAACCTGCAGGCACAGAAGAGAAGGGCAGTGGGCTGGGGCTCTCGACACAACAGTAGACAGCCATTGGCTGAGCTGGCAGCGTGGACTCCCTGTGACTGGCCTCTGTGCAGGAGCCGGGGGGAGTCTCATCTCAGGGTGAGTGGCCACTCCAGGTCCCCAGGAGGGGGTCAATAGGCCAGACCCCCATCTCTTCTTGACTGCAGCAGCCCAGGGGAACTTGGGGACTTGGGGGGCATGCAGGCTGTGGGTTGAGTCTGCAGCCACCCCTGCTCCAACCACAGCTGCCCCCTCCTGCTTATGCACGGGTCCCCGTGTGAGTGTTTGAAGAAACAGGTCTGCTCCTGACACGGTCTGAAACCTGCCGCTCTTAACCGCCTCCCGGGAGTGGGGAAGGGAGAGAATGGGAATGCTTTTGCAGGACCTGGCCATGAGGTATGAACGGCCCTCTCTCCTTCCCTGGAGTCTGAGACCTCAACGTGGGACCCTAAGGCACAGCCCCCCCCCCTCCCCTTCCCTTCCCTCCCGCAGAGGCCTTCCAGCCCTCCAGGGACAATCTGGAAAGGGCAAAGGGCAGAGACCGGTACCTACCCCTGCTTGGTGGTCAGCCAGAAGATTTTGGTAATAGCTTTGCAAGGAAAGGGACCTACAAGAACAGGAATTATTAGCTGGAACGGGTCTGCCCACCCGCAGAGGCACGCGGGTCTGCATGAGCAGAGTCCTCACCCCACACCCTCTCTGGAGACCTCTCTTAGGAGCTCGGCCCCGAGGAAGCCACGCAGGCGCCAGGAAACCCACCCTGTGGCTTTGGACAAAGCCGTCACCTCTCTGGCCCCAGGCTTTACTTCTATGAGGGGGTGCCTACACCCGAATGCAGGAAGGCCGGCTGGGAACAGAGGACATGGGTTCGCACAGTGAAAGGCAGTCCCAGGTGACAGGGCAGGGCCAGGCCCCCGCCAGGCGGACGGAGCACTGACCGTAAGGCACGCAGCTGCGCAAGGGCTCCAGTTGCTGGGTTTCGGGATTCACAGGCCACTGGCAATAGCTGCCATCGGAATGGCAGCTGACAATCAGGCGGCCATCCTGCTGCCAGCAGGCACTGTCCAGTTGCTTCAGGGGAGGAAAGGGAGAGAGCGCAGGCTGGGGTCAGGGCGATGGTCCCGGTCCCGATACCGATACCCCCGCCCCCACCCCCACGCTTGGCACAGGGGCTGTATGCGATAACGGGATCTGGGAGAGCCCCGTGGCGGCTGCCACCAGCCCAGGCACCACCCACCTGGCTACTGAGGAAATGGCAGAGCACGCGGCTGCCCCGCAGGTCCCAGATGACGATGAGGCCCCGGCTGTAGCCGATGAGGACCTGGTTGGGGTCTCGAGGGTGCTCCTGCAGGGCCTCCACCATCTCAAACACCCGCCGCTGGCGGGCCTCCTCGGGCAACCTGGGTGAGGGGAGCACCGTGAGCCCACACCGACGTGCACCCTGGGGCCTGGCTGAGAGCACGGCACACAGCACTCCACGTGGCCGTGGGCACTGAATGTGAGCACGGAAAACTGTGGGCACACATCATCTAGGGGAGAGAGAAGCAATGCATAGAGCAGGACAGTGGTGCCCTGCTAGGATGTAAATGCAGGCAGCACAACTATGAGGAAAGGCAGGAAAGTGATTTCCAGAAACGTTGCTGTGGTGGGAGGGAGGGAGGGAGTCCCTCCTGGGAGGCGGCCGGCTCTATTTCTCTGCCTGGGGGTGGCTGTAGGGATGCTTACTCTACAATCCACTGAACTGCACATTCACATTCAGCGCATTTCTGTAAGGAGGTGGTATTTCATCCAAATAAGTGTTTAAGACCCACAGAACAAAGCTCTATATTAGTTGGCCTTGCCTTGAGCCTTGACCCCCCCCACCCCCCACCTCCTTCCCTGGGCCTGGAATGCTGATGTGATGTCTGGAGCTGCTGCAGCCAACAGAAGGCCATGAGGTGGCAGGCATAGGACCAAGAGCCAACTCTGAGGATGGGCAGTAGGAAACAGCCTGGACCTGAGGGCATTTCTACACCCAAACCAAAGCCCTCTGCACTTGCCCTGGTGCACACAACCCCCAAGGGCACCCTCTGTACTTATGCACATGCCACGTACCAATGCTGTACAGCACACCCTGCGAGCACCAGCCTCTAGAAACGGGAGTGGGGGGTCAACTCCCTGTACCCTTATCTGTAACCGTTCAGTTTTTGAAGGATCTACTACTTATATAACTAAAAATTTCTTCCCCTTAACTTAGAAGTAAGCAATGTGAGAATTACACCATCTTGGAAAATAGAAGAAATAGTATCAACAAGAAAAAGAGAGAAAAAAAGAATAATATCAAAAGGAAGCTGTGCAGCAGGGTTGATGCCACTCGCCCCCGGGGGACCTCCCTCAGAGCGCTCCTTTGTAAGAGTATGAGCACCCTCGCCTCCCCCGGGCCCCTCAGAACTGCAGGACGTTCTCCTGCTGCAACCCCCATCTCCTCCCGCTTGACCCAGACCGGATCTCACCAAAGCTTTGGAGCACCCCCGGGCTGTGGCTGTCAGGACCTTCGGCCTGGAGCCTGAGTGCGAATGGAAACCGACACAGAAGCTGCCCGGCTGGCGTGGGGCCGTGTGTGTCGCGTCTGCCCCACCGGGAGCCCCAGGGGTTGTGAAATACATGGCACCAGGGCAAAGAGGCTAAGAGTTGGTAACACGACACCATCATGTTGAGCCTCATTTTCCTTTTCATTAAATGAGGTGGTAAGTTACCCGCAAGACCCTTCTAGTGCCACGATGATAACATCCTATGGGGTGAGGTTCTCAATTTGGGGGACAGGTGAGGAGCTGAGCTTCTCCTCCCGTCCGCCTAGACTTCCCAGGAGAGAAATGATAAGCTCCTGACACATTCCCGGCACCAAAGGGAGAGGGTCAGGCCCAAGTCCAGGGGACGGGTTCCTAGCAGCGGGGTCGGCGGGCTCACCGCTGCAGCACGGTGTCCGAGCTGATGGTCCGGTCCTCCAGCGTGCGGAAGCCTGGTACCTGCACCACGAACACGCTGCCACTCTCAGTGCCCAGGTAGAGCATCTTGGAGGAGGAGTGTGGCAGGACCACGGTGATCTGTGTGGCGCTGGGGGCAGCCCTGCGGAGGGGAGCAGCTACCCGTGAGCTGGCCGCTGTCCAGGCTGGGACCCCACGGATGGGCTTCCGACCCTGGCTGCCCTCCCCACCCGGGAAGGCCATCCCTAGGAAAGCAGGCTGTAGGTCTTTTTTAATAGAGTCCAGTCTCGGGCCAGGACTAAGATATTGGCTACATTCTGCCAAGACGGGAAGCAGATGGCAGAGTCTGCCCAGGAAGCAGAGATGCCCTGGGAGCCTCCTGCGCAGCCCCGCCCACTCCACCCAGAGCACCTTCGGGTGGCGTCGTGTGGGCTCAGACGCCTGCTAGGACCCCCAAGGGCTCCTAGGACCTTCAAAGGCTGATCCCACCCTGAAGCTGGATGCATGGGTCAGGGTGGCTGGGAGAGCAAGGGGGCCGAATCCTTACCCTGGGGGGCCCCGCAGCGTGAAACTCTCGTCTTCCTGCAGCTCGGACACCCCGCCTTTGACCTTCAGGCTCCACAGGTGTAGGCTGTTGTCGTCCAGCAGGGTGACGAGCTGGCACTAGGGAGGGGACGGGGGCAGGAGCGTGCTGTCTCATTGACCCGGGAGCGCCAGCATTCGCGTGGCCTTTACACACCACGGCGGTCTCAGAGAGCCCCAAACCCACAGGCCCCCCTACTCTGAGGGGGAAGGGTGGTGGTCCCAGGTCCTCCCAGCAGCACCACACCCAGGGCCCCCAGATGCTTGCCTCTCCTTCGGGAAGATGTGAGAGTAAGAAGGGCGCGGAGGGGCGCTCACCTGGCCAGGCAGGAAGTAGATCTGCACCACGGCGTTGTTCTCCCTGTGCAGCCCCATGAACTCCACCCCCGGGGCACCGTAGCTGTGGGCAGCAGGCTCAGGAAAACCTCCAGAGGCAGACGCCACCCCTCGCCGGCCCGAGAGCGGGGACTGGGCCCCATGGCAAGGCGTGTAACACACGGTGGCTCGCCCTTTCCCCAGACAGCAGGACTGGGGCCTGGGGTGGGGAGGAGGGCGTTGGCCAGTGACCTGACCCCTGAGGGTGGGAACAGCCAACCAGGGAGAGCTTTCCCAGCCAGGCAGGTGGGGATGACTGTGTAAGGGCGACGCCATGGCAAATGTTAGGCTGCTCAGCGCCACCTCCCACCCCACCCCTACCCTGCAACCTGAGCTGCAACAGACCCATCAGCTGCCGCTTGGTGGCACCTGTGAGAAGCCACGGGCACCCCTGCGGGCCCAGCCCCAAGAGCTGTGACCAGGAGTCTGGGCAAGGGGATTGGTCACCAGGATATGGCCATGGCCTGGCAATGATTAACCGGCCGAGGGAGGGCTGAGCCAGCAGTGGGACTGGGCCCCTGCCCTGCAGTGTTTACACCACCCCCAGCCCAGCCCCGTGGCTGCAGGCACCCAGTTTTCCCGCCTCTGCTGCGGCAGAGAGGGCGCCGGCTCACCCCGGGGGCTCACCCTGGGCTCAGGTTAGATGGGGCAGGAGTGCACCAAGGTTTGCAGCCCAGCCGGCCTGTCCTGGACCCACGGGCTGCCTCTGAAAGGGCCCAGAGCTAATGCTTCAGACAAAGACGCCCAACCAGACACTATCCAGCCTCCGCCAGGGGGGGCCGTCCCTGCCAACCGGGAGTCCGCTTTACTCTCTCTGGTGCGTGCGCACGTGTGGGGCGTGTGGGGGGGGGAGGAGAACCTGGAAGAGCGGCTCCCCGGCACGGCTCCCCTAGCCTAGCCCGGCACTGCTCTCTGGTTTGCAGAGCCCGGGCCAGCCCCCCGACTCCCACTGGGAAAGGCTTCTTGGCCCACCCCCCCGCCTCCATGGACTGCACTCAGGGCTGACCCCCCCCCCAGAGGCTCTGTGGGGCGCCCCTGAGTGAGAAGGACCATCCCCAACTTGCTTTGTTTCTTTCCTGGAGGGCGGGGGTCCTTGCTGCACCTCACCAATGCCAAGTCCTCGCCCCTTCCAGGCCTTCCCAGGGCGGGAGCTGGGAGCACGGAAAGGATACAGCTTGACGGCTCCGGAGCGGGTGCCGATGGCCAGGATGCGCAGAGAGGGGCTGTAGCCGAGGGCGCTGGGCTGGTGCGGAAAGCCATGTTCCACCGTCTGCAATGACAGCCACATGGTCCTACAGACATGTCCAAGAAGCCGCAGCACAGAGCCACCCCAGCAGGAAGGCGGCACCGAGTCCCATTCAGGCTCCCACCCAGACACCCATGTGTGGGCCATTCCATGCCCCCCTCCCCCAGCCCATGTCTGACCCTGTCCTGGGCCACCTGACCACCCATCCCTGGGAACTCATTTTTCCTGACACACACTGGCCACTTGGTCTCCAGGAACTCTCAGTTCCTCCACCAGGTGTACTGTGGGCAATTTCCAGCCCCCCTACGGGGGGTGCAGGAAGCTTTGGGGGCCTGGCACTGGGGTCCGACGGAAGCCACGGTGGCCCTTCCCAGCCCTGCACAGTCCAGGCTCCTCCAGCCCTGACTGTCTGCTCTGCCAGGGCCCTCCTAGCACGGGAGCTCTCCGTCTTCCCAGACAGGAAACTCCCAGGTGCTGCTGCAGGCACCTGCTCTTGCTCATGTCTTAGGACAAAAGTAATCCGCATTCCAGAAAACTTGGAATAAAGGAGTTTTAAAAAGAAAACAAAAATAACCTGTGTTCCTACAACCAGAAATAAACCTCGCTAACATCTGTGTGTGTCTATCTTCCCCGAGCTTGTGAGTGTACGCGTGTGTCATGCCTTAAAACACAGAGACCTGCCCTAGCCGGTTTGGCTCAGCGGATAGAGTGTCAGCCTGCGGACTGAAGGGTCCTGGGTTTGATTCCAGTCAAGGGCATATCCTCGGGTTGCAGGCTCAATCCCCAGCGTGCGGGAGACAGCCGATCAATGATTCTCTCTCATCATTGATATTTCTCTCTCTCCCCCTCTCCCTTCTTCTCTGAAATCAATAAAAAATATTCAAACAGCCCTAACCGGTTTGGCTCAGTGGATAGAGCGTCGGCCTGCGGACTCAAAGGTCCCAGGTTCGATTCTGGTCAAGGGCATGTACCTTGGTTGCGGGTACATCCCCAGTAGGGGGTGTGCAAGAGGCAGCTGATCGATGTTTCTCTCTCATTGATATTTCTCTCTCTCCCCCTCTCCCTTCTTCTCTGAAATCAATAAAAAATATTCAAACAAAAAACACAGAGACCTACTTGGGGCCCTACCACCTGATACTCCTGTACCCGAGTAGCCCTGTAGCCTGTTCCCCCCGGTAGCCAGCCCAGGTTGTCAAAGCACTGAAATGACCCAAGGGTGGAAGAATATTCGCTGTGGGAGGTGCCCTAGCTCACCAGGCCTCTGTTGTTAAACATTTTCTTTGTTCCTAGAGGTCCTGCAATTGCCACTTGACCAATGACCCCTCCTGGACTCCGTCTCTGCCTGCAGCTCTGAGCATTCCCGCAGGCAGAGGCGCCAGGGATGGAGTCCAGGTTTTAAAGGGACAGATAGAAATCCTACAGATTACCCAGCAAACCATCTCAGGAAGGCTTCTGCTGTTTCTTTATCAGCTAAGCCTACCCCTCACCTCCCGCCCCAGGGGCCCCTGAACCTGCAGACCTAGATGACAGCAGGCACAGGAGGCCAGCACCTGCTTCCAAGTCTAGTGCTTTCTTCTGGTTTAAACCGTGGAGACGGCCCTGCGGGAAAAGGCCGCGCCGATGAGGCCGCCCTCCTGCGGCCCAGGGCTCTGCTCTCGGCTTCGGCTGGCTATCCAGTCGGGCCTCCGAGGAGCAGAGATAAGCCCTGCTGACAGCTGGAACGATAACGTAGCACACCCAACGGCTGCCCGCCTGCTGTCCAGGCCCGTGGTCCATGGTCGGAGGCCCCATGCTGGGGGCAGGCCAGGGAGCAGCTCCCAAAGGGCCTATTCTGGGGACGTCTGGGGACACCAGGTGTGGGCGGCGGCCCTCAGGCCTGGCTCTTTGCCAGGGACACAGGCTGCCCTGAAAACGGCTGGGCGGGCAGTAGCGGCCCAGCAGGAGCCCCGCTGGCCGCCCAGGTCCCTGCTCAGCTATGTCAGAAATGCAGAGCCTGGAGAAGCCGTGGGGAGATAGCGAGTGTCTGGAATGCAAACATTTCCCAGGAAAAGGAGGGCAGGGCACATGAGGGGTGTGGGGGACAAGCTTCCCAGGGGCCCCCACTAGGCCGCAGCCAGCCCAGGTTGCTGGGGCCGCAGGAGGCCAGCAGCCAGAGCCCGGGAAGACGCTCCTGGGACGGGAGTGTTCTCCCAGAACCACGGCAGCAGCAGGCTGGGGTTTGGAGGACTCTGTGGGCAGCGTCCTGCAGGAGCCTGGTGGCCAGTAGGAGGCCTGCGCCCGGCGTGATCCAGCGCGACAGTCGCAAGGCAACACTGAGCACTTGCAAGGTGGCTGGTGCCACCAAGGGGCAGACTTTTTAATTTTATTCTATTTTAATTAACTTGTATTTCAGATGGACGCTCAGTTCAGTTACTGGAAAACTCTGTAGGAATGTTCTTGGGTTTCAAAGGAACAGGGGCTGGAGTTGGGCAGACCAAGCTTTGGATCTCCTTTAAAAATATATATATATTTTTATGGATTTCAGAGAGGAAGGGAGAGGGAGATAGAAATATCAATGATGAGAGAGAATCATTGATCAGCTGCCTCCTGCATGCCCCCCACTGGGGATCGAGCCCACAACCGGGCATGTGCCCTGACTGGGAATGGAACGGTGACCTCCTGGGTCATAGGTCAACACTCAACCACTGAGCCACACTAGCTGGGCTGGGTCTCCTTTTTCAGCTGTAAATCTTCTAGCTCTAAACTCAGACCACATATTTCCAAAGAAAATTTAATGTCCAAACTGAGATGTGCTGTGAGGGTAAAACACACCTGGGATTTCAAAGACGTTTTAAAAAGTCTCATTAATTTATATTGAAACAGTATTTTGAATATAGTGGGCTAAACAGAATTTTTCATCAAAATGAATTTCACTTGTTAAAAGAATTTTGTGATAGGCCTTCTGGAATATTTCAAATCACATATGTGGCTCTTACTGTTTTCCTCTTGGGACTTGGGCTGCCCTACAGGAGGCTGCCTCAGGCTGCACGCGGGCAGGCAAGTCCCGCCAGGAGAAGACGGCCTGCAGCTTTGGGTCAGGCTCGCAGGCCTGAGAACACAGGGCTGACTCCCTGGCAGGCAGTTCTAGCATCTCCTGACCCCTCGTACTGCGGAGCGGCCTAACCCAGAGGGACACACGTCGGGCCCACCACTCCTTCACTCCCACTGATTCCTCACGTCCTCCAGGTCCCGGGTCACTGTGCTTGCCCATAAGCTGACCTAGACAGACAGGGACTGAGTCGGGCCCACGAAGCTCTGAACCCCCCTCTGCCACTTAGAAGGCGTGTGGACTTGGGCAGCCACTCGGCCTGAGCCTCATTCCACATCTGATAAGTGGGACGACACCAGCGTTGTCCTTGGCTCGAACACAATGAACCTTAAGATGAACCTTAAGACCACCTGAGGCGGCTGGAAGGCTCAGCTCACCCCACAGACACACGGGCCCTGCCGCTAAGGCCAACTTCCTTCCCAGGTTCTCCTCGTTCCCTGTGTCCCTCAGGGTGTCTTCTCTAAGTTGACAACTCTGGAGGGACAAGGCTCCCTTAAGAACAAATAAGGGGCCTGGCCGGCGTGGCTCAGTGGTTGAGCGTCGACCTATGAGCCAGGAGGTCACAGGTTCAATTCCCGATCAGGGCGTATGCCCGGGTTGCGGGCTCGATCCCCAGTGTGGGGCGTGCAAGAGGCAGCTGATCGACGATTCTCCCTTATCATTGATGTTTCTCTCTCTCTCTCCCTTCCTCTCTGAAATAAATAAAAATATATTAAAAAACAAAAAAAAACACAAATAAGAGAAATTTCACAATGACCCTACTTGGCCAGGGGCCACGAGAGTGGGATCAAATGAGAACAGTGTGGTGACGGGGGATCCCCGGTCCCAGGGAGGGGAGTGGCGGCGGCAGCACCAATTCAACATTCGAATAAGGCCCCCAAGTCCCTGAATGAGCAGAGCTAGTCCTGCTGCAGAGGCCTGGGCTAGGCAAGGAGGTGTGGGCTCCCAGGGCAGGTATGGAGGGGGGGTTGTGTTAGGAATCGGGAAGGAAGGGACTTGGATTTGGGGAGAGGACCGAGGTCAGTTAATGGAGGTGACAGGGAGGGAGGTGACAGGGAGGAGCAGGAAACCGGGGGCGGGAGCAGCGTGGGAAGCAGGAGGGTGAAGGCACCTATGGCCTGTGTCCAGCTGTCCCCTCAAGCTCAGGTGCTCTGCCCACTCCTTGGTGGCCCCTCCCTGACACCCCAACAGCCTTTTAAGACTCAGCTCCCTCCTGGACATGCAAGTTCCCCACGGGCAGCACCTTCCCTCCCGGTCCCGGAGCAGGGAGGGGAGATGGCCTGCTGTGCGACTTCCAAGGCACAGAGCCTCCACCCAGGACAGAGGTTGGGGTGGGACAGCAGGCACGGATCCCAAGGCGGCCCTCAAAGCCCGGATCCCAGCTTCTCCAGCTCAGATTCGAGCTGGAAGGATGACCAACGCCTGGCGGCCAACCTCTCCTACCTCCTGAGCTCAGCATCCAGCCCACCTGGCCCTGCCCCTGCCCCCACCCTGCTCCTGGCTCAGGGGACCTCTGCCAGGGGAGGAGAGAACAATGAACTCCTTTGACAGAGAGCTGGGAAAGGAGAGATTTGCAGGAGCCGCCAAACTGCAACACTAGCCCGGTGTGGGCGAGAAGGCCCGTCTGTCTCCCGCTGGCTCCAGGACCCATTCCAGGCTCCCGGGAGGGAGATGGCAAGGCTGCTGGTCAGAGAGCGCGGGGGTCTTCATCCTGCCCTCGGCAAGGGGGGGGGGCTGTCCAAGACTGAGGGCTGAGGAGTCCCCAGAGTGTGGGGTGATGGGAAGAGGGGCTGCCAGGGCCACAGGGGGCACACCAGGTTGGCTGGGTGGCACTGCCCCAGACCGGGTGTGGTCAGCTCAGATTCCTGGCGGTGGCAGCAACCTGGCCTGCCCGGTGTGGCTGTCACCTGACACCAGGGGCCCAGCCATGAAAAAGCCAAGACAAAACCACCTGGCCCTGGACGGGGCAGCAGGCGGGCACACAGTGTTTGTTCAGGGCCCGGGAGGGGAGGAGGGGGCTGGCAGGAAGGGCCCAGGCGCCCTCATCAAATGGCCGGTTGTTTCACCAGGGGAAACAAAGGCCAGGAGGGATTTTCGAGGAAGGGGTTTTACTCTGACACGAGCTTATGTCCGCTCGGAGTCACTTCCCCTCTACTGAGGTGCCCATGGGGTCCCTGGGTCCCCTCAATCAATCCTGTCAGCTGACTCACCCGTCTCCCCAACAGCCTGAGGACCCACCACCCACCACAGACCACCGCTTCACAGGCGGACAAACGGAGGCTCACGGGGTGAAGTTACCAACCACACCGGGGGCCTCATTCCCAGCCAGCGCCCCCCACAATGTGAAAGCCCTGGTATGGCACCTGTGTGCCAGGCACCTTCAGAGCATTCTATACCCAGGGCTCTGCTGTGTCGGGCCCAGACTCCCAGGTCCCAGCCTTCCTGGTCTGCCACTCAACTGCCTGGGGGAAGCCTGGGGAGGGACTAGTATGGGTGGAACCATGTAGGTTCCCAAATCTTCCAGGATGTGGCCTCACCCTCCAATCCAACCCTCCAGGCTCCACCATTCACCCAGAGCCTAGATGAGACGAATCCCCACACCCAGACTCTCCCCTTCCTCTCTGCTCCCACCCCCTGGAATTTCAGACTATCGGCCCCCTCCCTCCCACCAGGAAGGCAAAGGTCTTATCTGAGATTCCCAGAGCCCCAGGCCTGGGCTGTATATACAGTAGGTGCTCAATTCTTGCAAGTGAATGGAAGGAGGAAGGAATTCCAGGAGCTTCCCCTACCCTTCCTGACCAGGCCTGGGGACGGGGTGGCCAGGTGTGGGGACCACCAGTTGGGGGACATGGAGAGACGATTCCTCTACCCTAGCCGCACCCCAGCCCCACCCTCCTAAACAGTAGAACTTGGGGCGGGGGTTCATCCCTCCTTGCTGAGCCTGTTTTTCCGGTTTCCAGTGAAATTGGCCACCTTTTCAGGGTGTGAAATCCTGGCGTTGCCAGGGGCACGGAGGCACATAGGGGTCACCCAGGATCCTCCAGCCGGTGCTGAGGTTCTGGGACAGGCACCCAGCAAACATGTGCTGCTCCCTTGGGAGTTAACAATGGCAGGTCCCCAAGGGCCCCGAGATCCCCCAGTTCCAACACGGCACCCCATTTCCCCGAGACCCAAAAGCCCTGCCCACAGCTTCCTTCTGCCAGTGGGAGGAGGCACTCACTTAGGGAAGCCGGGATCTCTGAGGCCAGTGGCCTCATGGCAAGCGCTGAGGGCAGCCACACCTCCCACAGGCCCAGGAAGTCGAGGACACGGCAGAGCACGAGGGGAAAACCGCCCACCTGGAAGCCCTGGGAGCTCTCCGGCCCTGGGAGGCCGCCTTTGAAAAGAGCAGCTCAAATTCCTCAACTACTGTGTCGAGCACTTACCCGATCTAATCCCACGTGTCCCTGTAACAAGCCTGTGCTGACCCTCCGCACAGGGTCACCGGCTTTACGTGAAGCCAGATTGGGACCCCTGTCCATCACCCCCTCCTCGAGGGGTCCCCAGTCCGCCTCTTCCTGCAGCCCGCCCTCTGGGGCAGAGGGAGCCCAGGCGTGGAGGCCCAGGGCCTAGCGCAGTGGTTCTCCACCTCCCGGCCCTTTAAACACGGCTCCTCATGCTGTGGCCCAGCCATAGAATTGTGTTCGCTGCTACTTCATCACTGCCATGTTGCTACTGTGATGAATCGTCATGTAAATATCTGATCTGCAGGATGGTCTTAGGCGACCCCTGTGAAAGGGTCGTTCAACCGCCAAAGGGGTCGCGACCCACAGGTTGAGAACCGCTGGCCTAGATCAAGGCAGAGGTGAGGGGCTAATTACCCCAAAACAGCTGCAGATTGCTAGGTGGCCCCAGAGCCAATAAACCACAGCTGTGCTCCTCCTGTTTACAGCTCAGGCCTTCTCAGGCACCTGTCCCCTTGGGGGAGCCCTGAGGAGTTTCTGGGACCCTCCCTGTGATCTCAGGTGACATGTCACTCCGGCTTTGGGGGCCTTGGAGCAGGTGTGGGGTTGGGGTAGTCAAATGCCAACCCTGGCAAGTCCCCCAGTGCCTCTCCCCACTCACCCAGGCCTGGAACCTGCCAGGAATCACGTGTTCCACCTACAGAAAGTTGTGTTTGCCTCTGGAGGCAATTGGAGGAGGCAATCGGAGGAGGGTGGGAACAGCCATGGCCTGTAGCCACACCCCCAAGGGACCTGGGTCACAGGAACAGTATTTCACCTGGCAGGCTTCGATATGCTTTCATCTTTCCTGTCCCTAAGCCTCCTCAACCCTGTGAGGAGGTAGACAGGGCGGACTGTTTTATCCCCATTCCACAGGCGGGGAAACCGAGGCTGGAAGAGGCAGGGTGATCTGCAGAGTCCCAACTCCTGGGCATCCCACTGCCCTTCCCAGGAAAAGCCCTCTAATCAAACCCCATTTCCAAAGTCAGATTCCCCTGAGGCATTGCGGGCAGTGCCCAGTAAGGACCTTCATCCAGTAAAGGCAACGCGAGCGCCCCTGCCCCAGCCTGCGGGAGGCTGAGAACGTGGCGCTCACCTGAGCACCTGTGTCTCCTCGTTCCCGCTCCCTTACCTTGTTGAACTGGAAGAGGTCCCGCTTGAGCCTCTCCCGGGCAGGGTCATGTCCCGACCGCAGGAACCGCCTCATCTCGTTTGGCGTGCAGCCCCTGGAGAGAGAGAAGCTGCTGAGCGCCAGGGTGAGGCAGACACGCAGCCCAGGCCCAGCCGGGCAGGCGGCCGCCCCTGGGCCCGGTCAGCCCCGCCGTCCTCGGCTTCCCCACGCTCCATCTGTGCCGGCCGTTCCCCTGGGAACCGGCGCTCCATACCCAGGGCCCAGGACTGGTTAATGTTCTAACGCTGCTCCTGGCCACCTGTGGCCTTGTAAACGCAGCCCAGAAGCTGGGGGAGGAAGCCATTTACCAGGCTTCGTAGGAACAGGAGGCCCAGAGGTTAATTAGCTTAATTGTTAACCTGATTTCTGAAAAACCATAAAACTCCAGCTAAACAGAAAGGGAAACTTCCTAAGCCTCTCTCCCGCGCGCTGGGAGGTGGGACTGCGAAGGCTGACCAGCTGGGCCCCCACACCAGGTGGGGGCAGGGAGGGCCGGGCACAGCCTCTCCGGCAGCCAGCACACCTGGGCCTGGGCCGCTCTGCCTCTGCCTTCCAACTTCAGGGAAGGCCTCGCCACGCTGGGCTCAGGCTGATCCCGGCCACTGCCGCCGGGAACCTGGGTGGGGGAGTGCACAGAGCATGCAGTCAGGGGTGCTGGCCCCTCCCACCACACGCCTGGGACCCACGGTGGAGCTAGGTCTGTCCCACGAGGCTGCTGGGGTCTCCGTAGCTACAGCCCTGGCCCCAGGCTTCCCGACCTGACGGGGTGCGCTCAGAAAGGCCCCCTTCCCACGGGCCCAAGTGAAGCTAATCAGAAACCAGCCCTGGACGCTGTCCGCCCACTGGAGAACGCCTTCCCGATCCAGGGGATACTATTTCTGGATCATCCTGGGGGGAAGGGGGATCATCTGTGCTCCAGCTTCCGGCTTCCAGTAGCGGCCACCCACTGACCACAGGACACCAAGGTCTGTACTTGGAAACGCAGGAGCCCAGGCCCACCCCGGAGACACCATAAAGGGAAGGAAGCAGGGCCAGGAGCTCGCTCTGGGGTGCGGGGGTGTCCTATAGGAGAAGAAAGTGTCTAAGCCGAGACCTGAAGGATGCTATCCCCGAGGTTTCTGGCTTCTTGGGAAGTGACCAAAAAAATCCATCAACTTTGCATATGAAAGGACCCTGTGTGGTCAGACTCAGGGCTCCCTCTGAGGCCTGACCATGCTGGGAGAGGTCACCCCACTGGGTAGACACACACATCCGGGGGCATTCCAAGTGCCACCCCAACTGGGAAAAGTCAGACACCAGCCCTCAGAGCACCGTCACTTTCTGGGGACACCACGAAGGCCACCACTTGCGAGAGGGGGAGCGGTGGATATGAGAGGTTGTGCCTTCACATTTTGGGGGAGCCACAGCAGAGTGGGGAGCCCCGCTTCCCTTTGGAGCAGCAGGTAGTCGGGAAACTCCCAGGTGCCCAGCTGACCCAAGGCCCTGAAGGAGATTCAGGGAACAAACCCGGGAAAGCTGAGGCCCTGAACCTGGGAGTGAGCAGACTCCACCCGGGGGCCTGCGGCTTCAGCCTCGGGACAAACAGCTGAGCTGTGTCCTCAATTTCCAGCTGTGGGGGAGGCCCGGCAGTGGGCAGTGCGGGGGAGGGCGCCCAAGCTCATAAATCGGCCACTGCAGGTCCTGGGGGTGCTCCCTCTCCCCTCTCAGGCCCAGGTCATGGTTCAGAAGTCAGAGGAAGCTGGGGGTGGGGCCTGGAGGAGGGCGGTCGTTGCAGACTCCCGGGAGAGGCGGACCTGGGCTGACCTACAGAACCATGCAGGCCACGGGGTGGGGACAAGAGGACACAGGGCCCACAGGAGGCACAGGCTCACGGTGAGGTGGAGGAGGTGCAGGTAGGAGGGAGGGAGACAGATGTGGGGCTGGGTGGGAGGTGGCCCCCCAGGAGGGCAGGGTGGACACTCCATCCATCCAAATGCCCTGGAGCACCTGCTGCCTCCCAGGCACTACACCAGACACTTGCGTGTTATTTTTATTACTTTTTAACATTCTGCTTAAGTAATCTCTGCTCGCTGTTAAAAAAGCAAACAATCTCAAGGAGAAAAATCCTCCTGAAACCCCACCACCGAGGGCAGTGAGGTGGCCTCTGGGTACACGTCTGAGCGGCCCCCTTTTGGCACTCTGTGCGCTGTGAACACCTACTGAACCCAGACCCGGTGTCCCTTCACCTCCCTCTGGCCTCCCTGGGGGGTGAGTGGAATATCCCCACCTGGCAGACGGGAAAAGACCACAGAGGCCGGGCCGCTGGTCCAAGGTCACTGGAGAAACCAGCAGAACTTGGATTTGACCCCAGGTCTGGCGAACTCCCAAATCTCAGGGCTCCGGGAGGCAGCGAAGGATGGATATGACGGGGCAGATGCCTAGTGACACCCCTGCAGTTAAACGGCACGGACACGTGTGCACTGTCACGCCTACATGCCTTCCACTCGGAGCCAACCAAGCAGCTTGGGGGCTGGGGCCTGGCCGCTGCTTGTGGGGTGCTGATGAGGTCTGGCTGGGCAGGGCGCGCGGGGGGGGGGGGGGGGGGATCCTGCACGGACCTGCCGCTCACTGCAGGGGCCTGGGACCCCACTGGCATGCATCTGCTCCTCAGTCCAGCCAACCCCTCAGTGCAGCTCCCAATACAGGAACCACTGCCCGGTCAAGGCTTGAGAACCGCCACCCCTTCTTGACCCACTGGCTGGGCCCACCTTCAGTTCCACTCACCCAGACAAGCAGGCTCTCTATAGAGAAGCTTCAGGAATCTGGGCCTGAGGTCCCTGGTGTGGACGGATCCTCCCTACTCAGTCCACTACTGGGGTTGGGGGCATAAGGGAAAGAGACTGGGGCTTGGTGCCAATAGCCAGGGCTCAACCACCACAGCTCATCTCCACACTGGGTGGCCTCCCAAGGCAGCTCCTTTAGGCCCAGCGAGCTGGTCTGCAAAGAGGGGCGCACTCCCTCCCACACAGGTCTGCTGGGGGGAGTGGAGCAATGACAAATGCCGAGTGCCTGGCGCAGCGCTTGGCACGGAGCAGGCACTATCCTGGGACTGGGGATCCAATAATGACAGACAGACAAGATCCCTTATGTCACCAAGCTTACAGCCTGGTGTAAGGGGAGAGTGTGATGACTCACAAGTTAGTCAGCGAATGGTTTCGGGGTTGGCAAAAGAATAAAGGAAGATGCCAAATAAGATAGAGCGACCACGGTTTTGTGGTCAGGACTCAGCGGCCGGCCATTCCTGCACCTGGGCCCGTGCCTTCTGCCTGGGATGCCTCCCTCCCTCGTCTCTACTCAAATGTCCCTCCCCTGACATTCTCTCTCCTTCCCAGCTTTGCTCTCCTCCTCAGCACCGGTCACGCCGGCCTAGTTTACTTACTGACCTTGTTTGTGACCTGTGCATCCCTCCACAGGACACGCCTTCTCATTCCCGCCCGGGACTTTGGCCCCCTTTGGCCCTGGGCGCCCGCACGCGGCCTGAATGAATGAACGGAGGAGGGACTATCTCCACACAGACCTGAATAATAGGAAGTGGTCAGCGAGGCAGAGGCAGAGGCAGAGGCAGGGGCGTGTCAGGCAGCCAGAACCAGCTAGCACGCTTCAGGAGGGTGAAGACAGGGAGGGGCCGAGTGCAGGCAACAAGGAGATGAGGTGGGTGGGAGGGGGCCCTAGGGGGCCACAGCACAGAGCTTCAGTGTGACTCCCCCTGATGTGGGCTGCCCGCCCCTCTCCCACACCACGTCCCCGACGCTTGGCCTGTGTCGACAGTCCATCTGCTCAGCCCCCACCCAGGGCCCATTCACTGTGGCCTCCGTGTTCCTGGCTGAAACAGCTTCTTGTCCTCCAAGCAGCACATCAAAGACCGCCTCCCAGATGCCCTCGCCGTCTGCCCACGCTCACCCTCAGCACCTGACCACACCTTCTGCTGAAACCTCCGTGGACGGGGCACCCGTTCTGCTCTGAAAATACTCTCCTCGATCCGCTGGGCTGGCCACTGAGCTATTGGCAAAAACCAGAAGCAACCTAAGTGGCCAACGGGGGCCGGGGAAGGTGCTGAGCGCCACGGAGGGCTGGCAGTGGCCAAGGACATGGAGCCTGTGTGCAAAGTACCCGGGAGGCAGGTGGAATCTATTGAAAATGTTCACAGACGTGGACAAGCCACTGGAAGGGCCATGGGATCGGTGCGTTTCCCTTCTGGTTTACCTGCCTCGCAGGCAGGGTAGATAAGAGGGTCAAAGGGAGACAGGGACGCCCAGTGGTCAGGTGTGAGGTGGGTCCCTCCTGCTCTCTCGGGGCCTGGGTTCCTCTCCAGCCATGTTACACTGGACAGGGGAGAGGACACCCCTTTGGACACATGGCGCAGAGGCAGGGACAATACAGGCAGGTGGAACCATATGGGACCTTGGGCTCCAGGACCTCAAGGAGGACCTGGGATGCTGGCCACTTCAGTGCCCTTCCACCGTGAGGTATGTGGGGGCAAAGGCAAGCTCAGGAGCCCCCCAAGTCTGACGCCAAAGGGTCTGAGGCAAAGTCACTGGGCATGTAAGGAGCTCCAAGGACCCGGCTTCCCGCACGGGGATGCTACGTGGCTACAGCACGACCCGAGAGGGGCTTCCCGAAAGAAACACCTTTCCAACCCTGAACTTCTAAGGACTGCCAGCCGGCCCTCTGTCCCTCGCCGACCACACCCTGAGCTGCCTCCCTGCTCGGTGCCTTTGGGGTGAGCGCTCAGGGTTTAGGCCGGGCCACACGAGGCTTGCTGACCTGTGGCCGCCTCTCGCTCATTTTCTACACGGTCTGAGCCTGTGTGTGGAACTAGCCTGTGGGCAGCTGACCTGCGATTCCCTTCCACCCCCACTGCTCCGTGGGGAAGAATAGGGGAGCCATCTGCTTAGCAACAGGCTAGCAAATTCACACCCTGAGTTCCCTACCCCCATCCTGTGTCCAGACCCTGCGCCTCAGGAGCTCGGAAGAGAGATCAGTTGAGGCAAAGAAGGAGTAACTGCATGGGGGTGGCTTGTCTCGGGCCCCTACTAGAAGCAGCAGATCCCACTGTGCCCCGGGAAGAAAGAAGGCGGTTCCCGGACTGCTTGTCCCCCACTGGCATTGTTTGGGGTACCCGGGCTAATGGGTCCCCAGGAGACCGAGGCGTGGCCACGCTAAGCCAGCCCGCCTGCCCTGGAGGTGTGTGATGGGCCAGAGCCCCGGGAGTTCCTTCCATACCAGGCAGTCCATTCATCTGCGGGAGAGGCGGCACCAGCGGCAGGACTGGGCCTCTGGGGCTGAGCGACAGCAGGCTGGGGGAGCCACACCATGCCCGCCTGTGCAAGGGGTCTCCAGAAGCCACACAGGGAGTCCCGGGCTCTCCTCTCCCCCGGCCTGTGCGCCCACAGCCTGCTGCTGCCGGGAAGCTGCCCTTCCTGCCCCGACATCCTGTGTGCGGCCTGTGTGCGGCTGTGGCCCCGTCTGCGCCAGGTGTGAACACGCCCCTGCAACCTTCTATGGAGGGGAGAGGCGGGGCCGGGCTCTCCTGACTGGGGCAGCTGCTGACCCCTCCGGCCTCTGTTCATGCCAACTCAGATGCCCACGGCTGCTTTGCAAGCACCCATGTTACCCTGGGAACCCCAATCTCGCAGAGACACCGGGCAGCCCCTGGCCAGCAGCTTAGCAACCAAACCTCAGTGGAAAGGTCACCTCATGGAGGTGGGACTCAAAGAACACAGAGGAGGAGGGACCCAGAGAGCTGTCGCCGCCGCCACCACTGCTGTCAGGTGATAAAAGGGACGAGAGTAAACCATGGCCAGTTGCTACTGTAAGCACTTGACATGCATCATCTCAGGCAACGCTTACAATTACTTACGAAATGGCCAATTCCAAGAGCTACCAAGTCCAAGTCCCTGAACTCTGATGCGACTGCAAAACCCTCTGTTCAATTCAGGCCTCTCTCACAGGACAAAGGGACTGGCCAGCAGGAGTGTGGGTGGGACCGCCTGGGGTCAGCAGCCACCATCTGACCGAGCCCTCTCTAGCTGGATCCAGGTCAGCTGCCACCATCCTCCCAATATCCATCCTACGGAGCCACAGGCCAGTCTCACTCGGCAAGGGCCCTGCCCGCAGCTTTGAGGCTCCTCCTCCAGGGCTCCCCTCCCCAGCGCGGCTGTGAGGATGGGTGGGAAGTCGGAGTGCATGCGGCACCACCCCCATCACCGTTCTGGGGGCCTCAGTCCCCTTCTGCAATCCAACATCAGACTCTCTCCAGGGAAGTGATGGATGGACGTGGCCAAGCACAAGGAAGGGCAAAGCCACCCTGGGAGAAGGTGGACAGCTAGTCGGGGTGGAAGTGGGTAGGCTGCCTGGTTCCTCCTATCCAGCCCCATTGCACAGCCTCCTACTTGCCTCAGGAACTGAGCTGTTGTCCTAGGGCAGTGGTCGGCAAACTCATTAGTCAACAGAGCCAACTATCAACAGTACAACGATTGAAATTTCTTTTGAGAGCCAAATTTTTTAAGCTTAAACTGTATAGGTATAGGTAGGTACATTGTTATTAACTTAATTAGGGTACTCCTAAGCTGGGCTTTGCTAAAACGTCCTCAATCTGATTGAGGTACGTTCGCTGAGGTCGACCCCTTCCACCTCTCCCATCCGCACTCGTCTTGTAGACTTGTTTCGGATAGACGAGTGTGGATGGGAGAGGTGGAAGGGGTCGACCTCAGCGAACGTACCTCAAAACAATGTTCCTCCCCCGCGCTGCGTCTCCTGTCGCCCGACAGACACCCTCCACTTCTTCTAATGCCACTTCTTCAAAATAGACTTGCCCAGGCCGAAAACCACGAAGTTTCAATAGCACTGTACGTGTGTGCCTGCACGTGGTATTTTGTGGAAGAGCCACACTCAAGGGGCCAAAGAGCCGCACGTGGCTCGCGTGCCCGTTTGCCAACCGCTGTCCTAAGGAGCTTCTAGAAGATGCCAGCTCCAGGAGGAAGGGACTGTGCCTGTGCTGTGCATGGTTGCATCCCCGGGGCTTAGTGCCCTGCCTTTTGAAAGACATCCACGTTTTACTTAAAGGATTCCCTCATCCCTGCCCATCTGTGCTCAACTGGGACCTCGTCAAGGCCCATCCTGCCCACCTTTTAGGCTGCAACCTGCCCCCACCATAGGCAACGTCCTATCCCTGGCTGCTCTGTAGCTCGTATCACCTTTTAACAGATTATTTATTACTTACACTCGTTTCTGTCGCTAGAGCTCTCCACCCTTTAGCATGCGAATCCTGTGACAACAAAGATCTTTGCCTTCTGAAGGCTAGTGCCCACTGTCTAAATCACACCGTACACACAGAGGTACCAGTAAATACTTCTGAATGAATGAATGAATGAATGTACAGCCAAGGCTGAATGGGGACCAACTAGGCAAAGCTCTTCTCCAAGAAGGAGCTACTAACCCCAAAGAACACTGTGTTGGGGCACCAGAGGGTCCCTCAGGGAACTTCCCCACCCTGTTGTCAAGTCTCTGGCCAGGGCCATGTGGACATCATGCCGAGCATCCTGCTGGGGACCCTTTTGTGGCTCTGCCTCAGTCCGAGGCTCCAGGACACCCGGCTCCTTGGCAAGGAGAATCCAACAGTATCATTACTTATAAGAGTCAAACAGTCCTGTACCCACAGGTCCCTTTCATCAAACCCTGGTAACACAGGTGTTTCCACATAGGCTCCGGTCACTGCTGAATTCCTGAAGGGTAGCGTCAGGTCCCTAGCAGCTTCCCCGTCTCCACGCCCAGAGGAGCCTCTCCTAGCTCAAGAATTCACTGTGGTTCCTGGGAAGGGGAAGGGGTGAGGTGACTTTTCAAAGGACCAGTTTCCCCTGAGAGGCAGGGCAGGAAGGGAAGGTCACACCAAAGGGAGCTGGGCAAAGCCCCATGGTGACAGCACAGGGAAGGGGGTCTCCTGGGGAGCCGTGGGAGCCAGGGCTGGGGAAGGGCAGCAGTACCAGTGGCCCCATGCTGCTCAGAGCAGCTAACCCAGGAGTAGGGACCACCGACCCTCCACCCCAACTCAGGTGTCTCAGCAGCTGCTTCCAACACATGTGGGTGGGCCAGGAAGGCTGAGTAACCCTTTAGGCAGCCCACACTGCTCCTGGAGACTCTTGCCCCAGATGCTAAATGTCTCCAATGGGTTGGAACTGGGGGTCACAGACAGACGGCAGAGGCTCCGAACTCTCCAGCTCCATGCACCACTCTCTCCTAAGAAGAGGGTCCTGGGGCCAGGAACTCATTCCCTAACTAAGGTTGAAAGAAAGCACGCTGGAGTGCTGGAGAGCTCAGAAAATCTCAATGACAACAGAGCAGCCGAGGAATGTGCTCCCCTCCCCCAACAGGGTGCAGAATGCTACAGCCAAGCCCTCCCCTGAGCAGAAAGCAGAGCAGATCAGATTCTACCCCCCCCCGCCAGGATAGGCCCCCAGCTGGGGTCTGGCCATGGGGCCTCTTCTGGCTCCGCCAAGGAGCCGAAGAATTACAACGGGGCCACTGGAATATGAGTGAGATTAGGGCAGGCCACTGCCTCTACCCCTGCCTCCCAACTCCCACCCTCATTTTAAAAGCTCTGGCCTCCGGAGGCTCTCAGAAACCATTGCCCCCCCCCCCCCACCACCCCGGCTGAAATTTGGACAGAGAAACCAGAGTCCCTCACAATCCATCAGGCCAATCCAACAGGCCCAGGCATCTGCCAGACCCACGAGGAACCACGGCTTTCATGCTTCGTGGAGATGCTAAGACACACCCTCACCTGGCTCGGGCGCTGTGCCAGGCCACACGTGTTTGGGACATTTCTCATCCATTCATCACCATCTGTAAAGCCAGGCTCAGCGGAGGCTGGGGATGGTTAACTGGCCGAGCCAGAGTCACGCAGCAAGACACGGGCTAGGCACCATTTAAACTTACGCCTGCGTGTAAAGGACACTACAGTACTTCACGAACACTGTGTCTGAGGAAAGACCGAGGCGAGAGGGGTACGTTTTACCCTCTTGTACTTTCTGAAACGGTTCATCTCCCCCACAATGGGCACCTGTTACCGTTTTATTTTCTAAACCAATAGGGGTCATCGGGAATTATGGTTGTTTTTCTTTTTCTTTTTTTTTTTTTTAAATATATTTTATTGATTTTTTACAGAGAGGAAGGGAGAGAGATAGAGAGTTAGAAACATCGATGATGAGAGAAACATCGATCAGCTGCCTCCTGCACATCTACTGGGGATGTGCCCGCAACCCAGGTACATGCCCTTGACCGGAATCGAACCCGGGACCCTTCTGTCCACAGGCCGACGCTCTATCCACTGAGCCAAACCGGTTTTGGCGGTTGTTTTTCTTTTAATGCTATTGTGTATTAAGAAGTAACTAAGTTATTAAAATTACCTTAATCTGCCACCAAAGGGGACAGTCCATTGCCTCAGCGAGGAGCACAGTAGGGCTGCAGAATGACCCCAGGCCCTGGAAACACCATCCAGCGGCCCCTACAGAGACTGGCCCCGTCTAACTTCTGAGCAGAGGAGCCAGCCCTGGTCAGAGCCCCCAGAGCCAGGTGAGTCCTGACTGCTGTAGGCAGGCACCGCGGGCGGCTCACTAAGGAAACCCAACCTGGATCCCCTGCCCATACAACACAGACCATCTCCCAGGGCCCTTCCCCTACCTCAGTTCTCACAGACCCGCCGGTCTTCCTCAAAGGCCACTTCTCACCTGGGAGCCTGCTATTTCCCACCTGGGGTTTCCGGCTCCCAGACGCTCTCATCTGCGCCCAGCTGATTCCGAGTCCCCTTCAGAATGCCCCCTGCAGCCTTGAGTTGTGAACTTGCAGAAGGTCCCTAGAGCCCAGGTTACGCCTCCCTGCATCTGGCAAATGGATCCCCAGGGGAAGGGGCCCGAGTGAAGCCCCGCCCGCCTCCCCCAAAGCTCACCTGCGTCAGGTGAACGCCTCAGGGGACCACACCGGGCTCTCCTGTTACAGTCAGTTCTCCCACAGCCAAAGCTCAATGTGTCTACCGGCCGTCCGGCCGCAGCAAGCCAAGAGCAAACTTTGCACACTTTCTTTGGTAAGTCGGACATTGTCGCTCCTCGCCAAGTCCAACGTTCCACAGCGCAACCCCACGCCCGTCCGTCGTGGGAAACAGAGGCGAGGTGTCCGTACTGTCCCCTAAAGGTGCCCAAAGCCACCAGGCAGAGAGAGGCCCAGAGACCTCAGTCCCTCCCGCGGGCTTCCTGCGTCCGGGGATTAGGAGGCACAAAGGGCCGCCGGGGAGAGGGCCCAGATGGCAGCGACGGGGCTAAGCCGCCGCCGCTCGCGGAGAGAGGCCACCGGAGACGCGCGTCGCCGGCCTCCGCGGCCAGACCCCTTGCACGTGGGGGTCCAGGCCGGGGGACTCCGCTCGCGGTGACCCTCGCACTCGGCCGGGCGGGGCACCTGTCTGCCCGTTCCCCAAAGCCAACACTATTGTGCAAACTCTAAACCCAAATTCTGTAATCGCGGGCGTGCCCGGGAGAGAGCGATTCCCGGTGGCACTTTCTGCGGGTGGCTTTCTCCCAGACCGGCGGAGCGACGGGACCCGGGGAGAGGCAGGCGGACCCGGGCGCAGCCCTCCCCGCCCCACCCCGCCCGGGAAGCCCGGGGTCCCGGCCCTCCCGAGCCTTGACGCCCCGAGTGGCGGGCGCCCCGAGGGGGCGGGCCCGGCTAGGTGGGCCCGGGCCCGCGCCTCACCTGGAACCCCAGGCCGGCCCCCGGCCGAGGCCTCCGTGTCTCCAAGCGCCCGCTTTCGGCTCCGCTCGCTCCGCCGCGGGCCCACGGGTCGTTGGGCGGCAGCCTCCTTCCTGCTCACCTCCGGCGCGGCGGGAGGGGCGGAGCCGCCTCTATTTACATAAAGGGCGAGCCGGCGGGGCCGCGGAACCCGGAGCGCCGGGCCCGCCCCGCCCCCTCCCCTGCGCCGGGGGGCGGGGGCGCAGCGCGGGCGCTCTCCGGGGGCGGGGACCGCGCTCGAGCCAATCCGCGGCCCCGGACGGGGCGAAGGCGGGGCCTCATCCGCGTGAATATGCACGAGGCGCCGCGGCCCCGCCCCCGGCCTCACCTGCGCGCACCTGGTCGCAGGTTAGCCGCGCCCTGTGTCCCGCCGCCTCCCCGGGAAGAAATAGTTCCCGGAACGCGCGGCGGCCAGAACCACCCCGCCGGCAGGACTGCGGGGAGCCGACCCTCCCACCCGTCCCGGGCGCTGAGGGAGAGGCGTAGCCGCCCGGCTCCTGCTGAGCGCGCCCAGCCCAAGCCGAGAGGGTGACCCCCGGGTACAGGGCCCGGTTTCGGGGCCCAAGAGCGAGGTGGCGTGAGGACGGGGGCGTCGCCGCGAAGCGCCTCCCCTCGGGGCGGGCTCCGAGCCTGGACGCCCCGCCTCCGAGGCGCTGCTTTGGCCGGCGCCCCAGGCCCCGAGGGACCGCAACAGGGACCGGAGTTTTTAGCCCGACGAAGGGGGTTGGAGCAACGAGAGTCGGGAGCGGAAGGGGCGCGGGGGCCGGGCCCGAGGCGTGTATGGCGGGCGCCACCGCACAACTCCGAGTGACTAGGGTTCGAACCACGCCGACCTGGCGCCTCTCGGCCAGCCTTCCACCCGACCGGCTGCGTTCGGGGAAAGGCCGGGAGTGCCACTTCCCTCCCTGGACTACTTTGCAGAGAGACGTGGACGGGAGGTCCGTGACTTCTCATCCCTGCAGGTGCGGGTCGCGGCCTTCTCTCAGCTCCCACAACAGAAAAAGCACTCTCAGTGGGTGGGCAAAGCGGAGGCCGGGACCGGGGTCCAGTTGAAGGACAACGGGATGGGGGTGGGGTCCGCGCACCCATCCCGGGGCTGGGGAACTTGTGCAGTATATGGAGCCACAAAAGAAAAAGGATCTATTTTTTTAATGGCTATGGCTTTTGGCTTTATCGCATGAAGCAGGCACCCTCTCGTTCAAGGCACAGAGTCCTCTTCTGCCCCACCGCGCTGGGTCTGTAGTCCAGTGCTGAGCTCCAAGGACATCACTGCAAGGCAGCAGCGGCCGTCCTGGGGCTTGGAAGCGCTGCAGCAGCCAGGTAGGGGGCTCAGCGTGGCTCTTCTGCAAGCGTCAGATGCCCAGGGCCAAGGCCCAGACTAGCCCCTGCAGCTACAGGGTGTAGGAGGCAGCTGAGATGGTCCCTGAGAGTAGGCAGTCCAAGCCCCTCCACCCGCCCTAAGCAGGCCCCAGGCCCTGCCAGAGCTGGTCAGTGTCCCAGCTCCCTGGGCAGCGTGAAGTCCCTGAAGCTGTAGAAGGAGAGGTCTCCATGATCCACCAGGGCAAATATCAGAGGAACATCCCCGCTCTGGTAGGACAGCCGCTTGAGAGTGCAGAGGTCTGGGACTGGCTCATCAAATCTGCAGGGATAAAAGTTAGACTGAGACCTGGATATAGCCCACCCACAGGCTTTGAGACCCCCGCCCTCTGGCTCCCAGGGAAGGAAGACTAAGAGTTGGGGGAGCAGGAAGTCTGGGCCCTGGGCTCTCCTCTCTGCAAACTGCATGGCTAAGTTCAAGAGAAACCCTGAGTCCTGGCTGGGTGAGGGGGCTAGGGAGAGAGGTTCTCACTGAGCGAGCTCAGGACCGACATGGCATAGGAGAGACTGTCTGAAAATGCCAGGAATGAGGGCTCGGGACTGGGAATCTTGGGTTCCCACTGCACAAACAGGCTGTGTGGCCTCCCTTCAGTTACATAATCTCTCTGGACCTGTCAGGGACTGGCAAACTGGTCAGGGGCTGAAGCGGTCCACTTGGGGTTTATAGAACTAGCAGCAGCCAGGGAACAGTGCTTGCCGGTCTCATACCCACTGATGCACATCCGGGCGTAGGGCTTGCCAGGGTTATTCTTTCGGAACGTGGCCACAGCGTCAGCCTGGTAGACATCAAAGCTGATCTCCAAGCCCCCAGGCTTCTCCGGCAGCCTGAGAACAGAGTGAGAAACTTTAGGGACTCTCCTGCTCCACCTTTTCTTTCCACACCACCAGTTTCCGGAAACCGCCTGTCCAGGGGACCTGGGGTCCTGCTGTGAGGTGCCACTTGAGGGGCAGGGGGAGGCTCAACTGCCTATCTCAGAACCCTAGGGATAAATCCACCTCTTGTCTCTCACTCCTCCCGCTCCCCTAGACACAAGGATATTAGCCAGGTTGGGGGTCCCTGGAATGACCCCCCAGCTCATACCCAACTTTAGGAGTTAAATCCCAGCTGCCAACTCCTGCTGGCAGCCAAAGTTCTGTGGAGACAGGCACTACCGGAAACTCACCAGGCACCTCCATCAGCGAGGTGTGTCGTCTGCAGCACAGAGATATGTTGAAGGACTGTGGCTGTAAGGACAGGGAACGTAAGTTGTTGGGGAGCGCAGTCATCTACAGACTCCCCTGACATTTCTCAACCTGCCATCTAGTTTAGGGTTCCCAGATTTAGCAGATTTCTTAAAGTATAGGTATGTCCCATGTTGTTTATCTGAAATATAACTGATGGTTCGACCCTAATCTAGTTACATGTAATCTACCGTGTTCCCCTAAGGGTTATAAGTAGCTCTGAATCCGTTAATACTGATCTTGCCCTATTACAGTGATTTTCAACCGTTTCCAACTCATGGCACACATAAACTAACTACTAAAATTCTGCCGCACACCAAAAAATACATTCTTTTGCTGAGCTGGCAAAAAAAGGTATAATTTTGATTCATTCATACCAGATGGCTATTGTTGTGTTGGCTGTTGTCATTTTTTATTTGACAATCTAAGGGAAGAGAGGTCAGTGCCCATGATTAGTCAGATATTGCATGTTTAAAAAATCTTTGCACTGTCGAGGTAGCTCAGTTGGTTAGAGCATTAACCCAATACACCAAGGTTTCAGGTTCAATCCCTGGTCAGGGCTCATAAAAGAATCAACCAGTGAATGCATAAATAAGTGAAACAAATCGATGTTTCTTCCTCTAACGTAAAAAAGTAAAAATTTTTGCGGCACACGGGCTGAAAATCACTGCCCTATTAGTTCCGTTCCTAACACTGTAGGGCATACAATGAACTTCCTCTCATTTGGCCATCGTATCACCTCCTTGTTCCCTCTAACAGCGGAGGGAGAATGGGGTCACAGCGACTTGGTGGCAGAGCCATCCACATGCATCTTGCATATGACGCTAAGGACATGGTCTTGTTTTCATTTTTGTCCCCCGGCACTGATGCACCACCTCTGAACCTTCCCACACGGGTCCTTTTGCCGCTTTCCAGAACAGGCTGTCCCTGAGGGTTCCACTTCACGGAACAGCTCTCTCTTCCCTCATCTTTCTTAAGCCTCAGTCAGTCGTGTTCAGTCCATGCCTGTTCAAAGTCGGGTGATTTCTTAGCTGCCAGTGGCCTCTGGGGCTAAAAGCAGGGTGAGGCAGTACCTGGGGAGTCTGCCTGGCTGGGACTCAGCAAGGGGGTGACAGGCTGGTCCCACAGGTGTTGGGGGCGGCTGGGGGTGGTCTGCAGGCGCCGTCTCTGCAGCAGCTGTTTGTACTCCTGCCAGCTGGAGCAGCGCTGCACCTCGGGGTCCGCGTTTACGTCCTCCCGCAAGGGCTGGGCCTCTGCCTGTTGCTCCCGCTCACGCTCACGCCTGGAGAGCTTCTCCTTCCGCTGGTTCAGCTTCAGGCACCAGGACTCAGCGTCTGTCTCCCGCCCTGCGACATTGGCCGGGAGCAGCTCTGGGGCTGGGGCAAGCAGGAGGGTGTGGCGACCATCGGCGGCCATGTTGGGGAAGGAGATCTGCTCAAAGTTCCAGCGTGGTTTCCGAGTCCCCTTGACCCCATTCTCCACTTTGCCACTTTCCTCGCTGCATCCCACCACCTCCCTGGCCAGGCCAGGGCAGGGCTCCGGGGAACCCAAAGGCTGAAAGAGGCCCGCTGGGCCCTTTACAGGGCTTGACTCCTGGGGTTTCTCCTCGGGGCATCGGCTGTTCTGGTTGTGGGAAGGTGGGACAGAGGTTCCCAGGCTCGCGGGTGTCCCATCCACTCCCTGTAGGGGGTTCTCCAGGGTCTTGGGCTTCTTATTGATGGACCTGAGGGACGAGGGGAGGAAACGCAGCACACCTGCTCCTGGTTGCTGAGGTGCACACGTCCCACGCGTGCCCCACTGCCTCCCGGACTCTACACAGGAGCCGCCCAAGTCCAGCTCTTAAACCCACCCATGCATTCTCCAAGGTCCCAAACACCAGCACCCTCTCAACAGCTCAGCCCCTCAGAGCTCCCTGGGTGGTGGCCGTGTGGGGAGCATTACCGAGAGCTGGAGCTCCTCCTCTTCCTCTTGCCAGTCCCATCCTCCAAGCGCTGGGCACTGCTGTCCAAGTTCAGCTGCCTCTCATACGGGGACAGGATGGAGCTGTGGGGTGAGAATGACCAAGCAACAGACCCACCTTCTCAGCCTGGTGCTCCCCGTGGAGTTTGAAAGGGGCTGGCCCAGCACACAAGTCAGTGGGCCAGGGTCAGAGCCACATCCAAGGACTAAGCCCCAGGCAGATCTGCCCACAGGGTACACAGGGGTGGCCAGAGGGGCCTGCCCAGGCCTCTGGGTCTCACCAATGGCACCTTTGAACAGGGGCTCCCTGGAACCAGGGCTCCTGCAGAGCCAGCAATAAGTGATTAATCACCAGTGAGAAAAACAAGGACGAGAAAAATACAGAAAATAAAAATGGAAATCAAACCCGAGGATACCACTGTACCATTGTTGTTTCTTATAAACACCATACCGACTCCATATTTGTTTTTTTCTAACCAAAGTGAGATACTGCTCTGTTATATTTTGTTTCAGTCAATATAATAATAATATGGACATGGTTCCTTATCCCTATAGCATTCTTCCCTGCCATTTTTTTATGGCTCAAAGACTGCACTGTCCAATATGGTAACTACTAGACATAAATAACTAAGTTAAACTTAAATCCATTAAAGTTAAATAAAATTAAAAATTCAGTTGCACGAGCCACATATACTGGACAGTATAAACAGAACGCTTTCATCACCACAGAAAGTTCAGTGGGCAGTGCTGGTCTAAGGGATACACTAATCCGTGTGACCACGCCCTCTGTGTTGCACTCACAGGATGTTTCCAAGTTCACTGATTTTGTAAAGTGGTGGTGTTTTGTGTAAGGTCCCCACTAAACGCAAGCGATGCGGAGCAGTGCTTTTGCTCTCGGCTATTCCTCAGCAACGAGCACAAGGGCTGGCACCCGGTAAGTAGTCAACAAATATTGTTGACGGAATGGATGATCTTAGGATATATTCCAATTCCAGAAATTAAAGCTCTGTTCTAGAGCGTTCGTGACCTGCTGGGAAACCGCAAAGGCTGTACCAATTTCCACTCTAGGTCTGAAGGTCTCTGTGGCTCTCGGCAATGCTGCATTACCTTCAGAGGCCCCAGAAGGAAGGAGCATCTAATCCAGCAACAGGAATGTTAAACTCTATTCAACTGCTCATCCTCTCTTGATCCTGCACTCATGTCTGCACTCAACAAATCTGCTTGCACACCTACTAAGTGCCAGGCTCTGTTCTGGTAACCATCTCCATGCTCACCGTGAACGGTAGGTGCTCAATCATCTGTGGAGTGAACAGGCTGAAGATGGGGTTCAGTGTGATAACCCAGGATAAGCCGCAATGACCTTGATTATCCCAACATGCCTCTCGATAAGCATCTCCAGCAGAAGCCCCAGCCCATGTCCAAGAGCTGCAGCTCCAGCCAAGGACTCCAGCTAAGCAGAGGCCACTTTCTACTTCGGGGCTAGTCACCCAGGCCCCAGGACTAGAACAAACCGGAGGGAAATGGAACAGGGACTTACCTTGGTTGGAATCGTCGAACCACATAGCCCAGTCTCTTCAGGTGGCTGAAGACCTCGAAAGAAAAAAAAAGTAAAGGTTCTGTGTCCTTTATAAAATACCACATACTTTCTCCAGACAGAAACCCCCCCCCCTCCAGCCCCCATTCCAAACCTGGGAACTGGCTGGACCACACTCCATTATAAACACCCTCCCCAAACTAAGGTCTCAGTACGAATGAATTCCTGGCTCTTGCTTACCTTACTTGGCAAGAATTACACATAGCAGTTTCTTGATTTAAATGCAAATCTCAAAAAGCTGATAGCTGATGGGCCAGGCAAAGAACTATGCTGTAAAATTTTTTGATACTAAAGCTGACCGAGTGGAGCTCCTGACTACAATGTGGACAAGAAGATGGCAGAAGGTGGGGCACACCCCACTCCTCTCCCCAGACATGCTCATCCTCCTGTCCCCATAGCCACATCAGAGAACTGTATGCAGGAACCTCCCCCATCTTGCTGGATCTCCCAGCAGTCTTTAATATAATTGACAACTTCTTCCTTGAAAGACCTCTCTTGGCTTCTGTGATGCCACCCCTGCTGGTTTTTCTCCT
This sequence comes from Myotis daubentonii, assembly GCF_963259705.1. Lineage (NCBI taxonomy): Eukaryota > Metazoa > Chordata > Mammalia > Chiroptera > Vespertilionidae > Myotis > Myotis daubentonii. The sequence goes on along the minus strand of NC_081855.1, from coordinate 54,378,235 downwards.
GCGTTGCTAGACACCCTTCAGTCTCTGTTCCTGGTCTCTCATCTTACCCCTGACCTCCTCACGTTGGAGTACCCTGGGTCTCAGATGCAGCCCTCCACTCTGGCCACACACTCATACAGCCCCCTGGTTTTAAATACCCTCCATGTGCTGCCCAGCTGGCGTGGCTCAATGGTTGAACCATGAGACCAGGTTTCGATTCCACACCCTGCCCCCCCACCTTGCAGGTTCTATCCCCAGTAGGAGACATGCAGGAGGCAGCTGATCAATGATTCTCGCTCATCACTGATATTTCTCTCTCTCTCCCTCTCCCTTCCTCTTTGAAATCAATTTTTTTTAAAAGTATAAGTACCGTCCATGTGCTCATGATGTCCACACTTATGTGTCTCCCCCCTTTGTCTTCTTCCTGGCACTCAGTTCTGTGGCGTCAACGTTCCTTTTGATGCCAATTATTCATGGCCACCACTAGGGTGTCAGCACCATGGCAGCAGCGCCCCGTGCCTGTCTCACAGCCCCAGCACATGGCTCTGTGGCTAGCACCTCATAGGCACTTGTAACTACTAACTCAGTGGGTGGGTGGCAGATACCTGATACTGCAGGAAAGTCACGGTGCCCTCCGTCAGCAGCAGCTGGTAGGCCTCCTGGATAGACAAGGGCAGGTCTTCATGGAAGAGTTGGATGGAGCCCTGGAAGTGGGGCCAACAGCTCAACTTGTAAGCCCTCCCTGCAGTGGCACAGCCAATGGAGCAACTTCCTGACTCTAATATCTGTGCGGCTCCCTCCCACCTCGCCCAGCATCACAGCGAGAACGTTGTCAACCAGGAAGTGGGGAGCAGCAGCAACACTAACATGCACGGAATCCCTGCTTCCTGCACGGTCTTCTGCTCTAGAAGGCAGATTGCAAGCTCCCTGAATCCTCGGTCATGTGTACTTTTTCTCCAAAAAAGCAAAACACATGCTCTTCCGGTTCCTCGGTCCCAACCCCCTTCCCCGCCGTCCTGGGGCCCCACTCACACACTCCAGCAAGTACAACGCCTCCTCGGGGTGCAGCCGCTGCCGGCCCTGCTCCGAGTAGCCCATGGTCTGCCAGAATTTGCCCTGTGCGGGACCCACTGCGCATGTCACCACGGAGCCGGGAGGGGAGGGGAAGGGAGGGGAGGGGAGGGGAGGGGAGGGGAGGGGAGGGGAGGAGAGGGGAGGGGAGGGGAGGGGAGGGAAGGGAGGGGAGGGGAGGGGAAGGGAGGGGAAGGGAGGGGAAGGGAGGGGAAGGGAGGGGAGGGAAAGGGAAGGGTGGGGAGGGGAGGGGTGGGGAAGGGTGGGGAGGGGAGGGGAGGGGAGGGGAGGGGAGGAGAGGCAGTTCCCCGCCCCTGAGCACCGCCGCTCACCGCCGGAGTCTTCAACTCCACGAACCCCTCTTCCGGTCTCCATTCGGCGGCCACCAAACTGCCCCTGGCAAAGGGTGGGTCTCAGTCTACCGGGAAGTCCACCCGGCCCGTCCGGCCCCCGCGCACCTGCCCCGCCCCCGGCCCGGCCCGCCCCGCTCACAGGCGCTCCACGCGCTCCTCCGCCAGCAACTGCCAGAGCTCCACGCGGCACAGGCGCAGCCGCTCGTCCTGGGCCGCCGAGCCGTCGGGGAGGAAGTCCTTGGGGCCGTGCGAGCGCTGGGGCAGCTTCTGGGGCCGCGCGCGGGCGGCCAGGAGTTCCCGGGCACTGGGGCGAGAGGGACCGGGTCAGAGCCGCGCGTCGGGGACGCCCGCTCCCGCCCGGAACCCCCGTCCCCTGCCCCGCGCCCACCCCACGGTCCCGCGAGTCCCCCAAACCGGGCCGCGCCGCACCTGAGCACGCGCCCCGCAGGAACCTCAATAGTTGTGGGTTCTGGTTCGGGCTCCATCGGGCCGCCGCCTGCGCCTGCGCGCGCCCCGCCCAGGCTCCGCCCACCACCGGGGCTCCGCGCGGCCCTAGCGCCGGCCGCTCGCACCTCCGCGCCGCGGGTCTCCTGTTCCACCCGCGGCTCCCCGCCTTCCCTGCTATCCCGGCTCCCCGCGCAAACTTGTGCCTCGACTCCGGGGGCAGAGTGCGGCCGGTTTCTGGATGTGCAGGAGCTTCCCTCGGCCGTCCCTAGCCCTCCTCTGGGCTCCTCTCTAGTAAGACGTGAGGAACGTGGCGTCTGAAAGTGCAGTAGGAAGAGTCAAAGGCGTGACCCTCCTCTCCGCAGTCCGGGGCTGCTTTAGTCCCCACCGTCTGGCGGGACAAGGACGGAAAAATAGGGGGTTTAGAGAAGGGATAGCGGTGGGTTCCCCAATTCCGGCTTCGCAAACTGAAGGCCGCCCGCCGGGGGCTATTAGGTGCGGGCTGGGTGAGCTCGGGTGTCCTTCGGGGTCTTCCGTTAGGTCCCTTTTGAGGGGCTTGGAAGCCGGGTTTGGAGAGCCCAGGGGGCGGGAGGCGCTGTCCAGCCCGCGATGGTGCTGAAGCGCCACCCCAGTCTGTCATTAGCACCTCCTCGAGGCTGGGGTCCACCCCGCCGCCACCGTGGGCCGCTCCAATACCGTCCGCTAGGTGGCACCATTGCTCCGATCAGCCCGTGGATCGACGACTCCGAAGGCGCGTTGAGGTCACTGCGGGAGTCCCGGGAAGGGCGAGGGGCGAAGAGCAAGGGGGGCTTCCCCAGGGGGGCTCCCCAAGTGGGGTCCCCGGTTTCCAGACTCCACATCACGTCCACTGTCCCACCCAGTCACACACCTTTCGGCCTAAACTCGAGCCCCAGGTCGCCCGGGCTCCGCCACTGGAACTCAGGGAAGCGAGCTCTCCCCCCCAACAGCCTCCGCTGCACCTGGGCGCATGCGCTGACCCGCCAGCTTCTCCGCTCCGCAGAAGAGCGATGGGGGTGGGGCCTGGCGCGGGGAGGGGCGGGGCCGCAGGCGCTGACTGACAGCCCGATTGCGCGGCCGGGACGGTCCCTCCGCTCCCGATCCGGCGGGAGGGACGGGGGAGGGGCGGGATTTCCTGCGGGAGGCGCCGAGCCGGCCTTGGAAAAGGAGGAGGAGAAAGGGGCTAAGGGGGGCCGTGGGAGCCACCGTCCAGAGTGCCCGGGACCGCGCGGGGCCAGGCGGACCCCCGGCGGGGCGGCCGGGAAAGGTGAGACTGCGTGGCCCGAGCCGGGGGGCAATACCCTGGAGGGCGGGCACAAACTAACTTTTCCTGCGGGATCAGCGGGTGCCTCCGTCTCTTTGCTCCTTCCGTCCTCCTTCGCGCCTCCTTATTTCGTCCTCCCGCATCAACCGCTCCGGCGCTGGTCCCAATCCGTCCCTCTCGCCGCTTTGTTCCCCAGGTCGGCCTGGGCTGGGTTGGGGTTGGGGGTTTGCGCGGCGCTGGGCGGGCATTCCGGGGGGCGGGGGAGCCTGCCCGACCCCAGGCACTGCCAGGGGCGCCCTCCCTCCATGTCGGCCGCGGGCCATCAGAGGGAGTGCCATCTGGTTGGGGCTTGGGACGTTTTGGGACTGAGGGTTCCCAGCCAGAGCCCCAGGCCTGCCCGGGTATCATGCCGGTGTCATGCCGCAGGACTCGGGCAGCAAATTCGTGGCCACTGAGGAACTGACGTAAGCTTTCCTGCAGTGAAGTTGGGGCTCTGAGTCTCAGGTTCAGGCTTGGGGGGCCAGGCAGCCCCGTTTGCCAGCAGTGCCCCAGCTGTGGTCTCTGTTCTTTGCCCAGCTGCTTCTCCAACCCGCACAAGGCGTGAGGATAGGTCAGCAACAGGTGCTGTGAAATCTCCCTGCCCGAGAAGCAGCCCCCCGCCAGAAATGGGGGGCCCATCAGCTCCCCGCTCCACTCTGAATTCATAAAGAGCCCTGCAGCCAGGGCCCTCCAGCGATTCTAGTAAAGGGGAGGGAGGGAGGCGTCTGGGGGCTGGCACCTTCGGCAGGGAGTGACCCTCCTGTCTGCCTGTGCCTGACCCTCCCAGGCCCCACCTCCTGGCACGCAGCTGTCCGTGGGTGTCAGCCCTGGGGCTGTGGAGAACAGGCTGCTGCCCAGGTTGCGATGCTGCCAGGTGCCCTGGGGCCACAGTGACTCAGCCCCCCTTCCCCCCAGAATGCCACCTCTCCCCCCTCCAGATATTCCTCTCATGCATGGCAGCTCCCTTCCCGCTTTGGTGGCTAGCCCCTCCCTGGGCCCCTAGGGCAGCCAGCGTGGTTGGGGGGGCTCCCTAGAGGCCCTGCACTGCTCTTCCTCAGAGCCCTGCTTCTGGGACCCTTGCAGGTTCGGGCCTAGCCCTCAGCAAAAGCACCGCCCCTCTTCCAGACCCCGAGACCTGTCCCCACTGCTGCCCGAGGCCCGAGGGAATGCTGGCGGCTTTCTGGGTGGGCACTGGTGCTCCTGAGCCACGCTGGGAAGATTGGCGCGCCCAGTCCCAGCCCATCCTGGGCTGTCGGAAGCTGCAAGCTGATATCTGTCCAGATTTCCGAGCAGCCTCCGCCCCCTCGGAGATCGGCTTTCCAGCTTGTGGCGGCAGCTCACGAAGCACCTTGTTGGAATACCTGTCAGTGCCTGACAAGAAACCCACCGCCTGAGACACCAGCCCCGCTCCCCCAGGACGCCTGGCCCTCCAGAGGGCCAAGGCATGGCACCGTGACGCCTTGGCTCACACCAATTTTCGGGCCTCTCCCCTGGACTTCTTGAGCCCAGAGCCCAGCCCGGGGACCAGGATGGGTCGTGAACAGGACCTGATCCTTGCCGTCAAGAACGGAGATGTGACTGGTGTGCAGAAACTGGTGGCTAAAGTCAAGGCTGCAAAGACCAGTGAGTACTTGATGGGGTGACTGTCCATCTGAGACCCTCCTCTGAGGGCTCAGGTTGCAGAGAAAGAAGGGGGTGGCGGGGGTGGTGGTCACGGGGGTGGGGGGGGAGGGGGGGAACTGTCTTGTTCTATACAGGGAGTGCCTCTGTGTGTGAGAGCCAGAGAGGAAGCTGGGTCCCCCTTGCTGTGTGTCTCAGGCAAATAACCTCTCTGGTGCTCAGTTCCCTCACCTGTAAAGTAAAAGGTTGAAGTGCATTCATTCAAATTAATATTATTTTTTTAATTCCTCACCCGAGGATATTTTTTCCATTGCTTTCTAGAGAGAGTGGAAGGGAGGGAGGAGGGGGAGAGAGAAACATCTACGTGAGAGAGACACATCGATTGGTTGCCTCCCCACTCGCCCCTGCTGGGGAACGTGCCCTTGACCAGGAACCGAACCTCTGAGCCAAACCAGCCAGGGCTCATTCAGCTGGTTTTTGAGCGCCTATTGTGTACCAGCCAGGCTGTGTTCTCCAGCGCTGGGTCCGGTCGTGAATGAAACAAACCGGAATTCCTGCCCTCCTGGGGTTTTCTTCCAGCAGGTGGCTTTCCAGATTGTTCTCTGGAGCCACGGGGTTTCCGATAATGGGTTGGGAAAGACTGAACAGATAGAGCTCCACCCCCACCCACACCGCTTCAACCAGATCATCTCTGCATTTATGTCTTAGTTTAATGGGCATGTCCATAAAATAGCTTTACAAAGGGAGTTCTACTGCCTAAAACGAAGTCCAACACTACCTAACCACTTGCTAAAGCCCCTGACTTATCTGCCTGTGTCCCCTGGTGGCACGTGGCCCAGCTAATCTGGAGGTTTCTCCATAGCCCGGGGCCACTAGTCTTGACAGGGTGTGGGGGCTTCGTGCACAGCTGCGCCCCATCTCCTGGGAACCTCTGCTGTGAGACCCCAAGGAGATTAGACTTCAGGGCGAGCTCTCCGGGCCTTCCCAGGAGGACGCTAGACTTGTCCCCTGGAGTCCCTGTACCAGCAGGGGCAGGAGGTGGCTGCTGCCACCACACTGGGGCTGGAGGAGAGGGGATCCCCCCAGAGTGCTGGGCCTCTAGCCCCAAGATCCACTTTGGCTAATGAAAACATCTAGTTGTCCCCACCCACACCCGCTAGCGTGGGTGCCAGAAGGAGGGCTCTTAAGGCTCCCGCCAGGGCAGGAGACCCAAGGTATAGGGAGATGAAGCTGTGGGGGTGTCTCTGTGCCCTGAGGAAGTGGGTGCAGGGTGAGCACAGTGGGGAGAAGGTGCTAAAGAGGTCCCTGGAGCCCCAAGAGTGGGAGCCGCGCACCCTTCTCCCCTCACCTCTGTGTTGTTTTTGGCAACCTGCCCAGTAGGGCCTTGTTTGAGCTACTATTGGCCTCATAGCCTGGGGCCTCGAAGTGAGGCCCAAAGGAGGACAGGTGGGTGGGGTCTGGCTGCCGGTGGGAGCCTCAGAGCTGGGCTCCAGGAAGGTTCCCTGTGCCCCAGGGGCAATGTCTGTGGGGGAAGCAGTCCCTTCCCGGAGCCCCCGAAGGGACTTGAGCACAGAGTGGGCGCAGGCAGGGTGACAGGGTCCTGGCACTGTGCCTCCCTTCCCAGGCCTCTGAGAAAATAGGAAAGCTGGTAAAAAAAAAAAATAAAGGCAATCACAAGGTGACATTTTGCAGACCCTACAGTTCATGAACTATTGTGATCCCCTTAACTCCCTGCCTCTACATCCACTTACAGATAAGGCAACTGACAGCCAGAGAGCCCAAGGTCACACGGCCATTGTGCGGCAGATCAGAGGCCGGCCGTGCCCTCTGCCTGTGCTCCCACACTTGGCTGCTCGTCAGAATTACCTAGGACTGTTCTGGACGCGCTCACTCCCTCCTTCCCCCACTCCCTCTCCTGCGCTGTCTCCTCTGGCCAGAGGAAATGGAGTGGGCTGGGGGTGGCCCGCTGAGCTCACATCCTCTGCCCCGGCCTAAATCAGGAGTGACCCTGCCACCCCTCAGCCAGGCCGGGAAAGAAGGTAGTGCTGAAGGGGAAGTGCCTGGAGCCGTGCCCGACCCAGGACCCTCCGCCCTCCCACCGAGGTCCCCAGTCCAGTCGCTGCGAGCCTCTCCCCCACCGCCTTTCCGGCCATTGTTCTGGAGAGAACAGAGCCACCCAGCCTGGCCCGGCCCGGCCCCTGTTCCTGTCTCCCCTGTCACATTGTCTTGTCACTCCCGGGAGAGGCTGCACCTCGCCGCCAGGCTGCCCCATCCCTGGCTGTCCAGCTGCAGCAGGTGGAGGCACTTTCTGTGTCATCTTCACTGAGGCCCAGAGCGGTACCTGCGCCAGTGAGAAGCTGAGCCAGGCACTTCCTGCCTCCAGAGCCCTGTTCTTTGCAAGGCCCTGGATGGTTCTGTGTGACAAGGACTCCCAAGGGGCCGGAGGAAGACTGGGAGGCCTGTGCTTGTTCTCACCGGCCCCTCCCTCCTCACCTCTGAGTCCCTCCTCAGTTCAGTTATTTGCCTTTGCGGCAGCAGCATAGTTGAGCGCAGCCCTCAATGTAGCTGTCCCCTCCCTCCCCGTCCCACGCTCATCATTTCGGGGTTGGTCCCTCCCTGTTGGAAGGGGGCCCTGTCTTGCTGGGGTATTCAGGGGCCCTCCAGGGCCTGGGGGCAGGCCTGGACCAGCATGCTTGGCACCCCGCCTGCCCAGGGTGAGCCAGCCTCCTCCTGCCCCGCAGGGCTGTGTTCCAGCAGAAGGCAGGGCCGCCTGTGACAGGCATGCCCCTCTGCCCCCCGGCACTTAGCAAGGACCACCCCCTCCTGCGCCCTGGCTCACGAGTGGAACACACCTGCATGAATCCTGTCCCAGCCCCTGAGGGGGATGAAGCAGCGTCCTGCCCGTGCCTCTAGCTCCTCTTGCCACCACCCGGCAGCCTCCTGCCTGGGGCCAGGACGGGGACTGCCCCAGCTTTTGCTGGAGGACAGCCTCTTGCTGATAATGGCTAATGTGTAGGGAGCGCTGAGTGGGGCTCACTCCCATCTTGTATCCTCTACCTGGTGGGCAGGTTTTGTGATCAGCCCGTTCTGTGGATGAGGACACAGCCTGAGAGGTTCTGTGACTTGTCCGGGATCAGACAGCTAAGTACGCGGCAGGGCCAGCGCTTAGGGTAGGCCTGTCTGGCACCACCTGCTCTACGTGCTCCACTCAGGGATGTGGTAGGGCTGGGCACTGCGGCCCTGGCATCTGCCCTTCCGCTCTCCAGCTAGCCCGTCTTTTCCTTCCCAGCCCCCTCATCCCAGCGGGACAATGAGAATCGTTCCTTGGCCCGTTCAGGCAGGAATGCTAACCATGTGCTCGTGGGCCTGTCTATTGAGGGCATGGCATGCCAGTGCCCCCCGCCCCGCCCCCTTGGCGCTATAAACGAGCTGGGCTGGGGGCCCAGGAAAGCCAGGCCGCCCCGCAGCAGCTCCCTCCCTGTACTCCGTGCCCTGGAGCGGATGGGCCGATGGGCCCTGCTGGGGAGCCCACGGACCCTGGTGGGGAGCCGTAGGTGCAGGACGCTGAGGGGCCATGGGGCAGGCGCTTTCCTGCACACCGAGAGGTCAGCTGGACTTGGGAGGTGGTGAGAGGGAGCGCTGGGCTGGGGTGTGGCTAAGGGCGACCATTCGAGGGTGTCCTGATGCCTCCTGCTCTGACCCCCAGAGCTCCTCGGCTCCACGAAGAGACTCAACGTCAACTACCAGGACGCTGATGGGTGAGTGAGCCGCACCTCCCGGGAGCTGTGCCGTGGGGGAGGGACAGATGGGAAAGACCTGGGGCCTAGAGCCCCTTCCCCTCTCAAACTTGGCCCTTGAAGTGTGTTTGCTGAACGCTCTGGGCCTGCCTGTATAGGATGGGAGGGAGGGGTCCTGCCCCTGAGAGAGGGGAGGGGCCCTGGTGCCTCTCTGAGGGGCCTCCTTGGGTCAGATTCCTGCCGGGCCCCCTTTTCTCCCTAGAGGATAGGAGCCCTCAGGCTCCTGCTCCCACGGCTCCCTCCCCTGGGCCGGCTGGGTGGGGGCAGGCCAGACAAACAGTCCTCTCAGCCCAGACACTGAGCCCTTTCATGCTGCTGCCCGGCTGCTCTGCGCTCCCACGGCAGGGGGGGGTCCCACAGTGGGCAAGTAACCCAGCCCTGCTGGCCCCCAGGATGGGCCTGGTGTGGAAGACAAGGACTTGGGGGGTAGGGGCTGCTCACTGACACCCCCACCATGTGTCCCACCGCGCCAGGTTCTCTGCCCTGCACCACGCCGCCTTGGGGGGCAGCCTGGAGCTCATTGCCTTGCTGCTGGAGGCTCAGGCCACTGTGGACATCAAGGACAGCAATGGTGAGACCCCCAGGGAGCCCGCTACCCGACCCTGCGGCCAGAGCTTGCTTCCGCTACAGCTCAGCAATGCTAATAGCTGTTGGCATCGTTTCTCTGGGCTTGCAAATGCTTCACCTCTTCAGTCTCCATCACATATGGGGTAGCGGGTGGTACTGCCATCCCAGTGTCCAGGGGAGGGGGTTGAGATTAGGTCATTGTCGGGAGGTCACCCATGGTGGGCAAGGTATGGCCGGACCGCTTGCTGACCAAGCCCAGGTGCAGCCAGCATCGCTCGTGTCAGTCTGTCTCCCTTCCAGCTGGGGGGGTGGCTCCAGACCCTGCTCGGTTCCCTCCCCGAGCCCCACACCGACCAGGCCCCCCTCAGAAGCCCTTTCCCCCTGCAGGCATGCGTCCGCTGCACTATGCCGCCTGGCAGGGCCGGCTGGAGCCCGTGCGGCTGCTGCTGCGGGCCGCTGCGGCCGTCAACGCCGCGTCTCTGGACGGGCAGATCCCGCTGCACCTGGCGGCCCAGTATGGCCACTACGAAGTGGTACGTGCGCCCGCCCGCCCGCCCACGGGGGCGCTGGGGCAGGGGCCGGGGCTGGCACTGAGGGGTGGGCCAGGCCAGACCCCTCACTCGGCTCCCCTCCCCCCCAGTCAGAAATGCTCCTCCAGCATCAGTCCAACCCCTGCCTGGTCAACAAGGCCAAGAAGACGCCCCTGGACCTGGCCTGCGAGTTCGGGCGGCTCAAGGTGAGGCCGCGGCCCTTGGGGGGCGGGTTCTGGGCGTCTGTGGGCGTCTCAAGAGGAGGCTCTACCCGGGTGCTGATTTCTGCAGGTGGCCCAGCTGCTACTGAACAGCCACTTATGTGTGGCCCTGCTGGAGGGCGAGGCCAAGGACCCGTGTGATCCCAACTACACCACACCCTTGCACTTGGCTGCCAAGAACGGCCACAGAGAGGTCATCAGGTACCCATCGCTCCCCCCACCTTCATTTCCTCATCCCCTTCCTGGGGGGCCAGCAGTGTCCCCTCGGTGCCCTGCCCTGCTGCCCTCTTCACCTTTGCCCCCAGCAATTGGCTTCCTCTCCTCCCCCCACCACCCTGTGACTCCCTTGCCTCCACAGGCAGCTGCTGAGAGCGGGGATTGAGATCAACCGCCAGACCAAAACGGGCACGGCGCTGCACGAGGCCGCGCTGTATGGCAAGACCGAGGTGGTGCGGCTGCTCCTGGAGGTGGGTGTGGGCGCCTGGTCATCCCGCAGGTGCCCACAGAGCCCACTAGATGCCGGGTCTGAGGCCAGCTGTGGAGGCTATGAGCGGTGTCCCTCACCAACATGGTGGTGGCCAAGTGGCTGGAGAGCAGATGGACCTGGTTCAAGCCCCACTTCTGCCCCTTACCAAGTGACCTTGAGCTCGTCCTTGACCCTACCTCTGAGCTTCCATGTCCTCATCTGTAAAATAAGGAAACAGTACCTGCCTCCTGGTAGTCGTGAGGATTGTGGGAAATGACCAGCGAGGTGCTTCGTGCACGCTCACTCCGCACTGTGTCCCCAGGGCGGGGTGGACGTGAACATTCGCAACACGTACAACCAGACGGCACTGGACATCGTGAATCAGTTCACCACCTCCCAGGCCAGCCGGGAGATCAAGCAGCTGCTGCGGGGTGAGTGTGGGGGAGGCCCAGCCCAGGGGGCCTCCAGTGGGTACCGGGAAGCAGGGGTGGAGTCACACTCCCGGGGCTGGGGCTAGTCAGGGGGAGTGCTGTGGGGATGATGAGGCAGGGACCTGGGAGGGGACAGCAGGGGTAGAAAGACGTCCTAAGCACCGAGGTGACACCTGTCCTCCCCCTTCTCTTAGAGGCCTCGGGGATCCTGAAGGTTCGAGCGCTCAAGGACTTCTGGAACCTCCATGACCCCACTGCCCTCAATGTCCGGGCAGGGGACGTCATTACGGTGAGGGCCGGTGCGGGCATTCCTGTGCGAATACAAGCGGTCACTGTCACTCTACCTGATGGGGACCTACTGTGGTTAGGCTCCGTGCTAAGGCCTTTATGTGATTATGTCGTTGATTTTCCAGTCCAGGTGAGGTAGGCACTATCACCTTTCCCTTTGCAGAGACAAAATTGAGGCTTAGAGAAGTTAATGTGACTTCCCAAGGCCACCTGGCTAGCAAGCAGTGGAGCTGGGATTTCAGCCGGGCTGATGCCAGGACTTTTATTTGTATGTTCTAGAAGCACACGGGGGACTGGGCTGGATGCTGACGGCAGGCGCAGAACTGTGGGCTGACTTGTGCATTAGAGACCAGCTTCTTGGGGGTGGGGGGCCGCAGCTACAGGGCTGGCCGCCTGCCCTGGCTGGATACGGGAAGTAACCATTGCCTCCCCCTCCCGCATCTGCCACAGGTGCTAGAGCAGCATCCTGATGGCCGCTGGAAGGGCCACATCCACGAGAGCCAGAGGGGCACGGACCGTGTGGGCTACTTCCCCCCGGGCATTGTCGAGGTGGTCAGCAAGCGGGTGGGCATCCTTGCGCCCCGCCTCCCCTCTGCACCCACACCCCTGCGCCCGAACTTTTCTCGGACACCGCAGCCCCCGGCTGACGACTCCCTGCACCCTCTCACCTATGGCCAGCTCCCTCGGGTGGGCCTCAGCCCAGACAGCCCAGGTACATCCTCCCGGAGGGCAGCCTGGCACCAGGGTGGGCGTCTGACTGCCAGTCAGCTGTTGGCAGGGCCAACTGGGACTCTAACCCCTTTGCTTCTGCCTTTCCAGCAGGTGACAGGAATAGCGTGGGTAGTGAGGGCAGTGTGGGCAGTATCCGCAGTGCTGGCAGCGGGCAGAGTTCCGAGGGCACCAACGGCCACGGCACTGGGCTCCTGATTGAGAACGCCCAGGTACGAGGGAGGGGGCGTTGACGGGGCAGGGCTCCCCCTCCTGCTGCCACTTCCCCGAGCACTGAGTCGCTGCTTCCCTGTGCGCAGCCGCTTCCCTCTGCTGGAGAGGACCAAGGGCTGCCGGGACTGCACCCCCCATCCCTGGCAGGTAGGAAAGGTAAATGGGACCTGAATGGGCTGGGAGAGGTGCAGGTGAGGCGGCTGAGGGCTTGGCACCCCTTCATCCTGCCACCCGATTCCATTTCTGTCCCTCCTTAAAGGCAGCCTGAGCCACCGCCCTCTGGCCAACTGTCACTCTGGGGAGCAGCTCTTCACCCAGGACGTGAGGCCGGAGCAGCTGCTGGAGGGGAAGGTGAGGCCTCCACTGGGCAGGGGGCTGCGGGCCCCGGGTGGGGGTTGCATGGGCCTCAGTATGGACTTAAGTCCCTTCTCAGGCCACTCAGGCCAGGCCCCTAGGGCGGCTGGGCGGCTGGCTAGGCCCTGGCCCTGGCCCCTGCTCAGCACACTCGGCTCATTAATGTCAGCCCTATCCCAACCTCAGGATGCCCAGGCCATTTATAACTGGCTCAGTGAGTTCCAGCTGGAGGGCTATACCGCCCACTTCCTGCAGGCCGGCTACGACGTGCCAACCATCAGCCGCATGACGCCCGAGGTGGGTGCCCCGTGGGAGGGCGGGGGAGGGCCCAGGAGGCAGAGCAGGGGCTAATGGCACCACTCTGGGGCAGGACCTGACGGCCATCGGGGTGACCAAGCCTGGGCACAGGAAGAAGATCGCCTCCGAGATCGCCCAGCTCAGCATCACCGAGTGGCTGCCCAACTACATCCCGGTGAGTGGGCGGCCGCACGCGCTCCCACCCTCAGCTGTGGCTGCGGCGCCTCCTGGCTTGGGGCCGAGGCTGGCGGGGGAGCCTGCTCCGACGGCGCTGGTGCTCTTGCAGGCGGACCTGCTGGAGTGGCTGTGCGCGCTGGGGCTGCCGCAGTACCACAAGAAGCTGCTGAGCAGCGGCTACGACTCCATGGGGCTGGTGGCCGACCTCACCTGGGAGGAGCTGCAGGAGATCGGCGTCAACAAGCTTGGTGAGCCCGGCTGCACTGGGGCCTCTGGCCAGGCACCCACCTGCCGCCCAGGGTCTTCCAAATGTTTTCAGGGTCCAGGCCCAGAAGAGAGAACGGGGTTGGAGAGGAACTGGGGTGACCCTGTGCGGCCCCACTAACCCTGCCACCCGTATGCACCCCTCTCAGGTCATCAGAAGAAGCTCATGCTGGGTGTGAAGCGTCTGGCAGAGCTCCGGCGGGGCCTGCTGCACGGGGAGGCCGCAGGCGAGGGCGGCCGCCGACTGGCCAGGGGCCCCGAGCTGATGGCCATCGAGGGGCTGGAGAATGGGGACGGACCTGCTGCGGCTGGCCCACGCCTTCTCACCTTTCAGGGCAGCGAGCTGAGCCCAGAGCTACAGGCAGCCATGGCGGGGGGCGGCCCTGAACCACTCCCCCTGCCCCCTGCCCGCTCCCCAAGCCAGGAGAGCATTGGAGCTCGCTCACGGGGGTCTGGCCACTCACAGGAACAGCCTGCCCCTCAGCCCAGCAGTGGAGACCCTAGCACCCCACAGGAAAGGAACCTTCCGGAGGGCACAGAGCGGCCCCCTAAGCTTTGTTCCCCACTTCCTGGCCAAGGGCCTCCTGGTTATGTTTTTATGTACCCCCAGGGCTCACCCTCCAGCCCAGCCCCAGGGCCACCTCCGGGTGCCCCCCGAGCCTTCTCGTACTTGGCTGGCCCCCCTGCTGCTCCTCCAGACCCTCCTCGGCCCAAGCGCCGGTCCCACAGCCTGAGCCGCCCGGGCCCAGCTGAGGGGGAAGCCGAGGGGGAGGCCGAAGGGCCGGTGGGCAGTGCTTTGGGCAGTTACGCCACCCTCACCCGGCGACCAGGACGCAGCACCCTCGCCCGGGCCAGCCCTAGCCAGACCCCAGTTCGAGGAGCTCCCCGTAGCCAGTCCTTTGCCCTTCGGGCCCGACGCAAAGGCCCCCCACCACCTCCTCCAAAGCGCCTCAGCTCTGTCCCTGGCCCCACCCCGGAGCCACCTCCACTAGATGGAAGCCTAGGGCCCAAAGAGGGGGCCCCGGGGCCCCGAAGGCGAACACTGAGTGAACCAGCTGGCCCATCAGAGCCCCCGGGCCCACCTGCCCCAGCGGGCCCCGCATCAGACACGGAGGAAGAGGAGGATCCGGGGCCCGAGGGGACCCCCCCATCCCGGGGCAGCTCAGGGGAAGGGCTCCCGTTTGCGGAGGAGGGGAACCTGACTATCAAACAGCGGCCCAAGCCGGCCGGGCCCCCATCCCGGGAGACGCCAGTGCCCACCGGCCTCGACTTCAACCTCACAGAGTCAGACACTGTTAAGCGGAGGCCCAAATGCCGGGAGAGAGAGCCGCTGCAGACGGCACTTCTGGCCTTCGGAGTGGCCACTGCCATGCCCAGCCCCTCTGCCCCCGTGCCCTCCCAGACCCCCAGCGAGTCCCCTCTGGCTTCTCCCTGCCCTCCTCAGCCAGACCCTAGCAGCCTTCCAACTCCAGGAGCTGCAGCCCCTCTCCCTCCCAGCCCTCCCACCCCGCCCTCCAAGCCCCCCTGCCCTGGGCCAGCTCTGGAGAACTCGGCAGGCAGTCGGCAGCGTGGGGAACCGGAGCCCCCAGCTCCGCCCGCTGCCCTCATCAAGGTGCCTGGAGCAGGTATGAGGCAGGGCCTGCGGGGACCGGGCACTGTTGGCAGGGGTTGTGTCCAGCCCAGTTGAGTCACAAGCCAACCTGTCTCTGCAGGAACAGCTCCCAAGCCTGTGTCTGTGGCCTGCACCCAGCTGGCATTTTCTGGCCCTAAGCTGGCTCCCCGACTTGGCCCCCGCCCTGTACCGCCTCCCCGTCCAGAGAGCACGGCAGTTGTGGGCTCGGGCCAGGCCCAGCAGAGACTGGAACGGACCAGCTCGTCCCTGGCAGCCGCACTGCGGGCCGCAGAGAAGAGCATTGGCGCTGAGGAGCGAGAGGGGTGAGGGCTGCTGGGCAGGGAGGGGGAGAAGGTGGGGGCATAGGGAAAATTCCTCCCATATCCTCTTTCCGGGGGTCCTGGGGTTGGGGGGCAGGGACCTCACAGGCAGATCCTCAGTCTGGGGATCCCCTGTTGGGAGGGGAGGAGCCCAGGTCTTGGTCACCCAGGTCTGACCTGCAGGGAAGTTGGCTGCTGCCACTTAGAGGCACATGAGCTTGGACAAGTCATTTGAGCCTCCGTGCACTCGTGTAAGGAAGCGACAGCTACTCCTTCTTGGAAAGCACTTGGCACCAACCAGGCTCAGTAGCAGGGCCCTTGCCCAGGGCTGGCGGGGTGATCTATTGGCCGATCTGACCCGGTGCTCCCCCCCCTGCAGCCCCCCCAGCACCTCCACCAAGCACATCCTGGATGACATCAGCACCATGTTTGACGCCCTGGCTGACCAGCTGGACGCCATGCTGGACTGAGCTAGACCCACCCGCAGCGTCCATTGCCCTTGCCCCAACACAGACGTTCCTGCCGCCCTAGCAGGGTCCCTCCTGCTGCTCCGAGCCAGTGGCTGTCAGCACTGCAGTTCCAGGGGAGCCGCCCCCTGGGGAGCCAAGGGAGCTTGTCAGAACCTGATATCTCAGCGAAACCCCTCCCAGTGTCTAACCTGAGCAAAGAGCCCTACCCTTTGGTCAGGGACCCTGGTAAGAGCTCCCGCCCAGGGAGAAAGGTGGTGGCAGCTTCTGTGCCCCTCCCCCCGCAAGTGTCTCCCGTTCCTGTGCCAAGGGCCTCTTGCCACCCGCTGTGCTGTCCGGTGCAGAGGCTGGAGGAGCGGTGTGTCTGGCCGGGTCCCACAGGTGTACATAGGACATGTAAATAAACAGCAGGGCCTGTGTGCTGGAGGTGGCGGTGCCCAGGCCAGACACCGGTTCTCCCCTGCCTGCGAGGCAAAGCTGGCGGGGTGGGGGCAGCGGGATTAATAGACCCCCAAAGTCCAAACTTTTTCAACTGTAAATGTTATTTTTTAAGCAGAGAGAAATGCATATATTTTAAACGGAATTTATTCTATAACTGCCTGAGAAGACGCAGTGGGGAGGGGCTTCCAGCCACAGCAAGAGTGCCCACTGCCCAGCTCGGGGCTGGAAGCCTGACCTGGTTGGCCGGGCCCTGGCTCTGTAAATTAACCTCTTACCCCAACTAACGCCAATGAAAGTGTCATTCCACGTGATCGCCTGTGTGTTTGGATGTGTGCTGTGCACCTCAGCCGGAACCCTGGGCTCGGTCGTGGCGGAAGGAGGACGGCTCGAGCCCTCCTCTCCTCCCCTTAGTGGCTGCCTCATGGACCAGCCACAGGTTTTTCTTACGCAATTTATAAGTTTTCATACAAACCAGTCTACATTCATTCCTAAAAGGCTCATTTCCAGTAAAAAATATACACCAGTAAAAACATTCTCAC
The DNA here is from genome assembly GCF_963259705.1 of Myotis daubentonii. Taxonomy (NCBI): domain Eukaryota; kingdom Metazoa; phylum Chordata; class Mammalia; order Chiroptera; family Vespertilionidae; genus Myotis; species Myotis daubentonii. The sequence continues at coordinate 54,361,734 of NC_081855.1, read as the reverse complement.
AGGAGAACGATGCGGGGCTGGAGGAGCCCTGGGCGTGTCCCCGAGACTGACTGGTGGCCAGCTGGAGGCAGGCGCAGGGAGAGGTTCTAGGGCGAGGGGTCCTTCACCTTCAGGTCCCTGTGAGGCTCCCCTACAGAGGGGGGAGGGGAAGTGCTTGGCCACATCCAGGTCCCTGCCCCAGGAAGACAGGATGGAGGGTCACCCTGGCCTTCAATGGCGACCTTGAGAGTTGACTGGCCCCCCCCCCCCCACAGCTGCTGTCAATGTTCCTTCAAAAAAGGTTGAGGCCCTGGCCCCACGTTCACAGCCCCGCCCAGGGGCCCCAGAGCACAGGGCACTGGCTTAGTGCACCCTGAAGAGGGACAGCCCCCAGGAGTGGGCTGGGAGCCCCTTTGCGAAGCACATGAGGTCAGACATTCAAGAAGGCCCCTGGTGAGGCGCAGGGAAGAGCCAGGGCTGTCCCGACACGGCCTTGGCTCCCTCACTCCACAGTAGCCCTGGGGTCAAGACGACAGCTGGGTCTGGCACGGGATCTGGGCCTCCAGTGCCATGGGGCACAAGAGCAAACCCTGAAACATTCATGATACCAACTCCCCAGACTCGGAAATGGGTCTGGTACTGTGACCACCAAGGCCGATGGCTCAGAAGGGAGAGTTCATGCCCAGCTTGGTTTCAAACTGCAGCTTCTGTCGCTTCTGGTAGCGGACCCGGACCCTGGGGGGCAGGAGAGGGGGGAGGAGATTAAATCAGGGGTCAGGGCAGGCCACAGGAGGAGGCAGGGATGGGTAGCCAGGAGGCGAGGGAATGATGCCCAGGGGATGACAGGCTTAGGGAGCAGGCCCGGCCCAGAGGGAGTGCCCTGCTGGTGGCTCACCGGATCTCGTGCAGCTTCACGATCTCGTTGCTGACCACCACAAGGACCAGGGACAGGCAGCCCAGGAGCCACGTCAGCAGAGGCACGTCCTCCAGGCCAAAGTGGACGCGGCTGTCCCTGTGCGTCCACAGCTGCAGGTCAACCGCCGTCTGGACCACCTGCCCCAGCAGCCTGCAGGAGGGGGTGGCAGCGCCGGGTCAACCTGGGACTTCTCGCTCCCTTCCCTGCTTTTCTCAGTACAGCAGTAGCTCAAGAAGGGCACCCTTCAATCTCCACCCAAACCCCACCCTCAAGTCATAGTAGCCCTGCCCCAGCCCCGCCCCCTCCTCCAGCTGAGCCACACTCACACCACGGGCACCGTCACGGACCACCAGAGGTTGGTCAAGGGGCTCTTTCTCCACAGGGGCTTGGTGCGATGCACGTGGGTGACAGAAATGAAGACTGGAGAAAATGGGATCAGAGGGGGCGTCAGACTTGCCACGGCCCAAGGCCTGGTCCCCGGGGCACCCCACCAGCCACCACTGGCCCCCTTCCGGGAGCCCTTACCGGTGTGCAGGACGATCAGGGCGGCAGTGAGCTTCTGAGCCAGAAGCAGCCCATTGGCAAAGTCATCAAACCAGGCTGGAGCCGTGTCTGCATGGCTGCCAAAGCAAGATGTGCACTCAGCCCTCCCCGGGCCCTGCGGAGGTGGCCTGGGGGCGAGGTGGGCCGGGGCGGGACTCACCTGGGCAGCATGATGGAGGAGCAGTTGGTGAGGTTGCGGGCCCGGGAGCTGTCACAGAAGCTCTGCAATGTGAAGCCAAAGCAGATGAGGCACGAGCCGATGGTGAGACTGAACTTGAGCAAGAAACAGAGCAGGAAGTAGTGCTGGGTCTGTGGGAAGAAGGAGCCTGTCACTCCAGAGGCCACGGCCCCTCCGGCACTCGGCACTCGGATGCAACAGGCTCTTCGTGAGTGGGCAGCCCGGATGGGGGAACGGAGCAGGGACTGCCCACCCCGGCGAGGATCTTTCCCAGCTCTGTCCCCCCTCCTCCCTTTGGTGGGGGGCATTGTGGCGGAGGCCCATCTGATCACTCCCTGCCTCAAGGATCAGCCTCTTCTATGCTCGTTCCTGGGAAAGGCCCGGGCTCCCAGGTCCACTTCGCTTACCTTCTTAGGAATGGAGAGAAGGTTTTTCCCTGTTGCCACAGACATGACGGAGCTATGGGGGGGCTTCCCCAGCAGAGAGATGCTGAAAAGCAGAGACTGGGTGAAGGGCGGCGCCATGACCCTCTGTCTCCCAATTCCCATGTGAGAAGCCTTTTTGGAGTCTTGGGTCAGGGTTGGTGGGCAGGAGGGATAAGACAAAGGAGCACCCACCACAACACACACACACACACACACACCTCACACACACCCATGCTCCCTCTGCGAGAGGAGGTGAGCACTGAGCAGGGCTCCCCGAACCCGGGCTCCTGGGGTGCTCGGTGACCTCCCACCCCGTCTGCCTGGGCACAGAGGGCCGGCCGGCTTCTCACCTGAGCAGGGGATAGCAAAAGCAGGACAGCCACAGGATGTCGGTGGTACTGAGCAGCGGTGGCAGCTGGACTAGGCAAGAGAGGAACTGGGCCAGGAGAGCCCCGGAAGCCCGGTTAGGTTCTGACAAACAGGACTGGGAGCCCCGAGGCTGCCTCGCCCTGGGCCCAGACAGCCGCTCACGTCCTGGCCTCGTGGAGCTGGGGCTGGAGGGGACACTGTTCTGCTCAGGGGTCATCTCCAAAAGCCCAGCGGTGTCAGGGGGGCTCTGGGGGCCCCTAGGCTATGCTGCATCCTCCCAGCTCCCAACTGGCCTCAGACGCTGGTCCTTGAAAAGAAGCAGGCGGGGAGGGGACACTGTCTGCACTGGCCCGGCTCACCTGGATGACCACGAGAGACAGCTGGCACTGCAGCAGGAAGAGGAAGCACTTGCGAATGCCGTAGGTGGCATGCCGAGCCTAGGGGCCGGGAAGGACAGACTGTGGCCTCGCTCAGACCCTATAGCCGACCAACCTCAGCCAGGAGCCAGATGCCCCAATGCTCCTGCAAACCAAGCCGCCCGCCCGGGAGAGCTTCGCCCGGAGGCAACCCAGATGGATCCGGTGTCCTGATAGCCTGAGCAGGGGATAGCAAAAGCAGGACATGCCCCACCCAAGCAGGCCCTGCACCCCCGCTCCCACCACCAGCCCAAGCCCCCACCTGCTCGATGAGGCGGATGATACTGATGGTCTCCTCCTGGCGGAAGGCCAGGGAGCAGGGCAGGCTGTTGAGCTGCCCCGAGAGCTGCAGGGGGGAAAGGCCATCCGAGGCCTGGGCCATGTTGGTGCTGGTGGCATAGCCGAAGGTCTCCCAGGAGCAGCGGGATGGGTACAGGGGGTCCAGGGCAATGCTGAGCAGCACAGGGGGAAGCGTACCCATCAGCTGTACTTCGAGAGACCCCATCTCCCACAGGACGGGGCGAGCACCTGCTCCCTCTTCTCCCCACCATGCCCAGGTCCCTTGGTCCCCTCAACCGGGGCAAGATCGGCCATAATATACGCCCCAGCCCCATTGCAAACCCAATCTGGGGTTCCCGGGAGGCAGAGGCGGTGCCCCTGACCTGATGTCGCTCTGGAGGAAGAGGCAGCTGTTCCGCAGGTTGGCAGAGCTGCCCAGGCAGCAGGTCACCTCCCCGTACTCCTGCATGATCTTGATCATCTCACACATGGCTGAGGGCAGAGTCGGTCACAAATCAGGCAGGCGGAGCCCCATGCAGGGCACTGGGCAGAGACCCCCAGGACAGGAGGAGACAGGAAGTGGGCTCCCCCTTTGTGACTATCCTACCCAATCCTCTGACACTCCTCTGACTCCCCAGAATGGCACGCCCATGACTCCAGCCCACTAGACTCCCCAGCTCCTCCCAGCCCAGTTGCTTTTGCTCCCTGCAGGGGAAGCCCACACTTCCTCAAGAGCTCACGGGGTCCCAGGCCTTGTCAGCGCTCAGTGGAAGGGAACGGGCTGCCCGAGTCACTGTGGCCACAGTACTCACTCTCGGGGGTACAGTCAGTGAACAGGGGCACTAGCAGGGGCACGTTGTCGATGTTCTGCAGGTGGGGCCGCACCTGGTGGATGCCCCGGGGCAGCTTGGCCTGGAGAAAAAGCAGAGATGCCCATGACCCTCCCTCCTCTGCCATGTGCCACTTCCAGGGGCCGGGGGCGCAGACCTGCTGTCGTACCCGGTTGCAGTCCTCCAGGAAGCTGGGGAGGTCACTGTCCGTAGGCTGGAAGCTGATGAGGTCAGAATGGCCCTCCTCCATCATCAGGAGCCCTTCTGCATCATCTCGGGACACTGTGGGGATGAAAGGCCATCCCTAACCTTGGGGCCAGCCTTCTGGAGGCCTTTCCTTGCCCTGCAAATGGCATGGAACTTCCTGCCTGCAGGTCCCCTCTCCTCCCCTGTCAGCTGCTGTTACCACAGGGAGATCTGAGCCATTTTCCAAGGGAATGTATGTATCAGGAGGGCTCTATGGGGCTCTTTCTGGAATAGCTCCAAGGTGGGGGGAGTCACCCACCCCCACCTTGTCCCCACCACAAACCTTTGCCCTCACCCTGATTCAGGTCATCGTGCAGGGAGCCAGCGTGGCTGGGGCTGGAGGGGGGGATCTCGGAGCCAGGCATGTCCCCATTGGGTGTGAGGGAGATGTGGCAGTTCCAGCCTGTCTCCAGGCCCATCTTCTCTGCAAACACCTGCAGAAGGCAGATGGCCATGAACGAGGGGCCCTGAAGCCCGTGGGAACAAGGATTGGTGGCGGCAGGGGGGGCGGCTCTCCCCACCTTGCTTTTGAGCTCATCCTCCAAAGAGAAGTAGACGAAGCGAATGCAGGCATTGACCAGCCCGTCGATGAGGCGCACGACGTCCAGCCGGGCCTGGTACTGGGAGGACACCATGCCCATGAAGATCTGGCCGCTCAGGGCCTGCATGCAGTCTTCCTTCTCCAGCACCTCCCCGATCCCTTCTTCAGGTCGGCACAAGGCACCAAGACCAGCCAGGACACGGCCCAGTCAGGACACCCGGAACCAGCAAATTCCAGGAGGCAGCCCAGGGCCACACACACAGATGCCACACCCAAATCAAAGAGCACGCGGGCCCCCGCGGACCACACACAGCCACGCACGCACACGGCCGGGGCACATGGAGGAGCCAACAGACACAGGAGAAAAGACAATGAAAGGCACTCATCAGTCCGGTGACAATCCCCCTGAGTGACAACAGCCCAGCCCTGGTCTGGGCAAGGGGGCTGGCCCCACCCTTGGCAACGGCTTCAATTCATCGTCTCTCAGATCATAAGACCCCATGAGTTTGGCCGAGAGGAGGGTGGGGGTCAGTGGAGCTCTGAGTCCCTCTGTCCCTGCAGGGTCTGGGACCTGGCCTTGGTCTGACTCAGAGAGGCTCATGCCTCTATTGTGTAACTCTCACAGAAAGCGGTTTTCTATGTCGTCCCACTGGAGTGTCACAAGAAACCCGTGAGGAAGCACCAGTTTATACGGGAGAAGACAAAGGGACTCCCCCCACATCACCAGATAGTGACTGCCCCCCTGGGCGTTCCAGGCCCAGGGCTGTGCCCGCTGTCCCCTCTGCCCTCGGGAAGCCCTTCCCACTCTGGCCCCCACAGGACGGCCGCGCACGGTACCATCGGAGCTCCAGCTGTTGTGGCGGGTGCTCAGCTTGATGGGGGTGGTGCTGGGCAGCTCGCACAGGGTGAAGATGCTGCTCTGGCCCGGCGCCTGCACCAGCTCGATGCACTTGCCATTAAGCTGGGAGGACAGGCTGCAGCTCATGGGCTTATAGGCGAAGGCGGAGCAGTAGCCAGACAGGCAGGCGCGCTGGTAGAAATCCAGCACTTTCTTTCTGCCAGGGAAGCAGGGTGGAAGTGAGGCGAGTGGTCCTGGGACACCCCAGGACTGTGAGCAGGAAGGCAGACCGCCTGAGCCCAATGCTCTGGCCCCTCACCCACCTGTCGGAACCCGAAAGAGGGTAGATGTCAGCTCCATCCCAGAAGTCTGTGCAGGCCTCCAAGACCACGTCTGCTGTGCCATGGGACAGCATCTGTTCTGTGCCTGCGGGGAGTGAATAAAAAGGCCAGACCATCAGTGCCCAAGCCACCCCTGCTGCTCACTGTGACCTCACAGGTAGCACTGCCATCGTGGGGTGGAGGGAACGAGCCAGGCCTGGCCGTAGCGAGCCTGTGTAGAACGCTGCTGGGCTTGTTATGCAGGCACTAAGCTGCCCATCCTTCAGACAGTCCCATCCTCTGTGACTGCCACCATCCCAGCCTGGTTCCCCAAACCAATCCCTGCCACATCTGAGGTCTTAAGAAGCTGCCTGGTGCTCATCTACTCATCCCAAAAAGGGACGAGGAGGGCAGAGCCTTGGCCCAAGCTGCTGGAAGGTTTGTCCTGATGTGGGCCAAGCACGGGAGGCTCACTGGTGGTGGTGTCCTTGATGAAGAGGCTGATCATGTGGCTGAGCGGGGGGCGCCGCTTGGTGACACAGGACAGCCTCCCCAGGGAGCTCTCCTTCACCATCTCGGCACTGGGGAGGCGATAGAGCGCCAGGTGGTTCTGCTGCTTGAAGAGCTCCTTGGCCCCAGGAGTGAAGCCTGCAGGGGGAGGGCAGCAGTCAGGGCCTCTGGGAGAAAGCCCAGCCACTGCGCCTGCCCCCCGCCCTCCACCTCAGGGGACGAAATCCATGCTGGCTGGCCCCTTCCACCCCTCCACCCCCAGTTCTGTTCTCAGATTGGGAAGCAGTCAGACAGCAGTGCCTGTTAAAGGGCAAGGACCAGGAGCTAGGAGGCTTCCCGGCGATCTCGGTAAACGCCATGCCTGGGACTGTTCTGTCTGGAGTGGGTGGCCACGCACCGATGAGGCGGGCGAGCTCGCAGAGCCCCCAGGGCACGTGGACGGGCAGCACGGCGCTGTGGCTCTCCTGCAGGGCGATGTTGCACAGGTGGTCGGAGAAGCGGCACAGCCGCTCGGTGACGCTGGCGTTGCACAGGTTCAGCAGCACGTTGAGGCCCAAGGGCTTGAGGGAGGTGAGGTGCAGCTGCCAGTTGGAGTCATCAAACTGGATGCAGGGGGGGTTCTGCTGGTCCTGCGACAGGCTCAGCATCTCCAAGTGGTAGTCACACACGAAGTCCTCCGCCTCGTAGGGCTCGCTCTCCAGCCCAGGCTGCGTCTGGGGGCAACGTGGAGGGGACGGGGGCCTCAGACTGGGACGGGTGTGGGGTGCTCCTGAGAGAAGACCCCCCCTTCCCAGCACAGCATGCTCACACTTCCCCAGCCCTCCCAGAAATCCCCGCCTTGTCTTTCTTGAGTTCCTGGCTGCTTCTGGATCTTGTGCCCAATGACACTGGCAATACCTAAGAAGCAGGTGAACAGTCCAAGGAGGAAACAACGAAGGACCTTTCTCAGGGAAAATATTTTCGAGGGAGGCACGGGCAGGCCGTGGCTAGGAGGAAGGGGCCTCCCCGCACCAATGGCCAGCAGCGAGATCCAGGGGGAGGGGGGGCAAGGGCCGACTTCACAGGGGAGCCGCGGGCGAAGCCACAGGAGGTGCCCTGCCAGGCCAAGCCTGGGGACCTGAGAAGCTGTGCTTCCGGCGCCACCCACCAGGCTGGCTGCACCCCTCGGGCCCCTGCAGCAGGGGAGGCTGGACGCCCTGAGCCTGACCGCGGGGGCTGCTCTCCGCCCCCCTCACCTTGCCGGGCTCATCCTCACAGCCCTCTGGGTCCCTGTTGAAGCTCACGTTCGAGCCGGACGGGTGTTTGCTGTGGCCGTGCGCTCTGTGGTGAGAGCAGGGCTCAGGGACCTTGGGGCCGTCAGCAGGCCAGTCGCCGCGCTCCTGCTCATTGGCCAGGTGCAGCGTGGTGTTCAGGGAGCCAGCCAGGAGGGCATCCCGTTCGTGGGGCTGAGGAGAGCAAGGGGTACAGGCCTCAGACCCGGGTCCCGACGGCTGCCTGGACCCGGGAGGCAGGGGGCTGACGTCCCCTCTGCCTTGTGGGGGCTCTGCCTGCACTGCTCAGAGGCAGATCCTAATGGTGCCCGCGCCCGCCTTCTCCCTTAGCCTCGCCCTCCCTGAGGCCCCCGCCGCACCTCCTCCTCCACCTCGGGGTGGCAGAAGGAGCGGGTGGACAGGTCATCCGTCAGGTCCTCGTGGCTGCTGTGCGGAGGCTCCACCTTCCCGCTGAAGAACAGCACGGTCTCTGGGCTGGGATTTGGCCACGACAGGATCCCCTGTTTGTCCACACAGCACAGGACCTGGGGGAGAGATGGTGGGGGAGACGGGCTTGGCATTCCCCAACCTGCCAGGGGCCGTGGAGGGGCAGACAGGCACCCAGGTGCGGCAGGAAGCAGGCCTGCTGCGGCGGGCCCTCCCGCAGGGCCCCTCACCGTGACGGAGCCCAGGCTGTGCAGCAGGCTGGAGCTGTGGCTCAGCGTGGACGACGTCCCCTGGATCACCCGCAGGAAGTGGCCCCAAATGCTGCGCAGCATTTCCTGGTGGGAGAAAGTCCGTTTGGGACTCAGCCACATTTCCCAGGCGAGAGCCTCTGGGGTCACCAGAGGCAACGGTCCAGGGGCACCCGGAAGCTGGGGTGCGGAGGCATTTGTCCGGGCAGGGCAGTGACACACTGCCTGTGTGAGATGAGGACTCGGGGCTCTGAGAGCCTCCTGGAGGCTAGAAGGTCATAAAGTGGGGGCGTCCAGGGTTCCAGAAGGGACCTGGGGCAGGATCGGCCCGGTGCGTGTACCTGAGTGGACACGGCTTCTGTGTAGCTGCTGAGAGTATCCTCTGAGAACTTGGCCAGCTGCATGGAGAGAAGGGGGAGCTCAGGGAAGGCACCGCCCTCACACAGGCCTCCAAGCTGCAGGTGGGGCCCCACACCAGCAAGGCTCCCAACATCTGGGCAAAGGACGGCCCCAGGCAGCCCCGGTCCCCTGTGTGCTGAGAGCCGGAGGCACTCACACCCCCGGGCCTGGCCTGGAGGCTCTTCTGGGTGGAAAGGGGCCCGCACTCCCACTCCTGTCCCTGTTCACTGGGGCAGAGCCGACTCCCTCTTAGTTCCTGTCTTGGTTCCTTTTGCACGTGCCCCCAGATGCCTTGGGAAAACCTACCAGAGAGCTGGGGGAGCCCTTGCTCATCTGGGCCAGGACCCGGGCTTCTCCGCAGGCGGTTGCCAGGACCCAGAGGACTGGAAAGAGCAGGGGGAGGATGGGCAGGACGCCATTCACCTGCGAGAGAGGGACCCACACTGAGGGCTCTGGAAGAGCGACTAGCCCCAGAGAGGGCGGACAGGGCTGGGGTGAGGGGACAGGACAGCTGTCGGGGGCAGGGAGGGAGGAAGGGGAAGCAGGTGTTCTTAAGCTGAAGCCTAAGGGGCCCCTGGCTGCAGAGAAGGAGGGACAGCCAGGGAACATGAGGGGACTCGGCCACCAGGGAAGGAGGAAAGCAGGCCGAGAGGAAAGGAGGGGGTTACCTGTAGCTGGAGGAGGGTGTACTGCCAGGACGTGACCCCGGGGGCGCGCAGCATGAAGCGCAGGGCATTGGTGATGAGGAAGCTGGCCTGTTGGGAGGGGGAGAGGTGCAGCCTTAACCCCCCAACCCCAGGGAAGACCCAGGCTCTGAGGCTCCCCTTCCTCTGCCCACTCACCCCCCGACACTGGCTGGCTCACTCTGGGACCCCCGCCTCCACTCCCACACTCACCTGAGCTGGCCCTGAGGCTCCCCCACTTCCCTCTCCCCTGCCCTGGCGCCCCACCTCACGCACCAGGACCACAGGCATGGCGTAGTGCAGCATCACCGACTGCACCGTGAACCTCTCGTTGTCCAGAGCAGTGATGGGGCGGGACAGGGCCATGTCCAGGCACCATCTGCAGAAAGAGGTGACCCGATGCTCAAGGGAAAGGCCAGAAACGCGCACCTTCACTGAGCACCTGCACTGAGCATCCCAGAGGCCTGCGATTCCCTCCTATTCCTCAGCCCCAGCCAGTTGGCCGGGGAGAGTAGCCTGTGCTGGCCTCCAGAGCTCGAACTGGGAGGGGAGCCATCACTGGGCTCAGAGTGCTCACAAGATGCTAAAGAGAGGAACCTACAGAGGGCCTGGCCTAAGGGGCCTCGAATGGACAGGCTCCTTCTTTGTCCCCCACCCCCAGCTCACAGAGGCACTGGGGAAGAGGAGAGGTCAGGGGTGCGGGGAGCAGGAGAAAGGCAGGGCAGCACCCCTACCTGATGTTGTCAATCACGGGGGTCTCAAGGACACGGAACAGCCGGTGCTGCTGGGGGTTCTGCGGCCCTTTCTTCAGCTCTCCCCGGGGGGAGGGCGGTGGCGAGAAAGGGGGAAACAGGTCTCCGGGCTCCAAGACGATGTGCTCATCATCCTGCCAGGGACAGAGGGGAGGAGGGGAGGGTGAGGAAAGGCTGCTCTCGGAGGCCCCTCTCCTTGACAACTCCAGCGAAGTGGGGACATCCACGGGGTTAGGGCCCATCAGTTAGCAGAGTCAGCTGGGGCGGGGCCTGTAGGACTGGATTCCTGGTGGTTTGAGGATCAGAGAAGAAAGAACAGGACACAGTGGAGAAAGATGTCCCAGCCCTTCTTTGTTCCCCAAGAAGCTGGGAGCTGGCCTCCGGGAGCTTCAGGATTAAGACTGGGACCCCCCACCGCTGCCTGTGGACTCTCCCGCTGCATTTCCAGGGAAGGAGAAAAGTCTCGCGCTACCTTGATCCCCCTCAGAGAGGCGAACGATTCCTGGCCAGGCCTCAGAGCTATGATGTCTCCTTCTACCAACAGGCTAACTGGCAGGTTGACCAGATGTCCATCTCTGTAGGCCCAATGCAGGGACCAGGACGGTGCAAAGGGCATGTGGAGGTCGGGGTACATGGCATCTGGCCACTTGATCTCCTTGCCATCCTTGAGGGCATCTGATGAGAACGGAAAGAGGGAGACCACCTGACCCAGGGCCCCAGCCAGACCCAGCACCGCGGAGCTTAGCCTGCCCATGAAGCCTCTCTGAAATCCTGCATCCTTTCCAACACTTCCCCTCTTTCAAGGCTGAAGCCTTTCCCAACCACTCAGCCCAGGCACTTCCACCTCCTCTGAACACTGAAGCTCTTATTCTCTGTTTCCTTGTTCCTTTCAGATACATTTCACAACCATTGCTGAGGGTGTGCTGGGCCCCGTGCAAAGGACAAAGGTGAGGACGCCACAGTCCCTGCCTTGAGGAGCCACCACCTAAGAGGGGGAGTGAGACACGTGAGCAGATAACTCCAAATAAGGCAAACACACAGGCTAAGAGTGTTAGGGAACGTCCCGGAGCTGCAGGAGCACAGAGCTGGGGCAATCAGGGGTGGCTTCATGGAAGAGGGAGCACTGAGGATGGGCCTTGAAGAATGGCGAGGTTTCTGTCAGCCGGAGGTTGTGAGGGAAAAGCATGCTGGGTGAGGGACAGCAGGACAAAGGCACTGGAGCAGGGAAGTCCTCAGTGGGCTGGGAAGTGGGGAGGGGGAGTGGCTTTAACGTGAGGATGAGGAGCAAGAGAAGAGGCTGGAGGAAAAGGTCAGAGCTTGTGCCAGAGGTTCTGGGGAGCCACTGATAATGGCTTCGATAAACAGGAGGGAGCCACCGATGGTTCCTGAGCAAAGACTAGCTCCCCGAGAGCAGGACCCATCTTTCCCGGTCACCGCTGCACTCCCAGTGCCTACAAGGCTGCAATGAGTGAATCATATCACGTTCTCAGGGCTGCAACCCCCACTGCCCAGGAGAAAGGTCTCATGAGAGGAGATGCTGTTCTCTTACAAGACCACACGCTCCGGGAAGCAGGACCCACTGTCTCCAAAGAGCCTGATGCGGTCTCCATCCACGGCCCGGGCTGCAGGAGCACTGGCCGCGGCGGGATGAGCAGGAACCCGCCTGCCTGCGCTGTTCCCTTCTCCTTTAGGAGCTGGACTGCCCCACCCTGAGCTCCCGGCTCGCTTCCCAGCCCCAATCCTCAGGCTTCTCTGGTCCATTATCCCGCCTCCCCCGGCCCAGAACCAGCAGACAGGGCCGACTTGGAAGAGAAAATCTGACTGTCCTGCCAAGGGAGAGGGTCTTCCCTATTAGTCTCCCAATGGACAGCGAGCCTGCAAGCCAACTGGCTGCTATTAGCCTTCCGGCTTGCCCGGGCCACTGCCTGGGCACCCACAGCGGCCCCACGGCTCTCACTGTCCTGCTTAAAAGTGCGCAGGGCATCCTGCCAACTCGCTGGATGCCCAGAGCCCCCAGAATGCCAACCAGAGGCAACGCCTATGTGCTGGGGCTCAGGAGGGGAGTCCTTCCTCTGACCCATCACAAAGCGCCTTTCGCCTGGCCGTTGGTCTCACCTTGGATTTGGTCGATGATCCCTCGGAGCCTCCACTCCACCTCCCGACGTTTCAGCCGATCTTGCCGTGCGATGAGGATGAGGTTGAGAAGCAGCAAGAGAAACAGCGCCGAGGCATTCACCAGCTCCACCCCGTGGCTGGCGGGAAGGTGAGGGCTACTCACACCAGCCCGGCCAACACAGGGCCCTGACTCCAGTCACAGCCCACCCAGTCCCCCTGCAAGAGTGTCGAGTCTGGTTCCACCACCAACTAGCCAAGGGACTAGGATCCCTACACAGCTCAGGCGCCGGCTGTGGGGGCAGCTTTGGGGGAGCAGCCCATCTCCCCTGGGATGTCGTAGGCGGGACGGCAGACTCAGCTGAGGCAGGAGAGGGAAGGCCCAGAGCCCGGGGTAGGAGAGGCTGGGCAGGAGCCAGTACCTGCCGGCCGGCTGGCCCCCGTAGCAGCCCAGCAGCAGCAGCACCGCCAGCAGCATGAGCGAGGCGCCCGGCCAGTGGAAACAGGAGCAGCGGTTACTGTGATGCAGGAAGCTGCTCCTCCACATCTCCTGGGGGTGGGGGGGCGGACAGGGGCCGAGGGGTGAGAGGCCGGGACAAGGTCGTGGGAAGGGGCCGCCTTCCCCCCACACCCACCGACCCAGCCCCTGTGGCTGCCTCTGTCTTCTCGTTTTGGTCTTGGCTGGGGTCCAGCCGGTTGGGCTCCTGCAGCGGGAGGGGTCAGGACATGACTCTGGAAGGAAGCCCGGCTTCTTTCGGAAAATCCGTGATGCCTCGCTGGGCCCCCAGGCCCTGAGAATGGGCCCCAGGCTCCTCTGCCCTCCCCCCCAGGCTCGGCCTACCTTCCAGGTGAGGCACTTCTTCTGCTCCCTCAGGTGTCCCTCCAGCACCGCCTCCAGCTGCTCCTTCAGGATGCTGAGGGCCTTCCGCGTGGACAGGCCCAGGGCCAAGGGGGGCTCGCCCTGCAGGGAAGCCAGAAGTGCTCAGCATGGCCCCAGAGGCCGCCCCCTTCCCAGGCCCCGCCTCCCTCCCCCCCCCTCCTCCCCTCTTCCTCCACTAGCCCTTCCCTCGGGGTGTAAGCATGTTCCAATCTCCACTAAACTAAAGGACAGTCAAGTACACAGCCTCCTGCTCTTAAAGCCAAGTTTAAAACAAAACTTCCCATACTCAGTGCTTTCTGGCCCACCTTTCACTTGACTTTCACCCCACTGCCACCAGCCCCTCCCAGCCCATCAGATGCTGTCACTGCTGACCTCCCCGTCTACCTCACCGCTGCTGCTTCAGATTCCATTATACCAGAAGGTGGGGTGGGGGGAGGGGGGGAGAGACACTATCAGGGAGATACTAGCACTTCATTGTTCCTAGAGGCAAATTTAGGGAGAAAAACCCATCTTCTGTAACCACCATTTCATAAAAAGAGGGGATTACAACCACCAGGAAGGACACATCTCGGAAAAAGGGCAGCTGTGCCCAAGAAAGGACCGAGAACTGCTACGCCTCCTCCCTTCTCTCTGAGGATGGGGGGCAGGAGAGTCCCCGGGTGACACTGGGGACGACCTACGGTCCTATGTGACCCCTGGCCCAGCCTCTCTCCTCCTTGAAACCCCCATTGCTGCTTTCTCCTTCTCTGACTGTTGTTTTCCCTCCATCTACCCCACAGTCCATCCTGCCACAGCCGACCCGGGTACTGAGCTGCCTCACAGCTGTTTCCCAGGCACCGGAGTCCATATGTCCAACACCTGAAATCGCCACCTGGCTTCCGCCAGAGTCCACACGCCTGCCGTCACCATCTCGCTAGGCACCCAGGCCAGAGCTGGAACCCCCTTGACCAGACCCCGCCCTCCCCTTCCCACCCCCCAATTGCTACCTTCAGTCTCTACCTTGTCCAAACCAACTGCAACACCCACGGAGTGAGCGTGTCCCATCACCTGACCCCCTTACCTTTAATATCCAGTGAGCCCTGAGCTCACCCCGCACTCTGCCGGCTTCTCCAGCCCCCTCCTGCCATTCCGGAGGCAGGCCACGCTCCTCCCGCTCATGTGCACATGCCTGTGTTTTCTCAGCCAAGAACACACTCCTCGCCCCGACAACTGCTACTTCTCTTTCAAGACTCAAACATCACCGGCTCTGGGAAATGTTCCCCAGACCCAGGGCTGCGCTTACGGGGAGTTTTGTACCCGACAGCACCCTGGGCAGCCGGCTCACGGCTGGCCTCGTTCAGAGCCGTCCTTCTAGATTGCCTGGCCTGGTTCTCCCCTACACTGCCAGCTCCTGGACAACAGGCACTGATCCTTCCATCTCCACACCCGCCCACCCGCTGCTGGGACAGTGCCCAGCACGCAGCGGCGGCTCGGCGCATCCTCCCTGAGTGAGTGATGAATGATGAATGAATGGGCACACAGGTAGCTTCACAGATCCCACTGACGCCTTATCAGGGGCTATCAACCCAGGATGTGTGCCAGAAACACCTGGAGCTTTTAAAAACGTGGATGTCCAGGTCCCACCCTAGACCTACTGAATCAAAACTCCTGGGGGGAGGCCTGCCCCAGGTAGACTCCGATGCACAGGTCCCCAGCTCGGGGGCGCGGGTCCTAGGAACACAACCTGGCCTCCCCAGGAAGGCAGTGATGGGAGGAGGTGTGAGTCTATCTCAAGGCCACCTGAAGAGCAGCACCGTGAGCTTCCACCAGGACCCCTCCCTCCTGAGCGAGAGGAGCCCGAGGCACCAGGACGGGACTTGGGGTCATCCACTGAGCCCGACCAACGTCGCCTGGCTGGCGACGCCCTGGCTACCTCGGCCTATTGCCCTCCACCTCCATGCCTATCACCCCATCTGCCCTCCTGGGTCTGCCCTGGCTTTGCCCACTAACGTCTGGATTTCCTCCTCCTGCCCGTCTCCGTGTTGGCAGCCTCGCTCCTCACAGGACGCACATCTCCAGGACGAGAAGAGGATGCTGAACTGGGGCCATGTCCTGCTGCAGAGGGGAGCCCCATCTGGCCTGTTGCCGGCTTCCTGGGCCTGAGGGATAAGGACGGCCCCAGAGGGAGCTTGGCCCAAAGACTTCCCGAACCCTTGCCTAGAGCTCAGCTAACCCCACTCTCACTGTGGCTTTGGGGGATTATGAAGATGAGAGCAGCTTCCTCCCTGAGGGGACAACTGCTTATTTGAGCTCGGGAAGAAGTAGTCCTCGGGGCAGGGGCCGCACCCCAGCCTGGGTAACCATCAGCTTCCTAGGAGGTTTCTGCCCCCCCAGGCTCCCAGAAATGGCCTGGAGGCAGGGGAGGTCTGGCCTGCAGAGGTAACAAGACTGCACGCCACAAAGACAGGGAGTGGGCAGGAGAAAGGACAGGCCCGGCAGATCCCCAAATCCCACGGGACTGCAGGTCCCCTGCGGTGCTGCTGGGTCTGCCGTGAGGACCAGGCTGGGGGAGGCAGGGACAGGCTAAGAGGAGCCGCCTGCGGGCCGGGGCAGTGCCCCTCGTCTAGCCAGGCTGTAGAAGTTGGACACGCAGCACTCACCCTCTGCTTGTGTGGCTGTCCTGACACCTGCGGCCTACCCCAGCCACCCCAAACCCAGGGCCTCCTCCTCCTGCCCAGCCGCCCACTTGCTCGCTCTCTCTGCCCCAGGTTCCTAGCAGCTGAGCGCTGCTGCTGTCCAGGTCTGGGTGCGGGAGGGATGGGCCCCAGGATGGCAGATGCTCGGGGCAGGGCCAGCGGAGGCGGGAGGGGGCCTGCAGAGCTGACTGCGCACGTCCGCCCCCGCATGTTGTGTCTGGCCAGGGGCACCAACTCCAGACTAACGATTAGAGACAGCGCGGCAAGGAAAAATAAGTCGTTTTGTAATTACATGCCGCCCCCAAAAATGCTTGCCCGTACAGGCTGGCCCTGGGCAAGGACACAGCCTGCTGAGCCAGCCTACTCTCCATGCCCAGCCTCGCTTACCCGACGGCCACAGCCACTCACCGACCCACCGGCAACTCTCACCCATCCCAGGTCCCTGGCAGGAGGGGCCCAGTCCCGGGAGAAGTCAGTGTTTCTCTCAGGGCCCCGCTTTTCTCCCTCATGGTGCGAGTGCCAAGGCTGAGGAAGACCTTGGTGGGAGACCTTCGCCCTTCCCAGAGAGATTCGGGAAGGCCTGGTGGGCAAGGGGGCCCTGCCAACCTTCCTCAAAGCATGAGTAGGCTGGGCACCAGCAGGGAGACTGCGAGGATGGGTCTGGTCTGTTTGAGAATAAGGACCCGAGCGTCCCCGCACACTCTGAGGTTGGCTTTTCTTGCCTGCCTGGGCCCAGAGGGGGCGGAAAACCTGCCCCGGCCTTAAGTCCCCGAAGGCACTTCTGGCTTCGCAGGTGCTCAGAAACCCCAAACCCCCACCACAGGCGCCTCCAGAGCAGTCCCTGGGGCAAGAGCCATGGCTACAGGAAGCCTCTCCGCCAGAGGGGCGGGCCCCGCTTCTCCGTTACCCTGCTGCTTTGCAGGTAGAACCACCCCAGTCCCACTAGTTTAACTGCTCAGGGCTCCACCGGACCCAAGAGAGAGCAACCTGAGGCTCTGGGAAGCCCAGGTCAGGAGAGGCGGCAGCAAACCCCCCTCAGGCGCTGGGCTGCTTCTCTCTGACCCATCACCCAAGGAGACAGGGGTTCGGGAGCAGCAGGTGCTGAAAGAACTGCATCAGAACCACACGGATTCTGCTGCCAAACAGGACCAGCTCTGCAGGGCCCAGAGCCGAGCGTCTGGGTCAGTCTAAGGAGCCAGCACACCTGTGCTCTCCTGCGCCGCCCTCCTCAGGCTTCTCAGGTGGCCTAGAGCCAGATCCCCCAAGCGCCTCCCTGCCCCCCGCACCCCCTTCCTTTGGGGATCCTCCGAGGCCTGTGAGCACAGCCGCCTTTGCCTTCCTACTGCACCTGTTTTGAGAGCAAGCAGCATCACAGCCCTCGGCCCAGGTAGACAGGTTATGGATTTAGCCCTTGACCCTTGGCCTTAGCAACAGTAGATAACGGCTCATTAGAACTGGCTGGCTCCTGTGCCAGGTCCCCACCGTCACAGCCTTCGTGGCCAACGCAGGTGGGGAGGGGACCCAAAGCGGGAGGCCACATAAAGCCTGAATCACTGAAGCAGAGATTTGACCACCAGACACCAGGCTGTTTTTAGCAGTCGTGATAAATCTCTTCTGAGTTTGGCCAGACGCAAATCAACTCTGCCTATAACCAGGCCAATCAAAGCTTCGGCTCCCTCCCCTTCCTCACTCTCCAGGCTCAGGCTGACCTTGGCACCTTCACCATCTTCTCCCACCTGCAGCCACCAAGACCCAGCTCTGGCTGCCCCTCTCTCAGTGACCCATGTGGTCCAGTGAGAAAAGCGCCCTTACTGGCCCCGAGGAGGACCGGCACCCAGACCCAGAGCTTCCTGCCAGCTGTGCATGGAGACCCAGGTCCCAGCATCCAGGAGACCGATGTCCCACTGGGAAACTCGGCTCCGGTCCTGCTCTGGGTGACTGGGGAGCTGGCTGACAGATCCTGAAACACACTGGCTCTCTGGCTCCCATTCCCAGCCTCCTTCCATGGTCCTAGCCCCCTGGTAATCCGAGCTGCCTCTGGTGGCATCCAGGCTGTGGCCACCCTACCCCAAAGCCTCTCGCACAAAGCAGGGAACAGGCATTCGGAACAGAAATGTGCGCCCACGCCGGCATACTCACTTTGTTGCTCTTGCCCTGAAGGGGCATCCATAGCTCTGCCTGCTTAAAGAGCATGAGCCACGAGGAGTCAGCTACAGAACTTCCAACACCAGCGAGAGAGAGAGAGAGAGAGAGAGAGAGAGAGAGAGAGAGAGAAAAGGGGAGAGCTAGAGAGCGTGTGAGCGAGGAGCTGGTGCTGCAGCGACGGTGCAGGCAGCCCCGTGGAGCTCCAATCTGCTGATTAATTCAACCTATTTCCAGTCGCGCTGCAGACTGAGGGAGGAGAGAGGAGGAGGCAGGCTGCACAGCAGCCAGGGAGGAGGGAGAGGGAGGGAGGAGAGAGGGGGCTGAGAGGAGAAAGTTTGTAGATGCGGGGCCAGATGCCCGGGAGGTTGGCCTAGTCCTCAGAGGAGGCCACTGTGGGGCGAGCAGAGGGGCGACGTGCAGCCAAGGGGTGGGCGGCAGGGAGGAACTGCTGGCCACGGCTGCTGTTGTCAGGGCAACTGCCGGCATCAAGGCGCACCTGGGCTCCTTCCCAGACTACCTTTCCTTGGCCCCAGTCACTGGGGAAGGGTGGGAGCCCCATGTGCAGAGCCTGCCATCATGAGGGCTCCCCGAAATCACCGAGACTCCCGGCGTGGAGCCAAGCCAACAACGGCTCTCCACAGTCAGAGCTGCGGGAAGCAGGGGAGAGGGCCTTGCGGGTTATTAATAGCAGCACATCCTGCAGGCGAGGGAAGGACAGAGAGGTCTGAAGCAGTGGCTTCCAGGAGGGCAGAGCAGGGGCCCGGGGGCGAGCGGAAGAATCCAGCGGAAGAGGGAAGAGCCGGCCCCAGAGGAAGGGCCTCGGGGAGTCCCACACCTGGGACCCAACACCTGCCCACAGCGGGTGCTGGGACCCAGCAGGCTGTCCAATGCCGGCAGCTGATGAGCGCCCGGGCATTCAGTCACACCTGCCGAAGTGCTGCTGGGGCTGGGAGGAGGGCAGTGACCTGGGGCTCCCTCCCCGAGCAGCAGCAGAGCCTGAGTATCTCTCCGGGCCGAGTGGGACACACAGGAAGCTGTCAGCACTTCCCGGGTGAAGCAGGGCAAAAGGCCCTGGGACTGTATGGGAAACTTCTCTGCCCGTATCCAGGCCGCCCCCAGGATGGGGTGGCACGACCCGAGGGAGAGGAAGCCGCCTAACGGTCCACTGACCGTGGAGCGTGGCCTGAGCCCGAGCCTGTTTCTCCAGGGCCGAGGTTCCTAGAGGACACACACCATCTCGAGTTGCAGGGAAGGGAAGGTTCCAGCCAGCCGCTCCCCTCCCCCTTCTCTAGGCCAGCTCCCTGAGGGGCCCCTCCAAACCCAGGGCTGAGTGGGAAAGAAAAGGAGGGGCCCGCAGTCCAGAGGTTAAGGGCAGGAAGTCTCCTTGAGGCAAGCCCGGGGGAGGCAGGATCAGCTTCGGAGCAGCTTCTGGCCACTGCCTAGGAGTCCGCGGCAGCCTTTGCAAACTGCAAGGAGAGAGAGTCCTGACTGTCCCCTGCTCCCGGGTCGCGCTCCCCTTCAGCTCTACAAGGCTCGGCTCCCTGGGAACCACAACTAAGCAAACACTCTCCCTCCTGTGTGAGGCCCTGGAAAGGCAGCTCAGAGGGTCCTCCGGCCCGTGTTCTGTGGGAACCCCTTTCTGCACCGAAAGGGCAGCTCTGCATCTAAGAAGCAGACACCCAGGCCGCTGCTGCTACAGCAAGTCCACTATGGGCTGGAGGACAGGAGGCGGGGGTGGGGGAGGCTCCTAAGGGAACCCTGAGGGCGATAGGTCACAAAGAGAAGGGGGACAGGGTGCAGAAAACCAACCAGCAACAGCCAGACCGATCCTGGGCGATAGCAGGGATGACAGGCCCCCTTCCCATCAACGGCTCTCCCTCTCCCACTCCTCCAAGAAGCCTGACTGTCAGGAGCCACAGGGATGATCTTGAGAGGCCCAGTTATACAACTCGCAAGGGGCCTCAGGTAGAAAGCCCAAGGGGTTCTATTAGCTGCCTGTGCTATCAATTGCTCAATGGGCTCCAAGCCTCTCTAAGCCAGGGGCCACCTCCCTAGGGCCTAGAGTTCCACCGACCCAAAGGCAGTGTTCCACAGGTATGGCTGCTGCTGATGGCGATGCTGCTTTTTAGTTCAGCCCTCAGCTATCCAGAAAGAGAAAGAGGAGAATGAAGAGAAATCCTCCAGGAAAAATGGCCCCTGAGAACTAGCCAGCCTGGGCCCTCAAGTGTTCTTCCTCAGGCTTGAGAGAGAAGCCAGCCCCCTGGGTCACAGGGCCCTGCTTCCCCAGTTCACTAGCAACAGGCTAGAACCGGAGCACAATGCTGCCCTCTGTTTGGCGGGCAGTCAGCCTCACCCGGGCAGGCCACCGCGGGGGCACATCATCATAGCCTCGGGGTGGTGGGGTGCAGCGCACACCCCTTGCAACTGCATGCAGCAGCCTTGCACCCAGGCTAGGGGAGAGGCCAGCGTGCGTTCCCTGTGTGCCAAGCACGGCTGGGCCATCCCTGCAGAGCAACCAAGCAGCTGTGAACAGGAGGCTGAACAAACCTGCCTCAAGCTCAAGTCCACCAGCCTGTTCCACAGCTGGTCCAGAGGCACGTGATGCCTGGAGCTGACCAAGTCAGCCCGCAGCCAGGCATCCCCCGCGGCCACAGCTCCCTCTCCAGACTTCCCAAGATCTCCTTGGCTGGAAGATCACTATCCATAAGTTCAAGGGAATAAATATTTGCCAAGCCCTTGCTACTATTCCAGGAACTACGCTAAGAGCCAGGGGACAGGCAGATTATTCAATGCAGTGAGTAAGTGCGATGGATTTATTGAGAGAAGGTGATGCTTACACTGAGTCTTGAAGAAAGAATAGTAGGAGTTTGCCCAGGAAACAAGGTGGGGAGCATTTTAGGGTCACTGCTTAAGTGTGGAGTGTGTGCCCAAGGCAGGGGAGGCTGGGGACGCTGGGCCGATGGCCACAGGCGGGGCTCCGGCGGGCTCTGCCCACCACACTGAGAGTAGCGGCAGGTGGCAGGAAGCCACTGACAACTTTCAAGCAGCGGTGACAGAAGGTCAGCTCTGCGTTCTGAATAGCTTCCTCTGACAGCCAAGTAGAGGAAGGAGTCCGAGACAGAGGGACCTGCTGGAAGTGTGGCAGAAGTCCAGGCAGGGGACGAAAGGACCTCCTCCAGGGCAGCCTTCGTCCAGGAGCGGGAAACTGATGACAAATGGACCTGATGCGAAGCCGGTGCACCTGGCCCCCGCCGCTCACCTGCAGCTGACTGCGCAGCTGTGTCTGCAGTCTGACCAGGGAGCTTTTCTCTAACCACAGAGACGGTGCCCAACAGTACTCAGCAGGTTGGGACAGAGCCCTAGCGAAGAGCAAACAAACAAAATTGCACGCCCCTGGGCAAGAAGTGAAAGAGTGGCTCGGAGCCAAGCCAAATCAGAACCTGCTCCCTCGCAGTCATGTCACCTGGTCCATCTCTGTCCCCAGCTGGCTCCCCGAGGCTCTGCTTTCCAGCTGAGCACAGCACCCTCTCCACGGTACCATTCACACACCCCAGGCCCCAGAGCCCCGCCCCTCTCTCACGTTTGGTTTAAAGCCCCCGGATGAGGACCTCCCAGGCAAACACCAGTAGGGAGAGTCCAACAGACACACAGACAATGCCCACAAGGGAACCGAACGTGGCTTACCGCACGCTTCTCCTTCAGGTCCATGCGCCCGGAGTGCTGCAGGCATGCCCAGGTGAGTGTGGTCACCCCTGAAAGGAAGGCTCCGCCCCAACATGTACAAACCCCCGGCGACTCTGTCACAGTCACAGCATCTGTGGGTGGAGGAGGGAAGGGGAAAGAAACCACATCAGGCCAGGCTGCTGGAGCAGGTGGCTATTGCGAAACACAACACTATCAGCTACACGACAGAGCGGCGGACGGAGAGGTGGTGCCACTGCCCACAGGGGCCTGGCCAGCCCTGTCCCAGAGCACAGCTCCCCCCACCACCACCCGATCGGCGAGGATGCTGGGGGAGAGGGTGCAAGCTTCTCATCTTTTAACCCTCATTTTCGGAGGCGTATATGTTTCCTCCCAACTGTACGCTTTCACTCGCTGACTCAGGCAGGAAAGGCCTTGGCTTATCAGCTTTTTAGAAAGTGAAGGTAAGCTTTATGGTAAACTGGAATCTAGATACACCTGGAATCAGCAGGAGGTTGGTGGGGAGGGCAGTGGAGGTGACAGAAAGAAGACGTGCTCACCCCATGGCTGCCCCCAGGAGCCCGGCATCCATCTATTTCCACGTGCTGGGAAACGCACACCACCCGTGCCAACGCATCCATGCCCGTGGACAGCCGGGCCCCTCGTGTGGTTTGCTGATAGGGCAGTGCCACCAGGCACCCGGGCAGACGTCCACCAGGACATGCGATCCAGTCCGACTACAATCCCCACGTGACCCCTGACCCTCACCCGCCCATCCTGCAGCCAACGCACTTTCATGATCTCAGACCAGGGCGTGTTTGGGTAGAGTGCCACTGAGTCATCTGCTCTGGTGCCAGGTGCTGCTCCTGGAGAAAGCGCGAACCTGCTGACTAAACCAGTTCTTCCCGGGGCCAGCAGCAAAGCCTCGTTAAGAGGAGCTAGTCAGAAGCCCGGAGAATGATCCAGAAAAGTGCTGTCTAGAAACAAAAAAAGCTGTGTTCAGAGGAGCCCTGCCAGGAGGCCCAGGCTCCGCTGCCACCAACTCCTCTCTGAAGTCCCATCCAAACCTCACCAGGCGGCATCAGTGCCAATGTCACCGGCCTGCACTGCCAAGTCTCTGCCCACCCCTGCCTCTCCCGCCAGGGCTTTCTTTCTTTTTTTTTTTTTTTTAAATATATTTTATTGATTTTTTACAGAGAGGAAGGGAGAGAGAGAGAGAGTTAGAAACATCGATGAGAGAGAAACATCGATCAGCTGCCTCCTGCACATCTCCCACTGGGGATGTGCCCGCAACCCAGGTACATGCCCTTGACCGGAATCGAACCTGGGACCCTTCAGTCCGCAGGCTGACGCTCTATCCACTGAGCCAAACCGGCTTCGGCCGCCAGGGCTTTCAAAGCTGAGCAAGCCCCATGGGTCAGAGGCAGACAGCAGCGCTGGGAGCAGCCTCGCCATGCACTGGCATTGGGTCTTGGCATCAGGCTGCGATGGGATCCTGAGAGGCCGAATCCACTTCTCCCCAAGGCCACACTGACTCAGGCCGCCCGGGGCCCTGTTTACAAGTACAGCTCAAGGTCCCCATGACACCCCATCCCAGCAGGGGCTGGATGAGGTAGTTGCCACACAGGCAAAGGCACCGGATGGGAATTGTGCATAGCTCCTGCCAGCAATGAACAAGGGAAATAACTCTGCGGCCAGCTGGAACCACAGAGGTCCAGCGAGGGCAGCCAGGAGCCGGCCATGTTTCTGAGAGTCTCTGTTTTCCCATCACTCCATACATGGCGTTCTGGGAGAGAGCTGTCCTCAACTGTCCGATCTGAAACCAGTAGCCGTGTCCTTAAAGGGCCAGTTCAGTGCCTGGCCCACTGCGGGGGGGGGGGGGGGGGACGACGATACGGGGGAGCACAAAGCCAAATACCCCTGGGTTCAAATCCTGACTCCAATACGTATCAAATGCTAACTGACCTCAGAAAATGACTTGTCTCTCTGAGCCCCAATGACCTTGTTCGTAGAATGGAAACCGTAATACCTATTTCACAGAGGTGCAGCAAGAATTATGTAAAATATTACATGCAGAGGATCTAGAATAGTATTTGATATATGGTAGGTACTTTTTAATGTTTTTATTGATTTTAGAAACATTGATGTGAGAGAGAAACATCGACCTGCTGCCTCCTGCACTCACCCCCTCACCCCAACCACACCCTGACTGGGATGGAACCCATAACCTGGGTATATGCCCTGACCTGGAATTGAAATGGTGACCTTTTGGTGTGGGGGATGAGGCTCAAAAAACTGAGCCACACCGGCCAGGGCCATAGTAGGTCTTAATACATAGTGGTCATTACTGTTACCAACAAACAAGAAATATGATCAAAGTACTGCTGAGGTGAAAAATGAGGACTCAAAAGTAAGGAAAAGAAAAAGAAAAGGCATAAAGATTGTACTCAAATAAGTAAAACTGTATTTGCAAAAGACTAGATTGTATGTATAAAAAAATCTTAAGGAATACACAAATAAGATATCAGAACAAATAAACATGCAAGGTTGCAGAATACAAGGTCAAAATACAAACATAAATTAAATGTTGACGGGCTATTATGAAATATAGAATAAAAAATGTAAATATCACAATAGTACAAAAAACATGAAATACTTGATGACTTTAACAAAAATACATATAAGACCTGTTTACTGATGAGATAAATTAAAGAAGGCCTAAATAAATGGAGAGATATACCATGTTCATGGATTGGGAGATTCAGTATTAAGATGTCAACTATCCCCCAAATTACCTATGGATTCAATACGATCTCAAAGTCTCAGCTGACATTTTTGTAGAAATTGACAAGCTGATTCTAACATTTATATGGAAAGGTAAATGATTTTTGTCTTCTCTTTTTCAAAACAACTTTGAAAAAGAAAAACAAAGGACTTACACTGCGTGATTTTAAGACTTATATAAAACTACAGAAATCAAGACCTATGGCATTGGTGTAAGGAGAGACATACGGCTCAATGGGACAGAGAAGAAAGGCCAGAAATAGACCCATGCATATGAAAAAGCTTGACTCACACCTCATACCACACACAAAAATAAACTCAAAACAGATCACATGTCTAAATGTAAAAACTAAAACTATATAACTTCTAGAAGAAATATGGGGGGGGGGGGTATCTTGGGATAAGCAGAGATTTCTAAGAACACAAAAAAACATGATTCATAAAAGAAAATACTGCATATATTTAATAAGTGTAAGGAATGATCATGTTTTCAGAGAATATTAGATGTGGTCCCTTCCCTCAAGGGATTTACATAATATAGCCAGTTTGGGGCTATTGTGAAAAATGATAACAAAAATTCAAGCTGGCATTAAAATACTAAATGAGAATTGCAAATAAGTGCTGCGGGGTATCTGGGAGAAAGAGGTCAGTGGGGGGTGGGGGAGCCAGGGATCGCTCCCAAAAGAAGCAAGGCCTGAACTCTGCCCTTAAGAAAGTCTGAGTGAGAAGAGGGAGAGCAACCCAAGCAAGAACCCACAAAGGCACCAAAGAAATGCAGGAGCCTTTTTGAAAGATGCTGGTTAGAGTGGAAGGCAGCAAACAAGCCATGAAAATAAATGGCTGGATGCTTCCTGCGCCTAAACTCAGAAACTAGCATAAAAAAGAACTGAATGGGGGCCCAAGGTTCAGGTTGAAGGTGAGGTAAGGGGTGGACTGTCCTTCTTAGCCCTTCTAATATCATCTTCATTAGCTGAGCTTGCATTCTAGCCACGCCCAACATACCAAAACCACAATTTGGTGGACTTGTTTTCATCCAAATGCTGTGCCCAAGGAGTACTAATGGATGGATTGATGTTCTGCTGGGGGAAGGTTTTTGTTTTTATTGATTTTAGGGAAAGAGGAAAGGAGAAGGAGAGAAACATCAGTATAGATCAGCTGCCTCCTGTACGGCCCCTGCTGAGGATCAAGCCGGAAATCCGGTGGCCTCTTGGTGCATGGTTTGACACTCAACCACTGAGCCACACCTGCTGGGCATGGGGGAAGGTTTTTTGGGGGGGAGGCGAGGGAAGGATTTTAATAACAAGCCTCAGTGTTCTAAGTTGGTGGCGTCCTAGTCAATAATTTGATCAATGACTTGAGTGAGGAAACAGATGGTATGCTAATCAAATTCTTGGATGGCATAAACCTGGAAAGTAGACTAAAGTCAGGATCCAAAAAGATCTCAACAGGCTGAAATAATGGGCCAAATCTCATAGGTTCAATTTAACTGTAATCGTTTCAATATGAAGTCCTGCGTTTAGGTTCAAAAGCCATTGTGTAAGACTACTATAAAAGGAATTTCAATTCAAGTGGCATGGCTGTCCAAATTTCATTCGCAGTTAGGCCTCGTTAACAGATATGCCATGTCCCTGGAAAGAGAGGCTAAGTCTGATTTCCGTACCTATCCGTACCTATCCGTACCAAAATGCTCCCACCTGGAATATTTTGTTCATTTTACGCACACACTTTAAGAAGGACACTGACAAAACTGGAATGCTGCCGACAGCAGCAGTCAGATGGGAGAAATTACGGCATGAGAAATGGTGGGAAGAACTGAAGATGCTTAGATAGGACACCAAACCCCTCGGCTGAGTGTGATGGCTGCCGGGAGGAAGAAGGGCCAGGCTCACTCAGGCAGCTCTTAAAACAGGGACTAGGTCAGCTCGGGGAAGAGACAAGGGGGCAGTTTGGGACTCGATATGAGCTATATGCTTTACATAATTAGAACTGTATTTTTTTTTAATAGAAATAGGCTGCCCTAAGAGGCAATGAGTTCCCTATCACTGCAGAGATCTAAGCAGAGGCTGGAAAATTATAAAGATAAGAAATACATCAGATAGCAAATAAGAGAAGACTTAAGAAAAAAACAAAACACTGCTTCTTAAAATGTTTTTATTGATTTTTGTAGAGAGAGAGGAAGGGAGAGAAAGAGAGAGAAACATCGATTGGTTGCCTCCTGTTTGCACCCTAACCAGGGGGCAAACCAAAACCTGAGCATGTGCTGCAACCTGGGCATGTGCCCTGCCCAGAAACCTTTGACCTTGCAGTGCATGGGATGACATTCAACCAACTGAGCTACACCGGCCAGGGTGAGAAAGAGATAACTTTCTATGGTCTTTTCTGACCCTGAGAGATTAGAAACTAAGAAATCCTGTGGCTTCAGCATATGAAAAGATGCTCCGTGACAACTTTAGGATGTTTTATGATCTACTTAAAGACACCTTTGAGTCTCTCCAGTATGCATCTTTTCCAAGTGTTTCCCACTGTTCTTCTGTCGTACTAAGGAAGGCTTCTACCGTGAGTCTCTTTTTCAAGAGGATCCTGAAATTAAGGAAACTGGATTCATCTGATTACTCGGTCACTTTTGGCCTTAGGAGCTAGCAAAACCCAAAGCCATCCGTGTGAGATGTGCTCAGGCTGATGCAGGCCTTGTGCGAAGCTAAATCTGGCCCTTCCCCTACTCACCACGCCATGTGACCGACTGTTTACTACTGTCTCTGCAAAGCTTATTATTCCACCAACCCCTGATTATCAACCAAACCACACAATGTGGCTGGCAGGTCCATTCGGAAGAAAAGCGTTCCTGCCACAGCCATGGCCTAGCTTTTGTGTCCTTTAGTTCACCTGCGCTATTGTCAACAACTCTGGGCCTCCTGGGAAACCGGGATTCAAACAATATCTTTAAAGGAGCCTATCTTTTTAAGTAAAGAAAACCACTGTCCCGGAAACAACACAGACACGATAACAAGATTAAAAAAATATATTGACATACTAATGGATTATAGAATTGTACTCCTGAAACCTATATAATTTCATTAACCAATGTCACCCCAACAAAGTCAATAAAAAAGAAAAAATATATATTAACACACATCTACCAGCAGAGAAGTGCCGTCCATGACCTAGAACCTTCTCATCTGAACGCCAGGAAAGGGTTTAGAGCAGCGGTTCTCAACCTTCCTAATGCCTCGACCCTTTAATACAGTTCCTCATGTTGTGGGGACCCCCAATTTCATTGTTACAAGTTGAACATCATTAAAGCATAGTGATTCATCACAAAAACAATATGTAATTATATATGTGTTTTCCGATGGTCTTAGGCGACCCCTGTGAAAGGGTCCTTCCACCCCCAAAGGGGTCGCGACCCACAGGTTGAGAACCTCTGGTTTAGAGTCTCTGTGTCTTCCCGGCTCCAGCCGCTGGGTAGGAGCCCATACTTGACTTGCCAAATGAGGTTCAATGAAGCCTGGGGTGTACGTAATATTTACATTAGCACTACTCCCTCTCCCTATAGAAATTGTCCCCCAAGCCCAGCATTGAGGAAAGAGCATGGCGGGGGTGGGCGTGGGGGGGAACCAAGGATTGCCGCCTTCATTTCTCATTAGTCCTGAAGGGGTTAAGCTTTCCAAAAGGCTGATTCCCAACACTTGGAGCTGGCTCTCCCTAGCAACTTCTCAAAATAGAAATGTGAAGGGCTTTCTGTTTTCTTGCATCTCAAGGCCCAGTCCTGGCTCTCCCGTCTAATCTTCTGATGTCGGGTCACCACAAACAAGGGGCAGGGTGCGGGTAGGGGTTCAAGGACAGTTAACTCTCAATTATTTGGCAGCTGATTATCAAGGGGGTGGTCTGTACTCCACCTCCCTGGTCAATGCACTTCTCCATGGTATCCAACTACAAATAGTTTTCCTTTCTGTCGTTCTTTTTATTTTATTTTTTAAGATTTTTAATTGATTTTTAGTGAGAGAGGAAGGGAGAGAAACACAACCTGGACATGTGCACTGACTGGGAATTGAACCTTTCTGTGCACGGGATGGTGCCCAACCCACTGAACCACACCAGCCAGGGCTCCTTTCTGTAGTTCTGACAAAAAGAACCAGCGAGCAAGGCAGCTAAAGCTAACATGGCAGCTAAAATAAGACTTGCAGAGCATTGGGGAGTGGACGCTACCCCCAGTGACAGGCTTACTGACAGTCTACGTTCTGATGCGTTCTGGTCTTCACTGTGATTTTCAAAATGTGTTAATCCACGGATCCCTTTTATTTGATTCTTTTGTGCCGTTGTTGTTTTCTTTTTTAAAGAAATGTAAACGGCCCGTTGGAATACTAACCCAGTGATAGTTCTTTCCTCAGGGGTTCTCACCCTTCCTAGGCCTCTGCCCTGCTCTCACACAGCACGTGCCGTCAAGAACATCGCCAATGACACCAGGGTGGCTCCCGGAAATGGAGGAAGAGGCTACCTGGCCCTGACTCCGCCCCTCCCTGCCTTCCCTGAGAATTATGGTAATCACTGATGGCCCAAAACACAGAGAGAGAGAAACCACAAGAAATATTTATACAAGAAATCCGCCAATGAACTACCTACCTGCTGGTTCTATAACATTAATGACTGCAAACATGTCTTAAAAACCTAGTAAGTGCCAGACCCCAGGCTGGAGATCCCTTATATACCATCTCATTTAATGCTCCCAACTACCCTGCCAAAGGCCCAGAGAAGTTAGGGAGCTTGAGTTCCTCGGCTCACGCCTGGCTCTAGTAGATAAACAACTCAAGGATCCGGACTTAGCTCACCCTGTGCTGTTGGTGAGCCCGGCCCTGCCTCTTTGCCTCTTCCAACCGTTCATCTCCACATCTGTAAAATAAAAACGTTGAAACTCCCCTCTTCTCAGAGTTCAAAGCTCACAGATAAGATACATAGAAGACTCCACACTGAAGTCCATAGCTATTGCCCATGTTTTTGGTGACATCTATAACAATAAAAGAGCAAATATGCTAATTAGACCAGACAGCCGAATGACCTTCTGGATGACCTTCCAGACAAAGCCAAGGTTGCGAGGGCCTCTAGTACTAAATAAATCATTGCTTAATCATAGCACATGAAATATACATGTGTTAAAAACAAAAAACCTCGCCTCTCCTCACTTCCATCCTCTGCGAGTGCCCCGGCATAACCGAGCTTTGCCACGAAAGCTGTGTCCTGGATAAAGCACGAGAACACTACCCTCTCCTCCAATACGCAAACCCCCATCCTAGGAGGGGAGCAGATCCAGTGCAGAGCTCCCTCCCTCTTCCCCCAAGAGGCGCATGAAAACTCCGGAGAGTGGGAGTAGCATCACGTGACCGCGTCAATGAACATGCTGGAGCCAGCCTGTTACACACCAAGGGAAGGAGAGCAGGGTTCCCCTCGGATCCGACCGGGGCTCCGGGCAGGGGGGCTCACCCCGTGGCACCCGAGGGCCTGACTGTAAGAACCGGACAGGAGGGGTGTGTGGCAGAGGAAGGGGAACACAGCGCCGAAATCAGTTTAGACTCCCGCAGTGGTTCTCCACCTTCTGGCCCTTTAAATACAGTTCCTCATGTTGTGACCCGACCATAAAATTATTTTCGTGGCTACTTCGTAGCTGTCATGTTGCTACTGATATGAATCGTCATGTAAATATCTGATATGCAGGATGGTCTTAGGCGGCCCCTGTGAAAGGGTCGTTCGACCGCCAAAGGGGTCGCGACCCACAGGTTGAGGACCGCTGGTTTAGAGGATGCCAAGGATTGTGCTCCTCGGGTTGTTTCGAATGAGTCTTTAAACGAGTCTGGAAAGGTAGAAAGAAAAGAAAAAAAAAACAAAAAAAGCAGGGCATGCTTCAAATTGCAACGTCGCTGCTCGGGGCAGAGAGGCCCATGCGTAGGGAGGGGACCCAGGGGCGCAGCCAGCAGCAGGGCCGGGCGGCAGCTGTGGGCGCGCGCAGGGGAGACAGCAGTCCGTGTTGGGGTCGCGGTGGGGCGGGGGCCGGGGACTCGCAGGGGCCAATACACACACGAGACGTCCGTGCTGAAAGCCCTCTGGGCCAGGGCCCGGCGACAAGCCGACAAGCCGACAAGCCGGGGGCAGGGTCTCTTTGTTGGCGGGAGGTTCAGATTGGACGCGGGACACTCAATGGGCCCCACCAGTGCCGAGGGCAAGCGTGAGCAGCCGAGGGAAGGAAGCGACCAGGAGCTGGAGGCAAGAGCCAGTCCCCGGACACCCCCTCGGAAGGGATTCCCCCAGGCCCTTCCCTGGGTGCAGACCCCAGACTCCAATGGCCTGGGCCAAGAATACAGAGGAGGCGGAAGGCGGCGCCCACGCCCCCTTGCTCCCTGGCTTCGGGCCTCGGGCCTTCTGGTACTTACCCGGGCCCGGGGGTCTGTCCTCCTCGCCTGCGTCCACTCCACTCCCCTCCCTGCCCCCTCCTCACTTCGCGTCCCCTCCTCCAAGGGCCGCAGCCATGTCTGTTACTGGCAACTCTAAGGGGGCTTGGCTCCCTTCTCCGGCAACGGAGACGCCATTCGCCAGCTAAAGTCCTGGGCGCCCATTGGTCGGAATTAGAGATGGGCGGGGATTCTTGGCTTCTCATTGGCTGCGCGGCACGCCAGGCTGTAGCTGCAACCGCCCCTTTGGGAGCCTGGCGGAACTAAGTGCCGAGGGATGCCAGCGGGAGAGCAGGCAGCCACTGTGCCTCTTTGGGCGTATCACCGAGGCGTTCACTGGTTCAGAGGCCCTGACCAGAGGCGAGGGCACAGCTTCCGCCTCCATTGGTATGCCCTCGGAATTATTCCCTGCCCCCAGCCCGCCTTAGTTTTTGTCTTTTTTAAATAAGGCCTTTGGAGAGGGCCCCAGTCTCCTACTTGTAACCTTCCTCCTTGTTGCTGGGAACAAATGCCTAGAGACACTCTGCTCAGAGACCTTGGAGAGAGTCCCTAAGGGACTAATACTGCGTCCAAACTAAAGCTGGCGAATCGAAGGTAATACTGCCGTTCTCCCCTCAAAAGGGAAAAAGCAAGTTGAATTTTTTTTTTCCTAGATAATTAGAGAAATTGCCTAGGAGATCTCTCCTGGGAAAACAAAGCAAGCCTGTGTCAGTATTTACTTCTGTTTTCCCAGAGATCCAAGTCTGGAGATTTGTTTGTTTTGTGTGGTTTGTTTGTTTTTTTAATCTGTTTATAAAATTGGAAGGTCATAGGGCTCTGAGAAATAAGAGTCCTTTCCCCCTCAGTGAATTTAATTATGTAGTTAAAAACCTCTCTTCTCAGCTGGACAGGAAGGTGCCATTTGAGTACCTAATCTTGTATGTTTGAACTCTTTTAGCTGTTGCCTAAAACACTGGTAGAATCGTGTCACTGTCCTGCACGCAAAAATCCTCTGCTGTTTGTTTCTGCAAATGGCAAAGTCCATACCTCTCTGTCATTTAAAGTCCTCCTAAATCAACTCAGACTTTGCTCCAGGTTTAACTCCCCACAGGCTAAACTATCCTGCAGCCACATAGATTCACCACCATCCCCTAAATCCGTGATTTTCAACCTTTTTCATCTCATGGCACATAAACTAATTACTACAATTCTGTGGCACACCAAAAAAAAGATATTTTTGCCAATTTGACCAACAACAACAAAAAAGATAGGCATAACTTTGATTCATTCACACCAGACGGCTATTGTTGTGTTGGCTGTTGTCATTTTTTTACTTGACAATCTAAGGAGAAAAATTTGGTGCCCTGACTAAATAGTCAGATATTGCATTTTTAAAAATATGTTTTTATTGATTTCAGATAGGAATGGAGATGAAAGAAAGATAGAAACACCAATGACAGAATCATTGATCAGCTGCCTCCTGCATGCCCCCTACTGGAGACTGAGCCTGCGACCAAGGGCATGTGCCCTGACTGGAACCGAACCATGACTTCGCAGTTCACAGGTAGACACTCAACCACTGAGCCACACCGGCGGGTCAGGTATTGCATGTTTTAAAAAATCTTGTGGCACACCAGCTGAAAAGTGCTGTCCTAAATGCATCTGGGACCCTCCCACTTCTGTTCCTTTGCCCAAGAGGTTCCCTGTGCTTTGAAGTTTCTTTCCTACTTAACTGATGGTCGTTGGCACCAATTCAACACCAATAAGAATCCCCAATTTGGGGTGTGGTAAAGAAGGAAACTTTATTCGGTCAAAACAAGGCTGTGAGGCAGCCCTGGACCAGGTCCCTCTCTGGCTGGACAGCTCTGCTGTGCTCCTCTGCCCCACTTTGCTGCGGTGGGCTCCCTGCTGGCCTGTGCTGGTCTGCTTTGCTCTGGAGAGACATCTTTGGTGTCTCAGTTCAGCCAGGGAAAAGCACCTCTATTATTCCATGGAAAGGGAAAGTGCACTCCCAGAGCAAGAGGAGAACTGACTTAGGTAGATGGTCCCTGATTAGCCCATCCTCATGCAAATGAGGACTCCAGATCCTCACAGTTTGATGGATCCAAAAGGCACTATCCTGATTGGTTGGAATAGAGCTGCTCTGATTGGTCAGTGAAGAGGTTGATAGAGCTATAGCTGCACAGCTCTGATTGGATGGGGAGAGCCCAGTCCTAATATTTGAAGTAGGATTCCAGGAACTCCTTTATAGAAGTGGCTCAGATGGCAGAAACAAAGTGCACATATATGCAAAACCCATGGACACAGACAATTGGTGGTGAAGGCCTGGGGCGGGGGCAGGGGCAAGCTAGAAGGGTCAGTGGGGGAAAAAGGGACGTATGTAATATTTTCAACAATACAGATTTTTAAATAAATAAATAAAAATCTAAAGAAACAAAAACAAAGTATCTGGCACACAGTAGGTGCCTGATAAATGTTTGCTGAATAAATGAGTTGGTACCCAATTATCCTCTCTCTCACTAGCATCTTCAATTGCTTCCTTTTCATTGGATCTTTCCCCTACCTCCGTGGTCGGCAAACTGTGGCTCGTGAGCCACACGCGGCTCTTTGGCCCCTTGAGTGTGGCTCTTCCACAAAATACCACGTGCAGGTGCTTGTACGATGTGATTGAAACTTCATGGCCCATGCGCAGAAGTCGGTTTTTGGCCTGGGCGAGTCTATTTTGAAGAAGTACTGTTGGATATTTTGCTCTGTTGACTAATGAGTCTGCTGACCACTGCCCTAGCTGAATAAACATTTACAGTTCTCATCTCTCTTAAAACAGAAGATGGAGGAAGGGGTGGGCTAGAGGGAAAAGAGAAGATGGGGAGAAGGAGGAGGAGAAGGCCTTCAGTGTTAAGTGGTCTGATCTATGTGACACTTTCTGCCATGTAGCTAATGAACCATCCATCAAGTGGCTCTCTCCCGCTCTGTGATGTTATGTCACTGTTACACTAGCCAGTGTAGTAACACCCAGGACTTCACCTTAGCTGTCACAGTCCACAGAGAATCACTGCTAAATTCCTTTAGTGCCACAGTGGAATATTTAAGAGATTTAGCTGAAAAGCTCAACGTCACTCGACTTTAAGGAAGATGTCACAAAGTTGTTAAACCAGCCTGGAATGAACCCCTTCAGAACTGACCGATCGCACCATACAGACGGTGTTGGCTTACCTCCCAACGGGTCAGCACAGATTTACCGAGTGCGCTGGATGCCAAAACTGAGAGGGTCCCTGCCCTCCAGTCAGTATGCTAGTGGAGGAGACAAGATCTTAAACAAATAATTACATCATCGGTGTGTGAAGTGCTGCAAACCAGCATCTCTCCTTGCATCCTGGTGACTGCATCTTGGGTGGCTTAGAAAGGCTTTCCTGAAGAAGTGATGTTTAAGCTGAAATCTGAAGGATGACTGCAAGTTAGCCAAGCAAAGGGAATGAAGACAAACATTGCAGGTGGAGGGGGCGGTGAGTGCAAAGGCCCTGGGGAAGGAGACTGAGGAACGAAAGGGGATTCCTACGCAACTGGAACCGGAAAGGGGAAGCGTGCAGTATGAGGAGCAAAGCTGGAGCACTCAGAGGCAGCTCATGCAGTGTCTTCTGCACCAGGTTAAGAGATTTGAACTTGCCCGGCTGGTGTGGCTCAGTGGTTAAGCGACAATCTAAGAACCAGGAGGTCACAGGTTTGATTCCCAGTCAGGGCACATGCCCGGGTTGCAGGCTCGATCTCCAGAATGGGGCGTGCAGGAGGCAGCCGACCGATGATTCTCTCTCATCATTGATGTTTCTCTTTCTCTCCCTCTCTGAAATCAATAAAAATATATTTTTTTAAAATATATTTTTATTGATTTTTTACAGAGAGGAAGGGAGAGGGATAGAGAGTTAGAAACATCGATGAGAGAGAAACATCGACCGTCTGCCTCCTGCACACCTCCTACTGGGGATGTGCCTGCAACCAAGGTATATGCCCTTGACCAGAATCGAACCTGGGACCCTTTAGTCCACAGGCCGACGCTCTATCCACCAAGCCAAACTGGTTTTGGCAATAAAAATATATTTTTAAAAAGACTTTTGAGGGCATAAAAAAACTCTTGGAGGGTTTTAAGCTTCAGAGTGACCTGATCTGACTGGCATTTGTACAAATCCTCAGTTTGGCTGCTGAGTAGAGAATGGATTGCAGAGAAGCAAGAACAGTTTTGAGAAGCCCAGAGAAGAGGCTGGACAATAATTTGAGCAACACAGCCCCTGTGCTGAGGTGGTAGCAGCCTGGTTGGCAAGACACAGGCATGTTCGAGAGAGATTTCACCGGTAGACTAGGCCAGAGTTAGTGATTCATGGGACTAAAGTTCAGGGACAAAGAGGGAGGAATGGCTCCTCAGTTTCTACAGCCTGGGTCTCTCCTGGTGTCAGTTATAAGAACAAAGGGCCTCTGTTCAGCTCCAGGTGCCTCAAAAAGGCCAGTTTAGAGCAAAGTACTAAGCCAAGCAGAAAACATACTTGTGTGTTTATAAGGCCTCCCTTTATCTAGATGGAGATAGGAGCGGTGAGTCAGAAAACGTGCGTAACTCCGCAGGGCTGCTTGGCATCTCTGAACAAGGAGTGACACGCTGACGCGCATCCAAGCAGCAACAAGCTTCTCCCCTCCCACCCAGCACCCCTGGCCTGGGACCGCCTTTCCGCCTCATCATTTGTTGAAAGGTGGCAGGGTGAACTGGTGATTGTGTAAGGTCCCCGGGCTGAAATTCTTTGAACACGGCTGAGATTGACATCACAATTCGAGTTAGAGTCCCTTGCCAGAAATCTCCGCGTCAGGACCCACATTGTTCGAATGGCTGATAAGTATGGATCGTCGTTTCAGACCACTTGCAGGCTCTTGGAAAGGATGGACCAAATGATCAGAGCGTGTGGCCGTTTACACAAGAAGAAACCAAATGTCCGGAATTGTTTTTTGGGGGGAAAGTTTCTATCTCACTAGTAAGGAAAGAACATTAAATTAAAACGAACACAGGTGCCACTTTTCACCTATTCAGCTAGATAAAATAATAAAATGTAACAATGCCGAGGCTGTGGTTTGCATAAACTTATACATTTATACTTTATTTTTTATTACAATGTACATGATTATAATATATTTTTAAAAATATATTTTTATTGATTTCAGAGAGGAATGGAGAGGAAGAGAGAGATAGAAACACCAGTGATGAGAGAGAATCATTGATCGGCTGCCTCCTGCATGCCCCACACTGGGGATCAAGCCTGAAACCCAGACATGTGCCCTGGCCAGGAATCGAACCGTGACCTCCTGGTTCATAGGTCGACACTCAACCACTGAGCCACACCAGTTGGGCTATTGCAATATCTTTGCTGGGCAATCTGACAGCAGGAAATAATGACCATGAAATGATCAATTGTGTCGGGGAGTGGGTACACCTTAAACTTACAAACTCAGACAATGTTATATGCCAATTAGATCTCAATTCAAAAAAGGGGGGCTGGCTGATTTGGCTCAGTGGATAGATCGTCAGCCTGCGGACTGAAGGGTCCAGGGTTTGATTCTGGTCAAGGGCACATGCCCGGGTTGTGGGCTCAATCCCCAGTGGGAGGCGTGCCGGAGGCAGCCCATCAATGATTCTCATCATTGATGTTTCTATCTATCTCCCTCTCCCTTCCTCTCTGAAACCAATAAAAATATATATTTTTTTAAAAAAGGGGGGGTGGGCAGAGAAAGAATAAGCTAAGCTATTATAAGGGTTATCTGCGAGGGTCAAGATAGAGCTTGGAGCAGAGTATAGATATGGGGGTCACAGAGGATTGCCAGATGGCAGGTCTCTCAAAAGAAGGCATTTTCACGAGGAAGGAAGCCGATGATACGGAAATAGGCACAAAGCAAGGAACAGCGTGCTGCTGCCTCCCAACCCCAGCGACTTGGTTTGGGAGAGGTGCTCCCTCCACTCACGAGCTGCAGGGAGAGTGGCCTCTTCCTGGGAAAGGGTGTCCTTTGAAGGCTGTTGGAGATTTTCCTCACAAAGAAGCAAGGCTTCACGATAGCACAGGAGGAAGGTTTGGAGGAAGACAGAGGTGGAGGCGATGGCCCGGAAGCTGTGAAAGAGGGGTCAGTGGCCGGGGCGGCATTTGGGGTGATGACGGAGGGTCCGGGCACAGGAGTCCTGGTGAAACGATCTGAGCTGTCGATTGATTCTCCCTCGGCCGGCAGGAGCCTTTCCTCTCAGCTGTGAGTGGTCTTTGCAGACGCCGCTCCTCCTGTATCTGCAGCCGGTGAAGTCTCACGGACGAGGGCCTCTTCTCGAGCCCTTTGAGGACCCACTCGAGAGGTCCTGGGGACTTGGTTGTAAATCCTGAGAACAAGGCAACCCTGACACCGGCTGGTCCTCCTGGAGCAGTGCTGACACAGGGCGCACAGCTCCCCAGCACAAGCTGAGCGCCTGGCTGCCTCCCCTCGGCGAAATTCAAGTCTCTGGCTGACAATACGCGTGGGGAGAGGAAGCGGGTGGCAGGGGTGTCCTTTGAAGATGCTGAGGCTGTTGGTGATTTTCCTCAGCTCAGGCTCCGACCTCGCTTTGTTAAGAATAGTCCCAAATGGGAACCGCTCCAGTGTCCACAGGAGAATGGCGAGACAGACGCTGGTACATCCATGCAAGGGCGCACCACGCAGCAGTAAAAAGAAATGAGCCGTGGACACACAGCCCGGTGTGAATGCGTTCCGCAGACGTGAGGCTGCTGGGAAGGAGTCGGGCATAAAAGGTTACAACGTGTGATGCCATTCACGTGAACTTCTAGGACGGGGATGGGGGCGGTGAGGACTGACTTCACAGGGGCATGAGGGAGACTGCAGGGGGTGAAGGACATGTCTCTTCTTGATTAGCGTGAGAGCTACAGAGGTTTACATATTTATCAAAACTCATCCCACTGTACACCTAAAATGTGCATGTTTGAGTGTATTTAAATCGCACCTCAGTATGACCTATCTCTTCTGTCTCGGCTGGGAGCGATTTGGCCCCAGGGTCATCTAGGGACGTCTGGAGACATTTTTTTGTTGTCCTGACCGGGGGCCACTATTGGCCTCTCGTGGGTAGAGGCCAGAAATGTTGCTAACACCGGACAGTGCACAGAACAGACCTCCACACCAAAGGATTGTCTGGTGCCAAATGCCGGTGATGCCAAGGCTGAGAAAGAGCAAAGAGCAGAGAGGAGGGCTGAGCCATGCGGAGGGAGGTCCGGAGCCTGAACTGGGGAAATGGCCGAGGCACTTTAAGGGAAAAAAGTTCCCTGATATGGATTTAAAGTCGCTCGTGTTTTTACAATGTAGTACATTCTTGCATCTCCCCAACCCCCCAACCCTCCCTAAAAACATCTGCATGTATAGATGCCTGCATGAGTGGTTGGATTAGTAAAAAGTAAGGGCCAGAGGTATGTTTCACATCTCCGTCGGTGGCTGTTGGATGAGGGATGACACCCGTGGGATTGTGGGAGAATCCTGTTCAGCTGGGAGCCAGAAGCAGCCATGAGAACGTCAGCTCCTGCGGAGAATTCTTCCGAATGGGATTTCCCTTAGTGTCGTCTAGATCGGAAAGGACCAAGGAAGTCCCCCGCTGTATCTGCACTACATTCCCCTGCTGTCACACGGGAAGCTGGCTGCCTCTAGGACTGCGTGAGGCAGCCAGCTTCCTCCCAGTGCAGCGGAACCTTCGCTGATCTATAGAGGGGGACATGTTACTGCAACAGGATGGAGAACAGTAAAGAGACAGTGAAACATCCTGCAGAGCAGTGCTCTTTGTCAGTAAACAGTCAGGACACGGAGGATGACAGACACGCTTCCTGGAACATAAACAGCGCCTCTTGGCTCGCTCCTCTCCCTCTTAGAAAGGCTTTCTTCTGCTGGCTTCTGGGTCGCCACTCTCTGCTGGTCTCGCCCATCCTGCTGGTTACTACGGCTCAATCCCTTTTGCTAGCTCCCTCCCTGACCAGTCAGTCCCTCTGTGGGAGTGGGGAGGGCCTCCTTTCTTCTCTGCTAGTCTATCTAGGAGGCCAAATCCAGTCCTGTGGTCCTGAATACCATAGACATGCTGGTGACGCCCACATATCTATCTCCCCGTCATTTCTATAATATCTTATTGGTTACACAAGGCAGCCCTATTCCGTGTAGGAGGGGGCCACTCAGGAATTTAATGCCTAGAGGCAGGGATCATTGGGAAGCACGTAGGTGGCTGGCTGTCACAGGTTGCCTACAAGACCCTACGTAATTTGATCCCCACCCATATTTCCAACTTTGTTTCCTACCACTGCGGCCCTTGCTGCTCATCATGTTCCAGCCACGCTTTCTTTCTCTCCAATACGCCTAGTATGCCCCTGCCTCAGGACCTTTGCACTCGCTATTCCCTCCGCCAGAATGCCCCTGCCCAGGAGGTTTTCATAATCGGAACATCCCCTTCTCTCAGAGGTCCCCTCTGAACCCCAGCCTAGCATGCCCCCTGTCACCACCACCTCAGCTCCTCCTCTTTTCAAAGTCCTGATCTCTGTCTGCTATATTCTCTTGTTTA
This sequence comes from Myotis daubentonii, assembly GCF_963259705.1. Classification (NCBI taxonomy): domain Eukaryota; kingdom Metazoa; phylum Chordata; class Mammalia; order Chiroptera; family Vespertilionidae; genus Myotis; species Myotis daubentonii. Next base: position 54,322,279 of record NC_081855.1, on the reverse strand, counting down.
CTTGTTCATCGTCCGTCTCCTCCACTCGGACAGAAGCTGCATTTGAACAGGAAATCGTATCTATTTTGGTCACTGCTGTCTTCCCAGCACTGAGAACAGTGCCTGGCACATACTCAGAGGCTTTGACAAATGGGTGAACGGAGGCTTTCCAAGGTCTCATGAAGTTCCCCACAAGAGTATCCACCCATCTCCGGATTCATGCTTGCTTGCTTTTTTAACTGATTTGAGAGAGAGAGGTTGATTTGTTGTTCCACTTATCTATGCATTCATTGGTTTGATTCTTGTATGTGCCCTGTCCAGGGATCAAACCCCAAACCTTGGCATATCGACAGTGCTCTAACCCACTGAGCTACCCAGCCAGGGCTGGATTCATGCTTCCTAAGCATCATTCTGATTCATCTTTTTGAGGTCCTCAAAACCAGCTAGGGAACATCTGGGAGACATGTGACTAATAATAATATCAGTAATAGGTAAGCTTTCGGTAGGGTTTACTATATACAATGCACTGATCTAAGTGCTTTGCATAATACTGCCTCAGAATAACCCTATAAGAATAGAAGTATTACCATTCCCATTTCACAGGGGAGAAAAATGAAGCCCAGAGGGTCCAAGTAACTTGACACCGGGTCACGCCGCTAAAATATGGAAGAGCAGGATTCAAGCCAGGAGGTCTGGTCCATTGACCAGGTTTTTTTTTTTTTTTTTTTTTTTTAAATATATTTTATTGACTCTTTACAGAGAGGAAGGGAGAGAGACAGAGAGTAAGAAACATCGATCAGCCGCCTCCTGCCCATCCCCCACTGGGGACGTGCCCGCAACCCAGGCACATGCCCTAGACCAGAATCGAACCTGGGACCCTTGAGTCCGCAGGCCGACGCTCTATCCACTGAGCCAAACCGGTCCCGGCTGACCAGGTTTTTTGATGGAGGAGTTTGGTTTTGTTTTTTGTTGTGGTTCCCTGACCAGGAATTGAGCCAGTGACTTTTTTTTTTTTTTTAATATATTTTATTGATTTTTTACAGAGAGGAAGGGAGAGAGATAGAGAGTTAGAAACATCGATGAGAGAGAAACATCGATCAGCTGCCTCCTGCACATCTCCCACTGGGGATGTGCCCGCAACCCAGGTACATGCCCTTGACCGGAATCGAACCTGGGACCCTTCAGTCCGCAGGCCGACGCTCTATCCACTGAGCCAAACCGGTTTCGGTGAACCAGTGACCTTTTGATGCATGGGATGACACTCAACCAACCGAGCCCCACCAGCCAGGGCTGTTTGTTGTTGTTTTTTAATGGTGATACTGAGATATAATTCACACACCATACAATTCATCTATGTAAAGTGTATTGTTCAATGGCTTTTAGTATATTCACAAAGTTGTGCAACCATCACCACAACCAATTATAGAACTTTTTAGCACCCCACAAAGAAACCCTGCATTCCCTAGCGGTCACTTCCATTTGTCCCCAACGCCCTCCCTCAGCCTGTCACCCACTAGTCTACTTTCTATCTCTATGGATTTATCTATTCTGGACATTTCATCTAAATGGAATCAGGTAATATGTGTTTTTTTGTGACTTGCTTATTTCACTTAGCACACTATTTTCAAGGTTCATCCATGTTGGAACATGTTACTGGCCCTTCATTCCTTTTAAATACTCAGTAACATTCTGTAATATGGAGAGACCACGTTTTGTTTATCCATTCATCAGCTGATGGACATTTGGGTGTTGCCACTCTTTGGCTATTATGAATAATGCTGCTAAGAACATAAGAACACTTGTGTATGAGTTTTTGTATGAACATGTGCTGTCATTTCTCTTGGGTAGGTACGTAGGAGTGAAACTGCCTGGTTATGTGGATACGACACTAGATTCTTAAATGCACCGCTCTGCAGCCTCCCGTAGTGAAAGACTACTATGAACCAAATGATCAGTTTGCTTATACACCAGCCTTGAGATTCTTAGCACAGTTGGCACCTGCATGACCTGAGGGCCTGGTCATTTAACCTAAAACAGAAGAGGTGAGGGGTTGCCCCTTGAGCTGAAAGGATAGAAAATGCCCCCAGAGCAAAAACTGCTGTGGGTCACAAATGCCTTCTGTGAGGTCCTTCCCCCACAAGGTTGATGCCAGATCTTTGTCCAGAGGAAGTAAGGAGTTTGTATCCGTTCACCTGCACCTTTTTCATCCATGGCCCTGCCTGATTAAGAAACATGTGAGGTGCCCTGACCGGTTTGGCTCAGTGGATGGAGCGTCGGCCTGCAGACTGAAGGGTCCCAGGCTCGATTCTGGTCAGGGGCGTGTACCTTGGTTGCGGGCACATCCCCAGTGGGGGGTGTGCAGGAGGCAGCTGATCGATGTTTCTCTCTCATCGATGCTTCGACACTCTATCCCTCTCCCTTCCTCTCTGTAAAAAAAATCAATAAAATATCTTTTTTTTAAAGAAAGAAATGTGTGAGGTGGCTGGCTAGTGTCTGGAGGGACTGTCCATACCTGAGAATGGAATATTCTTATTCCAAAAAAAATTGCTTACTTTAGGGGTTAAGTGCCACAGAGGTCTCATGACCTTTAGCCCGTCCTCACAGCACCTGAGGACAGGGGCTGCATCCACTCGTTGGGGTGGGTCTTTCCCCCAGGGAGCTTGTCACAACTTGCTATGGAATCCACGAGACCAGCAAGCCTCCAAGCAGGACAGGAGGGTTAGAAGGGGGGTTGCCCCTGTTGGCACAGTAACGGTTATGTGATCCACGTCAGCTAACAGACACCGTGCCCCCCCTGGGAAAGCGCTGCTCAGTGGAGAAGACAGCCCTGCGGCCAGGCAGCTCCTCCTGGGTGTAAAGGCCAGCGCACACAGGTTGCTGCCCTGGCTCTGTTCTGATTTTATCATGGGTGTTGTTAGCCGGCTGCTGAGAACCAAGTGAACTTTAGTGTTCCTTGACTGTCCTTACTGGACTGCAGTTCAGATCTGTTTGCCGTCCTGGTAATAAACCCGGGAATTCCCTCGCCGCCCTTCCTCTGGGTTCTCACCAAGCTTGTTACCCATGACCTCCCTCCGGCCTGGGACCTCCCTGGGAAATGGTGCAGAGTCCGCACCTCAGACCCGTGTTCTAGAAGACAAACGTGTGGAACGACCAGGCTCGGTGGTTGGCTCAGGATCACACAGTGAAGGGCTGTGGGTTGAAGCTGAAAATAAGCCCTAAGCTTGTCACTCATCGCAGCCTTCCCGCAGCAGGAGGGGGCAAGCTGCCTCTGCCCTGCAGGCTGAGGAGGGGCGCGTGCTGTAGGGAGCAGATGCCTGCTGCTCCCCCCCCCCACAACCCCAACCCCCACCCCTAGGACCCCAACTGACTGGAATGTGCTCTTCCAGCTTCTAGACTAGAAGGGAAAGGCCGAGCTTAACGTGAAGGTACAGTATGTAGCTCTGGTTTTTTATCCTTGCCCAGGCTGTTCCAGGCTATTGTTGCTCTGCAGGCCACAGATTTAAAAACAGAAAAAGTCGTTAAGACCAAATTGACCTCTTGAGAGAAAAAGAAGAAAACTTTACACAAGAGAAAATACAGCATGAACTATATTCTAAATCCTCCTAAGTGTGAATAAGTTACATGAAGGAAGGCAATTTTTATATTTTTTTTAAAAAAAGCCTGGCCGGGGTGGCTCAGTGGTTGAGCACCAACCTATGAACCAGGAGGTCATGGTTCCATTCCCAGTCAGGGCATGTGCCTGGGTTGCGGGCTCGATCCCCAATGTGGGGCGTATCAGAGGCAGCCGATCAATGATTCTCTCTCGTTGTTGATGTTTCTATCTCTCTCTCTCTCCCTTTTTCTCTGAAATCAATAAAAACATATTTTTTTTTTTTTTAAAAAAAGGCAATTTTATTTAAGGACAACTACCAGATTCCTGCCTTGATTTTCACCCCCAAAAGCTGGAATCGTTGATGGCTGTTTATGAAACCCCTTTTCTATCTTTGGGTGACAAGGGCTTCGAGAGAGCGGGTAGTGTGTTATCAGCTGTTATTCCACCTGGCCTCCTGCAGCCTTGTCTCGAGTTGCTGGCTGCTCAGTTATTTTTCATTGCAGCCCTGCCTTTCTTCTTGTGTCCATAGAAACTAGCAGCAATGCAGGGGCTGGTCCCTCCGAGGGGCCTCTGAGATTCTCACAGCTTTGCTCTGAGCCCAAGAGCTGCCGCCTAAGCCAGAAATAGGGCTGGTGTACTTACTGGTGGTATCTCAAACCCTTTTCCATTTGAATGCTGTTTAAGATGCGTCCCACTGAGAGGGTCCTTGCCGGGGGATTTGGCTGGGGCCAACCAGAGGCCTCACACTTTGATGAGCCGGCTAGTCAGTCATTCCGCAGAGTAATCCGTGCCCCCAGCATGAAGAGGCGGGGTACTGAGAACCCAGCTTTGCTATCAGGCCAAGAACGTGCATCCTCGATTTTGTTTCATCACTTTTGTGCCTTTTAAGGGTTTAAGCCTTTGGCCGACAAAGGAGTTTGTGAGACAGTTCCTGATAAGCAGTTAACGCTTCGGTGTTCTTGCAGCTACTGAGGCAGGGGGCCGTGGGGGTTACAAGAGGGGCCTGGTTAGATAAACTCACGTTTGAGTTCCAGATCTAACGCTTACTGGGCATGGGACCTCGCTCTAAGAGCCTTCTCATTGGCTTGTTAACTGAGATACTGAACAGAAGATGCTGAACACAGTGCCTGGTGCAGAGGAAGTGGTCAGTAAGAGGTACACTCGGTCATTGTGATGATTAAGGAAATGGAGACCTGAATTAAAAAAGGAGGGGGGCCCTAACCGGTTTGGCTCAGTGGATAGAGCATCGACCTGCGGACTGAAGGGTCCCGGGTTCGATTCTGGTCAAGGGCATGTACCTCGATTGCAGGCACATCCCCAGTAGGGGGTGTGCAGGAGGCAGCTGATTGATGTTTCTCTCTTATCGATGTATCTAACTTTCTATCCCTCTCTCTCTCTCCCTTCCTCTCTGTAAAAACTCAATAAAATATATTATAAAAAAAAAAAAAGAAGGGGAAATGATTTGGAAGAAAAGGAACTAAGTTAAATTCCACACAGAGTTTTATAAACCTCATGCTTAAAAAAAATGATCAGATTTATTTTGGAATAGGGAATATACGTGCATACACAATTTAAAAGAAACAGAGAGGTATACAGTGAAAATCAGGTTTCCCTCCACCCCTGTCGCTACCTCCTTGTTCCCTTTCCTGGAGGCAACTAATATATGAGTTTCCTGAGCATCCTCCCAGAAATGACCGTAATTGAAAACGACTTCTGAGGGAAATTAGTTTTGTGAGGTTTTTAAAATATATTTTGTTGATTTCAGCAAGGAAGGGAGAGGGAGAGAGAGATAGAAACATCAATGATGAGAGCGAATCATTGATTGGCTGCCTCCTGCACGCCCCCTACTGGGGACCAAGCCTGCAACCCAGGCCTATGCCCTGACCGGGAATCGAATCGTGACCTCCTGGTTCATGGGTCAATGCTCAACCACGGAGCCACGCCAGCTGGGCCTGAGGAAAATTAGTCTTGAAGGACACCGAGATGGGATGGCTTGCTGAACACCAAGCACAGCAATCTATACTAATAAAAGGGTAATATGCTAATTAGACTGGGAGACCTTCGGGAAGTCCTTCTGGACAAAGCCATGGTGGCATGGCAGAGGCAGAGGTGGTTAGGGGCGATCAGGCCGCGGGGCGGGGGGGCAGTTGGAGGCAAGCAGGCTGGCAGAAGGGGCAGTTGGGGGCGATCAGGCCAGCAGGCAGAGCGGTTAGGAGCGATCAGGCAGGCAGGCAGGTGAGCAGTTAGTAGCCAGTGGTCCTGGATTGTGAGAGGGATGTCCCAGATCGGAGAGGGTGCAGGCTGGGCTGAGAGACACCTCCCCACCCCCGCACGAATTTCATGCGCTGAGCCACTAGTTTGATAATAAAGACAACTGCATGTGTGGTCTTGTTGGACCCCAAGTTTAGGGAGTGTTTGAATAGCGTATTTAGTGCCCCGCAGCCTGAGCCAGACTGGGTGCAGTCTTTCCCGCTATAATAAGACACACGGGCTCAGAAAAGCAATATGATTCAGGGGCAGGATTCAGAGCTCCCGGCGCATGGAGCTCTCATCTTTAAGGGAGGACGTCAGGGCAGGGCGCAGCCCAACCGTGAGATCTGAACCCTGGACTGTGGACTCATTCCCGACATTCCCACTTGCCCAGCCCACATTGCCCGCATTCCCCGGGACTTGGGCCACATAGCTTGGCCCTCAGCTGCCGCAGGGTCCCAGGACAGGTTGCAGAGCCAGGGCCCAGGGCCATGTGAGATGAGCCAAGGTTCCTTCCCGCATTCAGCCCCCGGCCCGCCCGCCGGAGTCCAGTTTCTGTTCTGTAAAACGCACAGATCTTATATTTATCCAGGATCGACTTGGTAAATTTAAACCTGCTCAAGTCCTAAGACGCACCTGTCTACTGGATAAACAGGGTATTTTGTGGCTGTACCGTTAATAGGGCGCCTGTGTGTATATATAGCGCTAAGACAGCTCTCTGGCCTCCAGTCTTCTGTCGACAAACGAGCATTTAATCACCCCGACCTTGGAAACACATTCCAGTACTTAGCTTTACGTCCAGAAGTTTCCACTCAAAGCAAACCTGAATTCACTCAGCTGGGGCTCGTCTGGTAGCCTGTAATTAAGGAAAATAGGGGTGAGCATCTTCCATGTGCTTGAGGACATGGTCCCTTTAACACTAAAGGAAAGCCCTTCGAGTTCTTTCATCTTCCATCTGCATTCCATTTCTGACCCTCGGTTACGCCTGCGACTCAGGTGTGTGTCCCTCCTAACCTGGCCCGGCTGCTCAGGGACCTGCCCCGTGCAGAACATCAGAGAGCACCGACAGCGTCCTTTCTCTGTGTCTCATGCCCCTTGGATCCCACAGGCCTGTGGAGCTGCTCGCCCGACTGACCGACCGACCGATTCCTCTCCAGCCCTCCTGTGGGAGCGGCCCTGGAAAGCGAGAGCCCGTCCCCCATCCCGTTCCTACATGTCAGCTGAGTGAGTAATGGTGCTCCCCCCTGGCCTCTGAGCGGTCCTGTTATTTACATTGATCTTCGCTCCAGGTGATGCTCGGAGAAACTTACTTCTCCCAAAGCCCAGACGCTCACGGGAATTTGGGAAACGGTAGAGCAGAGCCGAAGTTGATTCCTAGCCCCAGAAAGGCAGCCGGCAAGGCTTCGAAGCCACTTGCTTGCTTTCTTTGGAGCTCAGAGCAGAAGAAGGGAGGTATCTGAAACTGGGTGGCGTCTCCTAAAACACTCCGCTAGACAGAAACAAAAAAGAAGGCTACGCAGAAGGAATTGGGAAAGTAGAAAGCATTAGACTTGATTGATAAGCAATCCAAAAACTATTCTTCAATGAGCCTAAAGAAAGCAGAAAATGTACATTATCAAGCATTTCTCGCAACACCTTACCACACAGGGCTGAGGACTCCGAAGCTCGGTGAGATGAGATGAATTGTGCCCAAGTGTCCAGCACAGGGCCCTGAGACATAGCCCGTACCCAGTACAAGTTAGTTCTTCCGAATTGTATTGCTGGTGATAGGAAGAGTTAAAGGAGTCATACAACTGACACTATTCTAGTTGCCAATGAAAATTCTTAGCTATATGGTCATATAAAACATAGCCCGTAAAGGGCGTCTATTAACACCAAAATTATAGGGTTTCGCGATGCCACGCTACCTCACCTCCTCCCATGGTCAAACTGCTCAGGGGAGGGGTTGTTCCCAGTAACAGTCTGGTTGAGGTTGTCCGGCCACCTGGGGAGGGGCGGAGGGGGTAGCATCGCATCCCTGCAACCAGTCATGTTCCTCTGGGTGCTGACTGACAATTTTCTTAGTGTCACGATCCAGACGCCATAATAACAGTAACAATAATGACAGCGAACATTTTTAAGAGCGGAGGGCCAGGCTCCGACTTAAACACACTGCAGGCTTTATTTCACTTAGGCTGCTGAGACAGAATGTTCAGACACCGAGGATCTTTGCCAGAGGGGAGGACACCAGATACCTTGCAGCCGAACTATCTAAACCTGGAAAAAGTTGGAGAAGCGAAGAGAGAATGAACTCCATAACCCTCTGCTCTTGGGCCATAAAACCCAATAACAGCCTAGCAGAGGTGGGAGACGTGTTTCAGGGAAGAAGGCAAGGAAAACGCAACTTCTGGGGTTTATGAGATAAATCGGAAAGTATTACTTCTGTTCTTTGGTAACCGCAAAGGATTGAAACTTGTGGTTAAAGATTCAGGGGTTAGGGAGAGTGAGAGGGGAAGGCTGCCGTGTTTGGTCCTGATTCCTGTTTTAGTTCCAGGGAAGTGGGGTTTCATTGTATGGGATCCAACTGGATATTTCCTCCACGCTCCGCGGCTGGGAACTAGCAATCAACGTTTCCTGGCACTCAAGGCGAGTCCAGGCAGCCAGGTCGAATTTTTTTTTTTTTGGAGCCAAAAGCCAAGCATTCCTTTCCAGTTAGTTCTCCAACCTCCGGGGGAAGAGCTTGCCCGTCTAGAGTGACCTCTACTGGCAACCCCAGGGAATTGCCCAGTTTTCCGGCCTGTGCAGGAATCGCCCTAGAAATGGACTTCTGTCTCAACAGAAGCCTCCTGATTCTCTGTTTTTAAAAATCTTTATTGTTCAGATTATTACAGTCATTCCTTTTTCCCCCCATAGCTCCCCTTCACCCGGTTCCCACCCCACCCTCTGAAGCCTCTTGATTCTTTCCCTCGCTAATTGCCCTGGGGTTGACGATGACATGTAGGGTGGACAACATGAACAAGTTGAAGTTATTCCACTTGCTAATGAACACCGTGGAGTGCGCTTTCATGTATGTAAGACAGGAAACCGCTGAATGGGTTTGGATGTGCCCGACCTCCTGGCCTTGGCAGTGACTGTCCTGAGTTGGGATGAGACATTTGTCTACCAGGGGTCCATCCTGCTTGGCTGTGGGATGGCCATGGGATGCTCCCCTCTAGAGGGGCCTTAAGACTTTAGGAGAAAAATAATGGTGATAATCTATAAACTGCATGGAGATCGCTGGACGGTTGGGGATCAGGGTCCAGCGAAAAGATGCCGTGCAAATGGATCCACATGGGATTGCTCAGATGAAGAAAGAGGAACCGGAGATGTGACTGTCTAAAAGGTTCTGATTAAGAAACATTTTGCAGCGTTTTTACTAGTTACGTTTTGATTTTTAGGACTCTGTTTTGGGATGTATTATGATCCCCGTTTTTCCAGGTGAAGAAAGCAAGTCAGAAACAGGGGCTCTCACACATCAGAAATCACACAGGCGCTTAGCAGGAAGGCCACCGCTGGAGCCATCCCTCCTGCGCCCCTTGGGAGGGGCCTCCTTCCTCATCCTCTGTTTCTCTCGTGCCGCCCTCATCGCTCACTTCCAACCGCTGCCAATCGCTGCGGCCTGTGCTTTCCCCCTGCAGTAAAGATCTCAGGTCTGTCCCTCCTCCAGCCCCCCGTCCGCCTCCAACACGCCATCCTGGTCCAAGCTCCCTGAGGTGGTTGAGACAGGCTTCTGAAATTGTGGTTAAATATGTATGTGTTTCAGGTTGTTGTTCACCTTTCCCCACAGGATGGAAAGCTCTGTGAGAGCGGAACCTTGACCTTGAAGTTAACAGTCACCTCTAGTGCCTAGCTCACAATGCACATTCAGTGTGTGCTTGTTGAATGAACGAATGAATGAATGAATGAATGAATGAAAGGAAATGTGCTAATTCAGCAATTACATCGTCTATTAAAATACTCATGTGGAGGCCCCACTACCAGAGGTTCTAATTGATCTAATTGATCTGAGATGAGGTCAGGTATCAATATTTGTTAATAGTCAATATTTTTAAAAAATTATATCATGGTAGCATATACATATTCAACATTTTAACCATTTCGGGTGTACCATTTGGGGGCATTAAGTACATTCCCTTTGTTTTGCTACCATCGCCACCATCCCTCTCCATGCCCAGGTTATGGGCTCCATCCCCAGTGTAGGGCCTGCAGGAGGAAGCCAGTCAATGATTCTCTCTCATCATTGATGTTCCTCTCTCTCTCTCCCTCTCCCTTCCTCTAAAAACAAAAACAAACAAACAAAATCATGCGACCAGACTGAGTAGACTGTTAAAGTTACAATCACAAATCTGAGTGGGATCCTAGCACCGTCTGCAATGTTTCTTAAAGTGAGATGACCCCCCCAAAGTCCAAAAGTTCACGTTCACACCTTCTAATCAAAACAACCCCCCTCGGGTGCTGACCCCACCCCTTTTACTGAGAGAACAGAAGCCTGGAATATAGAAAGATTGCCTCTTCCCACCGCCTCCCTCCGCCTCCGCCTGGGACCGGGAATCGAACCTCAACCTCCCGGTTCATAGCTCAACCTCTGAGCCTCGCGGGTTGGACTTGTCCGTCCTCCTTAGTGACATTGGACATAGCTGACTGGCCCTTCTTGTGGAAACAACTGCCCCATCCATAAAACAGGCTTTGTCATAATATCTGCCCTGGACGGTTCTTGTGAGGACCAATGAGATAACCTGCACTCAGACTTCTCCTGGCCCCAAATCAGTGCTCAGTGCCAGCCAGCTGGCCTGAAACTTCGTGTTTTCACCTTTCACGAGAGAATAGATTCAGAAAATTCATGTCTAAGTAAAAGTTAATTTGCAAAAAAAAAAAAAAAAATTAAAAAGCAAAAGGGGCATCAAAGGCTCAAAATGAAATTTTTAAAAGGGAAATGTTAAGGGAGAAACAAAGGGAGAGTCTAGGTAGAAATGTTTTCCTTTTTGAGTATCATAAAACCAATATTGGAGAAACGTCCCATCATTAAAATTGCTAGTGCTTCTTCTCGCGGGCGTAGGAGCAGTGGGGAAATTTCCACCCTTCGGATATATCAGTTGCATTTTAGCTCAGAGCCAAAGTGGAATTGACTGCGTCTCCTTAATGCACAGAATGTGCTCGGATGAAAGAGAGATTTGGAAACTGAAGCTGAAGGAAGAGAGAAGGGCCAGCCTCCTCTGAACTTGACCCTGGCATTGCTACAGAGCGCTGTCGGGACCAGAGTCCATTTGCTTATCTGGGCTTTTCTTTTTACTTCTTATTTACACTGTGGTGCCGAGACGCGCCACCCACCCTGACCCTGACCACACCAACGGGCAGGAAGCTGAAGATCCCAGGGGCGAACACTGGGGACTAAGTCCCCAACTTCTCTCCTGCCCATAGCAAATCACAGTCTGATTCCTGTAACCAAGGACACATTGGGAAAACCCCAGAATCCCCACGACTCAATTATCCAATAAGCGTTGTTGCTCGAAGTCTGTTCCAAAGCTGACCAGCCTGAGAATTACCTGCCGCAGCTTACTTTAAATGCATATTTCAGGGCCCTTCCCAGAATATCTCTGGGATACGGGAGCTTGCATTTTAAACAGGTCCCCAGGTAACGCTCTTGTATATTAAAATGTAAGAACTACTATTTAGAGAAGAATGGTTGGCCCTTTTCTCCATTTTAAAAACTTCTGTTTGGTCTAAAGGGGACTCCACTTGATTCTACCTATTAGAATGCTAGCCGAACCGGTTTGGCTCAGTGGATAGAGCGTCGGCCTGCGGACTGAAGGGTCCCAGGTTCGATTCCGGTCAGGGGCATGTACCTTGGTTGCAGGCACATCCCCCGTGGGGGGCGTGCAGGAGGCAGCTGATCGATTTCTCTCATTGATGTTTCTAGCTCTCTGTCTCTCTCCCTTCTTCTCTGTGAAGAATCAATAAAATATATTTTAAAAAAAAGAATGCTAGCTAAAGCACTTGTCATGTCGTGTCACATTATTCGGAGCCAGGCTTTACCACCACTGTTAGTTTATAGAGTTCTTAGGGACACGGACTTGTTCGGTTTTCTGCTTATCCACCATTGTCCCTAGTTCTAAACCTTGCACACAGTGTTCCGTAAGAAATTAGCTGAATAAATGAATAATGTTTGATAAAACTGATTTGGGGAATGACCAAAGGGAAAAAAGAAGTGAGGGACGAGAGTGTGGAAAGGAGGTAGACAAGAAAGAAATTACAAAATTTTAACTGGAAAATGGAGACTGATCAATACTTTATAAGATAGGACGCCCTGGCAGTAATGTCTCTTAGTGGTCACTGAGGAAGGCAAGGGAGCTCCACTTCTCGCCATCAGACATACCTCTTCATCTCTCTTTCCTTCTTTCCCTTCCCTCGTTTCTCTTTCCAGCCTTTTTCATCTGTTCTTTGCCTCCCTTGCTTTTTCATTTACTTTTCTTTAATGCTCCTCCTATCCCCCTACCGTGCCTTAAGCCAGCCTGTCATTTGATTGTCAAACATTTATTGGGGTGTATTCTTGCCAGGCACTAGGCTAGGTGTGGGGACCCAAGGAAAAACAGGACAGGGTCCCTGTCCGTGAAGAACTCATCGTCTGAGAGAGAAGGACAAGCAGATGGTCTTCTCCTGCTCTTCCCTCCTCTCCCATTCTCAGGGGATCGGTCCCTCCCCGGTGAGCAGGGGACTGAAGCAGATGATCTTATGAAAACAGCAGTGGTGGAGTTGCTGAGGGCTGAGCTGTCAGCAGGGGCCAGCTATGGAGGGCCATACTGGGAATGCTAAGGACTTTGAACCTTACTTGTGACCTTCTGTTTCAATCTGTATTTTATTTTTAAGTATATATGTGTGTGTGTGTGTGTGTGTGTGTATATATATATATATATATATATATATATATATATATATATATATATATATATATATATATTATTGATTTCAGAGAGGGAAAGGGAAAGAGAACATCAATGATGAGAGAGAATCATTGTTCAGCTGCTTCCTGCATGCCCCCTACTGGGAATTGAGTCAGCATGTGCCCTTGACGGGAATCAAACCAGGACCCTTCAGTCTGCAGGCCAAAACTCATCCACTGAACCAAATCAGCTAGGGCTCAATCTGTATTTTAGAAAGCTCACTCTGGCTGCAATGTAGACAGTGACTTGGGGGGCGGGGAGGGCGGGAGGGATGATCAGTAGGCAGCCCCCAAGGAAGGATGGTGTGTGGGCCTGACCCGGTGATGAAGAGCCAGAGGAAGGGACGGCTCAGCATCAGAGGCCACCCTCAAAGCCTGAGAGGTGGATGCAGTCTGGGCTCACAACTTGAGCCAAAGAAATTCTAAGACGAAAACTTCCAAGATGAGTTGAGCAGGTGGGTGTCGAATTTCAAATGACCAAGTTTAGGCTGTCGCTGGCTCTCTGGTTCTTCCCCCCAAAGGGAAACTCAGAAATGTGGGCTCCCAGGATGCGCCAGGGGTGGTCTTGAGGCAGCTCCCAAGGGAGGAGGGCAACAGTTAGGCTAGTTTCTTGTGGGCTTTCAAGGTTCAGGACATGCCAGGGCAATGCCCAGTTCTTACCAGCAGGTGGTAGCACCACAACTCACCAAAAGCAAAGCGCGGAAACCCTTTTTGATTAAAAACAACCGTAAGCCCCAACCAAAAGGAGGGCCTAGGGACAGGTGGTGATTAATTTGTGCATCCGGACTAACTGAGGTAGCAGTTTGTCACTAGCAAATTTTGCTACAGTTACAGCAGGTTTTCACACCAGGGTAACTTTTACTTCACAACTTGCCTGTTGCTCCAATTTCTGTTTGCTATTTAACATCAGTCACACACACATTCAAAATCCTACTGTCACTAGCGTGGCTTTTTTTCTCTGCACAAAATGATCCTGGGCAGCGTTCTCTCAAGTTGCTGAATCTGTGTCTGTAGAAAAGAATTTTTTAATCAGAAAGACAATGTAACAAATGTTGAAGGGTGGTTATTGTTGTGGGGGTTTTTTTTGGTCATCCACAATTGTTTTATTTCAACACAATTCCTATTTTTACTTTTAAACGTTCCCCTTCCAAATCTGGCCCATTTGCACGTATTTTTACAGAGACATACTCAGAGTCTGTTTTATCAGTGTTGCATTTTAAAAGGAAGTGCGTACTTTTTTTGGGTTTTCTGTTCTCTTAGGCATCTAGTCTCTTCTGAGATCTCACCCACTTCCTTAGCTTCAAATATCACGTTGCACAGAGAGGCAGCCATGCCTTTATCTCTTGTCAACCTCTGTTATTTATTTGTCCTCCCATCCATCCACCCATGCATTCACTCCATGCACTGTGCTTGGGCTGGGACTACAGCTGTGAAAAGGCGTAGTCCTGCTGTTCTGCAGCTTGCAGAGCACTGGGTGGGAGGCAGTGGGGCATCAACAATGCTGCAATGAGATCGGAGGGACAGTGGGAATTTGGGGAAAGAAACCCTAAAACTGACTTGGGGGCCCAAAGAAAGGGACAAAGGCCGACTGAGCAGAGGAAACTGCATATGCAAAGATACGGACACTCAAGAGACTGTGGCCCCTTCAGGAAACCACAGCGGTGTCGTTTTGGGGGAGAGTGAGCTGGCTGGAGACTGCAGGGTAGGGCTGGCAGGCAGAGGCCAGATCCGTAAGGGTCTTGCAAAGGACTTGAGACATTATCCTTGATAAGTATCTCTCCTGGAACACTCTTTCCTTCTCAGCCTCACCAGGATCTCAGCTTAAACCTCCCTCCTCTCTCTTCCCTGATCCTGGACTAGGGCAGATCCCCTACTGTGCGCTCTCAAAGCTGCCAGTACCAGGAGTGTCATCTTCTTAGAGGTGTGTCTTCCCCTGCAGGCTGCAAGCTCTGTGGCAGGTCATCCTGCTGTCTGCAGAGCAGATGCTCAATGTTTGGAGGGGATGAATGGAAGCACAGAGCTTTTCCGCAGCATACTGGATATATCTACCTGCATGTCTCCTGGAACGATCAACTCTACATTTCCACAAGGTGGTCATCATCACCTCCTCACCTCCCCCTTCCCTGTAAACCACCCATTACCTCCGCCCAATCAGCTACTCCCAACCAACAAGTTTCTTGTTCTCAAAACAAAAAATTGCAACTCTTCCCTCACTCCCCCCTCCTCTCTGCTCAGCAACTAAGTCTTTCCCTTTCATTTTTATTTTTTTCTGGCCACCTTTCTAAAACAAAGTATCATAGTGTGGGGGGGGGGGGAGGAAGGAGGGCATATATGGGTTTTAGAACAAGAAAGGTATGGGTTTAAATCTTGAGTCACTATATTTGGGTTCCCCTGGGTAAGATACTAACCGCTCTAAGCCTCAGTTTCCGAGTCTGTAAAATGGGGAAGTGATCTACCCTGTAGAAAGACTGTTATTTTGGTACACATCGAGTGGTAGGTAAAAGTCCGCTTGTTCTTTTAACCTCATACCAGACATCTGCTCAAAAACCCTCAGAGGTCGCACATCACTTGCCAATGAAATCTAAGCCATAGATATTGGCCTCGTCCCTCATTACTATCCTAAACTCTGGCGCATCTGAAATATTGCCCGATTCCATCACTCTTCTTCCCTGCTTCCACGTTGCAGTCCAAACACCTAATCCGCCCTGATTATTTGAGCACCAAGTAATTGGCCCCCTCCTCCACAGTCCTGTAGGTTGTTCGCTGGGCCTGTTTTGCCTTCAGTCTAGGCAACTCTCCTCTAGATGATAAACTGCTGAAAACAGGCTTTGTGAGGTCCATCTATTCCCCTGCAAAGCTCCTTGCGTGCAGTTGACTCTCAATAAATAGTGAAAGAAAATTCATTTTCCTTATTTCGATGGGCTTGTTTTCTCTAGAATCAGACGTTTGCTTATTCTCACTTGAGCGTTATTTTGTTGGCTTCCGGAGAGCCCATTACCATTAGACACGTTCTGTTCTCTCCTTTAATTGGAAAGAGCTTTTGGAACAGAAAAATGAGTTACTTCTCCAAGCACCATCTCCTGTCACTCCACCCCACCCCACCCCCCGCACCCCGCCCTCGCCCTCGCCCCGCCTAGTACAGGAATCAACTACTTAGCATTACCCGGAACCCGGCTCTCACCTCCACACCTCCGTGCCTTCGTACATACGTTTTGTACGTGCTGCTGTTCCCTTCGCCTGGGACGCCTCACCCCCGCTTCTGCTTCTCTGTCTAGCGAACTCCTACTCATCCTCCAAGACTCGGCTCAGATATCACCGCAGCACCTTCTCTGGGAAGGCTTTTCTGAGATGCCCTCCCCCCCCCCCAATCCCTTTAGCTTGCTCAGCGATTCCCCAAATAATTCTAGCAATACCTGATGCATTATTTGTTTACTTTTCTTCCACTCCCGTACACCGTGAATTCCTTGAGGGCCAGGATTTCTGTTAGTCCTCTTACCTTCTATATATCTAGCACCGTGCTCAGCGGAGGCGGGGAATTCAATCAATGAACAAATGCATCTGTTAATTCACCTAACCCTGCAGAGTTTGTACCAGATTCCCAAATATCTCAAGACCAGGTCCTCTATTTGGGGTACTTCATGCTGGAGGGAGATTCTCCCCCGACCCCCCAGTTGCCATGGTTTGGTGGAAGGGGAAGGGAGTGACTCGGCGGGGCAGAAGACTTGCTCCTTCAGGGTTGCGCTGTAGCTTACCGGCTCTGGCACCAAGTGGGTTAAGGAGACTCAGGGGCGGAGCCGTGTAGGTGCCACCTGCTGCGGGGCGGCCTTGCGCAGGCGCCCTGGCATCTAGAAGGTTTAACAGCGGCAGCCGGCCGCGGAGGAGCGCATGCGCCCTGGGCCTTTCCGCCGGGGGGAAATCTCGCGGGGGCGGGGCGGGGCGGGGCGGGACCGGGGCGGGGGAGTTCTCGCGGGACTCCGAGAGGAGCGGAAGCGAGGCGGCTGTGCTGCTTCAGCGACCGGGCGGCGGCAGCGGCGGCGGCGGCGGCGACGACGACGAAGATTGTGGCGGTGACAGCGGCCGGAATAGGCGCTGCCCTCGGGGAGCAGCAGCGCGGTCGGCGGCCACTCACCGCTGTGGAGGGGCCGGTGCGGAGCGGAGCAGCTGCGCCACGGTGAGTGGGGCCGGCCGCGGCGGCGCTGGCTCGGTGCGTCTTCCAACCCCGCTCCAAAGCGGGAGTCGGCCGGTAGGGACCCGGCTCAGCTCCCGAGGCCGCCGGGCCTGGGGGTCGGGACGGCGAGGTGTGGGGCAGGAGAGGGGGTCCCCGGGACTCTGGACTCCATGTTTCCTCTTTTGGGGCGCTTCCTTCCTGGGGACTGTCCTCCCGGGGCCCTCGGCTCAGGACGGAGCCCCCGGACCCCGGAGCAAAAGGCGGGGGGGGGGGCTCCTAGTTCTGTTTCACGCCTTCTTTATGGGGGTTTGCGCAGAAGGACCCCGGAGCAGCCCGAGAGCACGGGCTACTCCTTCTGTGAGTCAGTGTGACTTGGCCCGGAGGGGGGATCCTCTGCGGGCTGCACATGGGGCGAGTGCTGCCCCGTGGACCTGCACGGCCACCAGGTCTCCATCCCCTGGTGTCTCTGGGCTGAATTTCGGGAGGGAACCACCAACCCTATTGATGCCCCGCGTTGGAACGTGTGCTGCCGGAGACAGTCCAGATGCCTGTGCGTCGGTCCCTCCTCCTCCCCTCGCGGCCCCCCTTTGCGAACTACTCGCTGAAAAAAATGTTTGTCAAGAAAAATAAGCAGCCGCGGTCGAGTGGTTGGAACGCTCTGAGGAAAGATTTCAGCGAGAGGAGAGCGCAGCACGGGTGGTTTTCATCTGTGACGCTCGCCAGCCAGGATGGGCAGCCATAGGAGCTGCAGCTTGGCGAGGGGTTATTCTAGGCTGGCTTCGGAGGCCGTGGAAGCACGATTTGCAGCGGAGCTGCATGAAGTGCACGCGAGGTCTCTGGGTCCCGTGGGCTCTCGGGAAAGAGTGGAGAAGACACGAGGGAAGTTAGCATTAGTTTCTCTGGCTTTCTTGTCCCCTTTTCACTTCGTGCTCCTGCACTTGTCGCCTTCCCTCGCTGTCTACTTCTCTCCCTGCCACTGACTAAGTGCTTACTTGTGTGTCATGCAAGTCATTTGCCCCCTCTCCTGCCCCCCACCTTTTTTTTCTAATCTACTTCCCTTTCTTCCTTGTAGTCTCCTCGCTGGCATAATTTTTCTGCTCCTTGCGCAGTTCGTGTTCTCCCTCATTTAATGATTCCGTGTTCTCTCCGGGGAAGGTAGCCTGTTTTCCTGCTTCACAAGCCTTTACTTTCAAGCGTGCGCTGTGTTCCTTCAGGCAGCCAGAAGGGTTGCTAGAGAGCCATGCCAGCCTACCGTTCTCCCCCTGGGAACGGAGAGGCTCAAAGGATTGAATTCATCCCGAAGTAATCAATACTGCACTAGGTCACGAGCGTAGCTTGCTTGTTTCGTTTGTGTTTTAGTTGTTTTCTTCGTCTTAGGATCATGCTTTTGTGCCAGCTGATGCTTTTCTTCCTGTGTCACTTTTGCATTAGTAAGGAAGACTGGGTCGATCTGGGGCTGTATGACTTCTCACTGGCTTTTAGCGTGGGTGGGGCGGTGGTAAGGTAAAAAAACAACAACGAAAACAAAATGAAAACCTACCATATACGTATATTTCAATAAAGATAACATGAAACATTTAAGGGAATAGAATTTATTTAGACCTTTGATCAATTAGAGCTTGCCCATTGCAATAGTACTAATTTTTTTAACCGGGCTTTAAAAGTATTTTATTTTCATATTTACATTTAAACTATAGTTGACATACATATTAAATTGGTTTCACATGTACTTTACCAGGCTTTTAAAAATCAGGCATCTATTCCTACAAATGCTAGAATCAGCCCTCTTTTTTATTGTTGTTGGACTTTTGGGGGGAGAAAGAA
The DNA here is from genome assembly GCF_963259705.1 of Myotis daubentonii. Lineage (NCBI taxonomy): Eukaryota > Metazoa > Chordata > Mammalia > Chiroptera > Vespertilionidae > Myotis > Myotis daubentonii. The sequence continues at coordinate 54,303,511 of NC_081855.1, read as the reverse complement.
AATACTTTATTTGTCTTGCTGCCCCTTCCCTTGTTCAAAATTTTCTAAATTCCAAAATAAAAAAAGAAGTTAGCGCTTTTAATCATCTTTCTTTGATACTAAAAGCAAGCATTTAAATGCTTGAGGCTGTTCACTTCCTCAGCCAGTATGTTCAGATGTGAAGGATTATTGGGTGTTAAATACTACTGGTTGATGGTACTTAGAGATTTTTCTCAATAATTTCTGTTATTGTGTTGCATGTTGTGCAGCAACAGTTCTAATTATTACCTAGAGCAGAAGAATAATAGATTTTGGAGAAATGTAACAATACAGAATAGAGACCCACCATGCGCTCCTGGGAGAAAGTAATGGTTACTTACTTAATTCAGAACTTTCTGGCACTACTGAATGACCATCAAGAGTCTTGGTTTTGTCAAAGTTGGCCTTTTCCCAGTTGTGTCAAGTGAATATGCATGATTTTTGTTATCTAAAGATGTTGTAGTGCATTATCTGGAACACAGAGTTTAAAATCTGGTTAAGGCACCCTTATGGTGGTACAGCAGTGATTCTTTTTTTTTATTTTTATTGCTTACAGTCTTACAAAGGGTATTACATATGTGTCCCTTTTTTCCCCCCTCCCTTGACAATCCCCTGGCCTCCCCTACCCCCCAGTGTCTTATGTCCATTGGTCAGCAGTGATTCTTAAAATGTAGCAGACATAAGAATTACCAGTGAGTCTTATATAAAATTAGGTTCTGGGCCTAAGGCCACTACATTGCAGAACTCCAGAAGGCACCCCCACAGTGAATCAGTCTCTGAATGGGGTGATTTTGATGCAGCTGGTCCAAGGATCGAAACTGTTGTTACAGAGTACAGGCATAGAATAGAATAATGAGACAAGTGTGGCTTTAAATTACTCAACTGAAATGTATACTTTTCTGTGTATATAGAGTAAATATTTAAAAGCCTAATAGAATACGTATGTGACTGTAGATGTGATTAGTTTTTATATGTGTAAATGTTTGAGCTTTGTTAGGACTGATGTGGAGCAATTTAATTTTAAAGTTTATACTTAATAGGACTGTTAATTTGCCTATTAGACCGTCTGTATGTAGTTAGAAGTTCTAGATGGACTGTGGAAACGTGCGGACTAATATTTCAAATGGGACCGGTGATGCTAGTTAACACCTCAGCGCTTTATGCCAGAGGCTCTGCTAAGGCCTTTGCAGGGGCGGTCTCTTGCAGTAATCAAAATGGCCTTATGAGGTAGATGCTATTTCCATCTTCCAGCTGAGGACACTTGCCTTCTTAGAATTCATTGCTTGGGATGGGCTGGGGCGGTGTGTGCTGGGAACAGTTGAGACATACTCTCATTAGGCTTCAGTGTTGAGTCTACTCCCAACCCATTTTCTTGGGAAGTGAACAGCAGCATCTACTCTATTGAAATGATTAGACATTGCGTTCACTCTCAGATTTCTTCCTTTTAATAACCAGTGTTGCGTATGTGATAACATATTTTTCTGTCTTTAAGGGAACACACCCTTTTGAGTCCCTTTGGCCTATGTGCTCTTTTCAGTGGATAACCTGTTAAGCTGACATCTTCAAGTTTTCTCCATGAGGTGCTCTTTGGCACAGAAGTATCCGTTGTGCTTGGGTTTCATTTCTATCAAGTTGTATCTGACAAAGCCATAGTCACTTGAAACATGATTTTCACTTGTTAGTTTGTTTAGGCTTTCTCTAGGAAACCCGTGGTAGATGAGTTGAGTAACAGCAGTAAAGCAAGTGTTGAAAACGGTCTTGGTTTTTATGCTACGGCTGTTCAGTTACACTACCGTCGTCTGAAGTCCTGAATAACAGACATTTATGCCCTGTTGCGACATAGTGCCTGGACAGTGACAGTGCTCTGGGTTTCTGTCTCACTTCCATTTTGCAAAAATGAAACTCTTTGCTTTTTTAGATCTGCCTAAGTATTGCACAGGTTCCTATCATTGATGCATAGTCCTAATAATCAGACCTGGAGACCCTTTCAAATAAGCAATTGGGTCTGTGGAAAACATTGATAGGCCTGTAGCAGAGATTTTGGAGCATTTATAAGCAATTAAATGTAGGTACACACATTGGAAAGTAAGCAAAAGAGGAAAAGCAGTTATTAATGCTGGGGAAAACTAAAGGACTGTCCTAGAAAAGAAGTTGCAATACATTATTTAAATCACCAGTGAACAATATTTCATGTTGTAAAACTACTGCTTAAACCAGAATATGTGATATTACTGGGATGGGGCAAGAGGATAATTAGCAGGGGTGGAATAGTTAGGGCCTCATCTTTCAGGTGATAGATGATGGCTGGAAAAAAACGAAGAAACAGCAACAGAAGCATATTACTTAGAAATATTGTAAGTGAATACAAAGAGAAAGCTAAAAACAAAATTGGGGGTGATTACTTGTGGGTGTTGGGGTAGGGAACTGCTCTTTTTCATAAATTTCAATACTCGGACTTTTAAAATTATCTACATGGATTAGTTTGATAAGAACTACACTACAGAGGGTATAAGTACGGGGTTTTTGAAGACAGGCAAAAATAAATACTCTGAGACTGATCTTTTTACATATATGTATATATGTGTGTATATATATGTCATAGACTGCTTTCTTTGCTCTCTTTGGGCCAGTGCCACATAGGATATCCTAGGTCTGGCCTGATAGAGTAAACATTGGTTTGGTTTATTAGTTTGCCTGTAGTAGAATGTTTGGCTTTTAGAATTTGACTGGAGGACTTTTTATTACTAGGTAATTTCTTTTCCCCTTGGTGATATTCATTTTTCTCTAATCTTAATATTCCCGCTGGTTTACCGCTTAGTCCATTTGCAGCTATACTTGATTAATGCCCCACTTGGTAACTTTAGAACAAAAGGATAATAATCACTCGTATCCTTCAAATGAGTTCTCTGCTAGGTGGTAATTATCCAAGAAGAGTGTCACTATAAATAATCTGTCCCCATTCTGCCAGGATTCGGGTGGTTTTCACCGTATGAAAACAGTAACTGGTGAAATAAGAATGAGGCTTTATTTTCCTTTTGTTCTGCAAAGGTCTAGGTTGTGTCCCATATTCAGGGCTGGAGACTGTACTACAGTAGTGATTGTCTGTGGTGCCCACAGTTCCCCATCACCTGGTACACACCAGAGGGTTATTACGTTCTCTACCTGCACAATACAGTTTGCACCAGTACTCTGCTGGCTCTGAGCAAAGCAGTTGTTCTCAGGTAACTGAGAGATGTGTTTGACTTTCTGGCACCATCGCCCTGCATTTTCTTTTCCCAGACACAATTTCTGACAGCTCATTCTATAAAAAGGATTTTTTTCAAATGTAGATTAGAATGTCAGCTTTGCTCCTTAGGCTAGTTAAAAATAATGTGGAGGTTGCTTCTGGAATACTAAACCTTGGGCATCTGTTTCAAGGGCTATTGGAGATCCCAAAGTTTTGCAGGTCTTTAGGGGCCTTATTGCAAGAATAGCAGAGGATCCAGCAGCAAAAGGCTGAAAAAAGGCTGTTGGACCTTCTTCTCTGGTGTCTTCTGCTCAGTAGTAAACTGAATAAAAAAGTAGATCTTGTGTTCACTTTCTCCTGCTCTCCTAGGAGCAGACCAAGGGTTAGTTTCTGAGAAGAGTTGGAAGCAGCTCAGGACCAAAGCTTTCATTGCTTGCTTTTGACTGGATCGAGGACCCAGCATTTTTCAGAAAAGCAGGAAGGTCAGCAGGGAAAGGAGGGAGACAGGCCTATTTAACTGAGGAAAGTAGGGTGCATCCCCAGGGGCAGGCCTTCTCTCAGTGGCTCCGTTTTGTGCCTGGAGAAGAGTGTAAGGAGTGAGGGAGGAAAGGTGGAGACCAAACGGGGCTGCAGCCGGTGTGGTTCCTGCTCACCGTGTACACCCAGCGGGAAGGAAGAGGAAGTGTGCTCTGGAATAGCTCGAGCTGCTGCCACCATTGGCCGGCGGGCCTGTCAGTCGCCTGGGCCTGAGGCTGAAAAGAGGAAGGAGATCTGGGCTCTTGCTTGGAAGGGAGGGAGGAGGGTTGAGCCAGCCTAACCAGGGGGCGTGGGGGCTGGGACAGCAGGCCTATTGGCAGGGCGGGGCTGCCTTCAATCCCGGCCACTTCTCTCAATCATCCGTCTTCTGATTCAGGGTGGCATTGTGTGTCCCGGAGTGCAGGAGCCAGTCCCAGAAGAGAGGCGAGGCTGAGCCCAGAGTGCTGGGTTGCTTCAGCAGGGAAGACTCCCTTCCCCCTGCTTCAGGCTGCTGAGCACTGAGCAGCGCTCAGAATGGAAGCCATCGCCAAATATGACTTCAAAGCCACTGCAGACGACGAGCTGAGCTTCAAAAGGGGGGACATCCTCAAGGTAAGTGTTGCTGCCAAGCAAATACTGAAATGGCCTCTGCTTGTACTCACCTACCTTCTTTTGCCCGGTAACCCACAAAGAAGCCGTGCTCCTTCTTTCATTGCCCACATTTACCATCGTGTGAGATCAGGATAGCTGAGATGGACGCTGAGTAGAATATTAAATATGACTTAAGAGGGTGGTGTGTGTGTGTGTGTGTGTGTGTGATGTATGGTCTTTAACTGCCTTTGTGTGAATGCCTCGAGTATTTCTTTTTGCTTGTTGATATTGGTACTATTTCAAGCGAAGTCAAAGCAATACGACTGTAGTAAGGAAGTAGGTTGATTTACCTTGGAGAGTTTTATTAAAAAATTAGGGGATGTTTTGAAAGACCTAAACTTGAAGTATTTCTGTAAAAGCACTCCATTAGTCTTATTTTACATAGTCAAAGATGTTTGCATTCTGGAATGTGATCCTGGTCGGTTAGGAATTAATTTCCCCTAGTTTAGAGAGGTAGTTTTAAATACCTGCCAAAACTCATTAAATAACTCAGTGTGTTTTTATTCTTTTTTGGAAAAAAAAAAAAAAACAATGGAGTTCTAAATAATAAGGTTCAGTTTGCTGTTGTACAAGTCAGATTTCAATATTCTTAGGAGAAACTCGAGGAGCAATTACCCCATTTTAAACTCTAATTGCACAAAAGAAACCTGCTGACAGTTTAGAAAAAAATAAGCTGCTTTACAGTTTGCAGATCATTTGGAACCCCACTATTTACATGAGGATTCACTTTCCACCTGGCACATGTTAATTATGTTGTTTACTTAGTTGACTGGAGCAGCTTGCCCTTTTGGATATGTAACTTACTTTTTTACAAGGTGGGTGTTATCGAATAGTGTCAACTTTAAATGAGGAAAACTTGAACTTTAGTGTTTGCATATTCACCATGTCTCAAGTTTTGACCCCCCCCACCCCCCCCCCCAGCCTTAGTCTGATTGCTGGAAACTGCTACTGTTTGTTGACTATCCCTGAATGAAATGATTAGAATTTTACAAAGAGGAAGAAGGTGGAAATGTAGAATTATGGTCCTTTTAAAAATAACTAGTTTTTTGTGTTTGTTTTTTTAAGCTATGCAGACCTATGGAGAGTTACTATTTTGTTCTCATTGCCAAAGGCAGAGTTCTCTGAAGTTACTGCATAGTAGTTTAATGTTAAATGTGTAAGTTGTATTTCATAAAAGGTGATATTGAAGAGCTCTTTAAGGAGAAAAAAACTGAGTGTTATATTCAAAGCTGTTATTGTCAAGCCAAACTCTCTGAGGGTATTTTCCAAGTCAGCACAAAATTGCCAGAAAGCAAACCAGCTATAGGTTTTAGAGTGACATATGTCTTCTCATTCTGTTTTCTTAGAGAGCTAGAAATCAGAGCAAATGCAACTTAGACCTCGAAATTACTCTGTATCATTGGTATACGGAGGAGGTAATTTGATGTTTTCATAGGTGATTACTGTTTTCAGCAGATAATCCGACGGTGATATCATAAGATTGGCTATTTCAGATATCCACGTTTGTAATCTGGATGAAAACCCTTTGGAGCCAAGTGTTGTTGTTTTTTGTTTAATATATTTTTATTGATTTCAAAGAGGAAGGGAAATGAAGAGATGGAAACATCAATGATGAGAAAGAATCATTGATCAGCTGCCTTCTGCACACCCCTACTGGGGATCCAGCCCACAGCTCGGGCATGTGCCTGGACCGGGAATGGAACTGTGACCTCCTGGTTCATAGGTTGATGCTCAGCCACCGAGCCAGACTGCCCGGGCATTGTTGTTTTTTAAAATACAAACTGATGTCTCTATTAAACTTACCAAAGAAACTTGAATGAAAGCCTGATGGTTCATATTTTTCTGTTAAGTTTATCCCATTGCATATTTAGCACTAAAGCAGCAAAGTAAAACAAAAGAAGGGATTTGAGGATTTTTAAGAATTTTTAGACAAGACCTTTCCGTGTTTACTATCACCGAAGTCTTTCCGAGACCGTGAACATGTTATAAGTTCTCCAACTTAAATTGGTAACCTCTTGGACAAGTATAAAACCCTTCTCTCCTCCCCCTATAATTAGAGGAGGTGATACTGTTTAACATTCCCCCAGAGAATTCATGATGGGAGAGAAAGTGAATCAGAGTGCTCCCACTTGCAGATTTTCTCTGGGCAGAGAAAAATAAGGATACTTGGTTCTTTCCAGTTTGGTAGATCACTGGCATATGAAGTCATAATGCCATTATTGCTTTTGAATTGTGGCCATTAGCTGTTTGTTAGTAATCTTGTGATTTTACTCCAAAAAAAAGTGATAATACAGTAGTTGCCCTTTGTCTCATAATTCTGTGTAACAGCTGAGTGAAGAGGAGGGCCATGAGGGACGTTTGCTTTGTGTTAAGAGCTGTTAGTAAAAAACAACAACAACAGTGCTTCCTTCATTTGATTATTCAAGGAGTAACTGGCTTCATTTGAGTGGCTCTGATTTGATTTGATAACTCTTTAGGATCTTAAAATGTGTTTAGAAGTGGCTGGAATAGCATTGACCAGTTTAACTTGATTAAAATAGGTATATATGTATTTGCTCTCTCTTGATAAAGGGGCATGAGCATATTGGTGTTAATACATTTTATTTTAATATAATGATAGAAAGGGGCTTAGCCCTCTGCTTCTGACTAGAGTTGGAAGGATCGCATCCTCCCACTGTCTTAGAGTTCCTGGTTAACTTTTGGTTAATGTTGATTCCTGTCCTCCAGCAGACCACTTTCTTACTTTCTATCTACACATTGACTTGTACTGCCCTGAGAAAAGAGAGAAAACTAAAGACATTTTACTGGAAGCCTGAAATAGAACTGAATTACTTTCCCTCTTATAAAAGCTTGTATTTTCTGAGAAGAGCACTGGGGCATAGAAATGGGAGGAATTGCTCTTCTCTTGCAGGTTTCAGGCTTTGCGTGGCTGAGCTGAACCTCAATTGCCCCGCCTTTGTAGGGCAGGCTTGAGAGTACTAGGAGTTGTCCACTGAACAGGGCCCCTAATGCACGTATGTGTCTGAGCTCACCTGGAAGTCGCATTTGTCATTTAGGGGCTATGTACACATACTTCAAACAGTGCTGCACAGGAATTAACCGTTTTGAGCTCTCAAGCCTGTGTTCATTCCATTCTTGTTTTCCATTAAGGCAGACCTTCAACTCAACAAGAGAGCCGACAGTGGACCATCTACTCGTCTGGCACTACCTACCTATCCCGTTTGCACAAGCTGCTTTAGAACTAGATCTTGGGTTCACACTCAGATCTTTGAAGTTTTCTTCTATCTCAGCACTGATGTCTCTATTCCACTGTCAAATTTACTGAGCATCTCCTTGAGCCACATCCTGGGATAACTTGCTTTGAGAGTTGGGGAAGAAATAGATGATGTACTTTTTCTCTTCAGGTATTCTTAAAATCAAATACGAGAAATGAAGATTAATATCTGAAACAGTATATGGCAGTATGTAAAATTAGAGGATTTTTTGAACAGAAGAAGACTTTTTTAACTCTTAATTTTGACTTACTATTTCACAGATGAGGAAATGGTGGCCCATAGAGGTTAAATGATCTATGCAAGATCACAAACAGTACTTTGTAGTGCACTGGTGTTTAATGAAATGCTGAAGTTGTGTTACACCTGTAACTGCCAAAGTAGTTAGGAAGGGAAGAGATGGGTAAGACCTAAAGTCAGAGAAAGCTCTGAGGAAGAAGTATCACTTGAACTGGACCCTGTGAATTAAATAGGATAGGGCTAAGAGAAGGGCGGGAGCGGGGCTTGGGGGTGGTAGTTGTACTTGTGTTTGAGATAGGAATGCTAGAATAAGGTTATAGATTGTGAGTGACATAGTAGAGAATAAGGTAGAATTGGAGTCAGATAAGAAAAACGCAGTAAGAGTTTTATCTTTTCCTTAAGAAGCATCTGAAGTTTTTTAGTGGATGGTGAAAGGGCCCTGTGTGTACAGTGGGTGACAGAGAGGTAAACCTGGAGTCCTAGCCTGGAAGGTTGCAGTAGCCAGCTTGTGAGATAGATAAGTGCCTGCATAGGTGTCAGGACTAGGAATGAAGCCGGGGTGGTTTGAGAGAGGCTGAAAGGAAAAACGGGGGGATTTCTGCTGGCCAGCTGGGGGCATTTGAGTAAGGCTCCCGTGTAACTGAGAAAAGAAGACGCATTGAGGATGCTTCCGAGAAATAGGATTTACTTGGGTCCGGTTTTCACAACAGCTGGATTTCGGTACACAGCTCCCTTTCAGGTGTTTAAATGACCAAACCTAAAAAAATAACAGGTTGGGGCTGTTTCTTTTTTTCTTCACTATTTTAGTCTGGTATTGGTATGCTTTAGCCTGCTGATAAGAATGCTTATCAATCTTGTTGACCAAACCCAGAATATTGCATTTACTCTTTTGAGAATGAAGACTGTTTCAGTTCTCTTCTAGCAGGTAATTTGATTGCCTTTCATTATATTCATTTATTCCCCTGTCATCTGGATGGACTATTTCCAAGTAGGTACTAAGAATGAATGAACTTTCAGTTCCTATACAAGACTCCTTTTGGGAGGCTGGCTGAAGACCAGTCATCCCTGTTTGGAGAAAGAGATGTTTAAGGAAATGCAATGTTCCTTTGGGGTTTTTCAAGTTTCACTTCTGTGAGCCATGGTAGTTAAAGTCATTACTGAATAGCTACCATTTATGGAGCATTTACTCTATGCCAGCGGTTCTCAACCTGTGGGTCACGACCCCTTTGGGGGTCGAACGACCCTTTCACAGAGGTCGCCTAAGACCATCGGAAAACACATAAATAATTACATACTGTTTTTGTGATTAATCACTATGCTTTAATTATGTTCAATTTGTAACAATGAAAATACATCCTGCATATCAGATATTTACATTACGATTCATAACAGTAGCAACATTACAGTTATGAAGTAGCAATGAAAATAATCTTATGGTTGGGGGTCACCACAACATGAGGAACTGTATTAAAGGGCCACAGCATTAGGAAGGTTGAGAACCAGTGCTCTATGCCATGAAGTTATACATAATTTCTGAATTGGCGCACTTAGTCCCATCTCGTGACTACAGAAACAGGCACAGAAGTTAAGTAACTTGCTGTGGTTCACACATCTGGTAAGTGGCAGAGTTGGGGTTTGTGCTCAGGTCTGGCTGCGATGCTTGCTCTACAGTATGGTAACGCCCTCTTAACTGTTGGGATGAGTAAACCGGAAATGTAAGGTATCTGCAGTCCTGCTTTGCACTTGCCAGGCATGGGCAGCAGCTTCTACTGAGTGACTTATTGGACATGCTATCTAAAGTAATTTGACCTCGGTGATGAAAACAATGAAAAAACAAAAAAATAAAAATGAGTTCATTTTGCCTGTCAGATTAGTGAAGGTAGTAAAAATTGACCCCTACCCTTTGGTGGCCACTGTGTGGAGAAATGGGTATTGTCACCTCCTGCCAGTGGAGATTTGTACCAATAAAATCTTTCTGAATATTGGCTTGGTGATATATACCAGAACATAAAATGACCTGGCAATTCCACTTTTATTTTTATTTTTAATTTTTTAAAAAAATATATTTTATTGATTTTTCACAGAGAGGAAGGGAGAGAGATAGAAAGCCAGAAACATCGATGAGAGAGAAACATCGATCAGCCGCTTCCTGCACATCTCCCACTGGGGATGTGCCCGCAACCCAGGTACATGCCCTTGACCGGAATCGAACCTGGGACCCCTCAGTCCGCAGGCCGACGCTCTATCCACTGAGCCAAACCGGTTTCGGCGAATTCCACTTTTAAGAGTTCTTAAACAAATCTTAATTTTAAAAAATATAGACATTATGCTGTTTATTACAATTAGTCTATATGTGCCACCTAGAAAATAAAATATTTAATTAAATTATAAAATGTAATGTGCATTTCAGAGACGCTAAAATGTATAAAAAGGGCATCTTCCAATCTATGGAATAACCATTTGGGAGGGGGGGGTACCTAAGCCGATCAGTAGGGAGTTACATAAACAGATTATGGTTTTTTAAAATGGAATACTCTGAAGGTGTTAATATTGATGTAAATCTATATCAACACAATAATATCTACAGTTGCACAGAGATATGTTAAGTGAACCCCCTTTTAAAAAGTAACCATGTAGCTATAGTATATTGAGTGCTTAGTATGTCCTTGCACTAAACTAAGTGTTTTACTTGCATTCCCTTTTAATCCTTTCAGATGCTGTTATCCCCATTTTACTGATCAGAAACCTAAGACTTACGTTAAGTAACTTGCCCAGGTTCACATATTAGGATTTAGATCCAGGCCACTTTGAGTCCAGATTCCATGTTCTTAACCACTACCCTTAAAGGCCTTTTCATGCCCAGATGGTGTTAAACTAGAGAGTGAGCCCATTTATAGAAAATTGCTGTCTATTCTGTTTGCTTATTTAATACATAGACTTTTTCTAAATGGTCCCCTAAAAGATGTTATCTCCAGGGAGCTGGATTCCTGGTGATTTTTACTCTCTCTCTCTCTCTTTTTTGTATTCTTTAGTTGTTTTACAACAAAGTTATATTCAAATAAAAAGTAGTTAACATTTTACATCTATCTTACCCTGATGGATATTCCAGGGAGTTAAAGAGTTAAAGTGCTCCGGTTCGGAGTGGGTTGGTTTGTTTCTTAATGGCTGAGGTTTAACCTACTTTAAATCCTTAGGCTAAAGTTCACTGTAGCTATACTCAGTGTCATTAAAACCTAGAGACCTTTTAAAAAGCGATTCAAAATGACATTTTGAGGAAAATCTTGGCCCTTTTGGTAGATACTCCCTCAGTTTCAGCTCCTTGTGGGTATGGAATGAGAAACATCTATTGTATTGTGAAGAACACATTCTCCAGGCTACACCTAACTTTTTTGAATCCCAGCTCAGTCAGTGGCCATTCAGGCATTGTCATCTTGGGGAGTTTGCTTTGTGCTTTGGTTCTCCCTTCTGTGAAATGGAAACAATAGCACTTACCTTCCTAGAGTCACAGTGAGATTCAAAAGAATGAATATATACTCGTGTGCTTAAAGCAGTGACTAGCATAAAGCAGACAGTAGTGCCTGCTGTCATTAATTTTATTAATGTTATTCAAGTGTGTAACTTTGATAAGGGGATGTCAGTCCAACCGCTGACTCAGGTAACCAGCAAGTCACATGACTCTGCCCATTTAAATAACTGGCCAGGTGCTTGTCCTGATACTACCTCAAATTCAGAACTGTTAAAATCTTGACCCAAAGCTCTGCTGAATGCACAGTATTGATGAAGGATTGTGTGTGAAAGAGAAGTCGTTTCTCCATTCTTAAGTCTTTGGTCTCTCTGGTCACCCAGATAACTTTTTGAAATTAAATGAACAAACATATGTTTCATTCATTGTTAAATAATGTAAAAAGCAAAGTTTTCACAGAGGAAGTCATTAGTTTTTCTGTAACCTTTCAGGAAAAAAAATAAACATTTAATGAATATAGCCATAGTTACCTTTAGTATATTTTCTGGGTCTGACAAGAAACAGTGAAACCATCTTCAAAACTTTAATAATGAAAGTAAGCAGGTACTTCAGCTTTGGAAAGAAGATGGGGCTTCTGTTCAAGTGTACTCAGCGTCTTTAGAAAGCAGTAGCTCAAAAGGATTTCTATGCCAGGCTAGCAGAGAAGATCATGATTAAGACTCTCAAAGTCTCATGTTAAAGCTGAGTGAGAGAGTAAATCTTGAACCTGCAATTGATATGAATTTCCCAGGAGTTGTGCTAATATTGTCTACATGGGATATCTAGATGAATGGCCTCACATAGGGAAACTAGTTAGCCCTACATTTATTTCCTTGAGATTAACATAATTAGTTTCCTAAATTTCAGTTACTGGTGCAGAAAAAATCAATGTTCTTTTTATGTTTTCATTAACTTGGAAATTCATATTCTGTGTTCAGAAGCCCTTTATCTGTCTTCTTTGAGCACTTACTATAACTTCACCCACTTGAATAGCTGTTACCCTTAAAAACTGTAGAAGTAATTTTCAAATTTAGCTATTAATTGGTTGGTGGTGTATATTAAAGTGTAAGATATCTGCATGTTCTTCCCCTCACTCCTTTTTTATTAGATACTAGAGGCCCAGGGCACGAAATGGTGCGTGGGCAGGGCCCCTAGGCCTAGACTGCGATCAGGGCCATCTTCCGGCTTGCCAGTCCCCAGCCCCACCCCAGTTATCCGTGGTTCCCCGTTGGCCATCCAGCAATCAGTGCCTGCAGGCTGGAGGGAAGGAATCGAGAGATGGTCAATGCACCTCATAGGGAGTGGTTGAGTGGTCGTTCTGGTCATTACCCCATTATGGTTGCTGGGCTTTTTTAAAAAAAATATATTTTATTGATTTTTTATAGAGAGGAAGGGAGAGGGATAGAGAGTCAGAAACATTGATGAGAGAGAAACATGGATCAGCTGCCCCCTGCACACTCCCCACTGGGGATGTGCCCGCAATCAAGGTACATGCCCTTGACTGGAATTGAACCTGGGACCCTTGAGTCCGCAGGCTGACGCTCTATCTGCTGAGACAAACCCGTCAGGGCTGGGCTTTTATTATATAGGATTAAAGGCCTCACAAAAAGGGTTTGCTTCTCATCTACAAACTCTCAATTACAGTGGGGCCTTGACTTACGAGTTTAATTCGTTCCGTGACGGAGCTCGTAACTCAAATTACTCATATGTCAAATCTTAAAGTGAACGAGTGAGACACGTGATGCTGGGCTGATGTTGTGGGGTTCACTGTGACGTTCGCTGCGCCAACTAGCGGTGGGGTATCTGAAGCTGGCTCATAACCCGAATTTTAGCTCGCAACTCAAAGCAAAAAATCGGCCGAGATACGGCTCGTATCTCGAAAAACTCGTTAGCCGGGACACTTGTAAGTCAAGGCCCCACTGTAACCTGATGAAAAATTATTCTTGTATTACCTGCTTTTAGGTTTGGGTTTTATATATAAAAGAATAGCAACCTCAATTTGTAAATGAACTATAGTACAAATTTCCTTTTAATGTAGGTGTTTACAGCCATAACTTTCCTACTATGTCTACTTTAGCTGCATCCCATAAAGTTGGATATGCAGTTGTTTTGTTTTCATCCATCTCATCTCTTTCATCTAATCGAAGTATTTTCTCATTTCCCCTGTTACTTTTTTTCTTTGACCCATTGGTTATTTAGGAGCGTGTTTAATTTCCACATATTTGTGAATTTCCCAGAATTCCTTCTATTGTTAATTTTAGTTCCACTTTGCTTGTAGAACATACCTTGGGTGATTTCAGTCCTTTTAAATTTATTGAGGGTCATTTTATTGCCTAGCATATGGTCCTCAGGAGGGTTCCACTGTGTGCTGGAGTTGGTGTTTTATTCTGCTGTCGTTGGGTGGAGTGTTCTATAGATATCTGTTAGGTCTGGTTGATTAATTATTTTTACCTTGAGTATGTCATGCTAGTAGGTAGAATTTTGATAAATTCTTAAGACTACTCATCCAGTATCTTGGTGAATCATAGCAACAAGTTCTTGAATACTTCCTGGGTGAAGGGTACTGTGATTAATGCAAAGGCTTGGTTCACGACACACATAATATTTAGTAATACACTGTTTTACAGGCACACACTGGGTATCCTGACTGAGTCACACTTAGTCAGACATGAGTATCAAAGAGTTTTCTAAGATAACTTAGAAATGCTCATGACTGCTTTGTCCATCCAGATTTGCCTGACTTGCTAAGACTTCTGTTTCTAACATTAGCAAAGCGTATTATCAGCTCTGAAGAGTTGTTGGTGTTGTCCTAGAACACTTAAACTTGGAAGGGTAATTGCCTTTCTGTGTATTTGGCAGTTACAAAAGTAGACATGAGCCATATTGATAATAGCATGGCATATGCAAGAGCTTCAAAATAATCAAGATACTTCTTTTACATTTTGTTAGAACTTTAGCTGAGTGCCTTCAAACTCAAACTTCACATCCCTGACACCACTGTCCCCTTTAAAGAAATATTTCGTGGAAATAGGTTTCTGCTACATATTTGTATGTACAAAATATTGAATAGCATGTTTAAGGGGGGCTTTTTAAAACTAGAACTTTCTATGAATTGAAAATAGCATGAGCCTTCATTTGGCTCAGTGGATAGAGCCCGTGGATTGAAGGGTCCCAGGTTCAATTCCAGTCAAGGGCACACACATTGGTCGCAGGCTTAATCCCTGGCCCTGGTCGGAACGTGCGGAAGGCAACCAATCAATGTCTCTCTCTCACATCGATGTTTCTCTCTCTGCCCCCCCCCCCCCACTCTCTCTAAAAATCAATGAAAAAATATCCTTGGGTGAGGATTAACAACAAAAAACATATTCTGGTGTTTAGAGGTGAGGTCCTTGGGCAAAACTGGGAAGGGAGTGGGAATGCAGAATGCTACCGTGGACTAGGATTAGAATTGGGGAGGGAGGGTCTCTTTCTCATAGTGCTCCCCTTTCTGCACGAGGCCCTTTGCTTGTGGACCTTTGATTTCCCACAACCTCTTCATGGTGCTGCACCTTTTCTAGCTCCAGCTTGTGCAGAGACAGAATGGGAACCTGTTGCCAGTTGGTTACGTGTTTTCACTAGTGAAAATGGAAGGACCAGAAGAGTGCGAGTAGAGCAGCTCCACCGGGTGACCTGTAAGAGGTTGGTTTAGCGCTGACTCTTCTAATTTGGGCCCTTGTGTCAGTGCGTGTGTAATGTGGTCTTGAGTGAAATGTGCAGACAGCAGCATCTGAGGCATATCCAGAGAGCAGAGGCAGCGTTTTCTTTGGATTCAGCAAAACCATAATTATTGTCTTTTCAGAATTCTGTTTCACATAAATAATCTTAGGCCAAGTCTTGCCCTTATTGTGAAGTCATTTTGATCCTTTGTGTGAACTGGCACCAAAATTTTGCACAATTTGCTATCCTCACCTGAAAAACTCTACTGTGTTTCACCGATGAACATTTTTGCCAATAGTGTCAAATAATGGATCAGTTAACCTTCGTGGCTATATTTAAACAAAATTTGGTCAGTTTTCAGTTGTTGTATAGTTCCCTGAACTTCGTCACATCTCCTGGTCTTCAGTCATATTGTTCCTTTTGTCTGGTATAACTTTTGCCTCTTCATTTCCCTCATTACTTAGAGCAGTGGTTCTCAACCTGTGGGTCGCGACCCCTTTGGGGTCGAATGACCCTTTCACCTGGGTTGCCTAAGACCATCGAAAAACACATATATAATTACATATTGTTGTTGTGATTAATCACTATGCTTTAATTATGTTTAACTTGTAACGAAAATACATCCTGCATATCAGATATTTACATTACGATTCATAACAGTAGCAAAATTACAGTTATGAAGTAGCAGTGAAAATAATTTTATGGTTGGGGGTTACCACAACATGAGGAACTGTATCAAAGAGTCATGGCATTAGGAAGGTTGAGAACCACTGACTTAGAGCAAGCCCAGACTCCAGAAGTCGCTCTCCTACAGGTGCCCCTCCACTGCTCCGT
This sequence comes from Myotis daubentonii, assembly GCF_963259705.1. NCBI lineage: Eukaryota > Metazoa > Chordata > Mammalia > Chiroptera > Vespertilionidae > Myotis > Myotis daubentonii. The sequence goes on along the minus strand of NC_081855.1, from coordinate 54,287,556 downwards.
AGCTCCATCGTGTACCTCTGGCTACCACATATTTCTGTTTCTCAGATCTCAGGGTTCCTGTATCTCAGCATTTGCACAGCAGAGCGAAGGAAGCGCTGAAACCCACAGCAGGTTCATCCTGCTCAGTATAAATGAGGCTCACAGTCTTTGTTACCCACCACTGCCCTGTCAGAGGTCAGGCTTCATTCTTATGTTGCCTCAGCTGTTTTTGCGTTTATTTAGGCGACAGGGACCAGAAATAGGAACTGTTGAGTTTTCATTGTAGTTTTTCATTCCTTTAGTTTGTGCCACTACCTCTTGGTTAGGTTTCTTGGCTACCTTTCCTTTGAGTCTTTGTAAAATATAATTGTACTTTACTGTGCATGTGACCTAAAGAATACTCAGTCGGTTTTATTTTTAAGTTAATGTCCAAAAAAAATTCCCATTTTCCACCAGTTTTTGTTTTTGAATGTTTATTCCATCCATAATCATGGTGGCATTTTATTTCAGCAATGATCCATACAGTAAGAAATATCTCTATGGAAGGAGGCCCTAAACACTATGGCTTTCTTTCCTAAATTTGTTTTTTATTTTCCTTGTATAAGAAAAACAAGGAAAAATAATAGGAATAGTTTACAGTAACCCTGATGATTGTTCTAACCTATAGTTTCTCATAAGAGAAAGTGCCAGAGACCAGCTCCACAGAGGCCTAGATCGGGAGAAGAGAAGGCTTTTCTTATCATATGCTAGAGGCCCAGTGCAGGGAGTCCATGCAAGGGGCTTGACCCTCGCAGCCATGGTGGCTTGCCTCGACCCTTGCAGACCCGGCTTTGTCCGGAAGGTTCACTGTCCAGTCTAATTAGCATATTACGCTTTTATTATTATAGATTCTCTTGAGTTTGCGTTGCTGATAAAGGTGAGGTGGATCGGGGGAAAGAATTTCTTGTTTTTCAAGCTTTGCTAGGACACTGTGCTTAAAACAAGTGTTTGAACTCTTCCTGTGTCCCTGTATTTCCAGGGGTGCTTTCTGACCTCTTATTAGCAACACAGCTAGGACTGGCAGCATGTTTTGTGGTGCCAAACATAGCTGTAGCCAACCTGGAGCAGGTCCAAACCGAACAAGATACTGAAGTCAAAATGAGCAAGTGGTACAAGTACTGTTAGTCAGAGTCTGCAAAATCTGCCTAGGAAAGCAAGGCAGACAGCTTTGACTAGCTTCTGAAACTCTGTTCATAGACTGACATTTCAGTTCTTCTGGGTCCTGGGTAGTGGGTTTCAGTCAACAAGGCACTAATTTTTCTTTTAAAATTTGCCCATAGAAGCGAGCCCTTGGGATGTACATACTGGTGATAAACTTGGAGCTTGAACATTGTTGCATCGGTGATCTGTGTTAACAGTCCATATCATATTAAAAAAATAATGAATTTGTATCTCTAGAGGGACCTGGCTTTAGTCATTGGCTCCATGAGTTGACCTAAGCTTTAGCTTTAAGCTTTCATTAATTTTGAGTGGCCAATGCCTCTTCATTAGTAATATGGTGGTTCATGTGTTGATCAAGTAATGCTGTCCTTAAAGCCAAGGAGTATGTATGTTTTGAGTTATTTTTCTAGTAGTGGTATATGTCTAGTCAGTCAGTTTTTTAAACACCATCTCTATCATGACTAGTGCCATTCTTAAATAGGCTGGTGGCTAGAGTCAGCCAGTCAATCTTTAACCAACCTCGCTCATGCCAGCCTGCAGTATTTGTCTCAGGAGTCTTATATTGACTAACCAGTTGAGCTTAAAAGAAGCAAAGGGGTGCTGAAACCGGTTTGGCTCAGTGGATAGAGCGTCGGCTTGCGGACTGAAAGGTCCCAGGTTCGATTCCGGTCAAGGGCATGTACCTGGGTTGCGGGCACATCCCCAGTAGGAGATGTGCAGGAGGCAGCTGATCGATGTTTCTAACTATCTCTCCCTTCCTCTCTGTAAAAAATCAATAAAATATATTAAAAAAAAAAAAGAAGCAAAGGGGTGAATTGGAGTTTTTCTCAACATAAGGTTAATCAGAACCTTTCGACATAGTAAAGCCAACATATGGTTGTCTGTGCCTTAAAATTTTACATCTTCGATTTTACTAGAACTTTACACTGCTACTCCTTGTTCCAACTTAAAGTCATTTAAGTTAAAATAGTTTTGCTATATCCTATTTTGAACTCTTAGGTTATGAAAATGTAATGGTAAGTTGATATAAAATGAAAAACATTATCATATATAGTTTACCCTGAATAATGCAGGTGTTAGGGCTACTGACCCCCCCGCCACAGTAAAAAATGCTTGTATAACTCGACTCCCTAAAAACTCAGGTTGTCCTGTGGTATCCGTGGGAGACTGGTTCCAGGACCCCACCCCATCCTCCGTGGACACCAAAAACCTCTGATGCTCAAGCCTATAAAATGGCATAGATCAATGCATGCAGTTGGCCCTTAACATCTGCAGACTCCAGACCTTGGATCAAAAAATAGCACAGGTATTTATTGAAAAAAACCCACATATAAGTGGACCTGCGCAGTTCAAAAGTCAACTGTACATTCCTAAGATTTTTTTTTTTCCAGGTCAGTCAGCAAGCTTTTGAGTGTGCCAGGGAGACAGTTTTTGTCTACTAGGAACTTGGCGTTAAGCTGGTAAGGCTCTATGTGCCTGTGAAACAATTAGTAAAGAGAACAATTATATGAAATAGATCCTTTTAAAAAATACATCTGGCCGAAACCGGTTTGGCTCAGTGGATAGAGCGTCGGCCTGTGGACTGAAAGGTCCCAGGTTCGATTCCGGTCAAGGGCATGTACCTGGGTTGCGGGCATATCCCAAGTAGGAGATGTGCAGGGGGCAGCTGATCGATGTTTCTCGCTCATCGGTGTTTCTAACTCTCTATCTCTCTCCCTTCCTCTCTGTAAAAAAAATCAATAAAATATATTTTTAAAAAAGTACATCTGATTGAACAGTGATTTAGAGGATTTGTAGTAAGATAGAATCAGATGTAGTGAAGGAAGTTGGTGGGGCTTATAGGTAGGAAGTAAGAGTGTACTGATTCTAAATGGCTGAGAGTTGGATAGTAGAAAAAAATGGCATCTCAGGTGGCAGAATTCACTGAGGGTTGGAGTGTATATGGAGTGAATTTCAAAGACAGTGATCAATTTGGCAGTCTCTTGTTCGTAATTTTAAAATATATATTATGGTTCCTGATCAGTACCCAAACCTAGCCCAGTCCACTGCCCAGAAATAATAACTGATTATATTTGTCTTTCCTAGTATTTTATTGTTTACACTATTACAGATGTCCTCCATTCCCCATTTCATGCTGCTTTGCCCACCTCCACCCAGGACCCCCTATAATAATTTATCTGGATACTTTAAAAGTCAAGGTCATACTGTATATGAAATTGCCTTTTTGAAAATATAAATATTTGCCCATTGTGTTAAGCCATTGTTTGCAAATGACAGAACACACTACTCACACTAGTCTAAACAGTAAAAGTTATGTATCATTGGCTTATAATAATCAAAAAGTTCAGAGATTGGATAGAAATCAGATAATGGTTTAATCAGGGCTCCAGCTCAGTGTCTCCCATAACGTTTTTGTAGCCTTGCCCTGTGCTGTGTGTTAGCTTTGTTCTGAGGTATGTGTTTCCTTCCCACCTCCAGCAGAAGTCCTGAGATTGGGGCTGATTGGCTCAGGTAGCCTAGGACTAAGCTGGTCACTGGGCCTGGGGAGAGAGACTTGCCCTGGGAGATTTGGTTGGGGGTCAGTCCCACCCAAGCCTCATGGCTCTACACAGAGGCAGAATAGAGGTTAAGAAGACCACTCATTGTCTGCTCCACCCATGCTATTATAAACTCTTCATAAATAACATTTGTAACAGCTGCAGAGTATCTCATTATATGAATGTTCCATAATTTAACCATCCCACTACTGGTGAGCATTGTAGAATGTTTCCCCCGCCCTATTTTAAGTAATGCTTAGTTGGACTTCCTTATTATATTTAGAGATGTTTTAAAGGAAAAATAAGACTTGATTAGATGTAAATATGAAAGGAAGGGAAAAGGAGAAATAACTGAAAGTTGTACTTTCATAGACGGATGTGGCGGGTTGCGTAGTGTGGAGAGTTGGGAGGACTTTTGGTTTGGACTGCCGCGTGCTGAGTGAGATCCGTTGCTGTAGTGGTTCTCTTCATCTTTTTGGTGCTTCTGAGCAACTCCTGGGTACCCACTGGTATGAATTATTTCCAGTTACTGTCTTCTATTTTATATTTAAAGACCAATTGTACTGATGGTGCTTTTTTTTTTTTTTAACCTCATCATTTCTATCCCCCACAATCCCATTGTACTTTGATTTGAACCTTTTGCCTTGTTATCGTTGGTACCATATGCTCAAACCTGTCAGTCATTATACCACGATTGTAAATGCAACATCTTACCAGAATAGCCTGTCCCTGCTGTCTCCTACTAGTTTCACCATTTGGCTTCTATTAAAAATACAGAACTAATTTATTCTGAGTAAAAGACCAGTGTAATTTTCTGTACCATTACTTACAACAGAATAGAAGTCATTGATAATCAGATTATGTCCAGGAAGATTTAAATGATTCTAATTTAGAGGTTTTGGGGTTTTGTGTTGAGACAGCTAACAGTAGATCTGGTGTAAGATGACCCATTAGCTTCTGTCCCCTTCGTGGACTTCTCAGTTTAAATGGAAGCATCTGGGTGGGCAGCAGGCGGAGCTAGAGTAGGATTTAGGATTGGAAGCAGACACCTGCCAAGTTTGTGAAGCGCACATATGCTCAGTATAGCAATCATTTGATACTAGAACTGCCAAGGAATGTCCTAAAAATAAGGTGGCTAGGAACAGAGGAGAGGCTTACAAGATTAGTTTGAACTTTCTTTTTTTCATGGTCTGCCATCAGAAGTTTGGGTATTAGGTTCAAAACTGACAAATAAAAAGAATTTATTGCCCTGGCCAGTGTGGCTGTTGGTTGGGCATTGTCCTGTGTAGTAAGATTGCCAGTTGGATTCCAGGTCAGGGCACATGCCCAGGTTTTTGGGCTTGATCCCCAGTGTGTGTGTGTGTGTGTGTGTGTAAAAGGTAGCCAATAAATGTTTTGCTCTCGCATCCATGTCTCTCTCTCTCTCTCTCTCTCTCTCTCTCTCTCTCTCTCTCTCTCTCTCTCCCTCTCCCCCCTCCCTCTCTCTCTCTTTATCTCTCTCTCTCTCTCTCTCTCTCTCTCTCTCTCTCTCTCTCCCCCTTCCTCTCTCTCCCCCTTTACCCTTGGGTAGGATGGAAAGATTAGGTTGGATACCAAACTGTGAGAGAGATACATCGATTGCCTCCCACCTGTGCCCCGAGCAGGCCAGGGAATGAACCTGCAAGCTAGGTATGTGCCCTTGACTAGTAATCCAACCTGTGACCCTTTGGTACATGGGCCAATACTCTACCACCTAGCCACACTGGTCAGGGCTGTCCATAGCATTCTTAATCCTATATAACTCTATTCCCTCAGCTTCAGAAATTATAAACCCGGAATAGAAACCTAGCTAGATCATTGATTCTGTGAAGTATTGGTCAAAAACAGTCAAGCAACACTTTGTGGGACGTCTGTTAAAGACTGTGTCAAGCCGAAACCGGTTTGGCTCAGTGGATGGAGCGTCGGCCTGCGGACTGAAGGGTCCCACGTTCGATTCCGGTCAAGGGCATGTACCTGGGTTGCGGGCACATCCCCAGTGGGAGATGTGCAGGAGGCAGCTGATCGATGTTTCTCTCTCATCGATGTTTCTAACTCTCTATCTCTCTCCCTTCCTCTCTGTGAAAAATCAATAAAATATATTTTTTAAAAAAAGACTGTGTCAAATAACATGTGGCAAAGAAGTATACATAGAGGTTACAAGCATGGATGCTGGAATTGGTCAGACCTGAGTTCCAGTCCTACATATTCCATTTACAAACTGTGTCTCCTTGGGCAAGTTATCTGGTGTATTTGAATGGACCTTAGATTCCTCATCTGTAAGGTGGAATAATACCTACCCAGCTTATGGACTTATGAGGATGAAATAGCCTAATTTGTCTTGGATTGTGGCACATGATACATGTTTAATAAATGTAAGCTGTATTATTTCAGTATTTTATTAAAGGAGAGATTAACTCATTCCTTGAACAGGTGTTAAGTATCTATTGTTTATGGGTCTGATAAAACCAGACGCTACTCTCTGAAGGACATAGGAGGGCACACCCTGTGGTAATGCTACATTAGTTTCAGTTCACCAGGAGAGGTGTGTGCAAGGTACAGCCTAGAAAGAACAGTGGTAGTGATAGATTTCACACCTGATGGGTCATTCTGCCAAAATTTTTTTTAATATATTTTATTGATTTTTTACAGAGAGGAAGGGAGAGGGATAGAGAGTTAGAAACATCCATGAGAGAAACATCCATCCAGCAGCTGCCTCCTGCACACCCCCTATTGGGGATATGCCTGCAACCAAGGTACATGCCCTTGACTGGAATTGAACCTGGGACCCTTCAGTCCACAGGCCACCGCTCTAGCCACTGAGCCAAACTGGTCAGGGCTCTGCCAATTTTTTTTTTTAAATATATTTTATTGGTTTTTTACAGAGAGGAAGGGAGAGAGATAGAGAGTTAGAAACATCGATGAGAGAGAAACATTGATCAGCTGGCTCCTGCACATCTCCCACTGGGGATGTGCCCGCAACCCAGGTACATGCCCTTGACTGGAATTGAACCTGGGACCTTTCAGTCCGCAAGCCGACGCTCTATCCACTGAGCCGAACCGGTTTTGGCCCAATTTTTTTAAAAAAATAATTCTTTATTGTTGAAAGTATTACTTATGTCCCCCTTTTCCCTTATTGACCTCCTCCAGCCTGCGCCCCTCCCCCCAGCCAAGTTTTGAAGAGAGAGAGAAGACTGGGTTAATAAATATGGAGAGAAGGGCATTCCAGGCAGAGAGCAGAGGAATGAACAAAACTGAAGGTGAGGGGGGAACTGCAGGTAGCTTTGCTATAGTCAGAACACGGTCTTTGTGGGGAGATGGCAGGAGTAGTTGGGCAGAAACTAGCATATGCTGGGCTGAATATTGGGCTTCATTCTGTTTTTTTTTAATCCTCACCCAAGGTTATGTTTTTTATTTATTTTAGAGAGAAAGGAAAGGAGAGAGAGAAACATCGATCGGTTGCCTCCTGTACAGGGATTGAAAACCCACCCAGGTATGTATCCTGTCTGGGACTGGAACCCACAACCCTTCGGTGCACAGGACAGTGCTCCAACCAGCTGAGCCCACCGGCCAGGGTAGGAAGTAATTGAAGGATGCTGAGCATGGAACTAACATCAGAGCTGTTTTGTTTTTTTTTGTTGTTTTTTTTTAAATATATTTTATTGAGTTTTTACAGAGAGGAAAGGAGAGAGATAGAGAGTTAGAAACATCGATGAGAGAGAAACATCAACCAGCTGCCTCCTGCACACCCCCCACTGGGGATGTGCCTGCAACCAAGGTACATGCCCTTGACCGGAATCGAACCTGGGACCTTTCAGTCCGCAGGCCGACGCTCTATCCACTGAGCCAAACCGGTTTCGGCAGAGCTGTTTTTTAGGAAAGAAATTTTTGCAGCAAGTGGTAAAGAAAGGGAAATCTGTCTGGACATGGCACTATGTAGAGACATCTAATTAAAGAGGACGTGTATCTGGATGATAGAGGTAAGTAGACTTGAGGAGGGGTAAGGAAGAAGATTGGCTAAGGCAACTTGGTGGCTGTTGGCGTTGTTACCTGAGAAAGGTAATATGGGAAATAGAAGTTTTTTGGACTATCGTGGTTATAGTTAAGATTGAGGTGCTTGTGAGTCATCCAGAAAAAGAGATGTATCAGGCAGTTGAATGGGTTGATTTGGGCTACCGAGATTTGATATATCCCAGTAGAGTATAGGCCAGGGGTGGGCAAACTTTTTGACTCGAGGGCCACAATGGGTTCTTAAACTGGACCGGAGGGCCGGAACAAAAGCATGGATGGAGTGTTTGTGTGAACTAATATAAATTCAAAGTAAACATCATTACATAAAAGGGTACGGTCTTTTTTTTTTTTTTTTTTTTTTTTTTTTTTTTAGTTTTATTCATTTCAAATGGGCTGCGGGCCGTAGTTTGCCCACGGCTGGTATAGGCAGTAATGAAAGTTTGTGTAGAAGTGAGTTTTTTCTGAAGTGAAACTGTACGTTTAGAAAGATACCTAAAGGAGAACCTTGAGGAATGTCAAACATTTGAAGAGGAACCAGCAGTGAGCAAAGGCTGTGGAAGCATTCCTGCTGTCCCTGAAACCGAAAGGGGCCATTGTAAAGACTTTACAGGAATATCTTAGGTTGACTTCCTGGTGTGCAGTCGTTACGTTGACTCTCTGGTGTACATACACCCCGGGTCAGCTGAGTCTTTGTGTTCTTTAGCTGATTTGCTCTTAGGACAAGCTTAACAAAAATTCAGAGTTGTAATTTACTCATAAGAATGAAACTTAGTAAAGCATTTTCCAAATATAACATGCTTTGCCTTCATTGTACTTTTGTATTCCTGAAATAATGATCAAACAGTGTATCTATCACTCTCCTCTACACAAGCCACATAATTTCAAAAGTGGGAAAGGTATTCCAGAGAGAAAGCTTAGAAGCAGAAGGAGCTCCTGGGAGTGGAAATGGTAGTAGCCTACCCCCTGTAGCAGATTTTGGAGGTCAAGAAGTAGAAGACCTGGCAGTTAGCTATTAGTGGGTGGGTATTGGGGCATACATTGACCAGAGAAGATAATTTAGGTGTTCAAAGCCTTTGAGAAAGGGCCTCGTGATTCTTAATGTTGGAAACCAGGAGATCTATGTGATGGAAAGTAATCCCCCTTTTCCCCAAAGCAGACACGCGTACCTTGCGACAGGAATAGGTTTTGAAGTGTGGTGAGCAGAACAAACTCTGCTGAGCACCTTTATTTCATTGCTGGTTTCCTCCGTTACCGAACTCGGACAATTCCAAATGAGAAAGCCTTTAGCTTGTCATTACAGTACTTCACTTGGCTGTCAGGATTTTCACATTAGTAATTGGGTGGTCTTGGCTGGGGGTGGAGGGCTGCTCTGCCCTTTGTAAGATTGGCCCACACACCACTGTACTCAGGTCCCCCTCAGGAGCAGAGGCAAGCTGGCTGGATTTTTAATGCAAAAGCAGGTGGGCGGGTGGATATATAGTGTTAGACTTTTTCAAGGCAAGATAAAGCCCATGCACCTAGTGGGACTAGAGGGGATAAACTTGACAACACATAGAATTTTTCTTTCTGTTTTTCTTGTCCTACATCCAGCAATTTAAAATACTAAGAACAGGGATAAAGTGAAAATTATTCCATACCTGTATCTATTGTTTATTGGTAATAATCAACACATTAAATATCTGCTGGATCCCAAAATCTTACTCTTTTTATGCATACAGTACATAATAGATATATTGTATATCTGAGGTAGCAAACTTTTATTGGGGTGGTTGATGATTTTTTTAAAAAGGCTGGGAAATTCTGGGTTATCTCGTTCGAGTACTTGTAGTCAGCCCGTGTGTCTGTCTGAGATGTTAGTGCACTTTCTTTCTTTTTCTCATCTCTCAAACTGGGCTAGGGGTGATAAACTCATAAGCTCATTCACCACCTGAAGTGCTTTAGGAATATATGTGGGTACTTTTAGGATTATGGCAAAATATGTGATACTAATACTTACCAAGAATATATGTAATGCTTCAAAAATACAGGGTGTCCCAAAACAGTGTACACACACGTTAACAGCTGATAACTCACTTAACTTTCACTCCTTTTCAGGTTTAACTGATTTGAAATTATGGGTGAAGCCAGACAAAACTTTGAACAAAGAAAATTTATCCTCAAGTGCCAATTTTTTTTTATGGGGATATATAAAAGATAAAGTTTACGGTGCAAAATGGGCAACATTCAACAAATTGAGGGCATACAAATATTGAACAAAATCATTCTTGATGTTTGTGATACCGTTGCTTCACATTATCAGCAGTGCCTGGACCAGAACAGTCAATCAGTTTGAAAACAGGTATTGACAAAAAAAAATTATTCATTAGATTATTCTGTAGATTCTTTTAAATTTTGAAAATGAACTGTATATTAATAAACACTGACTTTATGATTCAAAGTGTGTATACATTTTTGGGACTTCCTGTATATATTTATACAGTTCCCCTACAACAGGGAACTTTGAGGTTGCTTAAGCATGTGCAAATAAGCTGAAAACAAAAAAATGCCAGGGCACCCTAGCTGGTTTGGCTCAGTGGATAGAGCATCGGCCTGTGGACTGAAGGTCCCGGGTTCGATTCCAGTCAAGGGCACATGCCTGGATTGTGGGCTCGACCCCCAGTAGGGGGCATGCAGGAGGCAGCTGATCAATGATTCGCATCATTGATGTATGTGTGTGTCTCTCTCTCTCACTCCCTCAATACATTCTTTTTTTTAATGCCAGGGGGCCCTAGCTGGTTTGGCTCAGTGGATAGAGCATTGGCCTATAGACTGAAGGGTCCTGGGTTTGATTCCAGTCAAGGGCACATACCCAGGTTGCAGGCTTGGTCCCCAGTGGGGGGCATGCAGGAGGCAGCCAGTCAATGATTCTCTCTCATCATTGATGTTTCTATCTCTCTCGCCCTCCCTTCCTTGCTGAAATCAATAAAAAGAATATTTTTTTAAAAAAATGCCAGGGGTGGGACAACAGGAACGCTAAAATGTTTATCACATTATAATATACAATATTTTTTTTAATATATTTTATTGATTTTTTACAGAGAGGAAGGGAGAGAGATAGAGAGTTAGAAACATCGATGAGAGAGAAACATCGATCAGCTGCCTCCTGCACATCTCCTACTGGGGATGTGCCCGCAACCCAGGTACATGCCCTTGACCGGAATCGAACCTGGGACCTTTCAGTCCGCAGGCTGACGCTCTATCCACTGAGCCAAACCGGTTTCGGCATAATATACAATATTAATTTAATTTGTATGAGTAGAGTTGCTCAGTTAATAACACGTTTATGAGCATAATATGTTTTTTCCATGAAATCATGATGTTTTCAGTGATGTTAAAACCTAAATTAGGAAGATTTTTTTCACCCCTAATTTGGTGAGTTTATTGTCCTGCATGCCTGCCCCAGGACTTCCCTCACAGTTTTTAGGATGGTTCCTCAAACTGTTTAGGGTATTTCCCTTTATCCAAGTGTTTAGGTATTTTGAAATACAGTCTCACGCGATGTGATGACATTTTGGTCAAGGGTGGACCACATATGTGACGATGGTATACTACTTAGCCTAGGTGAGCAATAGGCTACCCCGTCTAGGTATGTACATGCTCTCTAATCCCACAGCACAATTGCCTAATGACAATTCTCAGAATGTATCGTTGTTCAGTGGCACAAGACTAGATATATGCCGGAAGTAGTATGATGGTGTTTCCTGACAAGTTAAGTAGTTGATGAAGAAGTGATAGAATTTGCCTTGGCTGGTGTGTTTCAGTGATTGGAGCATCGGCCCTGTGCACCAAAGGGTCTCGGGTTCAGTTCCCCATCAAGAGCGTGTGCCTGGGTTGTAGGTGCACTCCTCTGGTCGGGGCGTGCAGGAAGCAATCACATCGATGTTTCTCTCTCGCCCTTCTCCCCTTCCTCCCTCTCTCCCTTTCATTCTCTCTGAAAAGCACTGGAAAAGATGTCTTCTGGTGAGGATTAACAACAACAGCAAAATAAATGATAGAATTTATGATGACATTTGTGTCTGGGCCCATTTTTCTTAGCAGTTCTCTCCCTTCCCATGCATAGTAGACTATGTTGACTTCTTTTTCTGTCCTTATGCTGCCCAAAGGAGAAATACTTATTTGTATCTTTGCCACTCTGTAGTTTTCTTTGTTTCAGGTTTCCCCCCCTTTTCCAGGAGGCAGATTAGCAAAATGTTTTTAGAACAAGACAGACCCAAATTGAAGCTAACTGTAGTTTCGCTTTTTATTGACTGTGTTTGTAGTCAAGTCACTAAACCTCTTTGAACTCTAGTTAGTTCTTCTGTAAAATAAAAAGACCCTCTCTGGAAAGGGTTGTCCTTAATGTACATAAAAATGTCTTAAAATAGGTACACAATACAGTGTACCTTTTTTACATTTTAATTTTAAAGTAAAAAAGAAACTACCGTTACAAGGGCTCCATCCTGCACTCTTAGTTTATGAGGAATTTGTATAAGGCTCAGACAAGCTAAGGGACCTGAGCAAGGCTAGGGAGGGCAGTGTGGATGCCACTGGATCTCAGTGTCCTTTTGGATCCACTGCACTTTCTTTTATGCCATTCATTTCTCACTGTGCAGACACACATGGTAATGGTGGTGTTTTGCTGTTCTGTGTGAACTGATCCTGAATTTGACCTAAATTGCATGGGTAGAGATTACATTTGTATAGACTGTTAAGGATAGTTCTGTGGACACTTTCTAAAATAGGGTAATTACTTTGCCCATACTTATGACTTCATTTACTAGACTTTATAATAGGAAAATGGATTGGAAAACCTCCTAAAATTCCATCTGGTCCTTTGATGTGTAAAGGGTTTTCAGTTACCAGGAATTGTTCCAAACATATAAAACTGGTCCCTGTTGTCCAGAATTGTCTTTCTAAGGTGGGGGGATGCCTGTGTGTGCGTGTGCGCACACACACACACACACACACACACAAGTGGTTGCAATCTGTTGAAATCATATTTTTCAGATTTACGCTATTGAAGCATTTGCTTATTATGAGTAAAAAGAAAACCAGGTGTAAAAATTCATTATGTAATAATCACATTTCCTCATTTACATTTGGGAGATGATTTATCGCTTCTTTTGAAGAAGAACTAGAATATTTTTATAGCGTACTGTCTCTCCAACAAAGGTCTTTCTTTGCAATATAAATCAAACTGTCAAACACGTACTGAATGCCCAGAGGATACTGAGATGAATAGATGAAGCTCCTACCCTCAAGTAGCTTAATCTAGTAGAAGACAAATAATCCTATATAATAAAAGGCTAATATGCAAATTGTCCCCTCCACCAGGAGTTCAACCGGGAGTTCAACCAGGGGACGGGCCGGCCAGCCAACTGCCCGCAGCCCCTCCACCCAGCCCGATCAGGGTGGGCCGGCCGGACCCCACCCGTACATGAATTTGTGCACCGGGCCTCTAGTTACTATATATTGAGACAAGGATGATGATACAACTGTGATAATAATGCAAAGTTCAGTGGTAGCAGAGAGGAAGTAGTCCTTAAGTTAGGTCTTGAGTTTGCCATCTTAGGCAGAGAAAACGGCGTATTCCAAGTCTGAAAATCGTGAAACATCTTGGCAATTGGGAAGCTACTTGCAGTAGCTTTAGTAACAGAAAGGTAAGACTGGAGACTTAGGCAAGGACCAGATAATGGAGAGCTTTGTGTTCAGTGCTGTACACTTCACACCAGTCAGAAAATACTGTGAACTTGTATGAAGTGATTGGTGGTGTTTGCTATGTTAGTCAAAGGTGAACTCTCTTAAATTGATCTTCTCCATTCTTTTAAGTTAGTTATTAGCACACTGATAAGTATAAAGGAAATAATGTTTTCATTAGGGTTTTAAAAAACTAATTCATTTTACTAAGTATCTCCAATATTATGGATGTTTTTGTTGTTTTTTAATCTCATTTTAAGTTACATTATGGCCTCTCTCCATTGTGCTTGTAAGGATAGTTGAGTATTGAGTGTTTAGTATGAAATACAAAGAACAGTGAACAGGGACTGTAATTGCAAAGGTAGGTAACAATATGATGAGAGAATTTGTCAGCAAATGTAGAATTGTCTTTGAGGATAATAGACAATACCACTTTAGCTAAATTGTCTCAAAAAAGTTTGTGGCATTGGAAATGGTACCTTCAGCTGGACAGACCCTATTCACTGACTCTCAGAAGCAAAACCTCAGTTGTCAAGCTTCACTCACTTTCCGCAGAGTTCCTAGTCTGCTTTTATGTTGCGTCAGTTTTAGGAGCACACAACCAAGGAATGCCAGACATTAAAAGAAGAGGAGCCCTGACCGGTTTGGCTCAGTGGATGGAGCATCGGCCTGCGGACTGAGGGATCCCAGGTTCGATTCCGGTCAGGGGCATGTACCTTGGTTGCGGGCACATTCCCAGTGGGGGTGTGCAGGAGGCAGCTGATTGATGTTTCTCTCTCGTCAATGTTTCTAACTCTCTATCCCTCTCCCTTCCTCTCAATGAAAAAGCAATAAAATATATTTTAAAAAAAAGAAGGGGAAACTATTGAAGGATATTATGCAGAATGGCAGTCTAGCTTTTAAAAAATAATAAAACTTTGTTTTTCAGAACAGTTTTAGATTCACAGAAAGTTATACAAAGAGTTTGAGTAAACCCCACACCAAGTTTTCCCTATTACTAACATGTTATGTTAGTATGGTATATTTTTTATAATTAGTGAACCAATATTAATACATTATTATTAACTAAAGTCCATACTTTACTCAGATTTCCTTAGTTCTTCCCTAATGTCCTTTTTCCGTTCCAGGATTCCATGTGGGATACCACATTACACGTAGCTGTCATGTTTGCTTTCACTCATTCTGGCTGTGACAGATCTGGTTTACATTGTAATGATGTTATTTTGATTTATAGACTTGAGAACCTTCTGAAGGGGACAGAATGAAAGCGGTGAAGAAATCACTGTATAATAATCCAAGGGGAGGTAATGGCAGCTTGAATTGGAGTGGTAACAGAAGTAGAGAGAAGTGTTCTGATTTGGGGTATATAAAAGCCATAAGATTGGAGGAGAAAAATCAAGCAAATGAGTGTAGATAGAAAAGAAAATAGGTTCAGGGGATGGAGCCCTTGGGAACTTGAATGTTTAAAAATTAATAAGATAAAAAGAAACTAGCAAATGAGACCAAAAAGAGTGGCCAGTTAGGTAGAAAGCAAACCTAGAAGGTGGTGTGTCCTAGCAGCCAGTGTTTCAAGGCAAAGGAAATGAATGCCTCTATTATGTGCTCTTGATGGGCCAAGTCAGATGAGGACAGAGAATCGGCCTTTGGATCCAGCAGCAGGTGATCATTGATGACCTCTGTGAGTAGTTTCAGTGAAGTGGTGAGAGCAAAAGCATGTTTGGGTTCAAAGCGAATGGGTGGGCACAGGGAAAAAACACTGCAAACTGATATTTAATTATAGGTAATATGTATGCGGAAGTATTTAGGAGAAAGTGGACTAATGTCTGCAACTTTGAAATGCTGGAGGGGTAGATAATGGAAGGATGTACAGATAGATAAGTAGTAAAGCATGTATTGTTAATGGTATAATTTAAATGATGGGTAAATGTGTGTTCATTGTAAAACTCTTAACTTTGCTTTGCGTTTGAAACCTTTTATAATAAAAATGTTGGGGGCCGGGGAGAGAACAGGAGGAAAGAAATTGGAGACAAGGAATACAGGTGTAACTATTCTGAGGAGTTTCAGTGTAAAGGGAGGAAAGAGATCGGGCAGTAGACTCAAAGAAGTCTGTTTTCATCCCAGTCCCAAAGATGGGGGAAACAGAATTATTTACTGATAGGAAAGATCCAGTAGAGAGAGAGAAAAAATCAACGATGTAGAAAAAAGAAAGGGAAATTACTGGCTTGATGATCGTGAGCAGACAAGTAAGGATCTAGCGCATAAAAGTAGGGTTTTATTTTGCTAGGAGCTTGGACAAAAGTTATGGGAGGCAGAGGATAAAGATACAGGTACAAGTAGTAGTATAGATGTGTTAGGAGCTTTGTAAGATCTCTTTTAGTTGCTTCTGGTGGGTTTTTTTTTTTCCAGTGAAATAGGAAGTGAGATCATCTGCCTGGGAAGGGGCAGTTGAGGCTTAAGGGTGATGAGATAGTCATCTAGGAGAGAGCTGAATCAGGGAGGGAAGCAGAGGAAGAGCCCACTGGAAGTCTCCTGAGGTCAAATAACTGAGTTAATGTTTCAGAAAGAGAATGGTACAAATGAGAGGAAAGACACTATCACATTTTTTAAAAGAAAGAAGATAATTTCTCATAACTGATGATGTGAAGGGCCCACCAAATACCGAATTGGAGTGGTAACAGAAGTAGAGAGAAGTGTTCTGATTTGGGGTACAACACCAGCATAACGAACCACACCAGCATAACGAACCAAAACAGACCCTCATTGAGATATATTATTGTTAAATTTCAAAATGACCAGAAAAAAAGGTTCTTAAAAGTATCTAGAAAAAGGAAACAAGTCTCTGTAAAGAAATGCTAATGAGACTGCCAGTAAACTGCATGGATAACTCCAAATACCAGAAAACAATGTCTTTCAAAATCTGAGGGGAAATGCTGTTCAGCTCAGGATTCTGTTGAATTCTATACTCAGTCGAACTAGCATTCAGGAATACGTATAGAATCAGAGCATTTTCAGACAGACAAGCCAGGACTCCAGATGCTTGCTTTCCAGGCATCCTTTCTTGTAAAGTACAATGAAAAAGAATAAGGAAGACGTGAAATCTAGGAATCAGTACATTTAACTGAGGAAAGTATTAGAGGAAAAATCCCAGAATGATAGACCTATTGAAGAGGGAAATTGGTGATCCAGACATTTAATACCATCCTTGACAAGTTGTAATAACTTAAAAATGTAATAAAGCCAGGAAAAAAAATTGTTTTAAGGTTGTTAGAACTCCAGGAAAAGCAGAAAGCCATCCAATAATGGAACTTTGATTTTCTTTTTTTTTTAACCAGCTTAAATTTTTCTCCCAGAGCTGTAAACTGTGACTTTGACCATGAATAGTCAACTGTAGAAAACAGGGGTTTTGGTTCAAATCCGTTCAAATTTGATAGCTTAATCATTATAGGTCTATTATGCAGACCTATTCATGACATTAATACTCTTTTACCGCCGAAACCGGTTTGGCTCAGTGGATAGAGCGTCGGCCTGCAGACTGAAGGGTCGCAGGTTCGATTCCGGTCAAGGGCATGTACCTTGGTTGCGGGCACATCCCCAGTGGGGAGTGTGCAGGAGGCAGCTGGTCGATGTTTCTCTCTCATCGATGTTTCTAACTCTCTATCTCTCTCCTTTCCTCTCTGTAAAAACTCAATAAAATAAATTAAAAAAAAAATACTCTTTTACCACACGAATGAGGATTATAAAGGTTTGATGACACCATTCTGTGGCTGCAGACAGTCATACTTAGGTAATCATAATTCTGATCATTTTTGTGACTTGGAAAACTACTTGTTACCATGGGCAAAAGAGTGAATCCTATATGCTTGCATTTCCAGGTAGCACGGATGTTGCTGCTCTGTTAATTCCGGGGCTGACCCAGAATCTTGAAGTGGTACACCAGTTTCCCACTTGAAATGCTACATGAGATCAGGACGTTCTTGTAGCCTGGAATTGAGGGTCTGACAGACCCATTGTTTGCATTAATACATCCTATTATTTAGTCCTTTTAGTCCCTCAGTTCTCTGCAGGTTGTGACGTTTCTGTGGGATGAAAGTGCTGGTTTTCCAGGGAACAGTGTGTAGGTGCTTAAAGAGATAAAACTAATAGGCGGAGCAGGGCTAGGCTTGTCTTTTTTTGATGGTACAAGCCTGAGCAGCGGGGTTCTCGGCCCCGCCCAACCCGCTCCGAAGCCTGCTGTCTCTGAGCTGTGCAGCTGCCTGAAGGAGGTCACAAAAGCTAGTTAATTGTTGGAGAGGCCTCCATTCCAACAGTAAAAGGAGGGGTGGTTCATCCAGCCTGCCTGTTAACAACAGCTATATTTGTCTCCAGTCCATTAGAGAGTCCTTAGAAAAAGTGGCCATGTCATGAACATTAATGTCCATTTTTCTTGATGAAAGTGCCCATATTTGGGATCTTATAATATAGACTCCTAATGTCACTTGTGGAAGTAGAGAAAAGTATCAGTAATAACTGAGTAAGCATGTGTCTGGGTATACTCGTTAAAATTGAGTCTTTTCATAGATTCTAAAGTTTTTCTGCACATTATATAGCCATTTGAATTGGTTGTGTGAAAAAAGTTTTATGTAGCTATTTTTAATTGTACAGCAATTAAACATTCCCTAGGTTCTCAGAAAATGGGATCATTCTTCATAACTGAAGGATTATACCTTTTATACATTCTCTTTCTTTTCTTTAAATATGGTGGAGGATAATTATCTAATTTTTTAATTCTGTCACCTTGAGAAACCTATGAGATGGCATTAAATTTGATATCTCTCCCTATTCTGTGTTCGCTTCTGTAAACAGAGGGAGCACCTTTGGGGGGAAGCAGTGAATTTAGAGTCTTGAAATAATGTGTATGGGTGTTGTTGTTTTTTAATGTTTATTTCAGAGTCCCTTCAAAACAGCCAGATTCCCCCTACCCTAGCCTACATTTCTCTCTATTGCCTGGCTAATGCGGGAGCCCTGCTGCCACTTTGGTCTCCCTCAGATGTGCCTGCCACACAAAAGCCAGGGTCATGATCTTAAAGAAAAAATTCAGTCCATAATTTCCCAGAATCCTTATTCTACCGTCAAAGCCCTACACAGTCTGGCCTAGCTCTCTGTCTCTCAGGCCTCCATGGCTTCACTTCACATAACCCCCTGGGATTCAGCATTTCCTTCTAGACTCTGTTAAACCCCTTCCCACCTGCAAAACTGTGCTCAGGTTCTCCCCTCTGCTTGGAATATTTCTGCTCTCTCTAATCCATGTCCTTCATCGTCACTCCCAAACCTAGCTGAGGCCTACTCACACCTAGGGCTTCCAGTTGCAATTTCACTGCCCAGGTCAGTTTTCGTTGACACTTGTCTCTATGCATGATTAGATTAGGTCTCCCCAAGTTATGCTCTCCTATAAAGCACCCTGAACTATTCATCATAGAATTTTCTATACCTGAAGTTGTAATTACCTTGCCTCCTTGCTGTCAACTACCTGCAAGTAAGGATCATTTCTTTCTTTTCTAAAAAGAAAATATTTTTTTATTGGTTTCAGAGAAGAAGGGAGAGGGAGAGATAAAAACGTCAGTGATGAGAATCATTGATTGACGGCCTCCTGCGCGCGTGCGCGCACACACACACACACACACACACACACACACACGGGATTGAGCCCGCAACCTGGGCATAGGGGGAATCAAACCATGACCTCCTGGTTCGTAGGTCGAGGCTCAACCACTGAACCACGCCAGCTGGGCAGGATCATTTCTTTATTGTATCTCCAGGACCAAGCACAGCCCCTGACTCAAAATAGACGCTCACTATATATTTGTCTGCTCCCTGAGTCTTAATATACATTCTTAGTTGTTTTATTAGAATACAGTCCTAAGAATGGCATTACTGGGTTAATACGTATGAAGACTCGGATGTTTAATTTTAATACATATGACCAGTTGATTTTTGTGAAACCTTATGTCTTTTTATTTTTATTTTTTTTTAAATATATTTTATTGATTTTTTACAGAGAGGAAGGGAGAGAGATAGAGAGTTAGAAACATCGATGATAGAGAAACATCGATCAGCTGCCTCCTACACATCTCCTACTGGGGGTGTGCCCGCAACCCAGGTACATGCCCTTGACCGGAATCGAACCTGGGACCTTTCAGTCCGCAAGCCGACGCTCTATCCACTGAGCCAAACCGGTTTCGGCCTTATGTCTTTTTATACTCTCACCATTACCACCCCACCACCATCACTCAGTATTCGCTTGTTTTCATCTCTGCCAATACGGTCATTCAGAAAGAGGAGGCAGGGGAAGGTCTGTCACATGGAGTGATAGACACAGACAACTGGGCTACTCAATCTAGTTGTTCCAAGCAGGCCCACATGAAGGCCTGTCCTGGAAGATTTCTCTAAGACTCTTCAGCTTTCCTGATGGCACTCAAGCAGCGTGGAGGAGGCAGCGGGCAGGGTAGCTGATCTTACCCTGTAGGCAGTTGCTTTCCGGCAGTGGAGCAGCATTGCCAGAGTGGTTCCCTACAGCAGGTGACTGTCCACAGTGACCGTAATGACCATTTGTCACTTAAATTTGACAGCTCCATCACAGGGGGCAATGTGCAACCTATCAGGAGATAGCAAGTAAAGTGTGATTAAACAACTATGATTCCCTCTTTATTGAACACCAGTTAAAATAAAAACGGGACGATGACTTGGCTTACCATGCCTGCTTACATATTCTGACTTGCTCTACCTTTAACTTCTTGCTCTATTCCTGCACTGTTTGAAGTGGCCCTTTTTCTAGTTCCTCCAGACATGAATTGAATTTTCTGCATCGACCATGAAGCTAATTTGGAAATGTAGCTGTGCCTTCCATACCCAGCACATCAGCAGCAGCTCCCCTTAGCCCACTTACTGTGTACTTTTATTGTTGTTTGTGTACATGGTTCCCTTAGCTTATAAACACTTCTGAGGGTAGAAACTGTCTTTCGTCCTTTTTTAAAATTTCCATTGAAACTGTCTTTTTTAATTCCCATGGCAGCTTTCTAGCACAATGCTTTCAGTATAGTAAACACTTAAACATTAACTCAAGTGCAATTCAAAGAGGTAGTTCCTGTAAATCACTGTGACAATCTAGTAATGACAGACTATAGATCCTAGATTTTCATACCTTTATCCCCTTTCTCAATCCCCCATAACTAGCTCAATAATAAACCGGATTATTTGGCTGCTTAAGCATTGTGGACCTTGTAAAGCAAGGCTCTTTTTTTTAGTTCTTCATCCATGTAGTTGGTAGGATTTGGGTACTTCCTTCAGTGCTTTTGCCCTGTGACAAATGTCACTTTATATAAGAACTATCTCCTTAATGAATTCCGAAAGATAGAACTGATTTGAGGGTAATTTCAATCAGGGTCCCGGTAGGAAACCCAGGACACACTTAAATTGGCTAATTTGAGTAGACTTGAATAACGAGATTGTTTACAAGGTGTGGGCAGGGTTCCTCTGGAAACCACCAGAGATGATGCAGTGCCCAGAATTAGTAACCAGGTTACCGTCTTAAGGCCTTAAGAACACAGTGGGCCAGAAGGGAGGTGCCAGAATGTGGAGGAGGAAAGGACTGGGTCAGTAGGGCTACGACCTTCAGTTGAGGGTCCAAGACTGTCCACTGACACCTCCACAGAGGGAGCCTTCTGCAGGCCTTTCCATTGGTGGTACCCCTGGGAGCCAAAGAGCAAGAGAGCCTGTCTTTGTGGTCCATACAGATCCAGGGCACACAAAGAGAAGGGTAGGATGTGGGGAGGCAGGTGGAAAATACCAGCACAGGGGTACCATCTACCTTTTAAAAGTATGCTTTCTGCTCTGGCCAGTGTGGTTCAGTTGGTTGAGCATCATCCCATTCACCGCAAGGCGCAATTTTGATTCCTGGTCAGGGCACATACCCAGATTGTGATACATACAAGAGGCAACTGATCTATATTTCTCTCTCAAATCTATGTTTCTCCCCACGTCCTGCTCTCCTCCTCTACCTTCTTCTCTCTCTAAAATCAATAAAACATTTTAAAATTTAAATAAATAAAAATAAAATGATGTGTTTTATTCCTGGTGGCTTTAAACGAGAGAAAATTACCCAGCAGCTCTATAAAAAACGTTTTTCTAAAGCTTTTCAGAAAAAAAATGGTGGTCAAGAAGGAAGACTACTGAGCCACATGTAATCATCAATCCCTTTTGATTCCACCTCCCAAAAATATCTTGACTCTATCACCTTACCTCAACCGCACTGCCCCACCCCAGTCCAAGCACAGTCATCTTTCACCTGGACAGCTAGAGCAGTCCCCACCTGGTCTCCCTGCACTTCATTCCCACAGCCCAGTGCGGTGGGCGGGGTGCAATATGTGTGGTGAAAACAACTATTCTGTGCAAAACAGTTCAGTTGTGATACAGCATGGCTGTGCAGCAGCCCGGTGGGCAGGCCCCTCTGCAGCTAGATGCTCTGCTCAGGCCTGCTTTGTGCTGTGCCGGCCTGCTCCTCTCTGCTCCAGGGGGCCGGTCTCACCAGTCTTCAGTGGAAAGGGAAAGTGTGCTCCGACAGTGGAGTGTTCGAAAAATGCACAGCTGAGTGTCACTGCTCAGTGACTTCTGATTATCATCCTTAGCATACCAGCTTGAACTCACTCATTTGCATACTGCAGCCTTTCGCCTAGACACCACAGGAGATCCTGTGGGTCTCTCCTCAAATTCACTCTGACCGAGTTCGGTTCCCTAATCCTGTACTTAAACGAACACTAATCCACATTTTCACTCTAGTATTGTAATGATCTGTTTAATTGCTTGCATTCACCTCCCTCCTGGGAATAGGATGAGGACTTACGACTTCATGCCCAGTCCCTCTTTGCCACCAGACTCCTGATTTGAAGCTAGATTAACTGCCTCCGAAATGGAAAATGCAGTGGGAGGTAGCTTTCTTAAGTCAGAATGGTAGCGTTTTAGGTGTAAGGACCCCTGGCCTTGAGTTTTTCAGTCATAGCTCCTTATGCAGCTGTTGGCGATTAACTCGGTGACTGACGTTGCTTTGTTTTTTCTTTCAGTTACGTTCTTGGAGATGGCTCTTGGGTCACAGAATGGCTGTAAATTGACAGACCCTTTAGTTCACATCTTGAATCAATAAGGCCTCAAGTGAAATTTAATAAACTCTGTTGTCATCAATTGAGGGGGGTGTTGGAGCTCCTGTTTCATTTTATTATGCCGAAGCAACGGGCCTGAGTAGATAGATCCTGGAGGGCGAACCTGGTGAATGTGAGAGCAGGTTTGCGCATCGTCAGGAAATGGGTGACTGCTGCTCCCTTGGCCTAAGAGGCTTTGATTTTTATTTTATTGTGGGGTTTTTTGTTTGTTTTTGAGGAAAGGGTTGTAGAATTTGACCTAAGATTGAAAGCCTTCTGTTAGTAAAGAAGGTAATGACAGTAGCTAAATATACATTATTAAAGTAAAGAATTAGCCAAATTTGAGATTATTTTGGTTATTTTCAGTTAGGAAGTTCTGAAACCATTAGTAACGGTTTTGCTTTTCAACTTCAGGAAGCTCAACCAGTCTATTAGTGAATGGCCACCACCAGTGTGGCCAAGAGGACAGTTCATCTCTCCATTTGCTTGATAGCAAGTTGGTAAGTCCGCCACGTTCATTCCACTCACAGTCCTACACAGGCCGAGCAGAACGAAAGAGGCAAACAGAGAATATAAGCTAGTTCACACGTCATCCAGGAAGTTTTCCTGTATCCCTGAATGGGACTTAGGTCTTTCTCCTCGGTGTTTGGAACTCAGATATTTTCTGTTGAATTGATACTTACCATTGTACCCATAATTCCCTCTCTCCTGGCACTCATCACATGGTGTTGCAACTGGCACTTTACTGGGTTCTAAGCTCCTTGGGAGGCAGATCCATGTGTCAGCTCCCCTGGCTCGGGGCTTGTTGCATGGTACTTGCCCAGTACAGGCCAGCAAATGATTGCAGAATTTTACAAATGCACAGAATTTTCTTGAAACTCCCTGATGTCTATCTCTATGTCTCTTGTCTCTCTACCTCCTATACCCCCGCTGCAGTTGAAATTCTGGTATTCTGAGAGCATTTCACTCTTCTGTTAAGCAATCAACTACACCAAAATAATATGTCTTCCTTGAGTCAACAAAACACAAAAGACAGTTATTTTGAATGGAAACTCTTGGTACCCCTTTGGTAGAAAGAGTTTGTTTTGGGGTATTGCCTGTGCATTTAAGTTTCACTGCCTCTAGGTCTATCTGGGTGGAATAATAACACATAAGTGTGAACTATCTTCCTGTTTTCTTTCTTTTTTTTTTTTTTTTTTTTTTTTTTTTTTTTTTTACTTTTATTGATTTTAGGGAGGAAGGGAGAGGGAGAGATAGAAACATCAATGATGATCATTGATCGGCTGCCTCCTGCACACTCCCCACTGGGGATCGAGCCCACAACCCAGGCATATGCCCTTGATCAGAATCGAACCCAGGACCTTTCAGTTTGCAGGCTGACGCTCTATCCACTGAACCAAACCGGCCAGGGCAAACCTTCCTGTTTTCTTAAAATATCATGAACAGCTTTCTTATTGACAACTGAATCTGGAGAAATTGATAAGAATATCCAATTTGGTTTTTTTTATCAGAAAAGAAATATCCTGAATTTGGTTAGTACAAAATAGTGGTAGTAAAGATGTCAAAAGGAATTATATGTTATTAATGACTATGGTCCTCCATTAAATACTATAAAGGTGAAACTGAGGCAAGTGACCAGACATGTTGTAAGTTCTGAACTGAATCTTGAAAGATCCAAATATCTAAGGAAGAGGACAATCCAACCAGAAGGAAAACATGAGAGAAGTACACTGTGCTTAGAGGCTGGGGAGGTGACTGGCTTAACTGAACTGAAGAGTTCACTTTAGTGAAGTAGTGGGGGAGAAGGACAGATAAATAGGTCATGGCCAAATTACAGAAACTGGAAAGCCAAGCTAAGGGTAATTTGGGTTAAGGCTTTTTAATGGAAAAACAATGGTATTTGAAACTGATTTAGGGCACTAAATAGATTGAGGTAAAACCAATTCAGCCTTAAACTGTGATGCCTGGACATTTGGTGGGCCTTGGTCTCTTGATCCAGTGTTTCCTCTTCAAGCTTCTCCTCATTGATAGTGGCTGCTTAGAGAGAGTAGAAAAATCTAGCTTGGGCAACAGCAAAGGAGGTACTATTCAAATGGCAGCCATATAAAAGTGATGAATGATTTTACCAGTGGAAAGTTTTGGAATTTGGGGATTTTTTCCCTTCCCCTCTCTCCTTCCCTCCCTCTTTTTCATTCTTTTCCTTTTAAAATTGTTTCAAGGGCAAAACTTGGTGTCTGTCACTAGTAATCAGAAGGTAGACTTGACCAACAAATGCACTTGGACTTCTTTAGTTTGGTAACAGAAGTGTTTCCTAAAAGAAAATAGCATTAAAAAATCAAGGATTTAGGACTCCTGGATCCCAAAAGAAATGAATCGTGTGGAAATACCAATTTCAAACGGAACATGGCATAGATATTGTACTTTTGCTGAGAGAAGTCATTACCATACCGTAAACTACCCCCTTGATTTCATATCATTACATAAATACTTTTTTAAATGAATAGGTTTTCCTAAAACCATGTAATAAAACAGCATAATTTGATGTTTACACACAATTTTATAAACCTGCCAATATTAGGAGAGTTTTAAAACTTCAAAAATGCATCTTATTTCTTCTCAATTTCTGGCCTTTAAGGACCAACTACCTGTCAGGAGTCTTGACTGGGTCAAACAGTGCTTGGTGTATCGTTTCTTTGGTGGTTTTTTTTTGTTTTTTTTTTTTTCAGCATGGTGACTGGCCTGGCAATGTGAACTTGAGAACTGTTGCTCTCTGTGTGCCTGGATAAACAATTTAAGGTTTCTGGTAGGACCAGGAACTTTAATTATTAAACTACCTTTAAGTTGGTCATCTCATCATTAAAATTCAAAATAACTTATCTGCAGTGTGGGTGTTTTTCATGATTTGGCACACAGTAGACAGGCAGCGTAGCCAAGATGTTTTTCATGTTGAGCAAAAACTGTAACAGATGGAGGTGGTGATTATAAAGCACTTATTTAAAATGTTAGTAATGAATCAATGTAGTTTGAGGCCAAGTCAGTAATCCGTACTAAGGGAGCCTAAGTAAAGAGCGTTCTAATAGTCTCTAATATAGTATACACGGGCAGCTGAAGAGACTGATTTTAAATGGCTCTCCCAGGGCTGTTATTCTAGCCAGGGCCTAGAGAATTTTTCTTAGAGAGTAAGTCTTTAAAAAGCCTCTGTAAGTCATAGCAGTATATCAGTATTTTTTCTGTGGGGTTGATTGACCTTTGAAGAGCTGGGGAAACCTCGCCAGCTTATGTTGAATTCTGTGATGCAGAGACCAGCTATAAGTGGTATTTTGGGATTTTCTGTGTGTAAGAACTTAAATATGTAATTGTTTCCATCTTTCCTGCACAAATGCTTTTTACAAATTGCTTCACAAATTGAT
This sequence comes from Myotis daubentonii, assembly GCF_963259705.1. Classification (NCBI taxonomy): domain Eukaryota; kingdom Metazoa; phylum Chordata; class Mammalia; order Chiroptera; family Vespertilionidae; genus Myotis; species Myotis daubentonii. The sequence goes on along the minus strand of NC_081855.1, from coordinate 54,261,522 downwards.
AAAACTTTGAATAATTTTCCCTGAAGAAATGTTGAACCCATGCAAGCTGTTAGAATTAGAGTGTATGTTGAAAGGTTTATTGGGACTACTTACTCTTCCACAACTGTACAGCTTATGTTTTTAACAAAGAAAAAAATCATGATTCCTTTTCTTATTTGTTTGTCTACAGATTAGTCAGGCAAGAAAATGTCTTAATATTTCAAAAGACAGCAACCTACAAACAAAATACTTATTTATCTACCATTTTACTAAAAGACACCTTTTTTCTATTATTTGTGTAGAATATTAAGTGCAGTTCTTGTTTCCCAGTATTGTATAAAAGGGAGAGGAAGGGAATGAACTATTGTAATCCTTGAATTCTGCATTTAAAATCTTTTTGTGAGTCAGCACAGAATCATGTGTTTTCAGAATAAAACAGGGCCCTCGTCCTGTGTTACCATGTGGCTGCCAGTGCCCATGGGCAGCATTACATCAACCATACCTAACTTCATGAAGGTGAAACTCAGCCCCAGAGCCCCCGTGTTCTGTTAGCTCTAATACTAGTGCTAATGTGTGCAACAAAGTAACTATGGGGAAGTCCATGTCCACTAGGACAGCTTGAGTGTGGCTCTGTGCTGATGGCTATGCTGCTGATTACATTTTCTCATGGAATCTGCTCAGTTGCCCTGGAGGCAGGTAGTGTTGCCACTTTATAGCTGGGTAAACCAAAATGCAGAGAATGGTCATTTGCACACTGTCGCATGTAGCTCATTGTTGATGAAAATGGAGTTTGGACCCGTGTGTTCATCCTCTTGTGTCCCGTGCTCCTAATGGGTCAGAGCCCTAAACCTTTGACCTCTAGCTTTTTCTTTCTTTCTCTCTCTCTCTCTCTCTCTTTCTTTCTTTCTTTCTATCTTTCTTTCTTTCTTTCTTTCTTTCTTTCTTTCTTTCTTTCTTTCTTTCTTTCTTTCTTTCTTCCTTTCTCTCTCTCTCTCTCTCTCTCTCTCTCTCTCTCTCTCTCTCTCTCTCTCTTTCTCTCTCTCTCTTTCTTTCTTTCTTTCTTTCTTTCTTTCTTTCTTTCTTTCTTTCTTTCTTTCTTTCTTTCTCTCTTTTAACTATATGGAAAGTTTCTATTTGGTATTGGTGTAGATGGGAATTTGCATTGCCTTTAGAACAGTCTCGGGTTGGAGTGAGGGACAGGAGCAGGAGCGATTAATGTTACCAGAATCACATACTATAGACAAGTAGACACGTGGAATGCTCTGAGCCAGCGGTCACCAACCGGTGGTCCGTGAGGTCCGAAAGGTTGGCAACCACTGCTCTGAGCTGTCCCTGGGAAGACAGTTTATTTCTGAGAATGTCCTTTCCCATAGAGTAGCGATGGTAAGTCGGCACTGTGGGGGTTCCTGAAGTCTCACTGTGTTATTTTCTGCTTCCCTCTGTATTTTGGGGGCTGTGAAAAACTTGTTCATCGAAACTTCTCTCTTCCTCCTTTCGTAACCTCATCTCTTGATCAATCTGCTTCCGTTAAACCAAAGTGTTTTGTGTGGCTTCAAAGTCATAACTTGAGGGAAAATGCAGGTTGGAATAGAACATGCAGCTGTGGGGTAATAGCTAAAAACATTCCTTGGAATTTTCAAAAACTGAATGAAAATTGGTTGTTGAACTCAGCCATTTATTTGTTAAGAAGTACTGACCGAGTGCACAGTAAGCTGCCTGCCTTCTGTCGTGGGGAAATGGTGGCAGGGGCAGCTTCCTCATTCTCAGAACTCTAGTCAGGCTTTTAAAATCACTTGTGAGGGATGTGAGCGTTCATCTAAAACCATAGCAAATTAAACAGTCTTTGTAGGTAGGTGCAGACTCGTCCACATACAGTTCTGGCCCTTTCTCTGCTCCACAGTAGACTCACTTATGTTAATTTGTGTCCTTTGCTGTTTTAAACGTGAATAAAACTTACTTTTAAAAATATCTTTTAAATTATGCCATCCTAACTGCAAGGCTTGCATGTGAAAGCTGATGTACCAGTGGAGCGGGTGGGTGGGCAGACCTGGCCCCTGACTCCCAGGGTGGCCTGCAGTTAGCAGGGACACTCTTTTTTTTTTTAAATCTTTATTGTTGAAAGTATTACAGATGTCTCCCTTTTTCTCCCATTGACCTCCTGGTTCATAGGTTGATGCTCAACCACTGAGCCACACTGGCTGGGCTTTTTTTTTTTTATAAACACATTAATTCCATATTTTCCTGCATTCTTGGGGGGGGGGGAAGAATATTAAACACCAAGTAATAATTTGTTTCTTTATTGATTAAGATATTAGATATGTGTTCTTACCCCCTCCCCCCCAATGTCCCTCCAATAATTTTTTTAAATATATTTTTTGGGGTGTGAAGAGAGCAGAGTGCCTGAAGAATGGCTCCTCTGTGTAGAACACATCCAACAGCAACTTGGGCTTATTCTTCACAGGTGGCAGGATGCTATGACTTTCCTGTGACATTATGCCCTATACATGAAAAAATATTTTTAATTGATTTCAGAGAGGAAGGAGAGAGAGATAGAAACATCAGTGATAAGAGAGAATCATTGATCTGCTGCCTCCTGCATGGCCCATACTGGGGATCAAGCCTGCAACCTGGGCATGTGCCCTGACGGAATCGAACTGTGACCTCCTGGTTCGTAGGTCAACACTCAACCACTGAGCCATGCCAGCCAGGCCCAAGTAATAATTTTGTTCTGCAGAAAATCATAGTTCTGAATTTGTACCAAGTCTGAAAATTGCCCTGGAGAGTGTGTGTGTGTGTGTGTGTGTGTGTGTGTGTGTGTGTGTGTGTGAATTGGGGGGGGGGGGGATTTTTAGGGGCAGGTTTGCCTCTTGGTAAAGATGATAAGAAGAATGTGTTGCTGTATGATCTGCCATAAAACAGTTGTCCTTAAATTATAAGTAACCTTTTTCATGTGATTACCTTATTCTGTTTTGATGACCAAATGGGTCTTAATCACCTCCTGACTCTCCTCTGTTCTTTCAAGAAATCTTTAGAGTAAGTATACAACTCACTGTTTCAGGACTTTTAAAGACATTTTGAAAAATTTGTTCATAAGCCTGAAGTTTTTTATTTTTTTATTATTATTATTATTACTATTATTATTAAATAATGCTTTATAATATAATTGCTAGGCCACATTTACCCCTTCTTTTTGGTAGATAAAATCTTGGTTTTAAGCAGCTTTTAAAATAGCGCCTTTGCTCTCAGGCTGTTGAGTCTGCTGTGACGTATGTGGGGTGGCAGCTGCCTCCCGAGGTCACAGCGTCTTATGTGATGCTGGTGGCTCAGCCTTACTGCTCAGACATGCCAGTGTCATCGTAGCAGGGAGCACCTTAAAGACACTCCCAAACCATCATCTTCCGTGTGCACTTTGTAATTGTCTAGAACAGAACAACTTTGCTGGCTACAGCACAGGTTACTAGTTTTGAAATGCAGACTTTAAAATTAGGAATGTATTTGATATATATTAGTTTGTATCATCATAGTATTCAATAAAATAAAAATTTTTTGAGGGAAAAGCAATGTTAAAAAGAAACAAGTTTTCACCACGGAAGCTGATGGGGCTTACCAGTAGCTGATTTTTTTCTGAGCTCTCAAATTCACACTGGCAGAATCTACCACTTTATCTCGCACACTTAGACTCAGTCGCCTACAGGCAGGGCCAAAGGTTAACCAGCCTCAGTGTTGTAAAACTCCTCAGGACATAACTTCTGGTTCTGAGAGAATTATCTGTGAGGCTCATTTAATGCTGGGCTATTTGCTGGTTAGCTCTCAGTCTTATCTAAGGTCCTGTCTCACTCTGAAATGCCTATACATACACATCATACACTCTGAAGCAGTCTAGATTCTAATTTGGCAATGAGTACAGCATTGTTCAGTACCTTGAATAAACCATTTGTAAAGACTTTTACCAACTTCCTTTTAGAACTTTGCTGGGTAGTGTACGTTGACTACCACTGACTAGTCCATCAGCATTTTTCTGGGTTCACCGTTTTGGAGTTTGGCTCACATTTCTATCTTCTCCTTTAAGTTACCAACTTTTTAAAAATGCCCCCTGCTGCCCTAACTGGTTTGGCTCAGTGGATAGAGCATTGACCTGTGGACTGAAAGGTCCCAGGTTTGATTCCGGTCAAGGGCACGTACCTTGGTTGTGGGCACCTCCCCAGTGGGAGGTTTGCAGGAGGCAGCTGATCGATGTTTCTCTCTCATCGATGTTTCTAACTCTCTATCCCTCTCCCTCTCTGTAAAAAAAAAATCAATAAAACATATTTTTTAAAAATGCCTCCTGCCCTTTGCTGTTTGTTAGAAATCTAGAATTCAAAGGACAGCCTTTGTTCTATACCTAGATCTGTCCTGCAACATACAATACTCTACAGATTACAGAGTCATGATCTAGCCCAGTGGTCGACAAACTGCGGCTCGCGAGCCACATGCGGCTCTTTGGCCCCTTGAGTGTGGCCACGAAGTTTCAATCGCACTGTACGTGCGCGCCTACATGTGGTATTTTGTGGAAGAGCCACACTCAAGGGGCCTCAGTTTGCCGACCACTGGCCTAGCCTATCCGTGGAACTAACAGGGAGCAGGATTGGAGAGAACACTCGTTGGGGATCTGAAAACATACCTGAGTCACTGCTGGAAACCTGGAGTAGTCAGGTCCCATTTCCGAGTCTGTTCACTCAGTGTTTGCTATTTTCTAGAATCTTCACTCCCATACTGATATGTTACTTTCCCCATCATCCTCCCTTCTGCTGTTCTGCTGAAGGTTTAATGCTAGATGCTTGGGAGTCTGAACTCTCATTTCCAGGGACAGTTCCTTTTTCTTTTTAACTCTCAGGGTTGACATAATGCTTGAAATTTCAAGCAGATTTTCTTGCATCCATGTACCTGATAATACTTCAAATAGCACCTTTTACAAACAAACCTAACGGCAACATAATTGCCTTAGTGGCTGCCCTTTTAAGAGTGAAAAGGACATAATTGTGTGTGTTTTTCTTATTTCTTTTTAGGTTTTGAATGAAGAATGTGATCAGAATTGGTACAAGGCAGAACTCAATGGGAAAGATGGCTTCATTCCCAAGAATTACATAGAAATGAAACCACATCCGTAAGTTGGCCCCTACTGTCTCCCAAGGGTCAGACCTGCTTGCTTGTTTCCAGTAATGTTTTTAAACTGAAATGCGTGTTATACTTTTATTCAGTCTTCCCAGGGAATTAACAAAGCATATTGATTTTGCATATTCATGTTAATAATAGTATATAATGATAATATAACAGTCAATAATAAATAGTGTATGTTTCAGATTAATAGTATTTGCTGATGATCTTTCAGTAATGAAACAATTGTTTCATTTAAAACAATAGTTTATATACTATTACATAATAATAGTATATATGTTTTTGATTATTAATAACTATCAGTGATCTTCAAGTAATAAAACAGTTTTGCAGGTCCATAATTCTTTTTCTAAGAAACCCATAGGGCCAGATGTTTCATAGTTCTGTATTTTTGTTTTTTAGTTTTAGAAAGGGTACTAATCACAGGGTTTTATATTGATATGTTTGATTTTCATATGAGACCATATCTTAATAATCTTTGTATCCTCAGAGCACAATGCTTGGCCTATAATGGGTTCTCAATAAATGTTTATTGTACTCACTGCCCTTGCTCTCCACTTAATGTTTCCATTTCAGAGAAAGCAAAATGCTCTTACTTTAAGCTACTGAGAGCAGTGAACTTTTTTCTTTTCATTTATTTTTTTCTAGAACTCCTCCTGTTCATAATGATATGTGACACAGTGGGACCGTGGGAGCCCTAACAATCACTGTCCTCCCACCCTCACTGACCACCTCTCTCATTGGTCCCGCTCCTACCCCTAAAGCAGTCTTTTCGTGCTTAGTGTGTCAGGGGAACTGAGGCTTCCAGTGCTCAGACTAGATTGCCGCTGAGGCATGAAGTTCTTTCCATCTACTCGGTTTAACACAAGTGATAAGACTTTTAGATAACTTGACCCACTTTGAGTATCAGCCCATTTGTCCCTCTCCCCCATTGTTACGCTCTAATGTGTACCAGCATTTCTCTTCCTTCAAGTACTAGAGCAAGATATTAACCACACCATATCTTACACAGAGCCCACATCATCTAACATCGTCTGCATCATGTTACACAGAGCTTACCTCACCTGGCACAGAGCTTACAGTGTCATAGAATTAGAAGGGACCTTTAAGATTGTCTAGTTTATTCCTCTTTATCCTACAAATCAGGAACACTTCTAGTATTTTTATTTCAATGCTAGTAATTTATGAATATAGTTCTCATTATAAAAGACTCATAATATAGAAAACTCTAGAGCAGCCGTGGGCAAACTACGGCCCGCGGGCCAGATCCGGCCCGTTTGAAATGAATAAAACTAAAAAAAAAAAAAAAAAGACCATACCCTTTTATGTAATGATGTTTACTTTGAATTTATATTAGTTCACACAAACACTCCATCCATGCTTTTGTTCCGGCCCTCCGGTCCAGTTTAAGAACCCATTGTGGCCCTCGTGTCAAAAAGTTTGCCCACCCCTACTCTAGAGCAATGTATGAGTTTCTGCCCATACATATACCCTTTTCAGAGGTAACCGCCACTTAATAATTAAATGTGGGCCAAATGCTACCTTAGGAACTGAATCTGTTCTAAAAGATTATTCACTTTCTATAAAATGAAACAAATGACGCAGGAGCTTCACCATAAAGCTATCTGTTGGTCAGTAATTCTTACAGTTCTTACTATGTGGCAGAGACTGCTAGGTGCTGGGAAGTTACGTGCAGTAGTTACATTGTGGACGAATGCAATTTCCATGTCGTTAATATGAAGCTCTTTGAGAGGTCACACCCAGAAAGCCTGAGCCTGGACAGAAGGCGGGGTTCCCTGCAGTTGGGAATGGGAAGACACCTTTATCTACAGACATTTCTGTAATGAAATTGTGAGGCACTCAAATATACCTCTTTTACTTCAGAAGACAGGCACCTTATAATGGCTCAATAGGAGTTTCATTGAATGATTTATAAGGTGAAAACCAGTCTAATTTATAAACTTTTAATTCTAGTTTTTGTTTGGAATTTGTACTGTCTTATAACTTCTATGAGTTGGGTCTCTCACCACGCCCCCCCCCCCCCACCACCACCACCACTACCAGTTTTTTGTCTTAGATTCCTTGGAGAATTTGTCTTCATTTATACTCCTGGGAAGTATACTAAGCACTGCTTTGCATTCTTATAGCCACTTAACATCAGTGTTTGCTTTGGGGGCTGTGCAGGCTTTTCATGGACAGATGATGGAATGCAATGGGGCGCAGGGAGAAGCTGTTGGGTAGTGGTTACCGGGAGTGGGTGGGGCTCCTTGGATCGCAGTGCTCCCTCCCTCCCTCCCTCCCTCCATCCATGGAAGCCAAGTAGCATGTGCAACCTGTTCATTCAGTCCTTCCTCAGAATGGAGCAGGGCTGGCTAACCTGTAAAATGCAGATAATGAATATTGTGGGCTTTGTGGGCCACATGCAATCTCTGTCATGACACGTACACCTCTTCTTTTGAATTTTTTAAAACAGCCTTTAAAAATTTTTTAAAAACAGTCTTAGATTATGAGCCATACAAAAACTGGGCAGATTTAGGCCAAGGGCCATGGTTTGCTGACACCAGCGCTAAATCCAATGATAACAAAATCAACTTAAGTTCCTTTTCATTTTCATATTTCCAGGCTGAAAGGGAATTCAACAGAACACCACGCTGTAATTTTGTGTTAAACTATTAGGAAAATAGAAGACTCCTGGCCGGTGTGGCTCGGTTGGGTGTTGTCTCCACCGCAAGGTTGCCGTTTGGATTCTCACGTAGGGCGCATGCCCGGGTTTCGGGCTTAGTCCTGGTGGGGGCAGATGGGAAGCAGCTGGACAGTGTTCCACTGTCATATTGATGCTTCTCTCGCTCCCTCTCCTTTCCCCTCTAAAAATCAGTAAATATATTTTTAAAAAAGAAAAATAATAGGAAAGGCTACCTTTCTTAGAAAGTAATGGTCACTGACCTGATTGGTTGGCTAGCCTTTAGGGAGAGTCACTCTCACGCCTGGTTTCTCACAATAAAGAACTTTGATTGAATAATTGATCAGGAAGCATCCAGCCCAGTCAGGTATGGTTCAGTGGTTGAGCGTTGACCTATGAACCAGGAAGTCACAATTCAATTCCCAATCAGGGCACATGCCCAGGTTGTGAGCTTGACCCCCAGTGGGGGGTGTGCAGGAGGCAGCCAATCAATGGTTCTCTCTCATCATTGATGAGATGTTTCTCTCTCTCTCTCCCTCTCCCTTCCTCTCTGAAATTAATTTTTTAAAAAGGGAGCATCCAATACAGGTGCTCTTCACAGACTCTGGCTGAAAATGTACTCCACGGTCTAAGTGGGTTGCTAAATAAGAGCATGGCATTGTACCTATGCTGTGGCTGGTCTTACAGGCATGTTTCATGTTACAGGGCTGCTCTGCAGCTGGATACCAATAAGTACAGTTAGTGTCCATTTCATAGCTGTGGGAGAGCACAAAGTACCAGTCTCTTCTCCCCTCTTCCCTCCCTTCCTCTTTTTCACCCCACCCCAAAACCTTTGGTTTCTGTTAGGAAGAGGGAAGTTTAAAATGGAGTATGACCTAATATAGCATTTGAGTTAACAAATTAAACACAGACTATAAAGTGATTGTTGGCATTAGTGTTGCAGGATGAGTTGTAGATACTGGGGGTGGATCCAACTATGAGCTTTCACATTAAATGCATGTGGGTGGGGGGCCTATGGGGTGCAGTAAAGAATTAAATTGCAAAAGAAGCGCCTCCTCCCATTAGCTTCTCCTTTGCTATTTGTATAATAGCAGAGATGGTATAGACCCATCTTTCTAAAAGTTTTTAAATTTTTGAACAGAGCCATGTGGTTACAAATAAATACCACCATTAAAAGAGGCTAATCAAATTTATAAACAGCATAAAATGCTATGGAAATGTAGGTTGATAGTATTTAAATGTTGTAACAGAGTAATAACATTCTTCATATAGTCTAATAGTCCTTATATTGTGAGACATCCTTGGCGGGGTGAGGGGGGATGTGTGTGTGTGCGCGCAGCACGTGCTTAGTAAAAATAGGAGCAGATACAAAATAAATATTTACTTAATAAAGTCTCCAACTAATTTTCTATGTTTCAATCTGTGTGCTTTTAATGGAGGTATGTTTACTTTGTAAAAATTCCAATTAGTAGTGTACTTTACTTCACTAAAGTTTTTGTTCTTTAATTGAAAATAAAATTGAGTTAATTTTAAACTGGGGGCAAGAAAACCCTGTAGCCATATTTGTCTGTCTGTCTGTGCACCGTAAGGGAAGGTCTAAAAACACACACATGTAACTGCCAACAGTTGAGGCCTCTGGGGAGTTTGAGCGAGGAGCCTTGCTTATTATATTTACTGAATGCACATCTCGGGTATTTTAATTTATATTTATTACTTTTAAAAAGTAGGAAAGGAAAGAAAATGCCTGCTGCTAGGGAGATCTTGGAGGTTTTAGGAGGAAAGAATGTGGCTGTTGAGTAACTTCACCCCACCCCAGGCAGATGCCTATGGTGCGAGTACATTATAAACTTGACAGTACCAGAGATTAAAATAGAAAACATTCAGATGGTCTCAATACTGTTAGCTCTCCTTTCATAACTGGAGCGCGTCCTGTTTTATTAATATGTGATTTTTCTTGTATAGCCTGACTTCCAGGCACTGGAGGACTTACCCTTGAATTATTCATAGAAGCAGGAAGATAGATTGTACCAGCTCCTAGCAGCTTGGCATTAGAGAAGCAAAATGGGAAAGACACATGTAGGTAGATTTAGGAATGTTTAAAGGTTACTAATGGCAACTTCTGAATGTTAATTACCATTTAAGGAGTTCAATGAAGCAGACAGGTCTTTTTAAAAAATACATGTTTTTATTGATTTTTTTAAAATTTTTATTTTCTTTTAGAAAGAGAGTAAAAGAGAGGGATAGAGACACAGAAATGATGAGAGAGAAACATCATCAATAGGTTGCCTCCTGCACTCTCCTCACTAGGGATCAAGTCCGAAACCCAGGCATGTGCCCTGACCGGGAATTGAACCGTCAACCTCTTGGTTCCTGGGACAACATTCAACCACTAAGCCACACCACAGGGCAGACAGGTCTGCATTAGCTCTAAGAAACATAGCTGCTTTTAAAAAAATAATCATAACAATATATTAAAGACAACTTTGAAAAGAGAACATTGTTTTCGCAGCTTATCCATCTTAATTAGTTTGGTTTTTATGTGAAATACTTAGGCAGCTGTGACTTTAAGCTTTTAAAGTGTTCTCCTCCTCTTCCTCCTGGTAAGTGATAGGCCAGTTGCTCACACAGTTTTCCATGAATTCACCCTCTTTCTTGTCGCCAAGGTGAATTAGCATTGAGAGCAAAAGAATCTAACTTGCTCCAAATGAAAAATCGACTTTTGCAACTAGCTGCCTATTCACATGATAAATAAATTACGATGTTCCTGATGGCTCCTAAAAGGTAAACTTGGAGCAGGGGCAGCAGAGACTGGCTTTGAGCCGAAGGCCAACCCTGGTTACTAGTGGAGGCTGCCCTCTCACAGCCTGAACCTCTTCCCTTCGGGCTGTTACAAGAAGTAACCCTGTCTCCAGCCTCTGGGCCTTCCCGCTTTCCTGCCCCATTTCCCACCCTAGCAAAGCTGCAGCCTTATCAGATGGCAGCAAGAAGGAGCCTGTCTCCCCTCTGCTTCAGTCGGTACCTGGGACTCGGACTTGCAATGAGTCAGTTGGGAGCCCAGGGGGCTTTGGCCCCGGAGGCCCATTTGTAAGTGTCTACCTTTACAGGAAGAGTGCCTTCTGAGTCACTTTCTGGAGAGCGGGGTAGGGGAGGGTAGAGGAAGGCCTTTGAAGGGAGATAGTCCATCTCTCAAAGGAGGGCCTGACGGAGCGGCGTGATTGGGCATGTTGAGACTGAAGGGTAAAGAGGGAGGCCCTACCCCTGTCAAGGAGTGTTGTTACATTTCCAAGGCTGCATATCCCACTTCTTTCTGGGGAAGCAGATGTTGACCGGCTTGCCTTCCTTCCTTAGGTGGTTTTTTGGCAAAATCCCCAGAGCCAAGGCAGAAGAAATGCTTAGCAAACAGCGGCATGATGGGGCCTTCCTTATCCGAGAGAGTGAGAGTGCTCCTGGGGATTTCTCCCTCTCTGTCAAGTAAGTATTTCCTGTGTTGGTTGCCGGGATCCTTGTCTCCCGATGACCTGAGTTGTGAAGCCATAGGCCAGGTGTCTGATGACACACACCAAAGGTTGCAAACTGGTAGTATCTTACAAATCAGGAGATTTTACATTAAAATACTGCTTTCTGGCCCCTCTTAAGAATGTGTTCTAGCAGCACTGGGTTTCGATTCCCCATGGAAGCAGTCTAGTAGCTGAACAGCAGCAGCACTTTGGACCGCACGTGCTTGCCAGTTTTCCCTAATCCCCACCACTCCCTAGTGTCTCCTTACACACAGCTCTCCTCACTCCTCACCCTGTCCTCTGGGATCCTGCAGCTCTCTCTAACAGCTGCCTTTTTGAGCCCCCACCAGGCATCTAGCTTCAATCTACCAGCAACAGCCTAGGCCTGTCACATTAATTTAAAAGGTCTTACAGGGGGTTGGGGTGTTGTTGGTTGGGTTTTTTTGGTGGTTTTTTTTTTTTTTTTTTTTTTTTTGCGTTTCCCTGTGGTAAATTTAAATGTGGGAAGGAGTTGGTGAACAGAGACTAGAGAAGGCAGGAAGTTGTATCACCCTGGAGTCACAGAGAATATAAATTGGAACTTAGAAGATTCTAAGCAAATCAGCCCCCACTTGTGACATAAGAATATTTAATCAAATTGTCATTTCCATATGCATTTGATTCATCCTTTTCTAAAAGTTAATAACATAGAATCATAGGAACCCCAACCCTAAGAATCTTACAAACCAGTTCATTTATATGATAAAGCAGTGATTCGTTTTACTTTTTATTTTGTGTTAATCGTCACCTGAGAATATTTTTTCCATTGATTTTTAGAGAGAGTGGAAGGGAGGGGAAGAGACACACAGAGAGAAACATCCATGTGAGAGTGCTACATGGATTAGTTGCCTCCCACACTCGTCCCAACCAGGGGCTGGGGATCGAGCCTAAAACCAAGGTACATGCCCTTGACCAGAATCGAACCCGGGACCCTTCAGTCTGCGGGCCAATGCTCTGTCCACCGAGCCAAACTGGCTAAGGTGTAAAGATTTTTTTTCTGTTTCAAAAATTAATTGAATATCTTGTTTCATTTTAAGACCAAATATATGGTTAAAGTATAGATCTTTTAAAATATAAATTTAAATTTAGAATTTTTTTTTTCAGTGAAGATACGGGAGGTGATTTCAGGTGGCGTTTACAATACCTTACAGATATGTTTCCAGCATAGTTTTTAGTCTCAACATGAAAAAGTCAAACTGGATTTAATAATAAGTTTTTCTCTTCTAACAATGGCTTTTTTTAGTAGACTTTATTTTTTAGAGCTGTTTTAGGCTCACAGCAGAGGTGAGTGGAAGGTACAGAGATTTCCCCTTCACCCCCACACTCCCCCATGCTTTTGGTGCTTGACTAAACATGCAAATGAGGGTCTGGCGAAGAGCACCTCAGATGCGAGTGTCAGTGTGCTTCTTCTTAATTTGTTTTTCATCATCTGTTTTCCTTACATTTTATCCTGACCCAATTGTAAATGAAACAGCATCGGACGGGGAGTGCGAGCAGCCAAGAAACTCCCTGGGCTTCCCCATAGCCGGGCGTGCTCAGCTGGGGCCTTGTCTGGTTGCCACTGATCACGGCACATGGCAGGAGGCTCCCACACCCCTCCCTTTTCTCAGATAAAAGGTTGAAAGAGTCATGTATTTATTGTTTTAGAAATAATATTTGAAACCAATGTCGCTAACCATTTTGATCAACACAAACACCTTTCCAAAGGAGGTGCGAGAATCCCCGTCTCCGAGGCGTTCTTTAGTTTCAAGATGTTGTGAGTCTGTGGTGGGAAACACTGCGGTCCTTTCAGAACCGAGCTCGCTGCACGTGGATGGACTCTGTGGGGCCAGATGTGTCCTCGAATACGTCCTTCCTCATAAAGCTTTCTCCCAGTCCTTCTCTTTTCTCGCTTGAAATAGCAGAACTGCAGGCCTTTCGTCATGACATCGATGAGATGTGGTTGAAACTTAACTCTTGCTTAGACAGTCCGCCCATGGTAAAATCGGGTTGTTTGAAGTCATCCCCTAAAGTCACAGAACCTGTGGACGACAGTCAAGTGAGGACTTACTGTTCCTAACACTTTGCATCTCCTCAGTGGCTTCCTGGGAGCTCGGTGCTGCCACCTTCTGGGTTGTTTAGTTTCTTTAGCTTTAAGACTGTCGGTCCAGAAGAAAGACTAGTTTCATTCATTTAACAAACCTTCTTAGATGCCTTTTGAGGGCTGGGCAGTGAGTGGGACAGGCAGAGCCTTTGTGGAGCTGCTGTGCTGGCCTCGTAGCGCTGTGATGGTGGGCCACCCCGCTCAGTCAGCTCTGCGTGGGCCCGTGTGGAAGGGAGCACTTACCTTGATCAGGTGATAGAGGAGCCTTTTCGGGGGCCAGGAGGGCTGCCTGGACCTCTTTATTTATTGTCCCAGTAGATTATTTTGTTCTGAGACCTTTTCCCCATGAGTAGAACTAAAATTCCTGAATAGAACACATGACTTGCCCGGCTGGTGTGGTTCAGTGGTTGAGCATCAACCCAGGAACCAAGAGGTTGCCAGTTCGATTCCCAGTCAGGGCACATGCCCAGAATGAGGGCTCAGTCCTCAGTGGTGGCCTTGCAGGAGCAGCCAGTGGATGACTTCCTCTCTCATTGATGTTTCTCTCTATCCCTCTCCCTTTCTCTCTCAAAAAAAAAAAAAAAATCAATGAAAAAAATATTATTAAAAACAAACAAAACACATGACTTTACCCAGGTACAGAGAACTATTGAACGTATGTCCAGTTTCTCCTCTGCATACCTCATTCCCTTTTCCACCTTTTATAAAAGTCTTTAAAAATCACATAAGATTTTATTTATTTTAATCACCCAAGATTTTAATTTTTCTTAATGTTATTATTATTATTCTTTTTTGCACTTGGAAATGTAATTAAATCACACTCCTTGCCTTAAATAGGCTGTTTCTTTCATTTGGTACCATGTGGGGCATGCCATCCCTTAGGACTTTTATTTATAAATGTCTTCAGAATTAGACTGGTGGACAGGGTTTCCTGCCTGGCAAGGGTGTTTCATGGTGTCACTGGGAGTCATCAGTCCTAATGGAGGGGCCTCGGGAACTCTGTGAGCATCCTAACCCTCCAGTCAGGAGTCGCGCTGTGTGGCAGCCCTGGGCCGTGAGGAGTGTGGCCTCCTTGATGGGCAGGTGGCCTGGGCTTAACCAAGGCTGAGCCCCCTAACCTGGTCTCCTATCTATTCCCTGCCTCTCCCCAGGTTTGGAAATGACGTGCAGCACTTTAAGGTGCTCCGAGATGGAGCTGGAAAGTATTTCCTCTGGGTGGTGAAGTTCAATTCTTTAAATGAGCTGGTAGATTATCACAGATCTACATCCGTCTCCAGAAACCAGCAGATATTCCTCCGGGACATAGAACAGGTGCCACAGGTAAGCCTCAGAGAGAGAGGTGGGTCATCCTTAGCAATGAAAACAGCTCCTCAGGCAAGCAGGTGCCTCTTCAAAGGATTGCTTCTGGGGCTTCCACACTCAATGATCAAAGTGTTACCCTTAATTCATGCCAACGATTCGAATCTGAAGTAAGTAAAATAAAATAGGTTTGCCTTCTCCAGAGGCGGCTCCTCCGGGCACTGCGTTGCCCGTTGCCCACCTGCAGCCCTAGGAAGGAGGGTCTGTAACACACTCTCCAGTACCCTTCCCCTGGAAGCATATTGTGCGGAGAGTCCTACCTGGGAGGGAGGGAGGCTCACTCTCCCTTCTCTATTCCAAGTCCTGCAACCCTACCATGTGCCCGCTGAGCACACCTCGTCAGTCACGCTCTGGACTTTCTGACCCTATAAAACTGTCAGGACTTTACAAGTGATACAGTGGTAGGAACTGAAGCATTTTCCAATCCTGGGGTGTTAAACCAAACCTGATGGCCATTTCCAAAGTTCTTTCCCCTTAAAGCAGCGCTTGCCACTCTCTACTTAACAATACGGCACAACTGGCCACCAAAGTGAGACCTGCCCTAATAATTTCTGAGCATTGGTGAAAAGTCACACTGTCCCATGTAAACTTAGAACATGTACAAATAAAGGGGGGTGGGGGGTGGGGATTTACTGCGGGAAATGTAGAAAAGTTGGCACTCCTCTGTAGGCCCCCCATAACCAGTCCCACTCAGGACTGGCCACGCTCAGGACGCAATGTGTGTGTTTCTCCCTGCCCCTCCTCTGCAGCAGCCGACGTACGTCCAAGCCCTCTTTGACTTTGATCCCCAGGAGGATGGAGAGCTGGGGTTCCGTCGGGGAGACTTTATCCACGTCATGGATAACTCAGACCCCAACTGGTGGAAAGGGGCTTGCCACGGGCAGACCGGCATGTTTCCCCGCAATTACGTCACCCCCGTGAACCGGAACGTCTAAGAATCAAGAAGAGATTATTTAAAGAAAGTGAAAAATTTAAACACATACAAATGAATTAAATCCATGAGCTGCCTCTGACAGCAGCCTGAGCAGGAGCTCCGAACACCTGGCGGGGTCACCTGGTGACCCTCTCACTTTGGTTGGAACTTTGGGGGGTGGGAGGGGGAGTTGGATATAACAATGCCAAAACTTACCTATGAATTAAGAAAAAGAGTTTTTATTACAAGTTTTCACTGCTGCTCCTAGTTCTCCTTTGTCCTTTTTTCATCTTTTTTCTCTTCTGTCCATCAGTGCATGACGTTTAATGCCACATATAGTCCTAGCTGATGCCAATAATAAAAGAAAAGAAACCAAGTGGGCTGGTATTTTCTCTATGCAAAATGTCTGCTTTAGTCAGAATGACTGAAAGAACAGCCACTGCTGGGTTTCCATAGAGACGCGGGGGGTGGGGGAGTGACGGCTTACTCTGTGCCCGAGGGGGCAGGACGGGACTCTGCCCTCCAGCCCCTACCATGTATTTTGTCAGAGTTGGACATAGAGGGGCAAAAGGAAGGCGGGTTGCCCCCATGCCTTCCTGAGAAAGTTAAACTGCAAGCCTGTCTCTTTCCGGCATTGCTTTCCCTCCCAAATGGCATCACTGAGCATGTTGTTTTCATAGTGCCTTTTTCCTTACTTCAAGGGTTGCTTCTGAGTGATGTTTTCTGTTTGTTTGGTTTACAATAAGTTAAAGACAGGCCAGAGCTTTTCAGCCCATGTGTCGCCTAGTCTGTGTAAATGCCTTTCCCTCAGTGGGGGGAGCACAGGTGGAGAAGAGCAGGTGCAGGCAGAAGGCAGAAGTGGAGGGTGTGGCCTGCTGCCTGTCCTGAGCCAGGAGTTGCTCAGGTTCGGCTTTAATACTTGTGAGCCCCGGGAGGTGACAGGAGTGGAAGCCCGTGTCTGGTCGCTGCCCAGGGAGCAGTGTGGCAGCTGCCGGGGCAGGAGGACAGGCTGCAGCTCTGCCCACACTGGACTGGGTGTGGCTGAAAGAGGGTCAGCGTCCTTGACTTTGCCATCTCAGGTGTTGTCTGCCCCCCTCCTTAATCCCCAGAGACCCCTGACTCAAACCCTGGAGCCAGCAAGTTTCAAACACAGGAAAGCCGGAGGAATTTAGACTGTCGCTCTCCCTCGGTCAGGATGCGCCGTGTTCCTACATCCAGGATGCAGTGGAAAGTGAGCTTCACTTCATCTTTCTTGCTCTGCAAACCAGGGGTCCTGTTCATGCCTTTTCTCTCTCGTGTCCCCACCCAACCTGCCCAGGTGAGCCTTCGGGCAGCGCTCACGAAGCAGCTGGGTTGTTTTCCTGTCTCCGTTCGCAGCGGGCTGTGTGTGTAGCTGCTCCTCCCCAGCCCCCCAGAACTCAGTGTCTCCAAAAAAGCAGGGAGAGCAGGAAGGGAAGACTGGAAATGTAGGCAGGCCGAGTCCACGGAAGAGCTCTCTGTCCGCCTCCTGTGCCAGCTGCTTGGCCCTCGGAGCCATGTGCCTGTGAACTTTCTCCACCCAGTCCCTCCCCACAGCACAGCCGGCCCGGAATTGGTGGCTGGTGACAGCCTTGGGTTCTGAAGCGGTCGTCGGAGTCTCCTGGCCTCTGGTCATGGAGCTGGACTCAGAGGCCCAGGAGGTGCTGCTTCTCTGGACAGAATTCGGCCTCTCCTCGCTCCCTCCCTGATGGTAAAGGAATCTGGCATTCTGCACCTGGACCACGTGATTGTTTTATTTTGGAATTGGTGTATATCATGGAGCCTTGCTGAACTAAGTTTTGTGTGTATATATTTAAAAAAAAATCAGTGTTTAAATAAAAAGACCTATGTACTTAATCCTTTAACTCTGCGAATAAAACTTGGTAGTTAGTGATTAACTGTGAATAATAAACCTACAATGACTTCTTCACTCTGTATCTTTTTTTGCCTTCGCCTTAAGATAAAAACCTAAAAACTGTCAGGGAGTCGGGACTCGTGTCCTTATTTCTGACTCACCAGCCCCTTGGGGGGGTGGGGGGAGGCCAGGATCCCTGGGCCCCTGGAGGAGCGATGCCCACCTGGGCTCTTGGAACACTGGGGGAGCTTGTCCACAATGCAGATTTCCAGGCCCCGCCCTCACACACTCTAGATTGGGGTGGAGGGCACAACAGGTGTTCTTGTCGTTTCTGATGGAAACCGTAGACCACACTTTGGGAATTGTGGGGACGAAGAGCACAGCTGACTTGGTTCTTGTCCCTTCACCCACCTCCTCTCCTTGCTACCCCCTCCCCACTTAGTGAAGGCCAGGACAAAATGGTCTGTGCAGAAAGCAGTCTTGTTTGTTGTTTGTTGTTTGTTTGTTTTCAGAGAGGGAGGGGGAGGGACAGAGAGAGAGAAACATCAGTGATGAGAGAATCGTTGATTGGCTGCCTCCCCCAAACCAGGCATGGGCCCTAACCGGGAATCAAACCATGACCTCCTGGCTCGTAGGTGGCCGCTCAATCATTGAGCCACACCAGGCAAGCTGTGCCGAAGCTCTCGTGATGTGCCAGCTAGCTAAAACATACTTGTCTGTTTTTAGGGCGAGCCTTGGCCCGTTCACCCACACAGCACTGGCTACAGAAAACCAACAAATAAGATTTGTTTAGAGAGTGAACGGAAAAGAAACGAAACCCAAGGAATTTCCACTTGTATTCTTGGTCTGGTTCCTAAATAGAGCCGCCCAGCACCCGACCTCAGCTGTGGCTGCCCAGCTCAGACGGGCGTTTTCAGTTCCTTCTCAGGGACCATGCGTGAGGGGGACTCACCCAGCACTGGCCTGCGGGGAGCCGCTGGTCGCACGGTCTACCTAGGCCCGCTGCTTCGGAGCTGAGCAGAAGTCTCCAAAATGGGGCTGTTGGAGTGAAAACAAGGCAGCCATTGCCAGTCTCCTGGAGGCTCCGCGCTGCTTGACCGATGGCCTCAGAAGTTCATGGGGAAACTGCTGCTTTTGTGCAGTCTGTCTGGTTACAGGCTTCTTGGTGATGGCATCCTCCTCCGACCGTGGGTGTGTGATTCCTGGAGAGGCACCTGGGTGGGAGCGTTTGGGAAGACTCGCCGCCTCTGGTGACTAAAAGCTACAGGTGGGTGAGTAGCTACAAGGCCTGCCCTTGCTCTCTCTGCAGAGTGGCCCTGCCGCAGCCGCAGCTGGAGCTTGGTCGCCCTCCTGGCGCCCCTCAGACTTGGCGGCCTAGGAGTCTGTGACAGAGGCTCGTCTTCCAGCGTGACGGTGGCCCTGGCTCCGACCGGGTGCCCCCAGGCGGTCTCACGGCGCCTCTCCTGCCCGTGCCCCGTTGACCTGCTTACGGTAGGTGGTCTTCCAGTCAGAACGTTTTACTTCCCCTGAGTGCCCGGGTAACCAGGAAAAATGAAAGTGGAGTTGTATTTGGGCACCTTGGATGGAAATACTTCTAACTCCTAGACACTGTGGTTACGTGCAGTGCAGATTCCCCACACCTCAGCCCTTTTACGCTGAAGAACGAGAGGATGGACACGCTCAGAGTCGGCCTCAGTTGGGGGCTTAAATGCCGCTCCAGGGGTGACAGGCTCCTCGCTCCAGCCAGAGCCCCGAGGCAGATGAGTGGCGTGCTCTCCACCCAATGGCCCGAGTCAAAACCCTAAAGGACCACCTCCCCGCCGTCAGGAAGTAAGTGCCATCTGTGTACCAGCAGCACTGACTCTGAACAGTAAAAGGTGGTGGTGACCCCACTCGCTACTCAGCACTCCAAGTACCTCTCCCAAAGCTGACGGCGTTGGCTTAAAAGGCGCACAGTATCCAGGCCAGAGAGAGACTCCGGGGACCGTCTTTCAAGACTTGGTTCTGGCCCAGCCAGCAAGCAGCACTGGCCTCAGGTCTCCAAGGACAGTCTTACTGGTTAATACAGGCGGACCTCGGACAGGCTTTTTGCTGGTGTAGGGTCTGTGCCTGGCCCCGTGCCCTGGTCAGAAGTCGGGTTTCGAAGGCAGTCACCCCAGGTGGCCTCTGGGTCTGAACAGCCTCCCACAGGGCCTGCCTCCCTGACCCCGATGTGGCATGAGTGCTTAAGCCAGGCCAAGTGCCCTCAGGTCTGATGCCAAAGGGTGAAGGGCTGACCCCTTCCCTTACTCCTCCCCTAACCCCTTCCTGTGCCGGGGAGTCAAAGGGTACGGTGCCCCCTTTTCCGTTTAGCCCACGCCAGGCTTCTGTTTGCGGTGCCCGTGCGTTCTCCGGCGGTGACGGGTGTGTTGTGTGCGAGCTGTTGGGAGCGAGAATTCCAGACAAGCAGTGTGGTTGGCAGTCGGCGGGGAGCGTGAAGCAGATGGGACTCGAACCAGGTCTCGGGGGAGATTGGTTTGAATAGAACACGGAGACCCAGCCCACGCGGCAGGCGGCACAGTGTTGGCAGAGGGGTGTGGTGGGAGGAGCACTGTGTCCCCTGCAATGAGGAAGAGTCCAGGTGGGTTGGTGGGGCTCGGAGCCCAGGCCGAGCAGTGCCCACGCCCCCAGCCGACGCAGAGGGTTCCACAGGCCCGGGCGGTGAGCCGCAGGGTGAAAGCTGACTTAGGGGTGCACAGGAGAGACCGGGGGAGCCTGGGGGAGGTGCGAGGTGCTCGCTCAGGGGAGCGAGGAGCTGTGCCAACCTCCTGTGGAATTCGCGTCATACGCGCCACTTCTAGGCCTGGCTGGGCCTCCGCTTTCTGCTGCCACTGGCTGGGTGCAGGAGAGCAGGGGAGCCACCAGCTCATCGCGAGTGAGCTCTTAGTCACAGCACCACCCCGTCCTGACGTCCCGGGGCCACACCGGAAACCAGGCAGCAAGAGAGGCCCTGAGAGGCCCAGCTGAAAACGTCAGTTTGGGGGAAGGAAATGGAATTGCTCATCGTGATCGAAAATGCGCGGAAGAGGCACGAGGCCAACGGTCTGGTAGCCGAGGTGGCGGCTCCTGGAGCCCGGCCCCGCTGCCCTTACGATTTTGACCCCGTGTCCTTGTTCAGTCACTGGGCAGGTGCTTGTTGAGAAGGTCACTGGGCAGGTGCTTGTTGAGAAGGTCACGTGCTTCGTTCAGGCCTCTGCTCAGATACGAGTCCCCACGCAGAGAAGCCCTGCCTACATGTGACCAGTCGTCGCCTGGCCTCCAGCACTGCCTTTCTGCACCGCCCGCCTCCCCGCCTCACTGGGGGCGCACATTCTGCCCACCTCCCGCACCAGACTAAGCTCCTGGGGGCAGGAACTCGCTCAGGGTTGCATCCCTTGCAGCTGGAAGAGCGCCTGGGACATCCGGGTGCTTATCCATCACCCGAGGTAAGAAAAGTCTGTCCCAGACGCTGCTACAAATGAGGCCCATGGTGCCAGCATCCCAGCCTGGCCGTCTGCTGGGGAGGCAGCCAGATAATGCCTCGGTGGGAGTCTCGAGGTTGGGGAAGACCAGACAGTTCTGCATAAACAGAGAGCTAACCACTGAACAGGATGGTCGCTCCGTGGAGAGGGAGGGACGCATGCAGGGCAGGAGGTGCTGCAAGTTCCAGAAAGACCTGCATGTAGAGAGGGGGAGAGAGAGAGATCGGGGTCCAAGGAGGAGCTGGCTCAGGCAGGGGTAGAAGCTGACGAAGCGGGGCCCTGTACGCCTCAGGAAGGACCTGGAAGTGGGAAGCCCTGGGGGCTTGGGGTTTGGGGCCATTTTAAGGATGGCTTTATTGAGATACAATTCACTTGTCACCAAGTCACCCTTTAAAGTATACCATTCGATGGTGTTTAGCATTAGTCACGGTTATGCAATCAATTTTGGAACATTTATTTCAGAGAGAAGGAAGAGGGAGAGAGAGAAAGAAACATCAATGATGAGAAAGAATAATTGATCGGCTGCCTCCTGCACGCCCCCTACTGGGGATCAAGCCCAAAACCCAGGCATGTGCCCTGACTGGAATAGAAACGTGACCCCCTGGGTCATGGATTGGTGCTCAACCACTGAGCCACACCAGCTACGCAATTTGGGAACATTTTCGTGATCTCCAAAAACAAAAACACAGGCTCAGTCACTTCCCACTTCCCCCAACCACCACCGGCCCCAGAACCACCAGTCTACTTCCTGTCTCTATGGATTTGCCTGATCTGAACATTTCATATCAATGGAATCATGCAATATGTGGCCCATAAGCTACGGCCCCAGGCAAGACCTCACACTCCACTCTCCGTGAGGGGAGGGGGAGGAATGTGGGGTCCAGCCCGAGGCCCTGAGGATGGGGTGAGGGAAGAAGAGGGAGCAGCAGAGGAGACTCCGGAGAGGCCGGCGAGGCAAACCGGGGCCAGCCGGGGCTGGGGCCGGTGTGTCCAGGACACTGCTGCAGGGACTTGCCTCTCTGGCCGTCCTCGTCCAGACCCCTCGTCCTCCACCCTGTTGCTGCCTCCTGCCTATCCTGATTGCCCCCAAACTGCCCTGTCACGCCTTCCCTCTTCTGCTGAGAAACCTTGCCGAGCGCCAGGTTGTCTAGAGGGCAAAGGGCAGACTCCTGACCCTCAGGAGTGGTGACATAGGGGAAAGAGCTCGAGATGGGAGTCATGGGACCCAGGGCTTTCTTCCAGGCTGCGTGACCTTGGGCAGGGCCCTTCACCTCTGCTCGCTTGGTTCAGCTGTTGAAAAACAAGCCGATGTCCCCGAGTTGGCTGAGGAGCAGACGTGATTGTGTACTGTGAAGTGCAGTGGGACTGGGCCCGATCCGGACCTGGGCAGGCCAGGCGCTCTGAGCCTGAGCCAAGTCTCGAACTCCTTGGCCCCCTAAGTCCCTCCTGGTGTCTCTGGCGTTTGCCATTCTGATCTGAGGCCAAGGTCTCGCTTCCTCTCTGCTTGTCTGCTGATCCCCACCCTGACATGAGACTGATTCTACAAGCCCACATCCTCCGAGAAACCTTTCCTGACCAGTCCTCAGACTCAAAACCCCACACAGCTGATCATGTTAAATGTATGAGCCACCTTCCGAAGAGCCGACATCTTTACTATGTTGAGTCTTCCTATCCAAGAAAGAACACAGCTGTCTTTTCCGTTTCAGTTCCTTGGGGAATGCTTCAAAGTTTTCCTTCAACATATAAATTGGGGTGGGGGAGGGACCATGGCAAAGATCAGATTCCTAGCTCTGGACCCCACTTGTTGTATAACCCGTTTCCTCATCATTATGATGTGATACAAGGTCCATCTGCCTCTGAGGGTTTGGAGAAGTGACTAACACATTAAAATATCAAGCACAGCCCTAGCTGGTTTGGCTCAGTGGATAGAGTGTTGGCCTGCGGACTGAAGGGTCCTGAGTTCGATTCCAGTCAAGGGCACATGCCCGGATTTCGGGCTTGATCCCCAGTGGGGGGCCTGCAGGAGGCAGCTGATCAATGATTCTCTCTCAGCATTGATGTTTCTACCTCTCTCTCCCTCTCTGAAATCAATAAAATACATATTTTTTAAAGTAATCAAGCACAGCCCTGGCCAGTTTGGCTCAGTGGATAGATAGAACGTCAGCCTGCGGACTGAAAGGTCCTGGGTTCGATTCCGGTCCAGGGCATGTACCTTGGTTGTGGGCACATCCCCGGTGAGAGGTGTGCAGGAGGCAGCTGATAGATGTTTCTCTCTCATTGATGTTTCTAACTCTCTATCCCTCTCCCTTCCTCTCTGTGAAGAATCAATAAAATATATTTTTAAAAAATATATCAAGCCCTAGCCGGTTTGGCTCAGTGGATAGAGTGTCGGCCTGCAGACTCAAGGGTCCCGGGTTCGATTCCAGCCAAGGGCACATGCTGGGTTGTGGGATCGATCCCCAGTTGGGGGCGGGGCGTGCAGGAGGCAGCTGGTCAATGGTTCTCTCTCATCATTGATGTTTCTATCTCTCTCTCTCCCTCTTCCTTCCTCTCTGAAATCAATAAAGAAATATATTTAAAACATATATATATATCAAGCACAATGCAGGAAGTATGGCACTTAGTCAATTCATGTTTCTCTTCGTTGGCCCTTCCATAGCAGACAGCCTGGCTGCCACCTCCTCTCCTCTTCTTCCTCTTCTCTTGCTCGGTAGTAGTGGGATGCTCACCTTTTAGCCTCTCTGTGGCTACCCGGACCACTTGTCTCAGCCACTCTAGCATTTAGGTGTGGCCATGTGACCAGGTTCTGGCCAAGAGGATCCATGCAAGTCTCATGGGGCAGCTCCAAGTCCCTCCCCCAAACTCCTTTCTCCTTCAATCCTTCCTCCACCCTGTTGCTGGAACTCCAGCTGCCGGTTGGGGTCAGACAGGGAGGACCACCCCCTGGGGTGGTGGCCTGGTGAACTGCAGGGAGCCAGAGGCCCTGGGAAGTTAGTGGAGACGGCTTCCTCTAGGCTTTGATGGATTCCAGCCACTGTTCTCGTGGGGCTCTGTCACTTTCCTGCAGCCCAGTCTGATCCTGACACCCCACTGTTCACGCCTGTCTACCGAGCGGCCCATCCCCACATTCCCTGGCGTCTCTTTTTCTCCAGAATTCAAGGGGCCTCCGAAGCAGGTGCCTCTCCAAAGGTGAGCGAAGACATCCAGAGATGCCCCACGGCTTTCTCTCAACTCCCCTGTGCCTAGAACTCTCCTCCCCGCCCATGCTCCCTGCCTGTACATTCCTGCAGGGGTGGAGGCGAGTGTGGGAGAGGGACATCAGCTCACTCTGAGCCAGAGCGGGGTACCGATTCTTTCCGCCCCCTGCACACCACAGGTTACTGAGCATTTTGAACATGGGCCTGTGCCAGGTACTGGAGACAGAGATCATCAGAAATTTACCTGGGAGCTCAAGATGTGTGGCTGTGGAGAGGGCGGGAGAGGAGAACCACACTTGGATGGGGTCAGGAATGGCTTCACAGAGATGCTGGGGGGAAGGGAACATTATATATACAAAAGCACATGCATTAAAAAAAAAAAAAAAAGACAGAAAATAGCAGGTATCCAGGGGATGTGAGGCATTAGAACCCTCATCCATTGTTGCTGCAAATTTAAAGTTGCTGTGGAGACCAGTTTGATGATTCCTCAAAAAGCTAAACAGCCCTGACTGGTTTGGCTCAGTGGATAGAGCATCGGCCTGCGGACTGAAGGGTTCCGGGTTCGATTCTGGTCAAGGGCATGTACCTTGGTTTCGGGCACATCCTCAGTGGGGGGTGTACAGGAGGCAGCTGATCGATGTCTCTCTCTCGTCGATGTTTCTAACTCTCTATCCCTCTCCCCTCCTCTCTGTAAAAAATCAATAAAATATATTTTTTAAAAAGCTAAACAGAGAATTATGATATAATCCAATGATTCCACTCCTGGGAATATACCCCAAAAATCTGAAAGTAAGAATTCCAACAGGTCCTTGAATGCCACCGTCTGTTGCAGCATTATTCACAATAGCTATGCGGTGGAAAGCAACCAAGTGTCCATCAAGACATGAATGCATAGCCCTGACCGGTTTGGCTCAGTGGATAGAGCGTCGGCCTGCAGACTCAAGGGTCCCAGGTTTGTTTCCGGTCAAGGGCATGTACCTTGGTTGTGGGCACATCCCCAGTAGGGAGTGTGCAGGAGGCAGCTGATCGGTGTTTCTCTCTCATAGGTATTTCTAACTCTATCCCTCTCCATTCCTGTCTGTAAAAAATCAATAAAAATGCAGTCTATAGATGCAAGTGGAATATCATTCAGCCATAAAAAAGGAATGAGGTTCTAGTACATGCTACCATGTGGATGGACCTTGAGAACCCTATGTTCAGTGAAATAAACCAGTCACAAAAGGACAGCTATTACATGGGTCCACTTATGTGAAAGAGCTACAACAGACATCCATCGAGACAGATAGTAGATTTGCGGTTACCAGGGGCCAGGAAGAGAAGGGAACGGGGCATTATTGCTTAATGGGTAGAGTTTCTGTTTGGCGTAATGAAACGGTTTTAGAAACAGCAGTGATAGTTGCACAACATGGTAAATGCAATGGATGCCACTGAATTGTATGCTTAAAAATGATTGGGTGAAACAGTAAATTATATATACACACATACACAGAGTGCACGGGCTCCCGCATGCTGAATTCTCGAAGGAACAGTCATGACCACAGGACCACGGCCAGAGAGTTTTAGGGGAGTGGCTGAGGCTGAGGCTGGAGGGCCTGGGGGGCAGAAGCCCAGGGACTTTGTCTCATAAGATCAATACCGTGCGGGTTTCCGTCACCGCTTTATCCTCTTCAACTCCAAACACTGGGTGACCCAGTCCTGCTCTTGGAGGGCTGGATGAATGGAGCAGGATGTAACAGGGCCAAAGACGTGGTCATTTTTGAGACATCCATGTTGTGGCATGTTCCAGTGGTTCTTGACTTTCCGTCACTGAGCTGTGGACCATCGTGTGGATAAATGACATCGCACGGTACTCTGCTGGTGAACCGCTAAGCTCTTTCCAGCGTGGGCTGCAATGAACATTCTTATTCATATCTTTTTGTCAACCTGTTTTCAGTTCTCTTGGATGTATGGGCGTGTAGATATTTAACTTCGTGAGAAACTGCCTGACCTTTTCCCACGCGTTTGTAGCATTTTACTCTCCCCCCCCGGCACTGTGTGAGTTCCGGTTGCTCCACAGCTTTGCCGCCGTTTGGTGGTGTCAGTCTTTGGAATTTTAGCCGTCTCGTGGGTGCATGGTGGTGTCTCATCAGGGTTTTAATTTGCATTTTCTTTTGATTAATGGTGTTCCGTTGCTTATTATCCATCTGTATCTTTCCTTGTGAAATGTTGGTTCAAATATCTCGCCTAGTTTGTTTATTGGGTTATTCGTCTTTTTTATTGTTCAACTTAACAACCAGATTGGAGGTTGCCAGAAGTAGTCATCCTCGATTCTGGGGGGACCAGAAGCCGTGGGGGAAGACGTGGACTGTGGTTGACAGGGGCACGCCAACGCTTCCTTCATGATACGGCTGCACCCACGCTCTCCCTCTGTGCATTTTGGGGGCAAGAGAAGACTGGCTTCGCTGAGACACAGCAGGAAACGCCTTCTCAGGAAAGCTCAGAAATGGGTGATGGGTGAGGTGGATGATCTGGTCAGAGAACCAAATGCTGAAAACCAGAAGGCAGCGGCCTGGAGACCCCTCCCTTGAACTTGGAAACCTTTCTCATTGGCCTGACATCGACACTCTAGAGCCTCCTGGCGTTTGGCTCTGCTGAGAGCAACAGAAGAAAGTGGAAATGCATAAGAAATCAGCTCTTGAAAGTTACTGGACAGTAAATCCTCTCTCTTTTTTTCTTGTCTTGGTGAGTTTACTGATGTTTGAGTCGTTTGCTGAGTTATTCTGAAAGGACCACAGAGGAACCGGATCCGAGGAGCCTCTCTTTGGTGCCTGCAGGCCGTCAGGACTTCTCCAGAATCCTCCAACAATTGTTGGTTTTTCATGATTTTCTCTAACGTAAAGCCCTAGAGTTTAAAAATAAAATAGTAAATAAGAGTGATGGAAACTATGTCCACACAAAAACCGCCACATGCGTATTCAGAGCAGCTCTCTTCACCATTGCTAAAAAGTGGAAGCACCCAACATGTCCTTCCATAGGTGACTGGGTAAACAAACTGGTGACACACCCAGACAGTGGGCTATGACTCAGGATTCAAGAGAAATGAACTACTGAGCCACGGGAAGATACGGAGGAGGCTTTGATACCTGTTACTACGTGAAGAAAGTCAGCTCCGACCGGAGAGAATTTCTCATCTGTTCACTGCTGTATCCCTAGCATCTAAAACAGTGTCTGGGCCTACAGACCCTCAAAACATGATGGGAAACAGGGGTCCTTCCTCCCACCCTGAGTCACAAGAAAGGAGAAAGACACAAGGGCGGCCTTGGATGACCAGCTGAGACTGGGTTCCCAACTCAGTGTCTTTCCAAACAGGGGCCACCAACCAACATTCTTATTCCCAGGCCACACACCAGACCTAGTTGGTCAGGATGAGCACTAATCCGCATTTTTATTTTTATTAAATACTAGAGGCCCTGTGCACAAAATTCGTGCGGGGGGGGGGGTCCCTCTGCCCAGCCTGCACCCTCTCCAACCTGGGACCCCTTCGGGGATATCCGACTGCTGGTTTGGGCCCGCAGGGATCGGGCCTAAACTGGCAGACGACATCTCTCTCAGAATCCAGGACCACTGGCTCCTAACCACTCACCTGCCTACCTGCCTGATTGCCCCTAACCACTCTGCCTCGGCCCCACCACCATGGCTTTGTCCAGAAGGACGCCTAGAAGTCCAGAAGACTTCCAGTCTATCTGGTCTAATTAGCATATTACCCTTTTATTAGTATAGATACTTTCATTGATTTCAGAGAGGAAGGGAGGGGGAGCGAGAGATAGAAACATCAATGATGGGAGAGAATCATCTATCGGCTGCCTCCTGCACGCCCCCTACTGGGGATGGAGCCTGCAACCTGGGCATGTGCCTTGACCAGGAATCAAACCGTGACCTCCTGGTTCATAGGTTGACGCTCAACCACTGAGCCACGCCAGTGGGGCCTAATCTGCATGTGAGAACCCTTGCGGTGCTTACTAAAAACATACCTGTGGAGGTACAGAGGCAGCAAGGCATGGACACCCTGTAGTTCAACCCTTTATCTTTACAGATGGAGAGGCTGCAGCCCAGAGAAACAGTGTCTCACCAGAGAGCCACAGCAAGCCACCTCCTGGCTCTCGGGCCTCTGCCAGGTGGCATGGCTGACCCCCCACTCAGGCAGCAAGAGCGTCTCCTGCCTCTGCTGGAAAAGATCACCCCCTTGGGCAGCTGATGAAGGCCAACTCCGTTTGTCAAGGCCACGAGGTATTTACTCCCCCGAGGAGCGAGGAGGTGGGGGAAGTCCAAAGGAGCTTTTAATAGGCCTGTTTAGGGTAAATGTTGATGAGGTCACAGGAGGATTCACTTCCCTAACCTGACAGGAACCGTTATTTTCCTGTTTCTCTTTTCACATGATATGATTTGCTTAGAATATTTAACTTGAAATGAAATGGCCAGATTTCAAATCTGCAAAAGCTAGAACCAGGTGTAAGCCCAGGAAAACTGGCACCTGCCTTCACTCCCCTCTCAGCTCGGCCACCAGTCTGCCATCTGACCATGGGGACCTTGGACGCATCGCCTAGTCGCTCTGGGCCCTGTCCCCTGGCCACGAGTCTTCCCAGCTCTGATGGCCTGTGGTCCTCTGAGTCCAACTCACTCTACAATCAGCCTGCAGCCAGAAGCCCTGCTGGCTCTTCTGTGGGCTTGTTCTGGGCCAGGAGGACAAAACAGACCCAACGATTTCTATAGCTGAAGAGAGAGGTTAGTGGTCAGCCCACAAAACTAATGGGAAATAGAGATGGAGCACAAAGCCTGGGGAAATAAGGCCGTCTTCAAGCAGGGAGACAGCAGAAATGACCCGGAACAAAGGGGGCCCTGAAGGGCACTGTGGGGACACTTTTCAGGAAATTAAATTTTGGTACCAGGTTCTGCTCACTGTGGACCACCTTAACTTTTTTTTTTTTTAATTATTGATAGTTATGCTGAGGGAAAGAAGCCAGGTATAAAGGACATCATGTATAATTCCATTTATATAAAATTCTATAAAATGCAAACTAACCCATCATGACTGAAAGCAGATCAGAGATTGCCTGGAGAAGGGGGAGGGAGAAGAGAGGGCCAGAGGGAGGGATTGCACAGGGGCATGAGGACTCTCTGGGAGCATGGATGTATGCTCACTATCTCGCGGGGATGTGCACCACACGTCAAAACATGCAATTGCTCTCTCTGAATGCATGTAGTCGACTGTCTGTCTGTTATATCTCAGTGAACCTGTTTGAAAAACTGTAATGAGCCTAGAACATCTTGTCAGGCCAGAAAGCAAGCAAACTAGTCATTTTGTTAAAAGGATTCATGTGCCAACGTGAATAGGACCCAATGGCCAAAGATGGGAAAATGGGAGCAACAATTAGGATAATAACTATAGTGGATTGAAAAAGAATAAATAGCCCCGGCTGGTTTGACTCAGTGGATAGAGTGTCGGCCTGCGGACTGAAGAGTCTGGTTTCAATTCTGGTCAAGGGCACATGCCCGAGTTGCGGGCTCAATCCCCAATAGGGGACATGCAGGAGGCAGCCGATCAATGATTCTCTCTTCTCATTGATGTTTCTATCTCTCTTTCCCTCTCCCTCCCTCTCTGAAATCAATTTTTAAAATATATTTTATTGATTTTTTTTACAGAGAGGAAGGGAGAGGGAGAGGGATAGAGAGTTAGAAACATCAATGAGAGAGAAAAATTGATTCAGCTGCCTCCTGCATACTCCCTACCAGGGATGTGCCCTCAACCAAGGTACAAGCCCTTGACCAGAATTGAACCAGGGGCCCTTCAGTCCGCAGGCCGATGCTCTATCCACTGAACCAAACCAGTTAGAGCTGAAGTCAATTTTTTTAAAAAAAGGTATAAATCCATGTGTGTTCATAATGATAATATTAATAAACCTCATTGATCAATATCCTTTGGACATACTAGGGACCCAATTATTTTTAAATTGCTAAAGGTAAAGAATTATGCACCTAGCATGTCTTTCTTATATGAAGTGTACTTCATGTAATCAGTTAGCCCCGTGGTCAGCAAACTGCGGCTCGCGAGCCACATGAGGCTCTTTGGCCCCTTGAGTGTGGCTCTTCCACAAA
The DNA here is from genome assembly GCF_963259705.1 of Myotis daubentonii. NCBI lineage: Eukaryota > Metazoa > Chordata > Mammalia > Chiroptera > Vespertilionidae > Myotis > Myotis daubentonii. Next base: position 54,231,116 of record NC_081855.1, on the reverse strand, counting down.
ATACCATGTGCGGTTGAAACTTCGTGGCTCATGCGCAGAAGTCGGTTTTCGGTCTGGGCGAGTCTGTTTTGAAGAAGTGCTGTTGATACTTGGCTCTGTTGACTAATGAGTTTGCCGACCACTGAGTTAGCCAATGAAGGGAATGTTCCTCTTCATAGGTACTTCAGCTAATAAAGCTAAAATGGTGTCATCACTTACAACCCTTTATCAAGGCCATGGTCACCAATGGCTGAAAACATCACAAAATGAGAAACATGCAGGTATTATGATTCTCCTCATGGGAGCACACAATACCACAAAAGTAGTCTTGTACAAAAAGTCAAACCGATCTGACTAGACCTTTTAGATGTAACCACCAATATGCAGAGAACACGGGAGGGCAAGGGAAGATGTTAAAACAACGCCATGGGGCCCTAGCCGGTTTGGCTCAGTGGATAGAGCGTCAGCCTGCAGACTGAAGGGTCCCAGGTTTGATTCTGATCAAGGGCATATAACTCGGTTGCAGGCTTGATCCCCATCGCTGGTCGGGGTGTGTGCAGGAGGCAACCAACTGATGTGTCTCTCTCCTCGTTGATGTTTCTATCTCTATCTCCCTTCCCCTTTCTCTCTGAAATCAATAAAAATATATTTAAAATATATATATATATATATATATATATATATATATATATATATATATATATATAATTTTTTTTTTATAAAACCGCCACGGGGATGCTACTAGCAAGATCTAGACTGAGGAAAACTCTACAAGGCAAACTACCTATTTTCTTAAAAAAATAAAAATAAAAAAATAAAGAGAGAAAGGAAAAGGGGGAAAATGAGATGAAAATGAAAGAAATTGAAAGTGAAAAAGAGAAAGAGAAAACGTAGATTTTAAAAGACTTAAGTTGCAATGTATGGTCTGGATCTCAATTCAAACTTTTTTTAAAAATGACATTTATAGGCCAATCAAGAAAATTTAAACACTATTTTGATATTAGGAAATTGATATTTTTGGGGGGTGATAGCTTGGTGGATGTTTGTCTTTTAAAGATACATTCTGAAATGCTTACCGGTGAAATAATAGGATGTCTAGTATTTACTTCAAAATAATGTTGGAGGGTAGGGGTGAGGTAGGTCCAGGTATAGAGGAAACAAGACTGACCATGAGTTGGTTAGTTGTTGAGTAATGACTACATGATGGTTCATTAGGCTATTTTCTCTACTTTTGTACCTGTATGAAATGTTTTATATTGTGCAATAACATGTTTTCAAATTGTGCGTCAAAATCATTGCACTAATGTGAAAAATGCAATTTTAAAATCAGGAATACTGTCTTGCAAAACGCTGACGTTACTTGCCTGAGAGCGGTAGGATGAGTCATTTCCCTCTTCATTTCTACATCTTCTGTAATGTGTCTACATAGTTTTATAATGAGAAATACTCGTAGTAAACCCTAGGGGGAAACAAAACCTCTATTTTTGCCGCCCTCTTCCCGGTCTTAAAAACCCACCTATTCTCTCCTCCTTTCCCTCCAGGTTTTTGCTTAGCTTCCCGCCATCTGTTCAGCGCTCCCTAACTTCCCACCCGCCCGCAGGCTGATTGAGCTACCACGATGCTTAGCACAGCGACTTCGCCGGGGGGAGGGGGGGGGCGGGGACGGCCTGACTTCGGAACCTGCTTCCTTCCGATGCTTGAGTAACATCCGCGCACGCGCGCTCTGCAGGACTACACTTCCCAGGAGGCTCTGCGCCTCGCAGGGGAAAAAGCCTTGGTAGCGAAGGACTACATTACCCAGTGACATCTTGTGGGCGGTGTTATCCGGATGACCGCTGTCCAAACATTGGCCCAAAGTCTGTCGGAAGCTGCGCGGTGATTGGCCCAGGCGCCCGTCAGTTACTGCCAGGCGCAGTTGACTTTTGCTGTTAAGCCTGCGTGAGGAAGGAGGGAGAGCAGAGCTAGTAGAGCCGGGCGGCGCCCTCCGAGCGGAGTGAGTGACCTCTACTTCCGCGCGTCTCGCCGCCCGTTCGGACACCTGCACCGTCGCTCCCCGGAGGGAGCACACATGCGCAGGTATTCAGACGGGGGCGGGGACTGTACGCACGTGTGTCATGCCCGACCTGAGAAGCCTCTTCAGGGACGCGGAAGGCAAAACCCCACGCACACCCGGGGCACCTGTACACGCGGGTGCCCACCTCGCGGGCATCGTCTCGGACTCAGGGAGCAAAAGCACTTCCGAGGCACACCTGTGTCTACACGCGGGTGCATCTGCAGAGAGCCCACACCCAGACACCCGTGTCTACACGCGGGTGCATCTGCAGAGAGCCCACACCCAGACACCCGTGTCTACACGCGGGTGCATCTGCAGAGAGCCTTAGCTGAACACATGGGCAGACCTCCCAGCTGCAGACCCAGACACCCGGGGCTTCCGCAGTAAGAGAAGGGGGCGGCAAAGGCATGCACACCCCCACCCGCCCTGCCACTCACACCAGAGGCCCCCCATCTTCTGGGTGCTGTGTTGTATATACCAAACATATAATCACATTTCATTTTTATTTTGTCTCTTTAAATTATTGGTACAAGAAGGAAATTTTGAACAGCAGAAAAAGTAAGGCCACCACAGGACTATCTTTAAAGCCCTTTCAGGTGTATGAGACTTTGACAAAGCTTATCACGTGTGGCAGCAGCCTGGGCTAGGCAGGGCGGGCGTCATTCCCACTTTCCAGAAGGGAAAACTGAGCGCAGGTTAAATAAACCTGCCCAGGGCCCCTGAGAGAGGCTGAGATCTAAGGTGAGGTCCAGCTATGCAGAGCTGCTGAGTTAGAGAAATACCGCCTTTCCCCCACAGCCGGGACCGGGCAGTCCCTGGGAGCGGGAGAGGCTCTCCCTCGGGCTCCTGCCCTGTTTAACCTGCTCCTCACAGGGGCCTGGGAGAAACAGCTGGAGGTAATGTTACGGAGAAGTGGATGGGAAAGGCCAGGGGTCCTCCTTTGAGGGAATCAGAAAAGGTACCAAGAAATGGGCACATTCCTGGCAGGGCGTGGGGGTTTTACATCACTGACGTTTTAATAAAATGTCATCTTAGGATACTTTGCTGATAGAGCTCCGTGGAAATCTCGTGCTGGTTTTGAGGGTGGAGTGGAGTATTACTTTGGTATTTTCTGAAAAGTGAGGGCTCGGGACTGAGGGAGTGGTGGGTACAGAGTCCAGGGTGGGTGAGAGAAGAAAAGGAATTAATGGTGGGCCCCGGCTGGTGTGGCTCAGTTGGTGGGTGTCCACCCATACCCTAGAAGGTTGCCGTTCAGTTCCTGGTCTGGGTTCAAGCCTGGGTTTCTGGCTTGACCCCAGGTAGGGGCATGCAGGAGGCAGCTGATTGATGTTTTGCTCTCACATAGATCTCTCTCTCTCTCTCTCCCTCCCTCCCTTCCCCTTCCTCTCTCTAAAAATAAATTTTAAAAAAAGAAAGAAAAGAATCAGTGGGGCGAAGGTTGTCATGGTGTGGTCACTGACTTTTCTATTACTAAAGTATTCAAGACCTAGATTAATTCTGAGTTCCCTTCTAACGTCATTTTATATTTAGTTTTAGTTGGAATTGGGGGTGGGGGCATAAGAAAGCCAAACTATATAGAAGTGTATTCAGAAAAAGGGAGAAATCTACCTTCCTTCTTCCCTTGCCAACCCTTCCCCCAAAGGTGACCTTACCAGCCCGTGGGGGGTGTTGTCACAGACTTTTCTCCTATGAGTTATACAGTGGAACAAAGTGTATTTAGGTCTTGCTATTTTTCTTTTGCAAAGATGGGGTTAGACTACACATACTGTTCTGAAACCTGCTTTTTCTTTCACGTTTCAATCTATCATAGACATCTTTTCCGTGTGTGTAGCACTGGCTCATTCTTTTTAATGGCTGTATAGTATGCCATCACATGGATGTGACTCGGTGTATTTGTTCACCTCTCCATTGATAAGCATTTGTGTCAGACCCAGTTTTACAAACAGTGATGCAATGCATGCCATTGCACACCCATGCTAGTGTGTAAAACCCCTCTCCAACAACGGTTCTCAACCAGGGACAGTTTGGTTCACATCAACTGGAATTGGCAATCGGTGCTCATACGTCTAAAATCTGAGCAGGGCAGAAGTCCAGACCTATAACGGTATTCTCTCTGTTCTGTGCCGCGTCCGAGGCAGGCGCTGTTTCAGATGGCTGGTCAGGGAGGGCTGCTCTGAGGGGTGATGTGTGAGCAGAGACCCTGAGAACCTGATCTGGTGTCTCCTCCTGTTTTTTGCATTTAGCTTGAAGCTGATGGACATTGTCTGGGCCGGAGGCAGGGATGGTCGGCTATGACCCCAAAGCAGATGACAGGAGTATCTCCAAATTGGAGGTGGCAGTGTCTGGGTCTGTGTCTGGACTTGTCACTCGGGCGCTGATCAGCCCCTTGGACGTCATCAAGATCCGTTTCCAGGTACCCTTTCCCCCTTTTCCCACGTGATGGACAGACTGGAGGTCAGGGTCACTCTTTCATGCCAAAGCAGTTCCTAAAAGCTTGGAATTTTGTCGAGAACGTTGCCTTCGTGGCCTTTCCTGAAATGTCGCCTTCTCCTCCAGCCCCGCCCGTCCTGTCCTGACCTTTGCGTTTTCGTTCCAGCTTCAGATTGAGCGCCTGTCTCACAGGGACCCCAGCGCGAAGTACCATGGGATCCTGCAGGCCGGGAGGCAGATCCTGCGGGAGGAGGGCCCGACCGCCTTCTGGAAGGGACACATCCCAGCCCAGCTCCTCTCCATCGGCTATGGAGCCGTCCAAGTAGGTGCGGGGAGCCGCCGGGCCCCTGGGGCCGGGTTGCTCAACGGAGCAGCGCAAGGACGAAGGGTCGGGCAGCAGGCGGCGGTCAGCACACTTCTCACGTGTCCAGCGGGGAACCTACCTGACCGATGGGCCGAGTCAGACTGAGCTGAACCACAGGCCTTCCCTTCCCCGCGCCCCCCCACCCCAGAGACTGGGCACCCACTGGATATTAGGGAGGCTCTCTTGACCTCACGCTCCCAGTGGGACTTGGCAAATGGTGACACAATGCTTCTCACTTTTCAAAATCGCATTTCCACATCTGAGCTTCCCTGAACTTCCCAACGGCCTTGTGAGGAAGGTGAGAGCAGGCTGTGTGGGTCGGAGAGGCAACGTGAGCTGTAAGCGGTGGGGCTTCGTTCATCCTCAGCCGAGTGCCGGTTTGTCTCAGAGCGTGTGACACGTGGTGTAGAACCCCTGTGCTCACAGTGGGCCAGGCCCTGTTTTAACCATTTCACCTCTGTTCCCTCGTAGCAGTACTTTGAGATAGGTTCCGTTGTCATCCCTATTTTACAGACAAGAAGACTGGAGGCAGAGCTTAAATAGTTAACCCAACCAAAGTCAGCAGCTAGAAAGTGGCCCTAACTGGTTTGGCTCAGTGGATAGAGCGTCGGCCCGTGGACTGAAGGGTCCCGGGTTCAATTCCGGTCAAGGGCATGTACCTTGGTTGCGGGCTCCATCCCCAGTAGGGGGTGTGCAGGAGGCAGCTGCTGGATATTTCTTTCTCATTGATGTTTCTAATTATCCCTCTCTCTTCCTCTCTGTAAAAATCAATAAAAAATGTATTTCAAAAATAGTTTTAGAAAGTGGAAGAGCCAGGATTGCCCCCTGGAGAGCTAGCACTAGAGTAGTCCCTACCTGCCCTTTCTACAACATCCCATCTGCGCATTTCATGGCTGTCCCATGGGCGCACCTGCCACCGGTGCTGCAGCATGGGAGTCAGCACAGCCACCTGTGCTCTAGGACCCCGAGCCGCCTGGAACTGGCTGGAGGGAGATCTGAGCGTACGCGGGCAACACCGTGGAACATGGAATAAGCAGAGTTCTCCCATCAGAATCCTTGCTTCGGGCGGAATGCTGCTCAGTGTCACGGCCGCCGGCTGCACTGGAGGGGTCCCCTGCTAAGGCTCATATGATGGCCACCTTTTCTCAGGTTTCAGGAAACTAAGTTAATGAGTAGAATTTTTAAAAAATATATTTTTATTATTGATTTCAGAGAGGAAGGGAGAGGGAGAGAGATGGAAACATCAATGATGATGAGAGAATCATTGATTGGCTGCCTCCTGTACACCCTCCCCCACTGGGGATCGAGCCCTCAATCAGGGCCTGTGCCCTGACCTAGAAACGACTGTGATCTCCTGGTTCATAGGTCAACGCTCAACCACTGAGCCACGCCAGCTGGGCTAGAATTTTCTGATATAAAAGTTTTATATTTTCTTAACCTTTTTGAGTATTGGCTCTACTCCAGTAGAATCTAAAATGGCATCTGAGCTGCACAAAATTATGTCTATTGTACTGTCACTGCTCAGGACGACTCTCCTTGTCCCTGGGACTGGGCCCCACCTGGGTCATGGGTCAGAGGCGGTGTGTTCGGGTGCCTGTCAGTGACCTTCTCCTGCGCCCTTGCAGTTTTTGTCGTTTGAAATGCTGACCGAGCTGGTGCACAGAGCCGGCGTGCACCGTGCCCGCGACTTCTCCGTGCACTTCGTGTGCGGCGGCCTGTCTGCCTGCGTGGCCACCCTCGCCGTGCACCCCGTGGACGTCCTGCGCACCCGCTTTGCAGCTCAGGGTGAGCCCAAGGTAAGTGGCCCGGCCCGAGGAGGGGCGCCTCAGTAACGGAAGGTGGCCCAGGAGTTGGGGCTCTTTTCCTGGGAGGGAACAAAGCTGACGAGGGGGGGTTTCAGTCTCCCTGTCGGTCCCTTTGTGAGACCCGGAACCGTGCTCTGCACCTCGCACTGTGCTCACGGCCTCACGGGGGAGCCAGAGCCTCCAGGTGGGAACAGGACACATACCACACAGTGGGCTGGGCAGGGACGGCGCCCGGGAATGTGAGCCTCCAGGTCAGATGGCTGGTCGCGATGCTATGGTGAGACTGTGTCTGGTCCCCACAAAGGGTGGGTTGGAGGAAATGGGGTAATGAAGTTCAGACTTCAGGAAGAACTTACTGAGTGAAAGCAAGGGATTAAACCCTGAAGTAGACCTCTCCACCATAGTCTGTGTTTCCTGGACATATGGTAGTAGTGCACGTGTGTGTGCGTGTGTGTGTGCGTGCGCGCGCCTGTGTGTTTGTGTGTGTGTGTGTGTGTGTGTGTGTGTGTGTGTGTGTGTGTGTGTGTGTGTGAGGGCGAAAGGGAGATGTGCTGTGACCTGGCATCCTGGGGCCCGGTTTCCCTGCCCGTGTTCGTTTCCTCCACGGACGCTGCCTGCTCCCCTGTGCTTGGCTGTGACCTTTGGGGATTAGTCCCGTCAGCCACACAGATTGCCGCCTCCTGCTTTAGCAGTGACAGCATGTTCCCGTGTCCTTTTTAATGGCTGTGTCATAACTCATGTACCCAGTCACCCGAGGGGGGATGTCGCGTCTTCTGTTCCAAAGGACACGCACTTTGTGCCCTCACGTGTTACGGGAGCCTCTGGGGGGAGCGGGGTTGCCCGGGGATGGATCAGTCATGCAAACAGCTTGGAGGGGTCACTGGGAAAGCCCGCTTGGGATTTTGTCCAGCACGTCCTGTGTCCTCTTGGCAGGAGAAGTAACGCTCCTGGGTGTGCAGGAGCGGGGACGTGCACGTGGTGGGCTGTGTTCTCAAGCTAAAACCGGCGCCGCGCTCACTCGAGTTGCGTGTGTGCATCCAGGTGTACAAAACCCTGCGGGCCGCCGTGGCCACCATGTACAGGACCGAAGGCCCCTTGGTCTTCTACAAAGGCCTGAACCCCACCTTGATCGCCATCTTCCCCTACGCCGGCTTCCAGTTCTCCTTCTACAACTCCCTGAAGCACGTGTACGAGTGGGTCACGCCGGCCGAAGGAAAGAAAAACGGTGAGACAGCCGCACGGGAAAGGAGCTAGGTCTCCCTTCACCCCAGTCCCCAGACAGCACGTCTCCTGCATCGCGTGGGAAAGAGAGATTCCTGTCAGAGCTTAGACACCACCGGGCGCTGAGCCCACTCTGCCATGCGGCCACTCACACCCATCCCTGGCACCAGCGACGTTTCCAGCTACCGCTCGTGGCTTTCCTTTCGGTGAGAGGTCCACCTTGTGGACTGCCTGCGAGGGGCTGTGTTCTGCTTGGTTTTGTTCTGGAAGGATGTGCAGGAGGAGGGCCATCCCCTTGAGCCTGAGCTGAGTGACATGGCAGAGCCCAAGGCCCTCACGGCCTCCAGCGGCGGAGGCAGAGCACCAGTGACTCTCACCCGTGCTGCCAGCACCTGTCCCACCTGCGGTCCCGTGTCGTTCTTGCCAGAAGTGGCTGTGTCTGGCTGTTTCCTGGATTAAATTCCTTGGAGAGCAAGGATGGCTTGTGGGTTTTTGTTTTATGTGGAGGACAGAGTTCATGACCTTGAACTTGTCTACCCGCAATTGCATTTTCCTCATTCCCCCCCTCATTCTCACTCCTCTGGTTCAGGGAACCTCAAAAACCTGCTCTGTGGCAGTGGAGCCGGAGTCATCAGCAAGACCCTCACGTATCCCCTGGACCTCTTCAAGAAGCGGCTGCAGGTCGGAGGGTTCGAGCAGGCCCGAGCCAGCTTCGGCCAGGTGAGCCGTCCCCTGCCCACAGCTCTGATCCTGCCCGCAGTGGGGTGGGAGGGGCCCAGGGGGGAGAAGGGCAGGGCAGAGGGAAGCTGAGTTCCAAACGAACACCAGGCCTGAGCTCGGACTTGGTTGTTCATGAGGTCACTGCCTGGACATCGTCATCGGAGTTACTGGAGTCTATGCGGGGAGCACAGTCGCCTGGAGTAGGGGGTCCAGAGCTCTCACTGGGTCCTTAAGAATCAGAACCAGCGGGAGCCGCCTGGGCAGGAAGGAGCTCTGTCCAGCACTGAGTTCCAGGCCCTTCAACTCGGAAGAGAAAGAATGGGGTCAACTTTTCCTCTGTCTCTCTTGCACCCATCCCCTCACCCGGCAGTCTGTACTGGGAGCTGCGATGTGCCAGGCGTTGTGCTGACAGAAGGACAGAGCCACGTCCGTGGTGCCTCCCCTCCCCTCACCGGAGCTACCTCCCTCTCCCCAGGTTCGGAGCTACCGGGGCCTCCTGGATTGCGCCAGGCAGGTGCTGCGGGAGGAAGGCGTGCCGGGCTTCTTCAAGGGCCTGTCCCCCAGCCTGCTGAAGGCTGCCCTCTCCACCGGCCTCGTGTTCTTCTGGTACGAGTTCTTCTGTAACCTCTTCCACCGCGTGAGGGAGGCCGACAGCTAGCCTTGGGCCAGAGCGACCTCCTGAAGTAAGACTTGATCTGCCATCTCTGCTGCACTGAGAGGCGCCGCCTGGCCCACCTCCGGCCGGCTGTCCGGAGCATGACGAGCACTGGGAGGCCGCAGCCTCGACCCCACCAGCGTGGAGGCCACCAGACGGGCAAGGGCTCTCTCGCTGCGGGACCCGGGGAGGACTGTGGATGTGGTGGGATCCCAGCCGCTCCAGTCAAGGAGCTTGAAGTCTCCCCTCCGTCTAGCCCGCAGCCTAAGGCAGGTGGGGACCCTTTTTCCTGCCAGGGGCCATTTGGATATTTATAACCTCATTCTCTGGCCATTCAAAATTACCACCTTAAACATCAGCCTGCTGTATTTGGTCAGACATTTACTAACTCGCCCCTGATGCCTTGGCAGGGCCGGACCAAATGATTTCTTGGGCCTTATACCTTTCCCACCCCTGGTCTAAGGGGAGCAGCTGCCTGCACTTAGCCCGTCTGCCTCCAGAGCTCTCCGGACCCTGGGTGGGGCCACAGCCTAGGCTGACAGCTGGGACTTGCCAGAGGCAGGGGTCTGTCCCCACACCTGGGCTCTGGTTCCCACCAACTTGCTTAATAGACACTAAGGCTAAAAGCACATTCCTTACCTTCCCCCTCCACCTTCTCTCCCCAGTCACACCTCCCCTGGACACCAGCTGTGCCCGGCCATCCCCAAATTCCATTTTCTCAGGAGTTGCCGGGCTCAGGCAGCTTGGCTTCTAGTTCTGGGAGAGGAATCCAAGCTGAATTGGTCACTTTCTGACAAGCCGCCCCCGCCCCCCCCCCCCCCAGGACCAGCCACAGCAGGGGCTCTGGGGAAGGCAGATTCTGCAGCCCTGTAGGAAGTGGGGGGCTGTGCGGAGGGGAGGGGGCGGGTAAAGGCAGCCGCCCTTTACCCCAGTCGACCTGGGATGGCTCCTCTTTTGGGCCGGGCAGCCCTCCTGGGTGGGCGGAGCACACAGCTGGGCCAGTTGCTGAGCATGTGGCCGGGTGTCTCCTCTGTGACCCCAGACTGGCCCTGCTCTGACGCAGCCCAGTGAATGGGGTGGCAGAGGGAAGAGGTTGGGCAGACAGCCTGGTGAGGGTGCAGTAGGTGCCCAGGGGAGATGCACTTAGGAACCCAGCCCATCCATCTAGGCACGGAGAGGAACTTCAGTTTCCGGGGGTGGGGCAGTGAGAAGAAAATCTACGGAACACAGCAACCTCTCATCCAGATCTCCCAGCCCCGAGGGGCACTGGACCTGTGGGTGGGCTCTGCAGTGGGAGCCAGGCTCCCACCTGCCTCCTCCCCTCTGGGCTCCAGCTCCAGGCCACTCTGACTCATGAAGGCGCCAGCTGGGAGCAAGCCTGGGGTCCCCCCACCTCAAGCCTGGGCCCCTTCTCTCCTTGTTGCTATTTCATGTCTTGGCTGGAGCTTTGCCTGCTCTTGGCTGCGGATTATGAAGGTCCAGGCTGTGGCTGGAGGGCACTCCGGCACCCACAGGGGTTTGGGCACTTAAGTCCTGGGCTTGGAGCTGCGGGGAGGTAGCTGCCTGAATGTATTTTCTACGAAAGTCCATTGAAGTAAACTATTTTCTTCACCGCTCCTGCCCACGGTGCCTTTGCTGCAGCTGAGGGCTCGCTTCCTCGCCCATTTTCTGGTGACAGCTTCGGCCTCTCCTACCAGGAGGTGAGGACTCTGGCACCAGGAGGCCGCCATCCGCGCTTCTTGTCTAAGCCAAGGGGGCAGGCAGCTCTTTGCCGCCACCTCTGTGCCCTTCTGCAACCCAGGGCGGACTCGGGGATGGCCCGTCGGCTGCAGCCCGCGCCTCTGCCAGCCACACCAAGGAAGACGCAGCCAGGGGCTTGCTCAACCTCAGGGTCACCCCAACACCTCGGGGTTGCGAGTTGGCACCTAGGGGGATCCTTTCCCCCTTGATTTTCAACTTAGTTTACCTGTAACGTCTGTATCTGGAATTGGAGAGGGGCAGTGGAATTTGATCCAGCCCTTACGCCCCTGTCCCCCTTCTCCTAACTTGGGGCGTGGAGGGAAACGCGGCTGGTGAAGCCCTACCCCTCAACCATGTCTGCCCTTTCCCCTGGCTCCCTCCGGCCGCCCGGTCAGGACCACGCCCCCCGCAGCCCCTCCCACGCTGCGCGACCCCGCGGCGGCTCCTGACCGGGTTTTCACCTGAGCCCCGGCGTGGGGCATCGCTTGAGACCCAGGGCTTCATGCGGGCGGAGCGGCAGGTCCGGCCCAGCGCCGACGAGCTGTCCTGGTCCCGGACAGGCCGGGGGCGAGCCGGGTGAGGAGAGAACGGGGGCAGTGGGAGCGGTGTCGCGGGGGTCCCGGCAGCCCGCCCCTTCCCACGCCGGGGGCCTCGGGGCGGGCCAGGAGGTGAGAGCGGAGCCACGGGGCTCCGGCAGGTGGCGCTGGCGGGGCGAAGCCGCCTCGGCCCTGCCCCACCCATGCCCCGCCCACCCAAGACCCTGTCCCGCCACAGGCCCCGCCCATCACAGCCCCCGCCCCCATCCAGAAGACCCCGCCCACCACAGCCCCCGCCCCCATCCAGAAGACCCCGCCCATCAAAGGCCCGCCCCCTCCCCGGCGCCGCGGTAGGAAATGACCTAAGCCGCGGCCAGGCGCGGTTCTCTCCAGCGGTGGCGCGGACGTGGGTGCCGCGCGCCATGCCCGCCGAACGGCCTCCGGGCTCGCGGGCGCGGCACCGGCCGGGCAGGTGGGTCCTGGCGCTCTCGCCGCCTCTCTCTCCCGCGGGACACCGGATGGCGGGTTCTGCTGCGGGTCCTGCACCGCCGGGAGCGGCGTTCCGGGCTTAGGGAAGCTGCCCAGGTCTGGAGACCCCTAAGGTCGTCCCCCTTGACCAGGGGGTGGCACCGAGTCCAGAAGGGGGGCTCCAGTTCGGGACTACCTCAGAGGGACACGTCTTCCCGCGCCCCTCTTTAAGAGGAAGGACCTAGAATGGACCAGCTCAGGGACTGGAGTCCTGAGTGGGCAGCGCTGGAGTTCTGCCACTCGGGAGGCTAGTGTAACCGGTCCGTCCCGGGCGAGCTGGCCAGGACGGGGAGTGTGGGCTCCCAACCAGCTGGGCGGCAAAGAAGTGTCCACCCACCCGCTCAGGCCCGCCCTACGCGAGGCGTGGAAAGGTTCTGAGGACTGAGAAGGGCCCTGGCTGAAGCTGGGACAGCTGTGCGCAGCTTGGAGGCTACCCCCCCCCCCCCCAGCCTTCTCATTCGCCCAGAATCTTGCGGGGCCAGCAGCTTCAAGCCGATTTATATGGGCAGGCAGGTGTCTACACCCGCAGCCCAGCGCACCCCACCCCACCCCTGGTATCAGCTGAGAGTAGCTCTGCCTCCCGCCGGGACTGGAGGGTAGGCGCTTTCCCGCTTCATCTCTCTGCTCTTATGTAATCCCAGAAGCTACAGGGGTTCCTAAACTAAACAGCAGGTGCTTGGCTGGTGCCCAGTCTCCACCAAAAGCCAAGCTTGGTGGGCACTCGGCCAACTTCCAAATGCCAAGGACTGCCCAGGAGTACCTGTCCCCAGCAGTGGCCAGCCCCAGCCAGGGCCTGCAGTCTGGGAATCCCGGCCTCTCTCTCCACATCTGAGGCCTCCCCCGTCACCTCCCCTCCTCCCCAGGTGCTGTCACTAACCCTGCCCAGTAAGGAGCTGCTGGGGCCGATGGTCATGGGGGACCCTGGTAGAGAGGAGTATAAAATCCAGTCTTTTGATGCAGAGACCCAGCAGCTGCTGAAGACAGCACTCAAAGGTGAGCTTGGGGAGCCCTCCTGAGCCTGGGTCTGGAGCTGCAGACACGGGGCCACGGGGCCAGGAACGGAGGACAGCCCTAGCCTGGGAATGTCCAGCCCTCTCTCCCCCTTCAATTTCTGTGAATAGGAGTCAGCACCATAACTCTCAAACCAAAAGAGAAGCTACATTCAGGCCAGTATTTGGGAGTGAATCATAGTCCTCTCAATGTAAAGCCTTCCTAGTAGCGTTTACGTGCTCATGAAAGGGGCGCGGGGCACAGAGAACACAGTGCCTGCTCTTCAAGTCCTGAAATTGGACCTGGTTTCTGCGTTGCTGCAGCCAGCGCTCTTGAACGTGCAGAGCTGCCTGAGTCGGGACAGAGGATAGAGTGTTCTGCTTGGCAGGGGAGAGAGGGTCATTGTCCTGGACGGAGGCCTCCCACAGCACTCAGGACAGAAGCTTGACTTGGTTAACAATTGGCAGTGCCCATCACATGCCACGCTGAGCTTGTGGGGGAGGCCCTGCTCATGTCAGGTGTTCATGGGAGTGTGTTATGAGAACACTTGCTCCTGTAAAATTGCTGTCAAAGACCGTAAGTGTTCCTTCCTCAGCCTAGTGCCACACGATCTGTCCTAGGAAACTAGCATTCTTTCATTAGCCTCTCAGCTGCATCACCTGCCCCGTTGCCTCTGATTGGGCCGCAGGCGGCTCCGGGCGGAGCTGTGCCTGCTTTCCGATCTCTAAGTGAAATGTAAGCATCTCATGGTTGTGCTCTTCTGTAAACATCTCCAGTCCTTCTCAGGAGCAGGTGGAGGCAAATGTGCTAATTAAGAGACTGCCTGCCTGTCTCTACTCCAGATCCAGGTGCCGTGGACTTGGAGAAAGTGGCCAATGTGATTGTGGACCATTCCCTGCGGGACCGCGTGTTCAGCAAGGAAGCAGGACGCATGTGCTATGCCATTATTCAGGTTGGGGAGCGTTGGTGGAGAAGAGGGGAGACACTTGGCTTCAGGCGTGGGCAGAGATGCGAAGGACTTCCCTCAGAGGCAGAGAGAGTAGGACGAGAGGGTCCTCAGCCATGGAAGCTCAGGTGGGGTTGTGATGGCACTGCCCGCCCCTAATGCCACCATCCTTCCTCTGGTTCACAGGCAGAGAGCAAGCAAGCAGGCCAGAGTGTCTTCCGGCGTGGACTCCTCAACCGGCTCCAGCAGGAGTACCAGGCTCGGGAGCAGCTGCGCGCCCGCTCCCCGCAGGGCTGGGTCTGCTACGTCACCTTTATCTGCAACATCTTTGACTACTTGAGGGTGAGGCCACCGCAACCACCCTGTGCAGCAGGCAGCCTGTCTCCTGAGGCCACTAAGCCAGTGCTTTGACCCCTGCTGTCCCCGACAGGTGAACAACATGCCCATGATGGCCCTGGTGAACCCCGTCTATGACTGTCTCTTCCGGCTGGCCCAGCCCGACAGTCTGAGCGAGGAGGAGGAGGTATGTGGCCTTGGCCCGGAGGCTGTGGAGGTGGGCAGGCTTTAGCTCAGCTCAGAAGACCAGCCCAGCGTCCATGGAGGCTTGAGGCATCACTTCCTGGGGCAAGAGCTGGGGGTGGGGGTGTGGGGGTAGCGAAGGCCTGTCAGTACAGGACAAGCTGCCAAGTCTGGAACTGACCCAGAACAGAGAGCAGCCAAAACCTCCTGGCTCAGAGGCTTCCCCCCAGCAGGAAAGCCAACCTATAAAATGGCGAGAGCTTTGGCAGCTGTGGATACTGCTGGCCAGAAACCAAACCGGGGTCAGGCAGCGTGGGGGAGAGGAAGCGGGGTTCAGCTGCAGTTTGCAGACAGGGCCTGTGTCTGCCTGGCCCAGATGAAAGACCGTAGGCAAGTCTCTGAACTTGCTTCCTGTCATGTAAGATACAGGTCCCACCCACTGGGTGGTGAGGATGGAGTGGGAAAATGCGTGTCTAGGGCCATGCACAGTCTGGCACGCAGTGAGAGCTCGGTAAATGGCTGCTCTGTGACAGGCTGGCCCTGCCCGAGGCTCACCTCCCACTGTCCCTGCAGGTGGACTGCCTGGTGCTGCAGCTGCACCGCGTTGGGGAGCAGCTGGAGAAGATGAACAGGCAGCGAATGGATGAGCTCTTTGTCCTGATCCGGGATGGCTTCCTGCTCCCGACCAGCCTCAGCTCCCTGGCCCAGCTGCTGCTGCTGGAGATCATTGAGTTCCGGGCAGCTGGCTGGAAGACGACCCCAGCTGCCCACAAGTATTACTACAGCGAGGTCTCTGAGTAGGCCTCCAGGTCAGGCTTCCCTCCCAGCAGCACTGGCCTTGCTTCTCCCCACCTCCCCCCTGGCAGCACAGTCTTTGCCTCTCCAAAGACTTTTTCCCTTCCAGCCTTTCAGCAGCTCCCAAGAAGTTTCCCACTTATTCAGGGGTTCTGCCCTGAGCATCTTCTCCTCCTCCTGCAGGGGTTGGGGAAAACACTACACAGACCTGCCCCCTCCTCCCTCCCCCTCAGTCTCTCCCATACCTCCCACCTGGGCCAGGAAGAGAAGGGCAACTCCTAACAACCACTGCACTGTGTAACCACTGGCACCTGTTTCCCATCGATAAAATGGGTCCCATCGCCACTGGTAGGATGCTTTGGAAGGTCAAGGGGGCAAGGTGCAGAGCACAAGTCACACAGAAACGTTTATACGTTTTGTATAAGGACCACTTTGGAAACAGGCGTATTTCCTCCAGTCGTTTTCATGGCTGGCAGTACTATATCACATGCTACACAGTTCAGGGTGAGAATTTCCTAATAAACCTTTCGGATACTAAAATGCCTCCTTTCATCACCCAAAGGTCCACCCCAAGCAGATGGAAGAGAAGGCTGGATGGGCCCTAAGTTTCTCGGGGGAAATCCAAGTCCATGTATTGCCTCTTTGCAAGGAGATGGGGCAGGGAGAGCGGGTTCTAGCCCACGAAGGAAAGACTAAAGCAGTAAATATACTGCCCCATCCTTCCTGTGAGGCCCGCCCTTAAGAAGGAACTATATCCTTAGCACAGGTATTTTTCACTGTAGCAGCGGCTCACGTTGTGTCTTGCAGCAGAGCCCTGGGCGGCTCCCGGAGCCCCTACCCCTCCTACCACCAGCGGTAGTGGGCTAGGGCACGGTTGGCCTCGGCCATCTTGTGCATGTCGTGCTTCCTCTTGACCACAGGGCCCTGGTTGTGGAAAGCCTGCAGCAGCTCCTGCGACAGCTTCTCCGGCATCAGCGTCCGCCGGTGCTTCTTCTCCCGGCACTCGGTGATCATCCACTTCATGGCCAGGAAGCGGCGGCGCCGGTCGCTTAGCGGCACGGGGACCTGTGCAAGACAAGACGTGGGTCAGTTGGCCCGAGAATTAGCCAGGGTTGCAGCCTCCTTCCTCCACGAGTGCTAAGGAGTGGCCACAGGTTCCCTCTGGGTCAGCCCTCGCAAGGCCCCTGAGGAGGGGGACCTGTCTTTTCCTCTGAGCTCCCCTCACCCGTGAGCTCAGGGCAGCAGACAGAGGCATTCACTGAGCAAATGCGCATTAAGCGCTGACCTCTCTACCTGTAAATGGAAGCTCAGCCAAGTTGATAACAAGCACCAACTGGGAAAAGCCCCACCAGCTGGGTGACTTAGCCAACTCGGATGACAGGTGCCTAAAAATAAGACCCTCTTGTCCAAGAATCACTTGCCAGGCCCCCACTGTGTGCCAGGTATCATGCCGGACCCTAGGGACACAGACAGCAATAAGAAAGTCTCTATGAAGTTTACACTGAAAAAGATGAGAACGCCCACTTATGACAAGGAAACATAAATACTATAACGGGGGCACCTAGTTCAGTTCGACAAATGGTGATGAAGCATCAGTTATCAGTCCAGCACTATGCCAGACACGGTGTGTAAAGGATGAGCTAAACAGTGTCACCATGAGAAACTGACAGAACACAAGATTTTTTGGGGGGGCCAGGGGCTCCGGAAGAGGACACTTGGATACTTCGCTCCCTTCCATTTTCAGTCATCTTTAACGCTATGGGACTCGCATGATCAGATCCCGATAGTCTCTGGCCCCTAGAAAGCTATTCATCTTGATCCAAGTCCGGTCCTTCCCACCTGCAAGAACCGCCCCCCGCATCTTGTCCCTGCCTGACCACTCACCTGATAGAAACGGCCACCCTTGAGGATGGGAGCCAGCCCAATCACGGGCTCGCAGTTTTTCAGAGCCTGGTGGAAGATGGTGTAGGGGTTGCGTTCAATGGTTGCCTGTTCCTCTGAAGAAGCAGCATGGAACTTCTGGAACTGCTTCCTCTTCACAGCTTCCAGAGTCTGCAACGGGACACAGTGGCAGGGGCTGCCCAGGCTTCCTGGACGGTTTCCCCAACTGAGCCAGCACCTTACCCTTCACTCCCATCATCCCGTTCTCCTAGAGCAGTGGTCGGCAAACTGCGGCTCGCGAGCCACAAGCGGCTCTTTGGCCCCTTGAGTGTGGCTCTTCCACAAAATACCGACTTCTGCGCATGAGCCACGAAGTTTCAATCGCACTGTACGTGCGCGCCCGCATGTGGTGTTTTGTGGAAGAGCCACACTCAAAGGGCCAAAGAGCCGCATGTGGCTCGCCAGCTGCAGTTGGCCAACCACTGTCCTAGAGCAATGCCAAAGCTCCTAAATGCCGCCTCCTCTCCTCCACCAGGACGGGAAGAGCCGCTGCGATTTGGGGAGGGGAGGGGGATGGCAGTTGTTCATCAATGACAGGTACGAGAATCCACTCTTTTTCATGCTAAACTGAAAGCCAAGTACAAAGCCACAGGAGAAAGGAAGATGAGAGAGGAGCTAGTTACCTGTGTCATGAGGGATCTTGCCAGGACCTTGTTTCCTCCTTTCATCATCATGTTGGTGAATTTGCTTCAAGGAGAAAAGCAACAGGTTTAGCTTCCAAGGCGGTGTCCCGGAATCCTTGCGGTAGATCCTCCCTGGGCCTGACCCGGGGGAACGAAAGGGCCCCGTCTCACCTGATCACCGGGTCTTCAAACACGGAGCTAGTGTTCGCCGACGGGGCGGCTTTGATGGGCTGGGTCTTCCTGAGCTCCCGCTCAAACTTCTCCTCCTCCGTCAGCTCTGCCCAGGGCTTGCGGTGATAGTCCTTGTCGATCTGCGGATCCCTGAATTCCGGGCTGTAGCGGCTCCACCTCACCTGGGTGAACCTGGGAGGCCGGGAAGAGGGGGCGGCGGGCAAGGCTGACTCCACAAGTGCGAAGGCTTGACTTAATAATAGGCAGGCTGGCCAGCCCACTGACTAGTGAGCGGCGCGGCCACCGCTAGCCCAGCCCGAGCAGCAGTAAGTCTGGCTCTTGTCTCAAGAGGTAGGAGGACCGCCCCCAAACAGGCCAGGAAGGCCGCCCCCTGAACCTCAGGGCGGACGCCCGCCTATGCACCTCTCCCCCCAAGTCCCAACACAGAAAACCCCAACTCTGAGCTCCTCGGCAAGACCGCGCTTTCAACTCGGAGTCAGAGCCCCCGCGGGCAGAGGGCAGCTACCCAGCCTTCAGATTGGCCCCAAGTCACGCTGCTGGTTCAGAGCTTTGGGCCCCGACACCCCGGCCTCCAGGCCGCCTGCAGGTCCCGCGCGTCTTGCCTGGGGCCCTGTCCTTCCTCGCAGGCCTCTCGGTGCGGACCGAGCGGCCTCCCAGCTGCCCGCCGCCCTCTCACCCTGGGAACCGCAGGACAGCATTCCGCACACTCAGTGTCAGGTCCGAGCACCCGAGCACGGCCTTCACCAAGGGGGCAGCCATCTTGGTTTGCCTCGAGGACCCCACAAGGACTGCCCTCGGCGTGCCTGAGCGACTGGCGGAAGACGGGGAAAAGGCTCCGCGGGGCCCTCAATCTGCGCGTCGCCCCATCCATCTGGGCGTTGAGAGTCTCTAATCCCGAGGCCCAAAGGCAAGAATCAAAAGGAAACACTCGCCCTCCCGTGATCCGTCGCAGGCAGGCGCTCGCTCCTCTCAGGCCCCCATGCAGGCCCCGCCCAGGCTCAGCTCTCGCCGGTTGTCGCGAGGTTTGAGGCCGCGGGCCCGGCCCGGGCGGCTGCAATATGGCGGAGGCGGAAGGAGAGAGCCTGGAGTCCTGGCTGAGTGAGTATCCGCGGCCACTTTTGCATGTCCTCGAGCCACCACCGAGCCGCCCTTCCGTGCACCCCTACGGCCCGCCCCGGGCCCCGCGGCGGCGCCGCCTGTCAGCCTGGGCCCGCCGCCGCCGCCGCCAGCGTCCCGCGCTCACGCCCCTTCCCCGGCTGGGCGTCTGGCCCCCGCCCGGCACCTGCTCCCCGGGCTGCGGCGCCTCCTCCCGCTCCCACGCGCGTAGGCGTGAGCTCGGGTCAGGTCCCGGCCTCGCGGGCTCCGGGAAAGTGACAGCCAAGTGCGGCCGGCTGGCGGGGAGGCGGTGGAGGGGCTGCGGGCGGCTCAGTCCCTGCCGAAGGGACGCGCGCGCTCCGGTTTGGGCTGAAGCTCCGAGCACACGCACAGCTGCAGACCCGGGGCTGTGTGTTCGAGAAGTGCCCGCTCCGCGCAGGCGGAATGTCTGAGGTGCGGGTATTCCAAAGCCCCAGCCCCGAGCTCTGCCCCGCCCCGCGCGCGCCCTGGAACAGCTGAGCGCAGCGCAGCGGCCTCTTGCTATCATCGCGAGTCCAGTTTATGAGCCGGGGGTGCCCTGCTGAATGGGCAGCGGGTTAACTTTGCTGCGGGCTGGCGCAGGCTCCGGGGGGCTTCCTAGAGGGGACCAGCTGGACGTGGTGGAAAGGCGCGGAGAGATGCCTAGACATTCCCTCTGCAGAGATCTCTCAGCCTCCAGGCCCTTGGAGGTGATGGCTGTTTCCTCCGATTGCCTGGCCTTTCTTAGTAAGAAACGGCCTTCAGGTGGTTGAACCTGGGGTTACATTTGCAAAACCTGGGGTTGCAGGCAGCTCACAACGCCTCTGGACCTGTTCTCCCGGAGGCTCCAAGTGCTCTGCGCACATTCCTTTATCAAGTTTCCTAGTGAAGCAGACATTGTCACAACTGCACAAAAGGGGACACCCGACTCCAGTCAGACCCCTTGCCCAGAGCCACCCAATCAAAATCTCACCGCTCTGGACTTGGTTCGATGCCCAGATATTCATGGGGACACTGGAGCAGTTTAAGTGGCCTACGCCGAGTTCAGTAGGTTTAAGTTATGTTTTGAAATAGGAGAGGGACAGACCGGTTTTTGAGGGAGAATGGAGGTGACGAGGGGAATGGGATGGTATCTGCAGAGACTACAGATGTCCCCGACGTAACCATCGTTCGACACAGTTTTTCGGCGTGGCGATGGTGCTAAAGCAATAAGCATTCAGTAGGGACCGTACTTCAGATTTTGACATGTGGCCTTTCCCAGGCTAGCGTTTTGGGGTAGGGTACTCCCTCCTGATGCTGGGCAGCGCCCATCGGCCACTTGAGCACAAGTGGAAACAACGGGCACCTACAGGGTACTGTGTTGCCAGTGCTTTTCGGATATTGTGTTCTAAGCCAAGCAGTAATGTTGGGTAGGTTATGGGTGTTAAATGCGTTTTCGACTTACGGTATTTTCATCTTATGGTTTCTCTGGATGTAACCCCATCGTGAGTCTTAAGACTTAAGGTGTGAACTATCCCAGGTGACTGAGTGAACCATTGTTCCGGGGGACAGTCAGGGCGTTTGGCTGGTTCCCGCTGGGCGTTGCTGTGGGAGAGAAAGCTGGGAAGGTACCTTCGAAAAGGCTTGCGTTCCAGCCCAGGAAGTTTACATTCTGCATTTACCAGACCCCCACTCCTACTCTACCTTGTGAAATCCGTTTTTAGGAGAATGGCTACCGGAGTTTTATATAGGATGGATCGGAGCAGACGTTCTGGAAACTGGTGTGAGGGAGGTGGGGTGGGGGCAGAGATAAGAAATTAGGGGAGAAATTTAAAAAGACATTGAGGAGGAAGGGACTATGGACTGAGAAATGGGTGAGGATGGGAGAGGCGAGAAAAGAGAGGTCAACAATAGGAGTTCAAACCTGGGTGCCTGCAAGTCGGGGCAGGGAGCTGTTTGGAAATAGGGGAGTCAGAAGTGATGGCCTCGCGTTTAGACTCATTTCTGAACCCAAGCAGCAGTTACAATTACACACTATCTTGTTATTTGCTCTGGTTGTGTCTCATGTGTTGCAGCAGGATTGAATGCATTTTTGACTTATGATATTTTCAACTTAAAAGAGTTTGTCTGGATGTAACCCCGTCGTAAGTCAAACGAGTTATTGGTTCCAACTATAGCAAGTGAAGGAACCAGTGCTCGGGCTCCAGCACATCTTCTAGGGCAGGCATGTCAAACTCCTGGCCCTGCAGGCCGCATGCCTCGTTTATTTGGCCCGTGGTAGCTTTTGAGTCTGACATGCTTGTTCTAGGGCAGTGATGGTGAACCTATGACACCCGTGTCAAAGGTGACACGCGAACTCATTTTTTGGTTGACTTTTCTTTGTTAAATGGCATTTAAATATATAAAATAAATATCAAAAATATAAAACTTTGTTTTACTATGGTTGCAAATATCAAAAAATTTCTCTATGTGACACGGCACCAGAGTTAAGGTAGTGTTTTTCAAAATGCTGACACGCCGAGCTCAAAAGGTTCGCCATCACTGGTTTAAGGCCTTGTCACTCCATGTTTTGCCAGGATTATTACAGAAGCCCCGCTGCGTCCAGCGTAGGGTCCGAGTCCGGTACTTTCTCTGCAGACCCTCAGAGCCTGGCGCTGTGTGCTTGATGTTCTCTGGGTGCCTAACAGACACTTGGTGATTGACTCCGTTTCTCTTGATTCAACTTCTTTTCTTTTGTAATTATCACTAAAGGTTGACACTCACTCTCTTTCCGCCCCTTGTTCTTGCCTCTGCCTAGTTTTGAGTGTTTTGCTCCATAGGACTTGTCTCTGGAGCATCTGAGCGAGGATGGGATGGCGTAGCCAATGCTGCTGGATCTTATCAGGGCCCAGGACAGTCAAGGCTAGTGATGGAATTCAGCTGAAAATGAGAGGAGGGAACTAGAGGCAGAGACACAGACGAGAGTAAGGCTTTCAGTAAAGTTCTGAATATAGAGACCTCGAGTCAGAGTAGAGCCCAGAGGGGCAGTTCTAGAAGGCAGGGTCTGCAAGGGAAGCCCTGGCGTCAGCTGTGTGCCAGGTGATGGTGAATGCTGAGTGGGTGGCAGCTCGCGTGCACCTGCTGGGGGAGGCAGTGGGCAGATGGAGCCATCCATTCTCCCAGAATGACCCCCAGAGGTTCTTCAGTCCTGCGGCTGCTGGAGGATTGCTTTCTGAGCTGGAGCACCAGGAGGTTCTCCCAAGTGGCATTGGCCATTGCTGAAAGCAGGGCTTTTTGTGCCCATGTGTAGGCACAGCGCTCCCTGCAGGTTTGCAGTAGAAAGTTCTACCAAGATGAGAGGAAATGGGGTTCTAGAGAAGTTGAACACAGTGAAAAACAAGCAGGCCCTATTCCTGGAAGCAGGAATGCTGTCGAGATTCTAGCATGTCTGGGAAAAATACGCTTGTGGTGAATGCCTGTTGCGTGTGTGCGTGTGCGTGTGTGGTGAAGAGGAGGGGGGACCACATCAGACTGTATTCCAGTTGTGAACAGTGGAAGTGAGTAGGCTGCTTTTTCTTATACAAGCATGTGACTGTCCCCAACATAATAGTGATGGGTGGGATGGCTCCTCAGACCATCTTAATTTTGTGTTTCTACAGCCTCTTGATGTCATGTGAGGACTGTAAGCATCTCAGATGTTAGGGCTTAGTAACAAAGCCACGCTAACACCTGTGATGGTTTCAGATAACCGGTGGGAGAGACGGGGCTGCTCTGGAAGGTGACAGTGAGTCACTATGGCAGTTAATAGCCTCTCTTGATAGAATTAGTTCCTCTTTCCTTCCAGCTTGACATTTTGAAGGGCCTGCTGATTCTCTTTTCAAGATTGAGAACACACATCTCTCCTTCCCTCCAAATATGAACCTTAACCGTCCGAATCCTCCCGCAGCCAAAGCAGACACTGCCAGGCGGGTGCAGCATCCGGCACTGCGGCCTCCGCTCAGCCTCTGCGCCGCGTCTGCTGACCTCTTGTGGCTCAGCCCAGGGAGGGCGTTGGGGGGCATGGCATCCCTGTTAGGATTTGCCTGTGGAGCTAGTGGCTTTTAACGTTAAGAAATCAGAACTCGGGCACTTCTAACAACACCCCTGGCCTCCGTCGCTCTGTGCGACCCTGGTGGCGTGTTTACAGGATCAGCCTTCCATTTGGCTTCCGAACCTGAAGCCCTGAATTCAGCAAACAGCTTAAAGCTTCTTTCTGGAAGAGCAAATCCCAAGATTTGACTCAGAGATGGGAACACGTTTTTTAAAAAATAAATGTCCCCAGTAGTCTGAATGCTAGCAATGTAGCAGAAGGAAAACCTAGCGGGAACGCTCTGTCCACAGCAATGAGAACGTGCCTTCTGAAAGCCTTGATAATCACCAAGAGCTGGGAACACATTTAACCACCTCAGCTGGGGCATTCTCTGCAGGCACAGGGCCGGGGGTTACAGGGAAAGGAGGATCCACACCACGGATCAGGAGACCTGGCATTGAGCACTGACTTTAAACTCCCAGTGGCCCTCTGAGGACGCTCTGACACGTCTTTGTCCTTGATCACGGAAAACCATTAAACCTGAGGGTACTCACGACTCAAGCATAGATTCTGTTTCTGTGACCCTAGGGACAGACAGCACAAGGTATGGTGCTCAGTAGGGGTTCAATAGATGTTGTTAGCTTAACTTAAAATGATGAGCATTGTGTGAAATTTAAAACACATTTAAAGCATTAAATAGGTTAGGTCTTGAAAAGTTTTTGAAGGTATGTGGGATGTACATTTTTTATCAAGTATCCTCTTCTTTACTTTCTCCAGGAAACACTTCTTTTCTTTTGTAATTATCAAATTTTGTATTAAAATTTTTTTTGATTATAGTTTACATTCAGTATTATTTTGTATTAGTTTCAAGTGTACAGCACAGTGCTTAGACAATCATATACTTTACAAAGTGTTTCTCCCCTAATATTTCCAGTACTCACCTGGCACCATACCTAGTTATTACACTGTTATTTTTAAGTTAATTGATAAATTAAAGGTATGTGTTTCCAACTTTTTTCCTTTTTATTGAATTTATTGTGGTGACATTGGTTAACAAAATTACACAGATTTCAGGTGTATTAGTCTATTACTGACTATATTTCCTATGCTATACCAGGAAATACTTCTTGATCACCCCTACTTGCTTAACACTTAACTTATTTTTACATAGCTGGAGTTATCCATATTTTTTGTTATATTAAACATTTCATTTAGGCATCTACTTGAATATTTTATTTATTTTTAAAATTTGTTTTTAATGACTTTAGAGAGCGAGGAAGGGGGAGAGTGTGTTGTAATTATTTGTGGTGTTTTTAAATCCTCCCCCGAGGATATGTTTCCTTCATTGGTTCTAGAGAGGAAGGGAGAGAGAAACATTGATCAGTTAGTTGCCTCCAGTATGTGCTCCAACTGGGGATCAAACCCATGACTGCTTGGTGCATAGGTCGGCACTTAACCACTTAGCAACCCGGGCCAGGCCTGAATTGTCTCCTCTGTGACTTTCACAACATGGGCAGCAAGTGGTGCTGTATGTGACTCGCTGCCTGACCCAACTGTTGAGGCTTTTATTAGATAGAAGTTTGGAAAAAACCTGTCTTCACATCCAGGCCTGAAAATTATAGGGACAATCTTCTGCTCTGTCCTCCTTGGTCTTTGTAACATTGTCCTCTTCTTGGTTCTGTCCCAAGATAAGGCCACCAATCCTTCCAACCGCCAGGAGGACTGGGAATACATAATCGGCTTCTGTGATCAGATCAACAAGGAGCTGGAAGGGTGAGTCTCCAAGCTGTGAGAGGGCAGGTGCCACAGTTGCCTGGGAAGGTACCAAACCGAGGCCGAGGCGGTCTAGCCAGAGGGCCGCAGGGTCAGTGTCTTGAAAATGTGGTTGCTTATCTCCTAGGCCACAGATCGCTGTCCGACTGCTGGCCCATAAGGTCCAGTCCCCACAGGAATGGGAGGCGGTCCAGGCCCTGACGGTAGGTTTTTCATCCTGAGGGGGATCTCCATGAGCCAGGCCTGTTCTGGGGCATGTTAGATGTTTTACAGATGTGGGTGCCCTTGTGCCAGGCACTGAGGCTTCAAAGATGGCTGCCCGGCCATGAGGTCTAGTGGGAGAAGCAGAGGCTGAGGGAGGGACCAGAGGCAGGGCCCTGAGCCGAGGGTGGGGCTCAGCGAAGGCTTCTTGAAGAGACGCTGACAGAGCTGTCCTGCCAGTTCAGAGCTGGCCAGCTGAGGAAAAGTGGAGGTGAGTATAAGTCATTCCGGAGCAAAAAACAATGCGTTACTAGTGAAGGCATCTCAGCAAGGGGCAATCTTAGAGTTTATTCAGACTTAGAGGATTCAAGACATGGATCCTCTCACCCAAACCGAGGAGTCATCCCCGGGTTCTGCCTGACCTCACTGAGGTGCTAGGAAGGTGGAAGAGAAGTGGCCGTGAAAAGGGCGCTTAGGCAGCCACACGCACGCCTCTGTCGCGATCGAAGTCGAGCGGCGGCCTCAGACGGTGGTGCTCAGGGTGGTTTTGGACATTCGGTGATAGATGGAGGTGCTTTTGGTTTCACGTCACAGATGCTGCTGGCATCAGTTGGGTAGAGACCAGGGATGCTGCCAACACCCTGTAGCACAGGGAGGCTTCCACCGAGAGAAATGGCCAGCGCAGATGTCAGTAATTGCACAGCTGGAAAACCCTGCTCACAAAGACGGAAGCACGAAGGGGACCTCTGGGCTGGCGTGCTCCTTGGCATAAACTGCAGGCAGCGGGGAGCTTGTAGTTGTATGGCCCAGAGGAAATAAATGGAAGCAGGGGGAAGGAACCTATGTCATCTAAAATGTGGAAACAATTAAAACTTCATCTCCCACCTCCCCCAAATGTCCATCAGCTTGTGGAAAGAACCCTGGACCTTGAGTCAGAATCCTTCTCGGGGCCTCATTTTCCTCATCTGTAAAAATGGCAGCATCTTGCGGCACCCCTACTGAGCCTCTCCTGTGTGTGGCTACAGGTGCTGGAGGCGTGTATGAAGAACTGTGGGCGGAGATTTCACAACGAAGTGGGAAAGTTCCGGTTTTTAAATGAGTTGATCAAAGTCGTCTCTCCAAAGGTCAGTCAGTGCAGTTTCCTCATTTCTAGGAACTTCCTTGGTGTTTCTCCCCCTCTCCCACCTACTAGCTGTTACTACACAACCAGCATCTCCATGGATTTGATTTCTTCGCCTCCTGTCTTTGGAGAGCTGGGCCCTGCGGGTAGCGGTTGATGCCACAGGCCACAGGGACAGGCAGACCTCTGGCGGGCTCCCAGCCTAAATACGACAAGTGACGTGGCAGCAGCGGTATATCGGGAGGGCCTGGATAGCACAGGCCTTTGGCTCCTAGGACAGAAGCCAGTTGTGTGGCCGATCTCACGTGGATACAAGGAGCTGGCCTCCCTTACTCAGCTGCTCAGGGTCTGTTGCTCACTCGTGTTGCTTACACTCTGGGCACCCACTTACAGCAGAGGGAACAGTTCTTGTGCTAAAGACATTGGCTCCTTTGAGATCAAGCGTAGTTGTTTCTGGCAGATTGTGCATGGAAATTCAGGGCCAAGCTCCTGGCCCCCTGCCTAACCACAGATGGATACAGCTCCGCCCCAAGCAGTGTCCTCTCCTCCCCACCCCTGCTGCCTCACACCTGATCCCTGCTGGTTTCCCATAGGTCTGAGGGCTCTAACTTTTAGCAACCACTCATTGCTGTGAAGAGAGCCTTCCCACTGTTTCTGCCTCCAGACTCCAATTACCAGTTTTCCGATTTCCTTTTGCCTCTTAGTACCTGGGGGACAGGGTGTCTGAGAAAGTGAAGACCAAGGTTATTGAGCTACTTTATAGCTGGACGTTGGCCCTGCCAGAAGAATCAAAGATCAAAGATGCCTACCACATGTTGAAGAGACAGGGTATGTGCCTACTCCCGCCTCAGCCTCCATGCAGCCCAAAGGCTGGCCAACGCCAGGAAGAATGAGGGGGTGTCTGCTGTCCCCATGCTATGTCCCTTCCTCCCTCCTGAGGACAATGGGACAGGCTTGGCTGGAGGTTAATGGGAGGTGTGTGTAGCCTGCTTGTCCCTGCCCCTACGGGTCCTGATCACAGGGGTGTGTCCCCTTGCTGTGTGAGCACACACTGCGCTGTGTCACCTTTCAGGCATAGTGCAGTCTGACCCACTGATCCCTGTGGACAGGACACTGATCCCCTCTCCACCACCTCGTCCCAAAAACCCTGTGTTTGATGATGAGGAGAAATCCAAGGTAAAGTGCATCCAGCCTGCAGAGTCCTCAGGCGAGGTGTGGCCTCGCTCACGCTGCGGGGAGCTCCAGTTCCCCAGGTGGAGCGCGGCCTTTGCCTTCACCTTTGATACCCTTCTCGTCCAGCTTTTAGCCAAGTTGTTGAAAAGCAAAAACCCAGATGACCTGCAAGAGGCCAACAAGCTGATCAAGTCCATGGTGAAGGAAGTGAGTAGGCCCTGGGCCTTGGGTGTGGGGTGGAGCCCATGACGCAGAGAAGCCCTTTCCCTTGGCATCAGGCCTGCTCTTTGCCCCTGCCACCAGCCCACACATGGAGAGGCTGTGGATGGACTACAGGAGCAATGGTGGATGGGGACAGGACTTGTATTTATTTAAATATATTTTATTGATTTTTCACAGGAAGGGAGAGAGGTAGAGTTAGAAACATCAATGAGAGAGAAGCATCGATCAGCTGCCTCCTGCACACTTCCCACTGGAGATGTGCCTGCAACCAAGGTACATGCCCTTGATCGGAATCGAACCCGGGACCTTTCAGTCCACAGGCCGACGCTCTATCCACTGAGCCAAACCGGTTACAGCGGGACAGGACTTTTAAAACAAAAACCTGTTAACGGTCTGCAGCCCGTGGTTTCCAAGCACCATGTTCTCTGGTGTGACCCATGCCTCGAGGAATTCTGTTGGGCAGTGGGACAAGTCTGGTTGAGCTTTCTCCTTGATCCTTTGCAGGATGAGGCACGGATCCAGAAGGTGACCAAGCGTCTGCACACTTTAGAGGAGGTTAATAACAACGTGAAGCTGCTCAGTGAGATGCTGCTTCATTACAGCAAGGAGGACTCGTCAGAGGCAGATAAAGAGCTCATGAAGGTAGCTCCCCCACGAGGACAGCTGGGCTCTGGGCAGGGAGCCAGCCTTCGCCAGGTGCCTGCTCTGTTGAAGATGCTGCTGCACATCTGATGGTCCCTAACTTGCCCCGGGCAGAGGAGCTGCGTGTGCACGACTCAGACCTGATCTCAGCCTGGCCTCCCGCAGAGGCCCCTGCGCCCTAATGTGGCACCTCAGTTCTTGGCCACAGATACTTTGAAGTCTGAGTACATGCTGGCAGGGATGTACTTGCCCTTGTCCGTCCTGGTGACTTCTCTGCCTAGGCAGGTATTTGGGTGTCAGTGCGGTGCAGGCTGGCAGCAGAGGACTTGAGCTCTGAGCCAGCCCTACCAGGAACTGACCGTGATGCCAGGAGAGCCTGTGATTTTGTGGGCGTGAATGCTAAAGTAGATGATCTCCAAGGTTGTTATGTCTGGGTCTCTTTCAGGAGCTGTTTGATCGGTGTGAGAATAAGAGGCGGACATTATTCAAACTAGCCAGCGAGACAGAGGACAATGACAATAGTTTGGGTGAGTGGAAAGACTAGTTGACAAGTACGACCCAGGAATTGGATTTGTGTGTGGAGGGGGAGTTGTCAGGGCCAGGGATGAGAAGTCTCTTTTCTACTCTAGGGGACATCCTGCAGGCCAGTGACAACCTCTCCCGAGTCATCAACTCATACAAAACAATCATTGAAGGGCAGGTCATCAATGGTGAGGTGGCCACCTCAACCATGTCTGACTCTGAAGGTAAAATGTTTCGGTTCCTCATTCTGGAACCCTCCAAACCAGCCACCATCCCCACCTCCAGTGTGTCAGCCCACAGGGTCAAGGGGATTCTAACTGGTTCTCCAGCTTCCCAGAGGGCAGGGGATAGGACAGGGCTTTCTCCACCTGCCTTCACTTTTCTACTTGGCATGAATGCCCCTGGGTTAGGCCAGAGGCTGCATAGCCACTCCAGTGCCCCTAATGATTCCTGTCCCCTTCCATTCACTCCTCCAGGACACCACCACTCCAGGAACCAAGGCACTCTCATCGACCTTGCAGAGTTGGATGCACCGGGCAGCTCAACCCCCGTTTTGGCCCCCGCCCCACCCTCCTCCGGCATCCCCATCCTCCCTCCACCCCCCCAGGCCTCAGCACCTGGGCGCAGCTGTTCATCCAGCCAGGCGGAGGCCCCCCCAGGGCCCAACAACACAAGCAATGCCCTCTCCTTGCTGGATGAAGAGCTGCTCTGCTTGGGTGTGTCCTGGAGGAAGGCTGTAAAGGGCATGGAATTAGAAGGTGGCCTGTATGGTGCCCCGGGTACTTAGCAAGGATAGGGAAGCTCAGTTGTAGGGAGAGAAAGTCAAGTTCAGTGTCCCTCGGCTGTCTGTAGTCGACTCTGGGTGGAAACGGTAGACCCAGTCTTACTCTGCTTCCATCTTCCTTGGAACACCCCCCAAATGTCAGGCCTCCCCTCTGGAGGTCACCAGGGGAATACATCCTTTTACTGTGGGACCCCTCCTCAGATGGTGGAGCTGGAGCTGCCCAGCCCTGCGCCTCTGCTCATCACAGCCATCTTTGTTCTCAGGCCTTGCTGACCCAGCCCCTACGGCTCCTCCCAAAGAGTCAGCTGGAAACGGCCAGTGGCCCCTGTTCCAGGTAGGTGTACAGGTGGCATCACTGAGACACTGGACAACCTTGACTTGTCAGTATCTTTCCCAATTAGTCCTTAGCCCCTGGGGCCTGTCCTTGGAGGGCTGCTAGTCCAGTGGGATTGCAAAGGAGCCAGGAGTGGAGAGCCAAAACCCTCCGCGCCCCTGCTCACTTGTACTTTCCATTCCCCATAGAACGAACAGTCGGACCTGGACTTCTTCAGCCCCAAACCTGGGACTGCTGCTTGTAGCCCCTCAGACGGGCCTGTCCTCCAGCCCTCAGCAACCCCTGCAGGCAACTCCCAGCCTCCACTGCCACCCCCCTTCCCAGCTCCTGTGGTCCCAGCCAGCGTTTCTGCTCCAAAAACAGGCTTTTTGTTCCCCACTGGACTGGCCCCAAAGGCTGAGCCCACAGCCCCCGAGTACCATGGCTCAGCTTTGAGCGACAGCTCCCTGCACCAGTTGGATGCCCTCGATCAGCTTTTAGAAGAAGCCAAAGCGTAATGAGTGGGAGATGGGGGTTGGGGTTAGGGATGTTCTTTTGGTCTGATCTGAGACTGGAATCTGAAAGCTAGGGGGTACATAGGAGCCAGCTCTGGCCTGGGGGTGTGGGAGGCGCTTTGTGAGAGTTGGCCCAACAGCTCTGCTTGGTCTCTGACTGGCCTTCTCCTTCCTGCCTCCCAGGACCTCAGGCCTGGTGAAACCCATCTCCTCCAGCTTCTTCCCTGGGGCCACCGCCTCCCCTCTGATCCCCAGCAGCACCTCAGCTAGGCCTCTCCTGCCGTTCTCCACGGGGCCTGGCAGCCCTCTCTTCCAGCCACCTGTCTTCCCATCCCAGGGGAGCCCCATGAAGGGGCCTGAGCTTTCCCTGGCCAGTGTCCATGTCCCCCTGGAATCTATCAAGCCTAGTAGGTGTTGGAGTGGGAGAAGTGGGGCCCCTAATTTACAGCGTTGTGGGGAGGGGTGGGTTGGTACAGGCTGTCCTTGCTCGGGTCCCTTAGAGTCAAACGTGACCTATTCCCTTATTGTCCTGGCTAATGCGCAGTCTTGTGAAGTTCTGACAGCGGTCCTTTCCCAGACTCCTTCACGGAGCACTGCTCTCCCCACTTGGCTGTAGCAGACACCCCCGGGTTCTGCTGGGAATTGTTGACCTGCTCGCTCCTTCCACACCCACGTGCCACTTTCTTACAGGCAGTGCCCTTCCTGTGACAGCCTATGATAAAAACGGCTTCCGCATCCTCTTCCACTTCGCCAAGGAATGTCCACCAGGACGGCCCGATGTGCTGGTGGTGGTTGTGTCCATGCTGAACACGGCTCCTCTGCCTATAAGAAGCATCGTGCTGCAGGCCGCAGTGCCCAAGGTACTTCCCAGGGCCTCGAGAGGCAGAAATTACCTTTATCTTGACCCCACTGCATTGAGTGGCCAGCAGGCGGCAGTGAGTCCCCGACGTGACCATACTGGGTTCCACCTGCCGCCTCTTCAAAAGCAGCTTTCTCTTCCTCTTTAGTCAATGAAGGTGAAGCTGCAGCCACCCTCTGGGACGGAACTCTCTCCATTTAGCCCCATCCAGCCACCTGCAGCCATCACCCAGGTCATGCTGCTGGCGAATCCACTGAAGGTGAGCCGGAAGCCCCAGATTAGGATCTTGTCACCACCACCTTCAGCCCTGCCCACCTCCCAACCAGAAGTGCCGTGGTACCGCAGCTTTAACCCTGTCCCTCTCCTCCCCTGGTTCAGCGGCAGAGTGAGGATGGGGTGGTGGGATCAGGGCCTGTCCCCCAGCACGAAAAACCTCGAGGTTATAGTCTCACACACTGCCCCTCTGTCGCAGGAGAAGGCAAGGCTGCGGTATAGGCTGACCTTCGCCCTTGGGGAGCAGCTGAGCACAGAGGTGGGTGAGGTGGACCAGTTCCCTCCCGTGGAGCAGTGGGGGAACCTATGACCCTGAAGGATGCGGTCACCTCCACTTTGAAGCCCAAGTAGGCTGCCCCGAGACAGACCGGAGGGCTCTCCGGGTCGTCATTCTCCGTGTCCTGACCACAGCTGGAGCTTTGGTATGGAACTGGGGCCCTGGGCATTGCTGCCAGGAGCTCAACTGTGATGGTCTCTCCTTTGGCCCCTTAAAGGACCTGTTTTTATCTACCTGTGTGACTTGAAGTGGCCATGTACTGTTGGGCGGGATGTGTCCCCGGACTCTGCACTGTCGCCCTGGGAACACAGACTTAAAGCTGGAGTAGGTTTTCCCCTCGTGCTGGCACCCCGCTGCCACAAGAGAGGAGGTCTCTAAAAAGACTTGGGGCCCTCCCTTCCTCAAGGACCAGGTCCTCACTCCCACCTCCACCATGCTACTCTGTGCTCCCCTTGCTGGCAGGCTCCTACCTCCAGGAAGGTGGGCAAGGTCCAGTGGTCCCAAACGGGCCTGGGCACGAGAAAGGAGTGGGTGTGCTGCCTTCCACGGGCAGTGCCAGCCTGGAATGGCCACTGGATAAGGGTGTGCTTGTCCCTGGCGATGGCAAGCTGTGTCCTTTGGACATCTCAGCAGGACGTGGAACTCAGCCTATTAGAAACAGAACTTGGCCCCAAAGCAGCCTAAACTAAGGCTGAGAGAGAAGACAGAAGAGAACCGTTTCCCCTTCTCCGAAGCAGGTACTCGGAGCTTTCTGCGAAAAGTGTGCCTCCCAACGCGGGACCAGGCCAGCCTATTCACTACCTCTTGCTTGGCATGAAATGAACTGCTGTCTTGCCCTTCGAGCCCCTGAAGGGAGGACAATTCCTGCCCCCCTCGACGTCCTCCTGCCTTGGCCTCCTCCTACCCCCAGATGGCCTGTCAGGACAAAAGTCACAGACAGGAGGCCTCAGGGTCAGGCAGTTGCACTAGACTTACCTGCTGCCCAGAAACTGACTGTCCTCAGCTGCAGGGGGTACTGTCAGCGAGATGTTGGGTCTGGAGATGGTGAGATTGGGGGCCAGGCTTGAATCGAGTCACCAGACCTTATTGCTTGAACAGTGCTCAGCCCAGCTAGCTTGTGCCGGCCTGTAGGCCTCCCAGGGCAACAGGAAAGTGAGAACCACCAGCTGGGGAAAGAGGACACAGCTCACCTGAACTCAGCTGGACGGGCTCAGAGCCATCCCAGGGGAAGGCGGCACCAGCCACGTTCCTGGATTCCTTCCTCACCTTCCCCTTCCCTCCCATCTCTGGCAAGCAGGTTTCACTGCTTCGTTAAGATAGGTCAAACGTGAACTGATTTCACTCCTTACGGAATAAATCCAAGAGTTTTCCAGAGGCTGGCTGCCGCAGCCCTGGAAAAGTCTGTGGGATTGCTACCTGGAACTGTACCTTTACAATGAGGTTTAGACGTTAAAATTATTTATGAGTGTGACTGTTTCATGACAAACAGCTATACTGGATATATCAACTCTGCTGCCCTCATTTTACTGCATGTTAAATAAAACCATTTTCAGCCTACTTGGAATTCTTCTAATACAGACACCATTCACCCCATTGGGAGGGGGCTCCACTGATGAATTCCAAAGGTAGACATCACCTAGGTTTTTGTTTTTTTTCTCTTTCTCCACCTACGTTTTTGTTAAAAAGTACAGGGTCCTGGACCTTTTTCTTTTTTAAAAGAGATAACCAGAAAGTTATCAGTGTTTCAGGTGAGGCCATATTTCAGAAGCACAAATAAACCACTGAAGGTCCTGTCCATGTTTCTAATTATAGGCAGGAGGGCACTGCACTCACCATAACTTGTGGGGGTGCCTTTTTCTCTAGGAGACAAGTCACTTCCACATCAAAAAAACACAATAAGCATTTTCTTAACTCTTATGCATCAGGTTCACAGGGGATGTAGATAAAAACTCCCTGGCTGAACTCTGTAACAACTTGCCTTATTTTTGCAAAAGAAAACATTTATTCTTTAAAAAATGTATATACATTGCCACACACAGATACCGTGCGGGAACAGCTCTCAGCCGGCCTCAGGAACCTTCCAGTGAGCCTTCTTTTATAATTGCCCGAGCCAGATTTCGTGCGAGAGAAAGCCTCAGCATTTCCACCTTGGTGGTCTCTATGTCATCATCCTAAGGGCAAAGAGAGCCAGCATGAGGCACAGCAGGAAGTGATCCTTGGAAGCTCCCATGGGCTCTACCCAAAAGCAGACAGAGGTCACTTGGCATTCAGCAAGAGCTTCCAGCAAGTCTCAATGCAAGAGCTGAGGGCACAGGGCCACCACAACTGATTGACAGCAAAGAAGAGATCAGAACTAGAATCACCCCATTTTTTCCTAAAAGAAGTTAGTGTGTCAGGGTTACAGCTTATGAGGCACGGGAGTTTGTAAGGGGCCAGTGTTTGAGGAGGGGGTGGGGGGAGACGGAGGTACAGGGAGCCTTTTTTCCTCTCTATTGTGAAACCAGCCCAGGAGGCTAAACTGACCTGGAGCTGCTGGGCATCAGGTTCTCCATGCACCGGGCGTCCTGAGGCCAAGTCCTCCAGACATCTCAGCAGCTCGTATGTTTGCTCTGCTGAGAAAATCACCTAGGAGAGAGAAGCTGCTTCTAGCTGAGGCCTACTGATTTGGGCCGTAGCCCAAGTTCAGAGATGGTCTTCTTTGCATGCCCTTGGAGAGGGGTTCTTTGTATATGCAGCCCTGGGAGGGAAAAGCACCTCTATTCTCACTCGCAGCCCTAGGATGGGCATGGTCAGCAGGCAACGGCCTCATTTTAAATCAAGTCGTTTTTCTTGGGTGGACATTCGACTTCCAGAGTGGGTGCTATTGGGGAGACCTATCAGGGAGATGACGTATGTTTGCGCATCTGCACCAGTGACAGAGGAAGCACTGTCAAGGACTACAAAACGGAGCAGAAAAGCATTGGGGGCTCAACCTGTACCTGTTTCTGTTCCAAAAGGGGTAGGGCATCTGTTAGGAGTGTCATCCAGAAAGACCGAGGGGCGATCTGAGAAGTCATCAGTGACAGGAGAAGAGAAGCTGCATCAACAAAACGCTTGTCCCCATATAACCGGTGGAATTCACGATACTTTCCTATTGAAAAGAGCACTAGGTCACCTCTGGCCCTAAACAAGAAAAGGCAGACGCCAGACCAGCCATTCCATAGAGCAGGGACATTCTTCAAAGCTGTGTCCAAGTTCAGGCACTAACGAGACCACATACTTTGAAGAGACTCAAACCAGCCAAACTTCGGAGAATGTAAGCATTAAAATAAACAAGAGTTACAGGTTCTAACAGATTGAACAAAAATAACCCAGGTGTCCATTACTTGTGGTAATAGAAGACTAAAAACAGGGATGAAGGGAAAGCCTTCCATACACTGGGATGCCAACTAAAACAATGAGAGGCAGAAAATCAAAGAGGGTGGAAAGTTCAATGAGGAACAAGACATTTAATTCCTGCCCTGATTGGTGTGGTTCAGTGGATAGAGCGTTGGCCTGTGGACTGAAGGGTCCCAGGTTTGATTCCGGTCAAGGGCATGTACCTTGGTTGCAGGCACAACCCCAGTGGGGGGTGTGCAGGAGGCAGCTGATCGATGTTTCTCTCTCATCGATGTTTCTGACTATCCCTCTCTGTAAAAAAATCAATAGAAAATATTTTTTTAAAAAAAGACATTTAATTTCGAAGTATCTCTACCCAAATTATTATTTTTTTTTAATTTTTTTAAAATATATTTTATTGAGTTTTTACAGAGAGGAAAGGAGAGAGATAGAGAGTTAGAAACATCGATGAGAGAGAAACATCGACCAGCTGCCTCCTGCACACCCCCCACTGGGGATGTGCCCACAACCAAGGTACATGCCCTTGACCAGAATCGAACCTGGGACCTTTCAGTCCGCAGGCCAACGCTCTATCCACTGAGCCAAACCGGTTTCGGCTCTCCCCAAATTATTAAATCAAAGGGAAAGTCAGTGCTGCAAGAAGAAACAGCTGGTGGATGCCACTTTAAGTGATCAGAGTGAAATCCAACAAGGGGACACAGCACAACACATCACCTCGGCAGCATTCCTGCCCCGAACACATACATCTAAATCTGATCACAAGGAAACATCAGATAAACCCAAATTGAGGACATTCTACAAGAGAGCTGAACTGACTCTTCAAATGTCAAAGTTAAGAAGCACCAAGAATAGTAGAGGCACTTAAACTAGTGAATTTGGGTAAAGTGTATATGAGAGTTCCTCATTCCTTACACTACTTTCACAACTCTTCTCTAAGTTTGACATTACTGGAAAATAAAATATTACCAAAAAATATACTTTGCAAAGTCTGGCACACAGGGTTCTATGTGGTTTGGAGTTTGGGCTTAACAGAAAGGAAACACTGGAGAAATCTTGAACAGAACGTCCAACCTTCACAAGTGTCCATTTGTGACAACTGTCTAAGGGACAGAGCCCCAAGAGACTCACCCAAGAATGTCAGTCGATCACTGAGCATCATGGCCGGCCCCAGGTTGTCAATGAGATCCAAATCAGAAAAGCAGCCTCGCTCACAGTAATCCCTGAGGAACCTGCAAGGCCAGACCCGGAGATCAGAAAAGCAGTCCCAGGCCCACCACCTCAGCCTCCCCATTTCCCAGGCAGTTCCCGGAAGCTGATACTGGTTGAACCCACCTGTCTGACACCAGCGTGGCAAAGGCAGCATCTTTGGCTCGAATGCTCCACGAGAGGGCGGAGCCCAGGCGATTGTTGCGGACAGCTTTCATAGCTAAGATCTTACAAATGCTGCGAACTTTGCAGGCAAAAAGGGAAAAGGTGAATTCTTCATCCTACGAATCATTCCTAAACCCTGCTGGGAAAGGACCAGCCCTCTCACCTCCTCTCAGCCTTCCAGTCTCCCCCACAGGCCCCAAATGCAGCTTGGTTGGCAGAACGGTTTATCAATTGCCTCCTAGCGTTAATAGTATGACCCACCCTGACAGGATCGGCTTTGTGAGCTGATTTGATGTCAGGGGTGGCAATAAGGTATTTCTTGCTCCCCCCAGATCAACTCTTCCAATATGGTTCCAGGTGCCAAAAATCCCATCATCCCTTGGGTCCTGAATGCCACATGCTTTCACAGTCATGCACACACAAGTGCCTCAGGGAAGAATAACTTAGGCTTTTATCACGCAACAATGAGAAGAGAAGGGGCAGCCTTCATTTCCTCCCTGTTCTTTCCAAACCACCTCTGGTCCTGCTTCCCCAGAGCCAGCCTTATCTAGTAACAGCAACTCACTCGGGACAGGCAAACCCAAAGCTGACCCAGCCCTGACCTCTTGGAGTAAGCATGAGGGAAGTGGGTGGGTAACATTTTTAAAAAGGCAAGTGTTCATCTGGATGGTGTGCCTCATTGACTGAGTGTCAACCTATGAACCAGGTGGTCATGGCTCAATTTCCAGTAGGGGGCATGCAAAAGGCAGCCCATCAATAATTCTCTCTCATCACTGATGTTTCTCTCTCTCCCTCTCCCTCCCTCTCTGAAATCAATAAAAATAATTTTTAAAAATAAATAAGTACCCTAATCGGTTTGGCTCGGTGGATAGAGCGTTGGCCTGCACACTGAGGAGTCCCGGGTTCGATTCCGGTCAAGGGCATGTACCTTGATTGCAGGCACATCCCTAGTATGTGGTGTGCAAGAGGCAGCTGATCAATGTTTCTCTCCCATCGATGTTTCTCTCTATCCCTCTCCCTTCCTCTCTGTAAAAAGTCAATAAAATATATATTTTTAAAAAGTAAAATAAAAAGGCAAGTGCTGGATTGCTTCTAGGTCCCAAAGAATCCCTAGCTCGTTGTCCCTCCCCAGTCATGTTCCTGTGTTCGGTTTCCTTTTTTGGCAGCCGCTTCCTGACCTCTCTCCAGTCTAGGTGGCATGGCATGAACAGAGGCCCATGCCGAGGGAGGGCCGACTCACCTTGCTCAGTCATCTGCCGCTGCTCACAAATCCGCAGCACCTTGAGGGCTTTCTGCTCGGTGCTCAGAGGGATGCGCTCAATGTGCAGCTCCAAGGAAACTCGGCCCAGCTCAGGGCAGTAGTCAAAGTAATCCACCCCCAGCTGCCACAGGCTGCAAAGGTCCAAGGAGGACAGACATGAGGGCCTGTCCAGGTGCTGCCGTGGAGCTCTGGGATTGGCCCCCAAGATGGCTCATCTCTAGACCACGACGGCCTTCAGGGAACACAGTCCAAGTTCCAATGCACCCGTATGCTGAAGAGCACCCTGCTGTCATCCCCTGGGGCCTTCCTACCTGTGATGAGAAAACAGCCCCGAGGCATATTCTAGCAGGAGGAACTCTCTCATGTTGGATCCAAAACTGGAATAAAACATATGATGAGACCAAGACTCCTGGTCTGCTCCATTCAGGGCCCCCTTCTGCAGCTCAACATTCCTTCTAGGCATTCAGCTCACCCCTCGAGAGCCTGGGAGGTGGGGGAAAAGGGTGGGCGTGCCATGCACACTTACTAGAGGTTGTGGGACTGGAGGAGTTTGCAGTGATCCAGCAAATCGGTCAGATGGGCCACAAACCACCAGTTGCTTAGGGCGATGCTGTAGGTTCAGACACCAAGGCAAGAAGGAGAGTCAGGGTGAGAAGCCATGGCCCACATGAGTGGGATATGAGCAGGAACCCCACATTTGCTTTGCTGAAAAAGGATGGGAGGGCCCTGTCACCGTGGCTGTGGTTGATCCTCAACCTATGAATCAGGAGGTCATAGTTCGATTCCCAATCAGGGCACATGCCCAGGTTGTGGGCTCCATCCCCAGCAGGGGGTGTGCAGGAGGCAGCCAATCAGTGATTCTCTCATCATTGATGTTTCTATCTCCCTCTCCCTTCCTCTCTGAAATCAATAAAAAAAATATTTTTTTTTTTAAAAAAAAGGGTGGGAGGGACAGTAATGAGAGCACAGAGTGAGAAGTTTCTCTGTTACATGGGGACTGACGAGGGACCACCAAAATGTCACACAATGAGATATAATCCAGGGATCCAATCAGATGCAGAAAATGAGGACTGAGACTAATGAACAAAAAAAGGACTAAAAGATTGGTGGTTTCTGATGCTCAATGAAACACGGAATTCAGAGGAATATCTTCATTTGCATTTGGATGTGATGTTCCGCACTGTAAAGCTGTTGATGAGTGTACTTTGTGAATACAACTATATACATGTGATTTCATTTTAAAAACCATCTTGTGTTTAAGTATCTATACTTTGTATAAAGTTATTTTTTGCTCAATTACATGATTTATAATTTTATTGTGTATGTGATTTGACAATGAAGGTTAAAAGTAATTCTCCAGCTCTGGCTGGTTTGGCTCAGTGGATAGAGCATCGGCCTATGAACTGAAGGGTCCCGGGTTCAATTCTTGTCAAAGGTACATGCTTGGGTTGCGGGCTTGATCCCCAGTAGGAAGCATGCAGAAGGCAGCCAATCAATTATTCTCACTCATCATTTATGTTTCTATCTCCCTCTCCCTTCCTCTCTGAAATCAATAAAAACGTATTTTTTAAAAAGAAAAGTCATTCTCCAAACCACACTTTTTTTAAAAATATATTTTATTGGTTTTTTACAGAGAGGAAGGGAGAGGGATAGAGAGTTAGAAACATCGATGAGAGAGAAACATCGATCAGCTGTCTCCTGCACACTCCACACTGGGTATGTGCCCGCAACCAAGGTACATGCCCTTGACCGGAACCGAACCTGGGACCCTTGAGTCCGCAGGCCGACGCTCTATCCACTGAGCCAAACTGGTTAGGGCATCCAAACCACACTTTAATCAAAATCTAGAATCATCTGGGACCACTGTTAAAAATGAACGTTTCTAGAGCCCTCTAAAGCACTTAGAGGAGACAACTAGTAATATCAGCACCTGTTTGTAAACTCTCCAGGGTCATTTTGTAGAGAGCACACGAATGCGCTTACTGTCAGTGTGTATGCGTGACTCTGAGTTATATTTTTCATTTGTTACTTGGTGTAGGCCTTTCTGTATTTTGTAGCTAATACTTGGCTATTTTTTAAATTGGGAGAGAGAAAACAAACTTTAATGGTTGCTTTCTATAATGCAAAATCAACCCAAGTAAAGTGAATGGAGCACACTATTAAGGCAGATGCAGTTTCCCAAGTGTAATCATTCATTAATCCAAACAGTACGGACTTTGGTGAAAGGCTTTGGATCCAAATACCAACAGTGCCCCTTGTGAGCTGGCAGGGTGACTTTACCAGGGTTCACTTTCCACATCTGTAACATAAGCATGAAATAACAGCACCTATCTCCAAGGTTTGATGCAAAATAAAGTGAAATAGCCCATAAAAACTCTCAGCCTAATGAACGTTAACTATTGTTATCACCACTTTCCACACAGATGACTGTATTGGCCTTAGGACTGATCTACCAGCCTTGCCATTCTCCGTACTCTAGATTGCTCGTTCTCAAATACAAATTTCATGGCACTGCCCTGCCGAAAATACCTAGTGGCCCCTATTTTGATAAAATCAAAAATACTGGGAATAGTAAAATTGGTCCTTGATAATCTCAGATCTCTCCTACCCATCATTATGTCAACTCACCTCTCACCTTAGCCTTTTGGCTTGAAGGCATTTACAGTCCCTTAAGCAGGTAACAGGCCTATTTCTTTCCTTTGAAGGAAGACCTGTTTGTTTCCTTTTAGTTCAATTCCTGCGGAGGGCTTTCAGGGCACCAGGAAGCTGCCGTCTTGCCCAGTTCCCTGCTTCCCTTTTGCTGGAGAGAAAGGAACTGGCTTTTAAGGGAAGCTGCAGGCCACAGGGGAGGAAATGAGCCCTGGAAGGATTCCTGACTTCTTTCATCTATGGGGGTAACAGGCAAACTCGTGGCCCTTCAGCAGGGGCCTCCACAAGCCTTTATGCTCTACTTCAGGATCACTAGCTCTTTCTGCCCCTTCCCGTCTGGCATAGTTGACACCTGGG
Source organism: Myotis daubentonii (assembly GCF_963259705.1). Lineage (NCBI taxonomy): Eukaryota > Metazoa > Chordata > Mammalia > Chiroptera > Vespertilionidae > Myotis > Myotis daubentonii. Next base: position 54,190,249 of record NC_081855.1, on the reverse strand, counting down.
GGGAAGCAGGTGCCTGTAGAAACCTCCCTTCTAGTGCCTTTAGAAAGGACTCCCCTCATTGCTTTCCCAGGGTCGTCCTGAACCCAGCTGACATCACACCCACAGCAGCAAGGCTTCCTTACCACCAGCCCACTGGCCCAACTCCAGACTGATGCTCTCGGCTCCCCTGGGAACTAAGCTTGGGTCGAACCAGTACAAACCATGAGAAATCAACTGCTTGCAAGACCCCAAGTCCAACTCTCCCTGTCCAGGAGGGAAAATTTCTAAAACTCTGTTACTCTCTGAAGACACTGCAGCCCTTCTCCCAATTCCTGGGATGAGGTCCTGAGACTTGCTTTTCTTTCAAAATGGGGTAAGAAGTAGCTTCCTGATCAGAAAAACCCAAGCTCCAAGATTCACAGCTAACAGAACAACCTCAGATCCTCCTGCTTGCCAGGGCAGAGGTGCCCAGACTGAGGGCTTGTGAGCCTGTTCTTTCTTTCCCTGGTGTAACTGGCATGAGGGTGATGCCGTTTTCTAAGCCATTTATAAGAGCCAGCCCTCTTGATTGGCACTTCTCTTTTTCTCCTACTGTCACCAAAAGAACAGGATGCTTTCCCTTTTACTGTCTTTCCTCCTTGTTCTGCTCAAATCTATTTTGTTCCTAAAAATCCAGACGTGGCTATGCAGGAAGCGCCGGTGGGAAGTAACCTGCTGCTCTGACAGACAGCACGTTTAGGAATGCCCATTGTTTCCAATCAGAGACCAGGCCACACAGTAACGTGTCTGCCTTTCTAAGTCATTCTCACTGACTCCTCCACTCAGATGCCCCACACCTGCCATCAGCCAAAGTCTGTCTTCTTCCAGCTCCAACTAAAGTCTCTATATTTTACAGGTCTGTAAAAAAAACATACTGACACAAAACCCATTTCTCCAAATCTAGCATCATTTTCTTGAAGCCTTGGCTTTCTTTTGCCCAAAACAGGAAGAGCATGTAGCGGGAGGGGACCCTTCCCAGTGCCCCGATCTACTAGGATCCACCCAGGCGAAGAGTGAACCTGGTGCTTGAGGAAGGCAGTGTGCTGCCATGCCCACTTTCTCCCTCTGGGAGTCTTTGGTGCAACACCCACTTGTCCAGGCTGCCCAGAAGGGAGGGTAAATGCTTCCTGACGTACTTCCTATACATGGATCTCTGGAAAGCTTTACCTCCGACTCATTATGCATAAGACTCCCTTTCCTATCTTGCTGAACGTTGATCACAATGATGAGATACCCTTCTGGGGAGAGGACTGGTGTAGAATACCTGCTCTGGCCCTAGCCAGTTTGGCTTAGTGGCTAGAGCGTCGGCCTGCAGAATGAAAGGTCCTGGGTTCGATTCTTGTCAAGGGCACATGCCTGGGTTGCGGGTTTGATCCCCAGTAGGGGTGTGCAGAAGGAAGCCAAGCAATGATTCTCTCTCATCATTGATGTTTCTCTCTCTCCCTCTCCCTTCCTCTCTGAAATCAATAAGAATATATTTTAAAAAAGAAAAAAAGAAGCCCTGACCGGTTTGGCTCAGTGGATAGAGCGTCGGCCTGCGGGTGGAAGGGTCCCAGGTTCGATTCTGGTCAAGAGCATGTACCTTGGTTGCGGACACATCCCCAGTGGCGGATGTGCAGGAGGCAGCTGATAAATGTTTCTAACTCTCTGTCCCTCTCCCTTCCTCTCTGTAAAAAATCAATAAAATATATATTTAAAAAAAAAAAAAAAGCAGGACATTCTAGAAAAGGAGGGCAGTGATAGCTGCACAACATTGTGAATGTACTTAATGCCACTGAACCCACCTAAAGACGGTTAGAATGCCGGTGGCACAGCGGGTCCTACCTGCACTCCTTGATCACTTGGTGGATGTCAAACTCGAAGGCCGCCATCAGGATGTTGTCCAGGGGCTCTGGGTTGCTCTCACCTCCCAGAAACAGGTCAAGGCTGGACTGTGGGAAGGTGGTGACGCAGTCAATCCCCGGACGGAAGCAGAGACTCCAGGGGGCTGGCAGGGCTACTGTGCAGGGAACCCTGATGGGCCCTTTAACAGGGCCAAAGGAAAGCCCCTTGCAGTTCTCCAGGAAGGTTCAACGCAGAGGCCACACACTGAAAATGACCGAGCAGGGAGCAGAGCCCCAGGACCCCTACTCCCCAACCCACCCCATGGAGCTCAGACTCACCTGGGCATAGAAATGCAGATCAATGGGCTTGACTGTGGGATGAGAGTACAAGAGCCGGGTCACTAGGAAATGATACCAGTTACTCAGCAGCTCCTTCTGCTCCAACAAGGCAGCTTCGTCTCCCAACATGATCTGAGGAGAAAGACGTTTCCCCGCAGCTCCAGGGGAGCTCTCTGTAACTCCTGAGCTCAGCGGGCGCACCTGGTCTGAACGCCCTCTCCTTCCTGAGAATGGATAGCCCTGGCCAGGGAGGACCAAGTTTCTGCCAGCACTGGGCTGGCCGCCACAAGCCTTAAGGGAAGACATCTTGGACCCGCCCTGGACTTGTTTCCCACACCTTGCAGAGAGACTCCAGGTGAGGACTGGAGACGAACGTGCCATCCTGGAGGTGCCGCTCACATTCCTCATGCCAGTGCTGCCACTTGAGCTCGAGCTCTGTTAGGGTCTGCGTGTTACCAGGCTAAGGGAGAGAGGCAGTGAGACACCATCACCACATGAACCCCTTGTGCTTAACGAATGAACCCACCCCCCATGACCCTCAGAGCAGGGCTGCCCCCACGTACGCTGAGAACGGGCATTGTCCTCATCAGATCCCCCAGGATTCGGCACATGCCTGCAGAGGTGGGGCTGGCGTCAGCTTCCTTGGAGAGCATCTGCCGGGCCTCGTCCAGCCTGCCTTGCAGCACCAAGATGGTCACCTGGGGGACACCCAAGAACATGAGCATTCATGGGAGGCCCAGAAGCCCTCCCCAGAGTCCACACTCTGGCTTCCTAGCCTTGGGGAAGCGTGATGGCTCCTTCCTTCCCTCCAGAAGTAATCTAGCTCATCCAGTCTTATGGCTTTAATCTGAACCATGCTTCCCACCTCCCCACCACCACCACCACCCCAGCCTCCAGGTCTAGGAGCTTGGTGTCTGTAGCCAAATTTATCCCTGAGGCCCAGCAGAGGGGACCAGGGCCCATGTGCCACAGTGATTCTATGGCAGCCTTCTGGACCAATGTCTGCCATGGGGGGCAGGCACCGAATTTGACACGGCTGCAGGTGAACCATGCTTTTGAAACTGACAGTGTAGACCTAGCTGGTTTGGCTCAGTGGATAGAGTATCGGCCTGCGGACTGAAGGGTCCCGGGTTCAATTCCGGTCAAGGGCATGTACCTCTGTTGCAGGCTGAATCCCCAGTAGGGGGCGTGCAGGAGACAGCCGATCAATGATTCTCTATCATCATTGATGTTTCTATCTCTCTCTCGCTCCCTCTCCTTTCCTCTCTAAAGTCAATAAAAATATTTTAAAAAAAGGAAAAAAAGAAACTGACAGTGTAACCCATTACAGTTTAAACAATAAATGAAACAAAAAATATCAGCGGTATCAAATGAATTATTGGTTCATAAAGGTTTCAGTTCAAATACACATACATATATATATATATATATATATATATATATATATATATATACATATACTTGATGTAAGTGCAGTCAATCCTCTTTATTCAGAGTCCATATCTGTAAATTTGCCTACTTGCTAAAATTTATCTGTAACCCCCAAATCAATCCTCGAGGTGCCATCACCATCACCTGTGGATACGTGCAGAGCAGCAATCACTTTGAGTCACTGGGTGCGCACATTTCCAGCTGAGCGAACAAGGTAGCGCTCTGCCTCCTTGTATCAGCTCTCACACTAAACAAGTGTCTTTCTCACAATCTATTTAGTGCCAAGATTGTTTGCATTTTTATGCTTTTCGTTGGGCCCCCAAGCATAGTGCTAAATTGCTATGCAGGGTCCCTAAGTGCAAAGGGTGTGATGTGCCCCAAACATGATAGATAAGCTTCGTACAGGCACGAAGTGCTGTATAGTGCTGCTGGCGTGAGTTCAATGTCAATGAGTCAACAACACAATTTAAATAAGGTGCCTTTAAACAAACATAAGAGGACTATATAGTGATCAGCTGACAAAACGGTTGTGACCAGAGGGTCTGTATTTCCCCTAGAAGCAGTGGTCCAGCAATCGCCAGTTCACTGTTCCAGGCACCTTTACAGACCTATCACGAATAATGAAAATCAACAGTATACGCACACAAGCATACACGTAGAAGTCAATTTTTTTTTCTTTACTAGATGTCATGTTAAAAAAAAAAAAAGCCAAGGATATATATATGCTGACAAGTCCCCAATTTTTCTCTCTAGCCTGGCCTTCCTTCTCTGAATTCCAGACTCACATCTCCTACCGCCCAGTCAGTATCTCCACTTGGCTCTCACGGGCATCATAACATGCTTACAAAAGCAAGCACCTGGTCACCTCCAACTCACCAACCCGATCTTCCCAAATTCTTCTATTCTCACACACCCATAGTCAGTCCATTAGCAAGCCCCACCAATTGTCTTTAAACTGCATCCAGACCCTAATCTCTTCTCACCAGCTCCTGTGCTCAGCTCCTGCTCTTGTCCAAGTCACCCCCGTCTTTGCCTGGTGTAGTACCATGGCCTCCACTCTGGTATCTCTGTGCTCTGGCCTCACTGTCCTCAGGAGAGCAGCCGGAAGAGCCTTCCAAAGCCTAAGTCAGGTCATGGCGCTCCTTTGCTCAACTTTCCAACATCCCCCTGACCCCACCTGACCCAGGAACAAAACATAAGCTCTTTACTGTATCTATCAACTAATTTATACACAATCACACCCTTTAACTAATTTAATCGTAACAGCCCTATGGGTAAGTGTTGTTACCTCTACTGTACAGATGAAAAACTGAAGGCTGTGAAGGGACTCATTCGTGACCTAACAGCTGGTAAGAGGCAGAGCTGGAATGCTAACCGGGCAGTGTGGCACCACGGAGCACGGTTCCTCTCTGTTAGTTATTCCCGCTCTGAAAGCTAACATCCTTAGGACAGCCCAGCGGGTCCTCTACGATCTGGCCTTGTCCTTAATCCCCAACTCTCCCTCTTGCTCCCGCTGCTCCCGGCTCACTGGTCTCCTTGCCGTCCTCGTCCCACTCTGCCTCACGGACGCAGCATTTACAGGCCCCGCTGTTGGGAATGCCCTTCCTCCCTTCATCTGCACAGCTCCCCTCCTCAGCTCCTTCTGACTCCCTCTCCCACTCGCAGTTCCCTGCTTGCTTTATGTCTCTCCAAAGCGTCACTATTAGACATGGTACATGCTTTACTTGTTTCTCTATTTCCTACCTCCTGTGCAGGAACTGTCTCCGCAAGGGCAGAAATCTTTGCCTTCTTTGGTCATGCTTGTGCCTTGCAAAGAGTAGCCCTCAATGAAATCTCAGTGAATGAATGAATCAGATTAAAAATCTGGACCCAATACTTCCTGAGTGAAGGCTCTCCCCTTAGCTGTACTGATGTCCTGGACCAAAGGCCCCAAAATAGCCTCAAAGGCAACAAGTCTTGACCTGAATTCCAGATTTTATAAATTTAATCAACTTTCCATTATTCGGGTCAACTAGCAACCCCCTCCTTCGTCCCTCCCAATTGGGTCACAGGTCAGTAGAGGTGAGTGGAAAAAGTACTGCTCTCACATACATACATGCACATCCCGGGCACACATGATGACTTACAAACTGATCATCCAAAATGACTCTGGGATCATCAATCTTTTTGTTTTTAATAGCTTCATTGAGTTATAACTTACACACTATAAATACTCACCTATTTAAGTATATAATTCGTTTTAGTAAGTTTGCAGAGTTGGGCACCATCATAATCATTTTAGAACATTTCTATCCCCTCAAAACAACCCCTCAAGTTCATTTTCATCAACACCTAACCCCCAACCCCAAGCATCGGTTTTGTATTCACATCTTCTCTCCCTTAGGTGCCTAAAGAAACCAAATTTCCCTTCTCACTGGAATGTCTACAAAGCATTACTTTTTTAACATGATAACTTAGTTCTAAACTTTCCAGTGGAGCAGGGAAGAAAGGATCTAAGGGTGTTTCCATAATTACAGACAGGAAGAGCCAGGCCAAGTGTAAGCAGGCTCAGTAAGCAACCCTCAGGCCTGCCTGCCAGCACTGGGGAAAACAGGACTTGAGGTGGGTGAAGGGGAGGCCCAGCTTGCACAAGGTCCTTACCAAGTTCCAGAAGTTCTCATGTTTGCTTGGGTTCTCGCTGCCCAGAACATCTGCCAACACACTGTCCACCTCGCACACGTGCAGTCGGACCCAGTCAAGGAGGAGGAGGAGGAGCGGGCCGGCTGCGGGGAGAGACTCTCGTCACACATTCACGTGCGGCAAATTCCGCTTTCTCATCGTACAGAGAAAGTAGGGCAGACAAGCTTTGGAGAAAAGGGGTATCCCTCTTAAATGAGTATATACGTGTGGTCCTGAACAAAGGACTGGACTAGCAAATGGGCTTTTATGGAATACGTCCTGTGTCAGGCAGCAACAGCTTTCACTGAATCCTAGAAAGGGTTGAACAGCCTGGCGGGTGTGGCTCAGTGGTTGAGCTTCGACCTATAAACCAGGAGGTCAGGGTTCGATTCTTGGTCGGGGCACATGCCTGGGTTGCAGGCTTGATCCCCAGTGTGGGGCGTGCAGGAGGCAGCCAATCAATGACCCTCTCTCTCCTCACTGATGTTTCTATCTTTCTGTCCCTCTCCCTTCCTCTCTAAATCAATAAAAATATATTAAAAAAAAAAAAAAGAAAGGGTTGAATACAAGGCCCAGACCTCACCGCCAACACCACTCTCACCCCAGCCTCCAGACTCTTCATGACTAGTCAATACTCAATGGCTATGTAAGTAGCAGCCATTTAGGAACTGGTACTGATTAGGTGCTACATTTGCAACAATAAAAACATTTTTGACAGCCCTAGCCTGTTTGGTTTAGTGAATAGAGTGTTGAACAATGGACTGAAGGGTCCTGGGTTCAATTTTGGTCAAGGGCACGTATGTTGGTTGCAAGTTCCCCGGCCCTAGTTGAGGTGTGTGCAGGAGGCAACCAATCAATGTCTCTCTCTCACATCGATGTTTCTCTCTCTCCCTCTCTTTCCTCTCTCTCTAAAAATCAATGGAAAAATATCCTCAGATGAGGATTAACACACACACACACACACACACACACACACACACACACACACACACAAAATCTACTGCAGAGAGGCATACCAACAAGAAATTGTATTTTTCAGTTTCTTAGCAGATGAATAAACACCTAAGACTGCAAAGAGATTATTAACACTTATTCCTGGATAAGAGCAAACATAGACCCTTAAAAGGATACAAAAAAGGCCTGTAGTGCCCTGACCGGTTTGGCTCAGTGGATAGAGCATCGGCCTGTGGACTGAACGGTCCCAGATTCGATTCCGGTCAAGGGCATGTGCCTTGGCTGTGGGCACATCCCCAGTGGGGGGTGTGCCAGAGGCAGCTGATCGATGTTTCTCTCTCATCGATGTTTCTGGCTCTCTGTCCCTCTCCCTTCCTCTCTGTAAAAAAATCAATAAAACATGTTTAAAAATAAAAAAGGCCTGTAGCAATCCCACATCAGCCCACTCACTCCAGGACACTGTACTGACCACAATTTAATTCAAGACCAACAGACTAATTCAAAGTGGACAGTTAACACACAGAGTTTTCCCTATCCCAATCATTAGCAACAGAAATCAAAGTGACTTTGCCTCCCACAGCCTAACCTTTCCGCAAATCCCTAAAACTTTCTTTTCCATTTCCTTTTTTAAAAAAAAACAACAAAAAACAAAAATAAATCTGTCGTCTCACATTTCTGGAGGCTAGAAGTCTGACATCCAGCTGTTGGCAGGTTCGTTCCTTCTGCAAGCTGTGAGGAAGCCACTGTGCCTCTCCCCCAGCTTCTCCTAAAACTTTCTGAAGCTGGACCATCCAGGACACAAATATTGATGACCACCCCTTTCACACACTAGTTTACTGTCTGTTTTCTTGGTATTTGTCCGGGGTCATCCGCCTAACACTTTAGGTTTCTGGGAGGCAATCTGTCTGATTCTTTCTGCAGAACCTGACAAAGCAACAGGCTTCTCTGGCTGCCATTAATGCTCGCTGATGGTTGTGCTGATGAAAAGAGCATCCTAGGCAACAAAGCACCCATCACGACACAGAGGAAAGACAAAGAGGACGGGCCGGGGACAGCTCTGATGCTGACAGAAAGAGTCCATGCTCACCTGGGGCAACTTCAATGAAGAGAATCTCACAAAGGTTCCAAATGAGCTCCATGGCAGACAGGATGGAGACCTGAGGGAGAAATGGAGACACGATTTTGACTGAAAACGTTCCCAGGATTTACTCTTAGAACACAGGAACCAAGCCGGGCTTGAATGACATGATGGTCAACATTTACTGAGAACTCCTATGGCAGGGTTTCCCAAAGCCAGTGAGAATTTTAGAAGATGGGATGCAAACTAACATGTGTGTTTTTTTTTTTGTCTTTTTTTTCTTTTATTTATTTTTTATTGCTTAAAGTATTACAAAGGGTATTACATATGTGTCCATTCCCCCCTCCCCCGCCCTAGACAGTCCCCTAGCCTCCCCTCTCCCCCAGTGTCTTATGTCCATTGGTTATGCTTATATGCATGCATACAAGTCCTTTGGTTGATCTCTTACCCCCCACCTCCTGCCCCCCAACCCTCCCCGGCCTTCCCGCTGCAGTTTGACAATCTGTTTGAGGCAGCTCTGCCTCTGTATCTTGTGTGTTTTTTTTAAATGGTTGTGGTCTTAGTTTAATGTACATTAGAAAAAAATAGCTGCCCTGGCTGATATGGCTAAGTTGGTTGAGTATCGTCCCAGGAACCACAAAGTTGCCAGTTCGATTCTGTCGGGGCACATGCCCAGATTGAAGGTTTGGTCCCCAATCAGGGCACTTAAGGGAGGCAACCAATTGATGTTTCTTTCTTGCAGCGATGTTTGTCTGTCTCTGTCTCTCTCCTCCCTTCCTCTTTCTCTAAAACCAACAAAAATATATTTATTTAATAACTAGCTCATCACACCCATGATCTTGATTATATGATTTAGAAAGAGGCTTTATTTGAGTAATAAAGGAGAGATTATTTTTAGAAAAATATTCAGTAATATTATGAGAAATATAAAGATAAAGCAAAAATTATAGAGTTGATATTCAAGGGAATGGAGTTTAGAAAGTAGTCTACGAAAAGCCAAACCCAATATAAGACCCCAAAATAAACTTGCCCTTAGGAATATACATTCTTCCCTTTTCCACCACCCTTCTATGCACAAACACAGAATAGCTTATTTGTAAGGGGAAATAAATGCTTTCTAACTTGAGAAACAGTGCATCATTCCCTATAAATGACTGAGTTTGAATAGCATCAAGATTCTGCCATAGGCCCTAACCGGTTTGGCTAGGTGGATTGAGCGTCAGCCTGCGGACTCAAGGGTCCCAGTTTTGATTCCGGTCAAGGGCATGTACCTTGGTTGCGGACACAACCCCAGTAGAGGGTGTGCAGGAGGCAGCTGATCAGTGTTTCTCTCTCATCGATGTATCTAACTCTCTATCCCTCTCTGTAAAAAATCAATAAAATATATTAAAAAAAAAAAAAAGATTCTGCCATAGATTTTCCCTTAGTAAACTTCTTTGGTTTTGTTTTGTTAATCCTCATCTGAGGATATTTTTCTATTGATTCTTACAGAGAGTGGAAGTGAGGGGGAGAGACAGAGAAAGAGAGAAAAACATCGATGTGAGAGAGACACATCATTTGGTTGCCTCCCACATGAGCTCCAATGAGGGTCAGGGATCGAGCCTGTAACCAAGGTACATGACCTTAACTAGAAATGAACCCGGGACCCTTTCGTCTGCAAGCCGAAACTCTATCCACTCAGCTAAACCCGCTAGGGCAATAAACTCTTGATGTGAAAAAACACACACGATTCTGCCATAAACTATAGCACAAGGAATGCCGTCACTAATATTGTACTATGTAGGGTACCAGACGGGCACTAGACTTATTTGGGGGATCATTTTGTAAATTATATGTCTAACCACCAGAAACTAATATAAAATAATCCTGAATGTGAACAGTAATTGAGAAATAAAAATATTTTTTAAAAGCGTCTAACAAAGAACGAGAATTCTTTAAGTCCTCATCCAGCTCCAACTAAAGGATGAGAACTTGCAGCCCAGTAAATGCTGGTTTCATGAGTTGAGTACAGTTTATGAGACCAAGCAGTGGTTCCAAAAGCTCAGCTCTCTACCCTCAGGTGACACAATGTGGTTAGGATTTATATTTCCCCTAAGAACTGAAAACTCAACAAGTATTTATCAAGCACATCCTTTGTTTCAATATGCTAGGCCTTGAAGGGGCACTAGAAGTTGGGAAAGATCCTTACCACCCCAAGGAGTTGCCTGTCTACCTGGAAAGAATAGAGGGCTGCAAAAAAGAGTGACTGCAAAGCCACTCCAGGTGGGTGCCGAGGACACAGGAAGACATAATAGTGCCAACAACAAAGGCAGTGCCCTTACCTGGCTGCTGAACTGGCGACTGCTGGCTGGATCTTTAGCAGCAACTAATAAAACGTAAAACATTTTAAGTGAGCAATGGAACTTTCAGTCTCATTGTTGTACCTTCACATACCAGGTTCTGTAGCTTGTGCCTGTTTCTTCTAATGACCACCATTTTCACTATAGATTTTTTTTTTTAATGCTTCATATCTTTTTGTTGTACATCAATGATTCTCAAACCAAGACCCTGAAGTTAGAAGTGGCACATTTAACTGCGACACAGCAAACACTGAGCCCACCATGTTATACAGGACTAGTTGACATCCAGAAGTCAGGTGGCTCTCGTGGTTATGGTGACTTTAAATCACCAAGGTCAAAGAACTGGGGATGAAATTTTTTAAAAATCCTTAATTTAGCCCAGCTGGTGTAGCTCAGTGGCTGAGCATCAACCTATGAATCAGGAGGTCACTGTTTGATTTCTGGTCAGGGCACATGCCCAGGTATCGGGCTCCAGCTGCAGGAGGCAGCTAATCTATGATTCTCTCTCATCATTGATGTTTCTATCTCTCTCTCTCTCCCTCTCCCTTCCTCGCTGAAATCAATTAAAATATATAAAAAAAAGAAAGAAAACATTGCTTAAATCTATTTTTGTAAAAATCCTTAATCTGGCCCTTTAGGCTTCCTTGTACCTGTCAACTTTGTACATTCTAACTTGAAAAACATACTCAAGATGATTGACAAAAAATTAAGATAGAAAAGTGAGAGTTTTGAACTGGAATGTCAATCAGCTTTTACCTTGTAGTATTTATATCCAGATAAATACTTTAATTACTATCACATACACACACACACAAAATCCTTACTTGCTGCCTGGTGCATTTCCTCCATGCATGCTCTTATGACTGATCGGTAGTTTTTACTCACTCGAACCAATCTACAAAAAATGAAATGACATCCAAGATGAGTCTGGAACGTCTGTGGTAACAGAAAGATAGAATAGGTGACAGGAGCTTGCTGAAAGACAGAGCCAAGTTGAAGGAGCTCTTAATGGCCAAAGAGGGAACAAGTTGAACAATAAAAGAAGTAAAATACAATACAATACATGGAATAAAGTAAGTATCCATGATTCCATACTGATATTGTTGCAGATGAGAGCCAATGATGGACACTAAAATCAGTGGTTGAAAATTTGAGAAGATTTGCATAGTCTTAAAGTTTCTCCCCCAAATACTTATTAGTTACCAAGGGAACGACTATAACTTTATAGTGAAGAAACTGCATTAACCAAGTGGTCAAGGTCAACCTCACCAGTAATAATAAAACATCAACATCATGAACCCCATGTACTGAGAACATCATCATACATGTGGCATTCTTGCTAAAAATCATTGATGCAGTTAACTTATGAACCACACCTCAAACAATCCTAGTTTATAAATAGTACAATAGTTTTCTAGTCTTTTGCCAAAAAAATACCTTAACAGTAATTCTTTAAAAACAAAACAAAATTCATTTTTGTATTAATTTCAAAATCTTCCATAGTGTGACCTCTTTCAGTGACTCTCAGGTGCTTATTTGATCTAAATTTTCTTCTTTGGAGAGTAAATGAGTAGGAATATAAACAAAGAAACCTTATCAAGCCAGCAAGTCAATCAACACCATTTGCACATTCCCTGTAAGACACTTCCACTGCTGACCACTTACAATGCATAGCGCAGAAACTGGAACAGAACCAGGAGACCCTCATTTCTCCAGGAGGGCCATCCACCATGCAAAAGGTCAGGAATGCATCTCATTTGGCTTTTCACAATTTAGTTGTGCACTGCAGCACCCATTAGCAGCCTACTCACTGAGCTTTCCTGGATTTTCCAGTCAATTCTTCTTCAATTCTCTGGAGGCCCACAAAGATTCCATGGGATTCATTGAAGAGTTTTCTCAAGATGTGAGAGTAAACATCTACATCTTTCCGAACGATATGGATAAAAGGGCAGCTTGGCACCGTGTCTGATTTTCCTGAAACAAGATTTAAAAAAAATTTTTTTAACATCTATCAGCATCATAGAAGAACCCACTATAAATTTTTTTACTATCTAATTACAAAAGCTTCAACTTTCAGCCACTAATTTCATTTATTAAAAATTATATAAATGACCACTTACCAAGTATCCACACAAGAATTTCTAAAAATAAATGCTTATTCCCTGACTTTACACCTCAGCTTACTAACATAGTTGGAAACTACCTTTCACTTCCATCAATCAAACTCTACTGAAAAAAGTAAATTCACTTAATATTAGCCTATTTTGTAAAACTCAGTAAGATGCCTGGCCAGTGTGGCTCAGTGATTGAGCATCGACCTAGGAACCAGGAGGTTATGGTCCGATTCCCATTCAAGGCGAATGCCCAGGTTGTGGGCTCGATCCCTGGTGTGGTGCATGCAGAAGGCAGCCGATCAATGATTCTCTTTCATCATTGATGTTTTTCTCTCTCTCTCTCCCTCTCCCTTCCTCTCTGAAATCAATAAAAATACAAAAGAAAATAAAAAGAAAGAAAAGAGATTCTCTAAAAAAGAAGAAAAGAGAAAAGCCCTGGCCAGTGTGGTTCAGTTGGTTGGGTGTCGTCCCTGTTGCTGTTTCAATTCCAGATCAGGGCACATGCCTGGGTTTCGGCTGGATCCCCAGTAGGTGGTGTGTAGGAAGCAGCCAACTGCTGTTCCTATCTCACATCCATGTTTCTCTCGCGTCCTCCCCTTCATCTCTCTAAAAATCAATTTTAAAGAAAAGAAGCTCTTCTCTAACACATGGAAGAATATTGTTACTCTTTTCCCCCCCAGGACTGAACATCTGCCAGGTCTCATAAATCAATGAAACTCTTAAACAGCTAAAGTTTTAAAAATAAAAAATGGTGTAAAATAAGTTCAACTGTATCATGCCTCAACTCGTCAAATCTGAGAGAATAAAGGGGGAAAAAGCAACAACAACTAAATGTGCCCAGATAGATCATCTGTAAGAAAAAATAATAGTAAGTACCTTTTTTGTTGAAGGAGGTCTCACACACCAGCATCTCCCCTGGACCCCAGTCAAAACACATTTGCTTCTTCTTGGAATTCACTCCTGGAATCAACTAGTAAAGAAAAAAAATAAGGCACAGAAACTGTTATTAAAGGCTTTGATTCCAACTGATTTGCAAGGACAATCCTCGAAGTAGGTGGTCATGAAAGTTAAGTGCTAATCCATGTAGACGGCTGAATGTGGCTGAGATCAGCCCAGTCTATTCGACCTGAATAAGCAAGTGAGCGGTGTTCCGGCACCTCAACCCAGCCTGCATTTCTCAAGTGCTGATAAAAAGGAAAGCTACACCCTAATCAATTATTATAAGTTAGTAATCTGCAGGTTGGGGGCGGGGGGAAAGGAAGTTTAAAAAATAAAAAGGGGCCCTAACCGGTTTGGCTCAATGGATAGAGCGTCAGCCTGCGGACTCAAGGGTCCCAGGTTCGATTCCGGTCAAGGGCCTGTGCCTTGGTTGCGGGCACATCCCCGGTGGGGGATGTGCAGGAGGCAGCTGATCAATGTTTCTCTCTCATCGATGTATCTAACCCTCTATCCCTCTCCCTTCCTCTCTGGTCCGGCGGCCCGAGGCTGCGGGAACTTTCATGTGAAAAATGAGGCGATGAGAGGAGTGCACTCCAGGCTGGGGGGGCGGTAGGTAGGAGCGGCAGGTATTCGTGTCTAAAACATCACCGATCAGCAACACTGGGCATATCCTCTTGAGAGTTCAGATAAAATTGAGAGCGAACAGAGCAATACAAAGAAGTAATCCCCCCAGAGAAAGAATATGGTTAGTAAACCCTGGACAAGCACAAGCCAAAATCACGGCGCTGCGATGTGAAGCTTAGTTCGACTGGAAGGGGGAAAAACAAAACACACACACAAAAACAATTCCTCTGCCAGGTCCGAGCGCGCTCAGGGAGCATTGGCCCGACGGGAAAAGCGAGGGAAGCAGGAAGGCGGGAAGGCAGGGGAGCGAGGGACGGGGTGCGGCCTGCGGGGCCAGGTAGTCCGAGTACACGGAGCAGCAGAGCTCCCAGAGCCACGGCGACCCTAACGCGACCACCTAGCGAATGTGACCTCCGGGCAGCGGCCACTGAGCTGAAAGAAGGGGACGGGCGCCTCGCGGGCGGCGTTGAGGGAGACAAGCCTGCAGTGGCTGACGAAGCAGACTCAACCCCTAGTCCGCGCGGGCAAGCAAGACTCTTCGGGACGCCCTTACAGTGACTATCGGCTCGCCATCGAGCTCCTCCATAGCGCCGCACCTCAGCTGCCTGCAACTCGCGGGGCCGCCAAAGCTCGCGGCTCGGGCCTCCCGCTCGGAGCCGGCTGCGACAGAGGACCCCGCCCTGGCGCCTCTCGCACTGCCTGCAGGTCCAAGTCCCCAGCGCTGCAGGGGTCCCTCCCGTCGGCCACGACCATCCCTCTGTGGCACGCTACACGATTCCTTCCTTTCTGGCCTCGACAACAATTCAGGGAAAACAGCGCCAGGGGCCGTCTGTCCTCGGAGTAACCCTCCCGCCTGGTCAGGCGCCGCCGCGGACAGCCCCGCGCCCGTCCGGGAGAAGGCCCCCGGAGAAGGCGGGAGCGGTGGCGGTGCCTTCGCGCGTGCGCGGGCTGGCCGACCTGGGGCTGGAGCTGGGCCTGCCCCGCGCTCCAGCGAGCCCATGGCTTCTCACCCTTCTGGCTTTTCTCGGCCCTCGATGGTTTGCAGGTTAGCGTCGTCGCGGCCGCTTCTCCGAGCGGTGTCCAGGGCAAGGGAGCCCCTTCCCGGGGACCCGTCAGCCCATCGGGCTCCTGAAGGAAGGCAAGCGCTGCCAGCTCCCACCCCAAAACGCTCAAGAAGCAAAGCAGACGAAATTGATGCCGTTGGAACTACTGTGAAATCGAGACAGCTGAGCTTGCTTAGATTAAGCACAAATACTGGTTTGTGAGGAAAAAAAAAACCAATCAGGGCATACTGGGTCTTGTTAATGGAAAACTCAGAAGTGCTCCATTAACTTAAAGGAGTTTCTAACGTAAATGCCATATTTACAAATACAAGGAAGAGAATAGTACCGGCTCTAAATTCCCGAATAAGCTAGTTTTTTTAACCGACTGAAGGCAATTCGGAATTTTAAAGTAAGCCTTAGGAAACAGTGCCTGAAAATGTAGCAGCTTTCTTTTATTTAAGAAAATTTTGACTTGAAAACGACAACTTTTCAGTATTTTAGCTGGGCAAACGGTTCTTTCCCTGAGATTAGTCTGAAAGGCCTACTTGAATTGGTGGAAATCAGATGACTTGGAGCGATCAGGGAAAATCTCATCACCCCAATAGTTTGTTCTTTTGAGATACACATTGTTACGTAAAGGAAGGAAAATCCTGTGGCTATCACAATTTCATCCAAATCCCTATCTCTTAAGACGGCCACCCATCCTTAGGATGAAGTTTAATGTAATTCTGCCATCTATGTCTTGCTGCATTTTCTAAATGTTTCATAGTTTACTGGTTTGAGTGCTTCTGACACCAATGGTGGGGCTATGAAGTATAATAAATTATGCATTCGTGTTCCTTTTTAATTTTTTAAAATTTATTGATTGATATTTTTTAGGGAGAGGAATATTGATTTGTTGTTCCACTTATTTATGCATTCATTGGTTGGTTCTTGTAGGTGCCCTGACCAAGGATCAAACCCCCAATCTTGGCTTATTGGGAGGATGCCCTAATCAAGTGAGCACCCAGCCAGGGCTGGTATCCTCTCCCCAACCCTATATTTTATTTTCCCCCATCACCATGTAGCCCCCCACCCCACCCCATATTCCCTCTTCCACATCCACCCCTCTTTTTTTTAATTTTTAATATATTTTATTGATTTTTTACAGAGAGGGAGGGAGAGGGATAGAGAGTTAGAAACATGGATGAGAGAGAAACATCGATCAGCTGCCTCCTGCACACTCCCCACTGGGGATGCGCCCGCAACCAAGGCACATGCCCTTGACTGAAATCGAACCTGTGACCCTTGAGTCTGCAGGCTGACGCTCTATCCACTGAGCCAAACCGGTTAGGTCATCCACCCCTCTTTTTTTTTTTAAACATAATCCTTAAGGAATAATTTGGAAAAACAAATTGCATGATCAGCATACAAATCTTTTCTCAGCTCTTCTTCACCAGCTCCTCCTCTCCCTCTCTCATTCCTCTCCTCTCCCTACATTGGTTATTTAACTCTGGAATTCCTATAACTATTCTGGAGAGACTTCAACTTGAGGTATATCAGAACCCCAGGAAGACAAAAAGAGTAAAATATTTCTGGACTCAAATAAAAATCACCTAAAACAAAACATACCAATTGTGCAAGCGCCAAACCAGAAATTACTTTGTCACTCCAAAGTCAAACGTACAATCAGTCATTCTCTGATCAAGCTAGAGGAACTGTGCTAGAATTTGTTTTCTGTAAGGGGCTCAGTGGATGCACTTAATGCATCCTAGTAAAATCAGTGCCTCCAGGGAAATAAATACATAATCACTTCAAGAGACAAAATAATTTTTGTAAACAAGGTAGAAATGGACTACCAAGAGCCATAGAAGCATTTATGTACTTTGACCCAGTAAGTCCTCTTGAAAGTTTATTTTAAAGAATTTCAAAACACAAAAGATGTGCGAATTTTGGTGATTTATATCATATATATAACCAAAAAATACATATTACATACATATGTAACAACGACAAAAATTTCTCAACCCCCACACTATTAGCATTTTGGGCCTGATAATTCTATGTTGTGAGAGCTATCCTATGCATTGCAGGATGTTTAGCAGAATCCCTGGCCTCTGTCCACTAACTGCTAGTAATTCTCAATTGTGACAACCAAAAATGTCTAGATACTCCCGATGACCCCTAGGGGGCAAAATCGCCTCTGTTAAGAGCCACTGTCATAGATAGATGTTCCACCACAGAGGAATAGACGGATGGAGTAGTACAGTGGAACCATGGTTCTTGAACTTCATTCATTCCAGAAGGCTATTCAAGAAGTGAGTTGTTTGAAAACCGAATCATGTTTCCACATTAGAAATAATGTAAATTGAATTAATCTGTTCCAGACCCCCAAATGAGTCTCTATTTTAACCTTTCTCATATC
The DNA here is from genome assembly GCF_963259705.1 of Myotis daubentonii. Taxonomy (NCBI): domain Eukaryota; kingdom Metazoa; phylum Chordata; class Mammalia; order Chiroptera; family Vespertilionidae; genus Myotis; species Myotis daubentonii. The sequence continues at coordinate 54,172,485 of NC_081855.1, read as the reverse complement.
AAACCACATCCTACTAGCCTTAAAAGAAGAGTTTTTCATATATCACAGCCTCCCAGATGCTATCACAGGCTAACTGCTTTTTGTTTATCCAATCAACAACAGTTTTTCTACCTATTCATTTGCCTGTGATTATTGTTTTGTGAGCACTTTCACACCTTAGCATCATTAACACTATTGATGGCCTCCTTATGTTGTAAAATTGTGCTAATCCTCGATTTCTGCCAGCAACAAAAGCATTATCTCCTTTATTTATTGCCTGAGAGTCCCTGAAAGGGTTGTCAGGTCGAATACTGAAGTTTTGGTCAACAACTGAGACATTTTTCTGTAAACAATTTGGTTGTTGAACCGAATTGTTTGAGATGGGAGACAGTCGAGAAATGAGGTTTGACTGTAAATATAGTATCAATAAGATATTATTCACCTATTTAGAAGAACCATGAAGACATAAGAACATGGAAAAATTTTTCAAGAAGTTTTAAAATGTTCACCTTTTGCACCCATAATTGTATTTCCAGGAAATAATCACGAGGGACATTCTGAATAATCACCCAAAAAAAGGAAATAAATGCCCTACAGCTAGAGAGGCTTATGTAGTCGTGAAAAGGTAACTATATAAAAAAAGAAAAGATAACTAGCAAAATTGTGTAAAGATAAAATTTTGTTTAAAAGCATCAATTTTGTAAAAAATACGTATCAATATTTGTGTAGAGAAAAGACTGTCAGGAAAGGAATGTTATTCTGACAGAAAAAGTTACCCTTTAGAATGTTACCACATAATTTTCCAATTTAAAGGTAAACCGGCTATCCACCTGAAACTAATACAAAGTAATATTGAGTGTAAACTGTAATTGAAAAAAAATTTAAGAGTAAACCAAAAATTATGTATTTCTACAATGAGGTAAATATATGTGCGTAACAGAAAAAGAAATATATTTGTGGATAAAGATTAGAAATTAAAATTGAGAAATAAGTGTTGTGGTAATATGAGTGAATTAATTAATTTCAAAAAACAAAAAGAAAAAATAGGCCCTAGCGAGGTAACTCAATTGGTTAGAGCATCATCCCAAAACACCAAGGTTTCAATCCCTGGTCAGGGCACATGTAAGAATCAGCCAATGGCCCTGACCTGTTTGGCTCAGTGGATAGAGCGTCAGCCTGCGGACTGAAGGGTCCCAGGTTTGATTCTGGTCAAGGGCATGTACCTTGGTTGCGAGCACCTCCCCAGTGGGGAGTGTGCAGGAGGCAGTGATCGATGTTTCTAACTCTCTATCCCTCTCCCTTCCTCTCTGTAAAAAAACCAATAAAATATATTTTAAAAACCCACATGATTTAAAAAAAAGAATTTAGAATCAACCAATGAATGCATAAATAGATGGAACAATAACTTGATGTTTCTCTTTTTCTTTCTCCCTCCCTCCCTCCTTTCCTCTCTAAAATCAAACAATAAAAATTGTTTTAAAAATTAAAAATAGCCAAAACCGGTTTGGCTCAGTGGATAGAGCGTCGGCCTGCAGACTGAAAGGTCCCAGGTTCGATTCCGGTCAAGGGCATGTACCTGGGTTGCGGGCACATCCCCAGTGGGGGATGTGCAGGAGGCGGCTGATCGATGTTTCTCTCTCATCGATGTTTCTAACTCTCTATCTCTCTCCCTTCCTCTCTGTAAAAAAATCAATAAAATATATTTTAAAAAAAAATAAAAAAAATTAAAAAAAAATAATAAAAAAATAAATAAAAATTAAAAATAAAGCAAAATAACCCAAAAGGAAAAATGTTTCACTGATGTTTTAAATACATATGTAGGTACATACATATGTATATGAACATGAATAAGAACATGTTTGTGAAAACCTGCTTTATAGTCCTAGTAATGTATAACTAGCCACATAAAACTTCAAGTTGAGAGATACAATTATAAATGTGACAAATTTCTTTTTGGAGGGTAAAAACTGCTCTAGCCCTGTGGTTCTCAAACTTTAGTGAACTTCGGAATTATCTTAGAAGGTTTGTTAAACCACTGGTTCCTAGGCTCTATCCCCAGAGCTTCTAATTCAATAGTTTGGGATGGGGCCCTTGGTATTTGTACTAGAAGTACAAATTTCCAAGTGAAAGTGATATTGTTGCCCAGGGACCATCCTTTAAGAGCTATCCTTCCAACCATCTTCTCTACCTCAGGATGAGAGTAATCAATCACAAACAAGAGCTTGAAGAGTACGGATGTTATCTTATTATTATTTTTCCCCCCGGATGTTATCTTATTAGGCACAACAGCAAAATACAAACTTGGTTTAATTTGTTTTATGAAATAAACAGCCTCTAGTCACTGGGCCATACCTGAACCCAGCAATGGACAGAGGAGTAGGATTGGAGCATTAATGGGGTTAGAAGAACTGGAAATTGTCATTCAAAAGTAGCTGCAGGACAGACGCTCAGGAGCCCCGATTTGGGCATTTTTGGGATTCTCATGACAAGTGCTATGTTACTATTGCATCAGTAGGTCAATGAACTCTTATTGACCATTGACTCTCAGGACTTTGTTATTTGCTGAGACTATGAAGATGAAAAGCGAAAATACCTGTCCTCAAAAAGCTTACAGAACCATTTTCCAGGTATGTTTGTACAACATGTATGTTAATATCCAGTAAATGTATAGTAGTATGGAACAGCATTTCTCTATCTTTTACACTATAGCTGACACAAAGTGCCATATGCCAGGTTCTTGACTACGACTGCTGGCACAATCTTGGGTCCCACCTTTGCCATGACCCAAGGAGAGAAAGCTGGAAGGTTTTCACATCACCATTCTGCCTCCAGATTTCCTGAAGTTCAGGGACTTAGTATTTATTCTTCCCTCCCCTCCCCGCCCCATGGTCAGTATTCTTGCAGTATTCACGGAGAGCTCAAGAACTCAAGTAACCTCAGACCCTGAAGGAAATTTGGTGGCATAAATTACTCAGTTTAGTCATCTGTGTTATAATTCAGTTATGTGTTTCTCAAGGGTTTTGGCAAGGATTTAAAGCTCTATACAGACTCTGTGATTTTTGTCTTCCTGCACTTTCTAGGAATGGTGTTTTTTGATTTGGCATCTGACCCTGAGGAGTACATTCTGGATGGTTCACCTTCTTCTTCTACTTCTAACATCAGTTATTGATATGTAACTAGAGTTCTAGAAAAACTGGGCCTTTCTTGCCCAAGTTCTTAAACCCTCATGGTGAAAACCGCTCACTGCACAAGTCCCTCCTCATTCTTTCCTGTACCGGCCCATTAGGATCCAGGAACTGATACCAAGTGGTGGGAATAAAACTAAACAGGACAGGCAGGTCTCAGCTTTCTTTGGAACTTCAGTTCTGCTGAGAGAGAGAAACAAACAAAAATTTAAGTCAAAACAACTTGATTGGTGTTCCTGACCCCAATCTGGGATTTTTGTTGTTGTTGTTGTTAATCCTCACACAAGGGATATTTTTTCTATTGATTTTTAGATAGAGTGGGAGGGAGAGAGGGGTAGAGAGAGAGAAACATTGATGTGAGAGACACATTGGTTGGTTGCCTCCCTGGGGAGGGATGGGGATCAACTGAGACCCTTTGGTCTGTGCTCTAACCACTGAGCACACAGCCCAGGGCCTGGGATGTTTTTTCTGCATGTCCTCTCTGCATCCTTCCACTGGGTGGGAGATGAGGGCGGGGGCTGTACGTAGTGCTACAGTAACTAAGCGCTGGGATCAGAGTCAGAAATCTTGAGTTCAGTTTGATACTGGCTCTGCCACTTTAAGCTGGGTGAGCAAGTTGTCCAACTTTTCTAGGTCTCACTTTCTTCATCTGTAAAAATGGAGATAATAACAACACAGGCTTTGTGAGGATTAAGGGCTTGGCACAGAATCTCCACATAATACTCAATACCTGCCACTACTCTTCTGTATATAGTATTCCTCGAACTTTCTTTTTCCGAAGCGCTCTTTTCCAGTGCACAGCCATCCCCGCCCACCGCTATAAAAATGAAGGAGGGAGCCCTGGCTGGGTAGCACAGTCGGTTGGAGTGTTGTCTGGAGGTCATGGTTGTAGGTTCGATCTCCTGTTTGGGCACATACAGGAAGCAAATAGTGAATGCATGGATGAGCAGAACACAGCCCTGGCCGGTGTGGCTCAGTTGGTTGGAGCATAGTCCAGTATAACCGAAAGGTTTTGGGTTCAACTCCCAGTCAGGGCATTTACCTAGGTTGCAGGTTCAGGTTTGATTCCCGGTCAGGGTCTGGGCACTTACAGAAGGCAACCAATAGATGTTCCTCTCTCTCTTCCTTCCTCTCTCTAAAATCAATTTTTTAAAAAATGATGGAGGGAGAAACAATGTTGGGAAATTTCTATCTTTTCATCTTTTTTTTTACCTAGACATTGGAAAGAGACTCCCAGTATATGACTTGAGTAGATCCGCTACACTCAGCTCACAGAATTCCAGTTTGCCATTGGAATATGTGTTGCTCACACATTTGAATATGCTTCCCTATTTTTTATAGGAACTCCTCCATTGCCTGAAGGTAATTCTGTAATTTAGCATAACTTTGGAGAGGGGGGATATTGTAGGACACGCCTGTCACCCAGAAGCTAAGAACTAAAACAAGCATTTGATTACTGGAAGTGCCCACATATTAATGAGGGTAAGTTTAACAGGACATATTCCTCTTTGATGGTTCTGCAGCTCTACAAGGCTGGGGAGGTGTGTGATGGCCGCAGAAGACCTAGGGTCAGCACAGCAAAGATGGCGTCTCTTTTTCCTCCTCTATAGCACGCAGCATGTTCATTCCCAGGCATACAGGAAGAGCTCACTCAACACTACCTGCCAGTGTGTGCTACTGGGTAAGTTATTTCATTCCTTTGAGCCTTAGCAAATAAATACTATGCTCGCTTATAAGGCTTTGTGTGAGCAGGAAATGAGCTAATAGTGAAGCCCCACACAATGCCTGACACATGGCTGTTGGTTCTCTTCCCCTTTCACTTCTTGTGTAGTTCCTAACCCCACCCCCACCCTGCCAAATTACGTTATTTGAGTCAGGGACTTTGTCTGCCCACTGCCTAGCACAGGAACTTCCCCTAGTGACAGTTTCAGTTTATTCATGCATTCAGTGAATCTTTGCGTACCTACAGTGGACAAAAGCTTGGAGTTGAGAGAGAGAGAGAGAGCAGGTTCATTCAAGAACCCAGCTAATTGACTATGACCAAAGAAGCCGAGGCTTCCAGGAAGAAATGATGAGAGAGAGCTAGAATGGTTAATCTGGATTAGTTTTTCATTTGTTTTAGAGAGAAAGAGAGAGAGAGGTAGGTTTGTTGTTTCATTTATGTATGTATTCATTGGTTGATTCCTGTACCTGCCCTGATCAGGGATTGACCCCATAACCTTGGTGTATCAAGGATGATGCTCTAACCAACTGATCTACCTGGCCAGGGCTGGGTTAGCTCTTAAAGGGTTTTGTGGGTCTTATACAAAGTTTTGGACTTTATCCTATGAGTTGAGGATTGCCACTGAACCAAAACGTGGCAGAAACTTTTTTTGTTTTTTATTTTAGAATGGCTTGTGGTTCTCAGATTTTAGTGAGCTTAGGGATCACCAGGGACGCTTGTTAAAAAGGAGGAATCCCGGAGCCACACCGCCTGAGAACATTCATTTAAATCAGCACCCTGGCCCTAGCCTGTTTGTCTCAGTGGATAAAGCGTTGGCCTGTGGCCTGAAGGGTCCCAGGTTCGATTCTGGTCAAGGGCGCATGCCCGGGTTGCAGGCTCAATGATTCCCAGTAGGGGACTTGCAGGAGGCAGCCGATCAATGATTCTCTCTCATCGTTGTTGAAGTTTCTCTCTCTCTCTCTCCCTCTCCCTTCCGCTCTGAAATCAATAAGGATATATTGAAAAAAATAAATCAGCACCCTAGTTGATTCCGATTCACTGAAATGTTCAGGTACAAGTGGGACTTAGCTGAAAAGAAAAAGACCAGTTAGGAGGCTAGTGCAGTAGCCCTGGGGGCCGCTGACTTGAACTTGGGCCTTCCTTGGCGTGTCTTACCGTTAAGGCCTGAAGGCTCCTCTGTCCCATGGAGGACGAGCTGGAAGCCCAGCAAATGCTGCCTAGGGGAGACATTTTTGGTCGGCATTAGAAGGCAGCATACACGCGACTCGGGGGTGGACGGTGCCGGGAGTGTGTGAGGGAGAGGACGGGGTCTAGGACGCCCCCTCTCCAGCATGGAGCCAGGTCCTATCGGAGTGCCCTTCGCCGAACCTGGTCGGAGGAGGCAAAGCGAGGAGTTTCAGTTGAGATTCGCCGAGTTTGAGGCGCCTCTGGGCCATCCAAGTGGAGATGTTCCAGAAGCCAGCTGGGTTTATAGGTTGGAAGCTCAGAGAAAGATCCGGACTAAAAATAGAGAGTTGAGAAGGATTAACAAGTAGATGGGAGTGCAGGTGGGAGAAAGGGCCTAGATTCTAGAGTCTAGAACCCAGCCCAGGGGACATTTTGAGGGCAGAGCGGAGGAGGAAGAGGAATGCGAAGGGATCCAGGACGGGCCGAGTCCCAGCCCAAAGCCGCAGGGCGGGCGCTCAGGAGGGGCTGGCAGGCGCGCTGGACGCGGCCTGGGCGCGGGACCTTGCGGAGAGCGGAGTCCCTGCGGCTGCGGGGCGGATGGCGGCGGATGGCAGCGGCCGCGGGAGTGGGCGGCGGGGGAGTGCCGACGGCTGGCAGGGCCCCGTCTTCAAGACGTTTGGCCAAGAGCGGAGAGAGAGATGGTGGCAACTTACGACCGAAATAGAACCGCGTCTTTTTCTGTGCTGACGGTGGAGCAGAAGGAAGTACAGGGATAAAGGCTAAAATAAAACCTGAGGGCGAGAGGGGGACCCACTGCACAGATGTTGGGGTTTGTTCTGAAAGCAGGAGGGACCAGCTTCCATGTTTTAACCGGACGGAAGGAGGAAACGATGGACCGGATCGGAAACCTGACAGTGAGCCGTTCTCCCCGGTGGAGTGTCTCCTCTCGGAGGTTGGGAGCCAGGCCCCGAGGAGGGAGTTTGGGGGATGAGCATTTCCCACCTCAGCCGGCCCAGGTGCGGGGTACCGGCGCGGGGGCAGTCACTGCGCCAGGCAGGGACTTGGTGGGAAGCGGGTTGAGGCTGAAGCTGTAAAATCCAAAGGATGAGAGGCTGACCGGGAGGAAAACTGCATGTGGGCCAGCGAACAAGGGTGTGTGTTTTCCCCTAGAACCTCGTGCTGGGGCTACGACTCAGGCTCCCCCTTCCTCGTCCAGTCAGTCTGCCTTGCCCGGCGTGTGACCCACGTCCAGGCCTTAAGGCTCCTCGTCCTCAACGAGGACCAGCTGGAAGCCATTTTGATTAAGCTCCACCACAGAAGGACAATACAGCCCCGCCCAGAGCAGGCGCGCCCCCGCGGCGGGCCGGGTGCGCGTGTCCGCGCCTCTTCCCGCCGGCCTGGCAGGCGCCGGGCCGGGCCGGGGCAGCGCGGGGCGGGGGGGGCGGGGTGGTTATGTAAGCGTTGCGCGCTCCCGCGAGGCGACAGCCAATGGGAAGCCCCGGCGGCTCGTGCTCGCGCACGCAGGGTGGGGGGAGGGAGCGCACAGCGTGCGCGCGCCCTCTCCCTCCTCCACCGCTGCCGCCTCCTTCTTCTGCCGCTCCTGGTGCTGCTTGTGTGCTCGTTTGGTGCGGACCTGGTACCTCTTTTGTGAAGCGGCAGCTGAGGAGACTCCGGCGCTCGCCATGGCCGACGAAAAGCCCAAGGTGAGTTCGGCGCCGGCCGCCTCGTCTCACCTCGCGGCGGGGTCACGGCGCGGGCTGGTCTCCGGCCCGCGCCACCGCCGGCTCCCCGCGCCTTCCCGGGCCCCTCACGGGCCGGCCGCGGCTCAGGCCCGGGCGTTCCGCGCCATTTTCCTCCCTCCCTCTTCCTCCCTCCCGCGCTGGAGGAGGCTCCGCGGCCCTCCCCCGCCCCCGGCCGCCTCAGAGTGCGCGCCAGGCGCGAGTTGGGCGGGCGGATCGCGGACGCCCGCAGGCCAACGGCTGCGAGCGGGGCTTCTCGGGCCGGGCGGGCGGGCGGGCGGGCGCGCGTGAGGAGGGGCGTTAGGGCGCGCGGTGTCTCCACCCTCCGCGGACCCCGTGCGGAGCTGAGGCGGGTGCTGCCGCCTCCGCGGTGGCGGGGAGTTCCCTTGGTCCGGGACTTCCCCCCACAGGCCACAGGGATGAGCAGCGCGGGCGTCCGGGGACCCTGCCTCGGGCCGCCGTGGCCCGGTGAGGGCTCGGGAGGAATCAGTGGGTTGCCGATGGGTCGGAAGCCGGAGGGCGGTCGGGCGGTCGTGAGGGGCTGGGGATTCCCGTGGAGTGTTTCCCATTTTAATGGCCTCGGATCCCGGTGGTGGTGGGGGGGGGATGGGCAGGGGCTTTTCCTTGGGTGTGAGATGACCCCTAACCTGCGGGGACCATGTGGTTTCGAGAAGTTGGGGTCGATGTTCGTGCAGAGACTTCCTAGGGCTTAACTTTCGAGGGCGGGTTTTGAGGCACCAAGGAGGCTCTTCCCGTGAGGACCGGGCGCACGCGTCCACCTGGCGCACGGGGCGCCTCGTTCGGTTTGTCTGGTTTGTGACGCCCCCCCCCCCCCAAGTGATTCAGGGGCCACAGAGTTCTTTCTGCACTCGATGTGGGTGAACTTCAGATTAGGTGGAAATCTGCGAGGAAGACTTGGAATAAACTTCATTTGACTCATGTCAACAAAGGGGAGGGGAGAAGCAGCTCTCCACTAAAAATAAACAAAATGAAGCTGCAGATAGAGGCGAACGTTAATGGTGGTTCTGAGTTATTGCCGCTGCTTCAGAGAGAATCAGGATGTTCCTCGCTTAGCTTTGTTCATGGAACTTGAGATATGTCATAAAATCGAGTTCGGTAGCTTCAACCGAATGAGTTTTGAGTTGCAAGCTCGAGGTTTGTTCCCTGCATCTGTACTTTGAAAAGGGAAAGGACGCTCATTTTTAACTTTTTAAAGGAAAAGATAGCTTTTGAAAGTGACCAAATAGACCATTTTAGGCAATTGAGGAGAGCACTGTAGTAAATTTGAGTGGGACTCATCCTTCAAAATTGATTGTTGCCACTGATAGTATTGCATGAGGCTTCTTTTCTGTTTCTGTGGCAGACAGCTATTTAATGTCACCTCAGGGTTTCTCATTTTTTCAGATTGATTTCAGCGGCTGAAAACAGCTGTATGCTCTCTTATCATACAGAATGAGAAACCTGTTGATTTCTGAAGCAACTTGGGCTGCAGCTGCTTTAAAAGGTGTTTGTTTTTCACATTTTCCAAATTATACCTTTATTTTTCTTTCAACAGGAAGGAGTCAAGACTGAGAACAACGATCATATTAATTTGAAGGTGGCGGGGCAGGATGGTTCTGTGGTGCAGTTTAAGATTAAGAGGCATACACCACTTAGTAAACTAATGAAAGCCTATTGTGAACGACAGGTGAGGAACTGACATGAGCACTTTCACTGAATAAAATTTATTTAAATAAAAAAACCCTTATTTTCATGAGAATAGAGACTAGACTAGCATAATAAGTAGACTGACTTTGCTAGAATGAATATGCACTTACGTATTTGACATATCAATTTTATCATACACTTGGACTTGGTATGTTGATTCTTCATGAAAACCCTAGGATGGGTTGGTTAATGTATGACTAGAGTCTAGTCCGGTACCACAATGCATCAAATTATACTCACAACACGTGGTTTGTTTCCAAGGTGATATAAGAAAATAAGAATGAACATAGTAAAATTTCTTGTCAGGCTCTTTTTTTATCCATTTCAGATATGTCTTATGTCAAAACTATTTTGACCAGTTTGGAAATACAATTAAATGGGAGTTGAATTAAAAAAAAAAAAATGAGTGTAAGGACATTGCAATTTTCCTGGAGTGTGTAAAATTTTAATATTCCCTTTTTACACTAAAAGTGGATGTCAAGAAATTTAATCTGCCCTAGTCGGTTTGGCTCAGTGAATAGAGCGTGGGTCTGCGGACTGAAGAGTCCCAGGTTTGATTCCAGTCAAGGGCACATGCCCCTGTTGCAGGCTCGATCCCCAGTAGGGGGCGTGCAGGAGGCAGCCGATCAATGATTCTCATTGATGTTTCTATCTCTCCCTCTCCCTTTATCTCTGAAATCAATAAATAGATATTTAAAAAAATTTAACCTGAGCCAAGCATAAACATTTTTATATTCTAAAGACATTTGCATTTTACTTAGATAATAGTAAATAGACATCAAGGAGAGGAAGTAGAAATGTATAGATGCTGGGAGGTAAATGTAAGCTGTAAGACAAAGAAGCTTCCCTTTGTGATGAGTCTAACAATACAAAGGCAACTTTAAAAATGACTTTTGCAAGTGTAACAAAAACTCTGGTACCTACATAAGTTAAATACAACAGTGACTTCACAGAAGTACTTTTCTTTTTAAAATTTTTATTTCTTGATTTTAGAGAGACAGGAAGTGGGGGGAGAGAGAAACATAGATTTGTTGTCCCACTTATATATGCATTTGCATATATGCATTTATTGGTTTGGCTCTTGTATGTTCCCTGACCAGGAATCGAACCCACAACCTTGGCGTATCGGTGACACTCTAACCAACAGCTATCCGGCCAGGGCCTCAGTATATTCTTATTTGAAGAATTTTGGTGAAATTCCCCTTTCAGTTAGTGAATATGTACTTAATTGTGCTAAAGATTTTTTTGCACTGGCACCTTTCATATTTGAAAACTAGTTCCCCTTCAGGTTACAGGGGAATTTTTTTTTTTTCCCAGAGGAAGGGAGAGGGAGAGAGAGAGATAGAAACATCAATGATGAGAGAAAACCATTGATTGGCTGCCTCCTGCACGCCCCCTACTGGGGATTGAGCCCTCAACCTGGACATGTGCCCTTGACTGGAATTGAACCTGAGACCCCTCAGTCTGCAGGCCGATGCTCTCCGCTGAGCCAAACCAGCTAAGGGCATACAGGGGAATTTTTAAAGCTAATCATTTTGTAGATGTTTTATGTAGCCAAACCTTATACAGAACAGAAACTCATGCTTAGATTTGGTAGTTTTCAACAAAATTCTCTCTATCTTCAGTTTTCTCTAATTACTACTAAATTTTAGCTTTTTAACATCATTATTGATTTTTAGAAAGAGGAAGGAAGGAAGAGAGAAATACTGATTTGTTGTTCCACTTATTTATGCATTCATTGGTCAATTCGTGTTTATTCTCTGACTGGGGATCCAACCTGCATCCTTGGTGTATAGGGACAACATTGTAACCAACTGAGTAACGGCCAGGGCTAAATTTTATTCATTTTTATTTTTTAATTGACTTTAGAGAGCGAGGAAGGGGAGGGCTAGAGAGGTAGAAACATTGCTGAGATACTGCCTCTAGCATGCTCCCTAACTGAGGATCGAACCTGCAACCGGGGCGTGTGCCCTGACCAGGAATCAAACCTCAACTTCTGGTTCATAGGTCAACGCTCAACCACCAAGCCACACCAGCCTGGCTGACTCCCTGCTTTTTATGTGTGGGTACAGACTCAAAAGACTAAGAATTGGCAGTTGAAAATTCTTGACCAAGGATTTCCTGCAAAGATTAATTGAATGCGCATATTTATTTTGTAATGAACTCACTTGATATCTTGACTCTGGAGTTTCAGTGGATGTATAATGGGCATCTCAAACTGAACATCCAAAAGAGGACTCTTGATTTTACTTCTAGAAATCTTTTTCTCTGGTGTCCCCACTAAGTAAACGGCAATATTCAACATCTAGTTGTGAGGTCAAAACCGTGGTGTCATTATTTATTTTTATTGATTTCAGAGAGGAAGGGAGAGATAGAAACATAAATGAGAGAGTATCATTGATCGGCTGCTTCCTGCATGCCCCACACTTGGGATTGAGCCCGAAACCCAGGCATGTGCCTTAACGGGGAATTGAACTGTGACCTCCTGGTCATAGGTTGATGCTCAACCACTGAGCTATCCCGGCTGGGCCTTAAGGTCATATTTGATGATGCTTTCCTAACTCATATAAGCCATCAGCAAATTCTCTTCTCTAACAACCTTTGCTGTCCAAGACAGTACTCAAACCACATGTAACTATTTACCACTTGAAATGTGGCTAGTCCAATTTGAGATGTGCGGTAAAGTGCAATATATATAGCAGATTTGGAAACTCAGTATGAAAAGTAAAGTAGCTTAGTTTTTAAAATGTTGAATACATGTTGAAATGATAGTATTTTGAATTAAAATATTTTATTAAAATTTTATATTTTTCATGTGGCAACTAGAAAATTTAAAAATACATATGTGGCTCACATTATTTTTCCGTTGGCTATTGCTGAGCCCTCAGCCATTTTATTCCAGTCTTGCTAAGTTATTTCCTTGGAGATGTGTCTGATTAATTCAAAGAGCTTCTTTTCCTGGCATTCAATCCTCATTCAGTTTGATATTTTTCATTGATCAATGTCTATATTTGTCTTTCCACTGAAATGCGAGCTCCATGAGCATAGGGCCTTTTTGATCACTATTTCTCTAGAGCCTAGACCAATACCTGGCATATCAAACATGTTATAGAGAACATTCAATGTAATATTTCCAGAGGTTGGTTCCCACATAAGTTTTTCATTCAAATGTAGAATTAGAGTTTGCCTACTTTATGTCAGCCACATAGTCTTCAGCTAACTGATTGAGAGCATACTTTCCCATTGTAGTGTGGATTTACCCTACAGATTGTTTCATGGAGTGTCAGGTGGTTTCAGAGGGCACAGGTTTATTGGTTTAGTCCAATTCATTTTTGTGAGATGAGAAAATGGACCCACAGAGGTAAGCTCATACAACTCTTCAGGCACAACTCTAAAGCTCAGGGATGAGATTTATTCTGAAGAGGAGCTCAAGTATTGGTTTAATGTAAATTCCTTGTTTGAATTTACATGGCTTATGGAATCTTAAAGACAAGTTTTCTGAATTTTGGACTTTTGCTCTATAGCAAAATCTTTTATTGATAAAGAAAAACATATAGCCTTAGCCAGTTTGGTTTAGTAGATAGTGTTGGCCTGCGGACTGAAGGGTCCCGGGCACATACCTGGTTTGTGGGCTTAATCCCCAGTGGGGGGGGGGGGGGCATGCAGGAGGCAGTCAATCAGTGATTCTCATCTTTGATGTTTCTATCTCTCCCTCTCCCTCTCTGAAATCAATGAAATATATTTAACCCTTTGAGTGCCAACCAATATCCTAGGAACTATGCTAAAATTGCCAAGGCATTTTTGCTGATTTTACAGCAGTTTAGGAAAAAAATTATGAATCGCAAGTAAATGAAGTTACATATTCAAAAACTTAAGGAAACCTTTACTACATTTGTTTTCATCTTTGACATATATTGTTTGCTGATTGTATTATAAAATACTAGTAGAAAAAAAAATTGGCAATAAAGGAATAGTCCTGGCTGGGTGGTTCAGTTGGTTGAAGTATCTTCCCTTATACCAAAAGGTTTTAGGTTCAGTCCCTGGTCGGGGCACATACCGATGTTTCTCACATTGATGTTTCTGTCTAAAATCAATAAAAATCCTCTGGTGAAGATTAAAAAAAAAAAAAAGGAATATAGTTTGCTTATTTTCTGTCGCTGTCTTTCCCCCCCTTTTATTTTGAATGGCTGCACCATTGTCCTTACGACTTTACCCCTGGATGTAGTGAAGGAAGAACCCAGCATATAGAAGGTGCTTAATATTTTGTTGAAGCACAGACTTCAGTGGAGTGTTTTTAAATATGTAAAACTTGGTAATTAATGCTTGGCATTGAAATCTTGGTTCCTTTTGTAATCGCTAATTAAAATTAAAAGTCATGAGGAATTTCACCTACCTGATGGAGGATTGCTTGTATTCAAGACAAGGGTAAGGGCTAGTCTGTAAGTGGTATGTATTTACACTCAGTAAATTGGAGTGTCATCCTGTCGCAGGTTCCATTCCAAGTCTAGGGGCCAGTGGGAGGCAGCCTTATAGATGTTTGTCTCTACCTCTCCCTTTTTCTCCCTTCCTCTTTAAAAAAAACCCAAAAGTCAATATAAATATCCCCAGGTGAGGATTTAAAATATATTCATTGAAGTATGGCTTTTGTGTAACAATTATAATTTATAATTTGAGCATGATATTGGAGTGACTTCGTAAGAAGTTTTTTAGAAAGCTATCTTTCAAGTTAATATAGTTATGCCATACCTCCAAAGATACTTTATTTTTCTATCTTGTCTTCATTTGGCTGCAGTTATCAACAGCTTTGATGCTTTGCTCCTTTCCCCCTCTTCCCACTCTTGTGTCGGGAAGGTAATGCTTGATCTCTTTAACATGCACTGAGGAATATTGCTGTGTGCATCGGTTACTTCAAATTTCCTTTCAGTATCTTATTTAAATGCAGTTTGACTCAAAGTATGATCTGTTCAAGGTTGGATTAGCTATGGTCTCAAAAGTAGTGCAGCTTTTTTTAAAAGAAGACCTTTTAAAAACATTTTTCCAAAGAAAATCAAACATAGTTTAAAGAAAGTGAAAGTCACCCCAAATCTTTTTACTCATAGAAATGTTGGTAGCAAATGTATTTATGTCTCATTTAAAACATTTGTGGCTAAATATGCATATAGTTTTATTATTGTTTGCAGTAAGATGCTTTTAAACTCTCTTGTACAGGGTTTGTCAATGAGGCAGATCAGATTCCGATTTGACGGGCAGCCAATCAATGAAACAGACACACCTGCACAGGTAAAAATCTCTGTTAACTAGAAAAATCAATGTGTTTTTTTTTGTAATTTGCTTAACAGCTTTATTTATGAACTTTTAGATGTTGAAATACAGTTCTTTATCAAAATTCAAAGCTTTGTAAAAGATGATCAAGGGGGAACAGAAAGAAAAAAAAATAGGAATAGATTGAGGAAATGCCACTGGTTTTAAAATATCTGGTTATCACTCAGTAAAACTAATAGGTCATTTAGTTACTTTAACCCATTTCTTTCTTATTGTCATTTTCATCAGAATGTTTATTGATTTCAGAGAGTAAGAGAGAGGGGGAGAAAGATGGAAACATCAATGAGAGAGAATCATTGAATAGACTGCCTCCTGCTTGCCCCACTCTGGGGATCGAGCCTGCAACCTGGACATGTGCCCTGACTGGGAATCGAACTGTGACCTCCTGGTTCATAGTTTGACCTTCAACCACTGAGCTATACCTGCAGGACAACTGCAAGTCTCTTGATAGTTTAGTTTGAGAGTGGGGGCTGTTGACAACAGGTGGCTTTCCAGACCCTCACTACAGAATGTGATGCTGCCCTGGCCCACGTGACTCAGTGATTAGAGTGTTGGCCCTGTGAAGGGCATGTACCTTGGATGCAGGTTCCATCCTGCATCCCGGCCCAGTGTGTGGGAGGCAACCAGTCAATGTAACAGATGTATCTATATCTCTCTCTCCACCTCCCTCTTCTCTCTCCCTCTCTCCCCCTCTCTCCCTCCTCTTTCTTCCCCCTCCAGTCGCTCCCTCCCTCTCCCCCAACCCCTTCCACTCTAAAAATCAATGGAAAAAATGTCCTCAGGTGGGGATTAACAACAACAAAAAAAGGTCATGCTGCCTGATCCCTGTATCTCTTTACCTATCAGCACAGTTGGTCTGTCACATTGTAAGAAGCTCTCAAGTTCCAGTTAAGAATTCCACTTTGAAAATTTAAATTAGAGTCTATTTTTGAATTTTTTTATCACGCCATAAAAACCAGAAAGTGATAAATATGGTGTGAGTGAAGCAGCACGTCAAGATTGTGGCTTCCTTGATAATCTTAAAAAAATATTGAATTATCTATGAGTTATACTTGAGAGGAGAAGATTTTGAAGAAATTCCGTTGGTGAGTCTCCAAGAAGCAGTTATAGTCCATAACCACAAGGTGGAGCTGAATTCTCTTTAAATATATATTTTTTTATTGATTTCAGAGAAGAAGAGAGAGAGAAACATCAATGATGAGAGAGAATCATTGATCAGCTGCCTTCTGCACGCCCCCCTACTGGGGATTGAGCCTGAAACCTGGGCATGTGCCTTTTACTGAAATTGAACCCCAGGACCCTTCATTCCACAGGCCGATGTTCTATCCACTGAAGCAAACAGGCTAGGGCGAGCTGAATTCGCTTGATGAAAGAGAAAAAGCTCTTTTATCTTTTAAAAGCATTTAAAGTTTCACTATAAAATTTAAAATGCTAATAGTTTTGTTACAGTAGATAGGCTGAAGATCTGTTTGGATGTGTGTGGGTTTTTTTGTCTTATTTTGTGGTTTTGTTGTGGTTGTTGTTTTTTTGCATCCCTGGCGGGGCCTGAATTGATGTTTTTAAAAGAATAAAAAGAATTCATTAAGCTAAACTCTGATGATTAGAATGTATTTTCTGTCTTACGAAGCCCTTACCCCCCACCAGAAAGTAGTTCTAAGGCTTGTCTACCGTGCTAGTTGCAAATACTAAACTGTGAGGAGGATTTATTCAGACCTGTATTATAAAATCTTCAAATGAATTTAGAATTGAATTCATTTTAGAATGAAATTGACTTGTTTTAGAATTGTTTTCCCAATATTAAATAGAAGACTTGTAATAAATCAAAAAATCTTATCAGCCAATTTTAATAGCAGCATAATTATGTGCCCATCATTCTGTTAAATACTTCAACTCATTTCATTCTCATAACTGAATGCTATGCCTTTTTACAAAGAGGGAATTGAGACGCAGTTATTAATACAGTGGGGTCTTGACTTACAAGTTTAATGCGTTCTGAGACCGAGCTCGTTAACTCAAATTACTCTATCAACTCAATGCAAAAAATCGGCTGAGAGACAGCTGTTATCGGGACACTCCTAAGTCAAGGCCCCACTGTATTTTAAAGCCTTAGCTCTACTTTGAGTATATTTGAACTTCGTTAGCAACAGTTCTGTTTCTTGTCTTTAGGTGCTCAAGATTGTTTTATTTTCAAAATTACCAGTTTTTAGAAAGAAATTTTTAAGGGTAATTGTCAGCATAATAAACTGTTACAAAGATTATTTACTTTAAAGCAGGGGTGGGGAACATACAGCTGGAGAAATCATTTAGTCTGGCCCTGTCAAGGCATTAGGGGTGAGTCAATTAAATGTTTGACCAAACAGAGCAGGCTAATTTTAAGTTGATAATTTTATATGGCCTGAGAATGATGTTATAAATACCTAAATGGCCCTTGCCAGAAAAAAGGTTCCCCACTCCTGCAGTAGTGTTGCCATATGTACCAAAACCTTATCAACATGGTTGTTTTGTGTATAACGTATGGGTAGTAAAACTTGCAAACTTAATTTGTGAATAGCATTTTAAAATTGAAATTAACTTAAAAAACAACACAAGTTTCTTCTTGCCCGATCCCTTTCCTTACTGCATAGAGGCAACCACTGTTTTGTGCATAGGCAAGGATACATTCATTTGTACACACACACACACACACACACGCACACACACCTAAAAACACAAAGGTTGCCTAGTTTTTAAATGTTGTTTTTAGTATTCTAGGGGTATTTAGTATTATAGGAATATTTCTACTTCTGCACATGTAAGTCTGCTTATTCTTTAATAACAGTTATGTGGTATTTCATTATGAATGTGTAGTATTTCTTTGGGTTTCTGTTGATGCTTAGGTTATTTCCAGACTTGCTCATCTACACAACATAGTGAGACCCTTTACATGCATCACTCTTATTTTCAGTGACCGAAGGAGATGATCTAACTCGTAGACATGTTCAGTTTTTAACTTAAAAGCTAAGTTTTCTAGTATAATCTTCATTAAAAAAGGAATACCAAGTGAAAAATTACTAAAACCTAAGCCTGGGATGCTAACTAAGTTAGTGTCGGGGATGTCTAAAATAACACAACACTAGAATTGGGTGAAACTTGTGCAGTTTTTCAGGATATTTCTGATAGTTATAAATTTTAACTATCAATGGCTTTTTTTCCTTTATGCTAGTTGGAAATGGAGGATGAAGATACAATTGATGTGTTCCAGCAGCAGACAGGAGGGGTCTACTAAAAAGGGAACCTGCTACTTTACTCCAGAACTCTGTTCCTCCAGACCAAGAAGACATTCTCAATTAGAAAACTGCAATTTGGTTTCAACACATCTGACTACTACAGTATAGTTTTCTCTATTCTTTCATTTTCCCCTTCCCCATTCCTTTATTATTGTACATAAAGTAACGGATGTATGTGCACAAGCATTTGCATTTTTTTTTTTTAACTAAATGGCCAATGGTATGTTTTGATCTACATCAAATGGAGATGGGATGGGGAAAAAATACTGGTTCTGTGAAAACACCCCCTTTCTCCATTAGTGGCATGCTCATCCAGCTCTTATCTTTATATTCCAGTAAGTTATTTTGCTCTCACTGTTTAACAAAAAAGAACAACATAAAAATTCTTGCATACCTTGTTTGATTGGAGAATTTTAATGTTTTTCATTTATCATTGTAAAACCAAGGACAATTTTATAACTTTTTTGTACGTAGCTGTTACATGTAGGGCAATCTGTCTTTAAGTAGGGATAAATTACTCTAAAAAAATGAATCCTAGATAGTTTTCCCTTCAAGTCAAGTGTCTTGTTGTTTAAATAAACTTCTTGTTTAAAATGAGCTGTTCTCTTTATTCTGAGGAATATTAAATAAGAAAATTGAAGTTTAGAATACCAATAGGCCTGCTAGAAGTAACATTTAAAGGAAGAAACAGGACTTTTTATTTCTGACAGACTAATGCAAAACAAAGAATAACAAAGTTACATAAATGACTATCAACGGATGTTCCAGCCTCCTCTTTGTTAAAAAAGCTTAGGTCCAAATATGCAACTTTAGTAGCAAAAAAAAAAAAAAATAGGTCATACTATGTGGATTTACGCTCAAGCATTCTTTTCTGTAAACCATTACCTGAGGCCTTAGTAAATGCAGCTAGGAAAAAGGTTCTGGTTTAGCTAACTGCTGATAAGTCACTTAATTCTCTAGCTTTCACTTTGGTGAGTAATCCCTAACCTAAAATAGAATCTAATCTGTTTCTTATTTAAGGATGTTGAAGGACAGAAAATGTTTATCTACATATATTTCTTTTAGCATTTAAATATATAGGTGACTACTGTCTTTAAATGTATGGGGAAAGATCATGGCTATAGAACCAATAAGCAGAGTATTTGAGCAGGGAAGATAAAAAAAGATGATCTAATTCTAACCCCTGTTTTGGGGTTGAGAAAACTGATCCAGCGGGTTGTCACACAGCCACATGGTTATAGAACTGGGA
Source organism: Myotis daubentonii (assembly GCF_963259705.1). Classification (NCBI taxonomy): domain Eukaryota; kingdom Metazoa; phylum Chordata; class Mammalia; order Chiroptera; family Vespertilionidae; genus Myotis; species Myotis daubentonii. The sequence goes on along the minus strand of NC_081855.1, from coordinate 54,153,148 downwards.
CTAGAGATAGGTTTCCTGCTGCCTTTTTATTCCAATTGAATTCTCTAAAACTAGTTCTCAAGAAACTGAATTCTCACCCCTGCTAACCCACCAATGTGGTCTTGTTGGATCAAGTCCCCATGTAATAATGCCATGTGTTTCACTTAATTCATTGTACCGCTTACAATATGATCTCTTTTACATTCCCCATGTCCATAGTGAATGAGCTTCCCCAGAAACAGGAATTCTCTAGATTTTTGGCTCTATTATGCATATGTGTTAATCTTGAATCAATTTTTATTTTGCTACCAACCCATTTTTACAATTATATTGTGAGACGGTGGGAAGCCTGCCCCCAAGAATTCTTAGAAGGGATCAGTTGAGTACATTTCTCTTGACATACTGATCTAGGTACTATTAAATAGTGGAGTTCTGTGGTGTCCTAAAAACTAAAGTTAAATTGAAATTTAAATCAGAGGACTTTAATGTGGAAGGGGTCTTGAACTGGGTTCTTCAAGTTAGAGGAATTAATACTATGAGTTTTTGCCTTGTTGGGAGAAGATAAACTTGAAATTCCTTCATAGTGGAAAAACTTGATACAATTAATAGAGCCAGAGAGAAATGTGTGGAAAGGGCACTGTTCAATAATATAGTATGTTGTAGCTTATTGATACTTGGGTCAGTTTATATACCTTATTTGTGTTCTTAAATGGACTTCTTGATTGTTGCTCTTGACCATTTCACATAAGTTGCTACCAAAACAATTATTGTATGGAAAAAATTTGTGGAGTACTTTTTAAAAATTACTTTGAAAATAAGTGAAATGGTTTGAGTTGAAAATACTGAAAGTAATCTTTGCATTTTAATTTTTTTGGTTTGGGAGGGGACATTCAAGTGATGGGAGTTATGCTGCCATTTTGGTTAACTGTTACAATTTGGCTAAACTCTTTCCGGCTGCCCTCATATTTAATGAGATTGACTGGAAGATGGGAAGGAATACTTTGAGGAAAAATGGGAGACAGGTGAAAGTGCAATTGGGAATTGTGACAGCAGCAGGTCAGTGGACAGTGGAATCTTAGGATTTGAGGGAGTTTTTCCAAGGTCTTTGTGTATATATGTGTGTGTGTGTTGGTGGGGAGGTGGTGGTGGTGGTGGTGGATAGTATATTGGAGAGGGCCAGCTGTGCTGCTGGGTTATTTTTGAGTTAGGTTATTGCTGCTTTTAAATATGACTAACAGTGATTCTGGATCCTGGTTTTTCATCAGAACGTCTGGGTGAGCTTTTTAAAAATACCAGTGATTCTGCCCTACCGCCCAGAAATGTATTTTCAAAGCATGTGTAATTGAGAAGCAATTCTGGGAGGCATCCTTACAACTCTTGAGTTAATCATCTTATGGTGAAGATTAAATGAGATAAGTATTAGCTAGAAAATGCCTCCCACATGCTGAACTCTAAAGTTACTCAGCCCTGACAGGATGGCTCAGTTGCTTGGAGCTTTGTTCCATACACCAAAAGATTGCAGATTCGATCCCTGGTCGAATTTCAGGTTCAATCCCAGTTGGAGCTGGAGGCAACTAATTGATGTTTCTCTCACATTGATATTTCCCTTCCTCTCTCTAAAAATCAATAAAAATATGTCCTTGGGTGAGGATTAAAATAAAAAGTTGTTATAATCAGTGTGAAGTAAGGGCTCTGCCAGAGAATGCTGAGGGTTCAACTGAATACCTAAATCTCTACCAGTTGGCCTGCACTTAATGTAAATGAGAAATCAGAGACCCGGCCAAGAACTTTCTATTTATTAAAAAAAAACTGAATATGACCTTTGTCTCTTGTCTCATTAGATTTTTTTAATAAATGCTTAATACTAAATAGTGCCCTAGTGAGTCTTTAAGGAAAAATATTCCTCAGGATATTTTTTAAATCCTCGCCCAAGGATATATTGATTTTAGAGAGGGAGGAAGAGAGAGAGATGTGAGAGAGGATCATTGATCAGCTGCCTCCTGCACGGACGGTCCCCACTGGGGATCGAGCCTGCAACCTGGGCATGTGTCCTCCCCTGGGAATCAAACTGTGACCTCCTGGTTCATAGGTTAACACTCAACCACTGAGCCACACCTGCTGGACTTTTAGCTATTTTTGCTAAGGAGATGAATTCATTTTAGGAGAGTGGGACAGATGGGTTAGGGACGTAGAGTGTATGTACCATTTTGTTTACCTTTGAATAAAGAGAAGGCAAGAACATGAAAAAGCTATTTTCCATTATTTGAGACCTCTTCGTGCATTTGTTTAATGGCAAATGAGCTTTCAGAGAACTTGGGTTGTCTCAGTGGGCATTGATCTGCCACCCTCTTTTTTGGTGAGGATATGGCTAAGAAAAGAATGGACAGATGTATACTAAATTTGGCTTTAAGAGTGATGGATGCAGAACTTATGTGTAAATATGTGTGGTTAAGTCATACATAAGTGATACGCTTATGAAGTATCCTGCAATATTGAGGCTGAGAAATAAAGCTTTTTAGAAATACTTGTCAGTGGGCCATTCATTAATTCAGTCATTAAATCAAATTCAAAAGCATGACCAGCATTTATTGTTGTTGTTTTTTTTAAATATATTTTATTGATTTTTTGCAGAGAGGAAGGGAGAGAGATAGAGAGTTAGAAACATCGATGAGAGAGAAACATTGATCAGCTGCCTCCTGCACATCTCCTACTGGGGATGTGCCCGCAACCCAGGTACATGCCCTTGACCGGAATCGAACCCGGGACCCTTGAGTCCACAGGCCGACGCTCTATCCACTGAGCCAAACCGGTTTCGGCCAGCATTTGTTTTTAAATAATGAAACAGAAGGGTAGAAAATATTAAGAGTATTATTAAACTGTGGTTGAACATAAGCAGTTGCTATTCTTGTAGGTCTGAAATAGTCAGATATCTGCAGTTTCATATGGTTTAACCTAATATGTATGTATTGATGTCAGTCAAATGCACTGATCAAAGAGATTGGTTCGAACCCAATTTCAGAATCTAGGGAGAGTATCACCCACTCCCTCTGGCATTGTGGAATAAATTGGGGCAGGTTGAACTTCTGGGGGATTCAGTACATTGTATGGTAGTGGGAAAGCTGATAACATTAAAGGTAAAAACAGGTGCTTGAGAGCTAAGAGTTGCTGTGTTAGTGCATGTTTTTGCTTTTAGTTACTACCTTAACTAAAGTGGTGAGGCACAAGTGGTTGGAAACAACCTCCATATTATTTTGAGTAGGTTGGGCATTGCATTCTTGAATAAAACTCTCCAGATACCCAGTAGCAAAATTAAAAACCAATGGCATTCCTGTCCATATTAAAGGAAAATTATTAGGGCTTCAAACACTTTTCTGACATGTTTTATTACTAGATTTCTAGCCACCTGATTTGGAACAATAGATTGTGTTCTGGGGAGAACGTTGGGTTTACTCAAACCTGTTGGGTAAGCTGATTTTTACTAACCTTTCTGAACTGAATTACAAATGGATGACTAGTACTTTGAATATAGCAAAGAAGTGGCAGCGTGGGACTAAGGTAAATTTAAGAGTACTTAACTGCTTAAAGACATGAAAAGTTATAAAGCATGTGAGCAACTGTTCATTCTTCTCCCCTTTACTGTATTTTAAAAGTAGGTGAAAATGGACATACACATATAGGGCAGTGGGTTTTTTTTATTTACTAGATGCCCAGTGCACGAATTTGTGCATGGGTGGGATCCGGCTGGCCCCACCGGTCGGGATGGGGGACTGACCCGGAGAGGGTCACAGGCGGTTGGCTGGTTGGCCCCGCCCCCTGGTTGAGGGGAAAATTTGCATATTAGCCTTTTATTATATAGGATTTATGGCAGTGGTATTTAAAATTGTAGAACCTGGGGTTCTACAAAAAGGTAGGTAGACTGCCAAAAAGCCTTGCCTAAAATGGCCTTAATCTGATGTCTATTTTACATAAATTTACTCTTCTTAATAATAAAGGGTTCTCCTGGGATTTATGTTTTATCCTTGAAGCAGAGGTTCTCAGCCCAAGCTATACATGAGAATTACCTGTTTAACTTCTTTTTTTTTTTTTAATATATTTTATTGATATTTTACAGAGAGGAAGGGAGAGGGATAGAGAGTTAGAAACATCGATGAGAGAGAAACATCGATCAGCTGCCTCCTGCACACCTCCTACTGGGGATGTGCCCACAACCAAGGTACATGCCCTTGACCGGAATCGAACCTGGGACCCTTGAGTCCACAGGCTGACGCTCTATCCACAGGGCCAAACCGGTCAGGGCACCTGTTTAACTTCTTAAAGATATCCATGACTGAATCCAACACCCAGAAATTTCAATTTACTTCATGTTGGATAGGTAGGGCCTGGCATTCATTTGTATTTCTTAAAAGCTCATAGGTTATTCTGATGTGTAGCCAGTGTGAGGCACCTCTATGAGAGATCTTTCATTTCCTAAGTACAACATTCTTAAAATTCCAAACCCCATTCTCTAGATGTAACTGGGCTCGAGAGCATCAGGGTACTTAGGAGTGTTATATTGAGAGGGAGCAGACACAGAATCAGGCTTTTTGATTGCCAGCCCAGTGCTGTATTACCACAGCAACCTGTCTTCTACTAGACTACAGGGGATGGAGGAAGTAAGGCAAGTCAAGTACAAATTTAAAAATGTAAGTTAAAAGGGACCCTAAAGAATCAGGTAAAAACCCCTCATTTCACATACAAAAAATTTCAGATCATTAGAAAGTATGTGATTATTTTCCAAGTAAGTCAATAAAAATGACTATCACTTTGATGACTTCTTATATGTCAGGCCAAGCAGTTTACATCATTACTTAATTCAGTCCTCAACTCTGTGGAGTCCAGATACTATTTTATCCTTATGAATGAGGAAACGTGCTCAGAAAAGTTAAGAGTTGAGATTAAAACCCAGATTTCTCGTATGAGAGCCTGAGCCAGCAACCAACATACTCCTCTAACTCCTAGTCTGTACTTACATGATTTTTTTTTGTTAGAGAAACATTGATGTGAGAAACATCCATCAGCTGCCTCCTGCCCTGACCTGGGATGGAGCCTGTAACCACTCCAACCAATTGAACCACACCAGCCAGGGCAGGAATTACATGATTTTTGAGGAGGGCTTGCATGCTCACTGGCTAGATGGATATGAAAGTGTTTTTTTTATTTTTTAGCTTTTATTATTATTAAAGTTTTGAAAGTTGACGCCAAGCCTTTAAGAATGGAAATATTTTAATCCAAACAAGTGGTGTGCTTCGAGTTTTTGTGGTAAGCACAAAAATCCATGCCTTTCTAGAAGAGAAGAACTTATCTCTGGCTTTTCATGAAAGCCCAGAAGAGCGGTTAGCCAATAATATAAACTTCTGACTGGGGGGAGGAGGCTATGCAAAGAGGAAAGTAGTTCAATTTTATGGAAATACTGAACAAGATTTGCCTTGAGGAAACATGCATGCTTTCCTATTATGATTTTGTAAGCAGTCATTCCTGAGCCCTCCAAGTGTGTCTGCATTTGTTGCAGAGATAGATTTACCCAGACAGGTGGAAGAGCCATGACTTAAGGGTATAAACAGCTGCAGAGCTCTGGAATAGTCTTGATAGCAAAGGATGTGGCCATTCCCAGCCACCAGGCATTAACAGCCTTAGAACAGACCTTCAAATCACGACTATAATTTTGGTCTAGTGCATGCACCGCCCATGACAGCTAAATATTAACATTAAAATGTAAAGAATTTCCAGTCGTTTTAAAAGGGATCATCTTGGCGTGCTTTCTGTCGCTGACTCAATGTTGCTGCCTTGGGACTGTCAGGTTTTCACAGGAGATACACAGTAGGCACTCAATAAATGTGAATTTAGAGTAGTCCTTTTCATCCCTTAAGGAGCATGCCCTCACTGTCCCACCATAAATAAGGCAAATAAGTGCGTGGTAACGACAAATCTTCCCTGCACTGTGGGTTCCAACTTACCGGAGCGAGCTTTCTCCTTTGTCAGGTAACTTTTTAGTGACAGCGAGCATTACTCGTACCAAGCATGGGGCAGGTTTGTCCTTTGTCCAATCATCTCCGAGATTTGAGGGTGGGGGAGGGGGCACTTCTCCAGACCATCCCTGACCAGGAAGCGGGCGGGCTTAGGTTGAGCCTGGACCACCACAGCCCATCGTGAGGCAGTACGATGCTTGGCACTCCGGGGAACCAATAGGTACGCAGAGAGCTATTTGAACCGGCCAATGCCGGGAGGGCGGGGGCGGGGTTTACAAACCCTATAAAAGCGGTGGCCGGCCGAACAGGCGGTGGCGGAGGCTTCTGCAGCGGTCGCCGTTGGTGGGGTGGGGAGCTTGTCTGCGCCCCTCGCGCCGGATCCTTTCAACTCTCTGGTGCCGCGCCAGCTTGTCTCACTCCTCGGCGTCATGACGACCACCACCACCTTCAAGGGCGTCGACCCCAACAGCAGGAATAGCTCCAGGTGAGGCGGCGGGTCCGCGCCACGCGGGACTCGGGGTCGGGAGGGCCGCTGCCCAGCGGGGCCACGCGGGCCGAGTTGCGGGTCGTTGGCGGTAACGTGCCCGGGGCGTCTGGCCAGGCGGCCGTGCTCTGTTACCAGTCCCGCCTTTGTGTCTCCCCGCGAGCCGCGCACGCTGCCCCGCCCGACTCCCTCTCCTCTCATTCATTCCTGCCCGGGAGCGAGGGGCCGGAGGGCCGGGGACTCGCCCTTACGCGCCGCGGCTTGTAAGTTGGGCTGTACCGAGAGGGTTCGCGCCCTCCTCTTTTAAGCGGAGCCAACCCGTTCCCAGGGCGGTGGTCTTAGCCCCCGGGTGCCCGGACAGCTTAGGGGCGTCTCGGCCAGGCCCCATTGTCTCACCCCCGGGCCACGCGCTCCTGTCACTTGCTCGGGGCAGGTGCGGCCGTGCGATCGGCGTGGCGATCAGATTCCGCGGTCGCAGCCAGCGGATCCGGCGGGCTTCTCCCCACTGGGGCCAGTCTGGCAGGTGGCATTGGTGGGCAGGCAGGATGGTCATCGCGACCCCCAACTCCTTCCTTTCCAGGACCCAGCCGTCAGCCCTTGCCAAGTGCCTCCCTTCTGCTAACAAAGGAAAGACCCCCGCTCCTTCCCCTCCTGCGCCCACCTGCGAACGGGAGAGGGCGTGTGCCAGTCCGAGTGGGTTTTCCGTGCTCAAACCTGCGGACCCCGGTCTTTGCATCCCACCTCTTTGACGTTTGTTAAATGAGTTCATCTCTGGCCCCAGTTCCCTTGCAGGAGGAGGTTTCCTGTTCTTGGGCGGGGCCGGGGACATCCATTGTCTCTTCCATGTACTATTTCCACTTGGGAAGCGGGGCCTTTCTGGCCACTTAGGCCACTGCATTTGGGGAAGGGGCACTGGGTGCCGGGTTTGGACCGGGACCCTTTTCCAAGCGGTTGCCTAACTTGGCGGAAGGGTTTGGATCCGGCGGAACGTGCCCACATTGTCCGGGCTGCTCTCTGAGGTGGGATCTCCGGGATCCTTGCTCACGGCTCGGAGGGAGCTTAGCCTCCGCTTTTCCTGGGCATCTAGTCTTCATCGATGGGGATCTGCAGCCATGTGTGGCCAGCCCTGGGGTCCTGAGCAAGTGGCACAAAGGGAGCCATTTTGTGGGGCTAAGAAGACAGCCGTGAAATAGCTGTGTCTCAGGGGTTGGAGAACTTGGGGACAAAAGCAGGCCTCAGCACTGAGCCTTAGGAGGAGCTTTGAAAATGACATTCCTTTTGAATTCATTCCTTTCCCTTTCGCAATGGAGAAAAAACAGGAAAGATTTTTAAAAACAAAATTAGTGGTTCCTGGGAGGCTGGGGGGCGGGGGTAGTACACAAAATACTGAAGAGGGTCACTCCCTCTTCTGTTGTCATCCTTCCAATGAGATCATTTTTTTCAGAGGACACTGGAGCGAATTGAACCTTGGTTTTTCCGTTTGTGCCACGGGGTCAACTTTCTGCGGGTCAGAATGTAGTGGTTGGAATGTTCATGTGTAAAAAATCTGAGGTTTTAGCCTTTGGGGTTGAGTTCGGTTTGGTGCTTCATAAAGAATTTCGGTGACCTGGTCAAATGAATCCTCACACTAGCTTTTGATATGTATATTTGAAATGTCAGACGGAAATGAGTTTTGGTTCTGCACAGTAAGTGTTGTAATTCATCTTTTGTCGTCAATTTCTGTCCAGTATTGTGATCTTGGGACTGTAGCATTGTCCTTTTATTTACTTCCTGCCTTTCCGTCTTCCGTAATCTCAGCTAATGCTCCTAAAACTTCTTTTCTCCGGCAACATCCTCCTGGCCCCATAAACGTGTTATAAATTTAGTCTGTTAGGAAATGATCTGCAAAGATTATATGGGAAGTCTAGGATTTAAAGAGAGAAGAAAGAAAAAGTAATTTTTAAAACATTGCTGTCTGCAGTACATGGAGACATTTGTGTTGTCTCAAATATGTAATCCTGATTTAGTTATCATGTGTGTTGTTCAGAAGGAATAGTAGGGCCTGAAAGAGTAAAATGGATATAATTTCTGTCTTATGATTCAAATCCTTTGTTTGGGGATGTCTGGCTGTTACAAATGGGCTCCACAACACTGACGTCATCCGAGTAGGTACTACCTGCTGTTAGAGCAGGAACACGGACCTTTAAAAAGTTGAAATGGTCAGAGCTTTGCGTTTTTGTTTTTTTTAAGCTGGTGTTTGGGTATTAGTTTCTTTATTTTTTTTCCCCCAAGGCCGAAAAATATTTCCCAGCCCATTAGGGTTCTGAAGATTTTCATCTGGCTAAAAATTCATAAGGGTTTAATTATGATGGTAAGGGGAAAAAATCATTAATCTCTAGGCCCTAGAGTGTAGGGAATGAAGGGGGAAGACAATGAAGCAAGTTAACTTTTGGGGTACAAATGTTGAAAACCTAGTCACTTCAAACTTTAACATGAGAGAAAGCCTATTAAGAATTTATACCTTTAATTATTACTTAAACCATTTATACCAACGTAAAATTATCACCTTTATTAAATGTATGCCTGAGCACACATAATCTAAGTGAATATTTAATATCTGAGATTAAAAAAGAACACCCACAAACCAGTGAGGTTTTACATGTTTGACATAAGAGAACACAATGGATCTCCCCCCCCCCGCCCCCAAGGGAAATATGACACTAGAGGCCCGGTGCATAAAATTCATGCACGGGTAGGGCCCCTAGGCCCGGCTGGCGATCAGGGCCAATCAGATTGCCCGCCTCCCGGCCTCCTCCTTCCTTTGCTCCCTCAGCACCCCACCACTGCTGCTGGTCACCCGCCATGTTCCGCCCCGCCCCCTGGTGGTCAGTGCATGTCATAGCGGGCGATCAAACTCCCAAGGGGGACAATTTGCATATTAGCCTTTTATTATATAGGATTTTTATTTAGTATAAATTGGGTACTGAATTTTACTGTGGGCAGACACAAATATTAGATTCAGGGTAGGACACTAGAGGACCGACATAAGAAATATAAGACAGTTTAAGATTAGGAAACAAGAAAACAAATCAAAGCACCAACTATGTGGGTTTGTAGTGTAAAGAGAAAAATGGCCTTGTGTGGTTCCCCTGTATCAATGCCAGGAACTGGGGATTTGGGTTTTGGTCATATCTGTGTCAGTTAACTAATGTTGGGCAATTTATTTGGAACTTCTCAGGGCCTGACTTGGCTCCCTTAAAAATGAGGCTGAACCCTGACTGGTAGCTCAGTTCATTGGAGTGTGGTCCCGATACGATATGCCTAGGTTATAGGTTTAATCCCTGGTCAGGGCACACACACAGAAGAGGCTGTTGAACTGGATAGACAGGGATTTTTCATACTTTTGAATCTCATGGCACACACAAACGAATTACTGAAATTCTGCAGCACACCAAAAAATATATTTTTTGCCGATCTGACAAAAATAATAGATATAATTTTGATTCATTCATACTGGAGGGCTATTGTTGTGTTGGCTGTTGTCATTTTTTTATTTGGCAATCTAAGGGAAAAGAGGTCAGGGCCCCTGACTGAATAGTCAGGTATTGCATGTTTTAAAAATTATTGCCGAGACACCAGCTGCAAATCGCTGGGAGAGAGCAGTCAGAGCCCAGCAAATTACCACCCGAGGGCCAAACCCAGCTGGCCTCAGATTTGACATTTATAAGTGGTTGGGGAAAAAAAAAAGCCAGAAGAATATTTCATGACTTGTGAAAATGATATGAAAATCAAATTTCCATGTCCGTAAGTGAAGTTTTATTGGAACACAGCCACACTCATTCATTTTCACGTTGTCTGTGGCTGCTTTGTGCCATGTGATGGAGTTACATAGTTGTGCCAGACTGCAGGACCCACAAGCCAAAAATACCTCCTGTCTGGCCCTTTCACACAAAGTATCTCTAGTGTTTTCACCTCAGGTTCCACCTGCTACTCTTTGAGATCATGGAGGAGGTGAAGGTTTAAGAGTCACTGAGGGGGCCGGGCCAGTGTTGCTCAGTGGTTAGCATAGACCCAGGAACCCAGAGGTCATGGCTCCATTCCAGTCAGGGCACATGCCCAGGCTGGGGGCTCGATCCTCAGTTGGGGGCCTACAGGAGGCAGCCATAGATGTTTCTATCTCTCTATCCCTCTCCCTCCTCTCTAAAAATCAATTTTTAAAAAAAAAAGAGTCACTGAGGGAAGGGTGGAGAGGGCACTAGGTAGGAGAAAGTATGAGGTGGAGATAAGCCAGAACTGTTTGGGGAACAGTGAAGAAAGTGGCCTGACTGGATTGGGGAAGAGGGCGGTGCCGAGAGGAGGCCACATTGGCAGTTGGAAAAGTTTGTCTGATTTCCTTCAGTTCTGCCGAGGCTTAACCAGACCTTGCATCTGGCTTGGGGGTAGCAGGACTAAGATCGCACAGGGGAGCCTGGTGGGGAAGGACACAGGGCAGGGCAGGAGATCATACCCCGTGGGCAGGAAGGGCCAGTGTAAGGGAGCTGAGGCCAGGGTGTTGCCTACAGCCAAGGGGGCAGGAACCCAGCTCAGGGCTTCTGGCTGAGAGGCGCTCCCCCTGTGGGAACGCACTGACCACCAGGGGGCAGCTCTTGCATTGAGCGTCTGCCCCCTGGTGGTCAGTGCCTGCCATAGCGACTGGTCATTCCGCCGTTCGGTCGATTTGCATATTAGCCTTTTATTATATAGGATGTAATTGGGTTTATATTTGTTCTCTAACCTTTTTTATTCACTGGGTTTTGGGTAACTTTTTGTATCTACTAAAGGCAAATCTCACTGTAATGTGTATAGCTTCCTGTTGTATAGACAGACTTTGATACCTAACCTCCTACTATTGGATAATTAGGGTATTTCCAACTTTTCACAGATTAACCTATTTATAGGGGTATCCTTGTACATATGTCTGGTTATCTACTTAGGATAATTTCTGGAAGTAGAAATGCTGATTCATATAAAATGTAAACCTAAACAATTGGTACACATATCAAAATGTTCTTTAGAAAATTTGTACAAATTCATGCTGGGAATTGGCATTTATTTTCCATCTTCCCTAGTCTAATAAGCAGAAACCCTCACAAAACTGTCATCTTGGTGTGTGTTTTTGTTTTGTTTTGTTTTTTAGAGTTTATTTGAACCAAACTAACAAGATATGCCGAAACCGGTTTGGCTCAGTGGATAGAGCGTCGGCCTGCGGACTGAAAGGTCCCAGGTTCGATTCCGGTCAAGGGCATGTACCTGGGTTGCGGGCACATCCCCAGTAGGGGGTGTGCATGAGGCAGCTGATCGATGTTTCTATCTCTCTATCTCTCTCCCTTCCTCTCTGTAAAAAATCAATAAAATATATTTAAAAAAAAAAAAAAAAAAAGATATGCAGGGGAGCAAGATCTCAAATGCTCCCAACTATCATCTTGTTTTAAATTTTATTTGCTAATGAGGTTGAATTTTTAATATTTAGAGGCTACCCATATATTTTAATTGCCTGTTAGTACTGTTTGTCATTTTTTTTGGTTATTTTTAAAATAATTTCTTAAGAGCATCGCATTATATTAGTGATATTATCCTTTGTCAAACGTGCATATTTTTGCCAAGTTTAATCTGTCCATCTCATGATTTCTGGCTTTCATCTTGTGCTAAGAAAGAAAGCCCTTTTCTTCAAGACTAGGACACATCCGTATTTATTTTCTTCCAGTATTTTTGTTATATATATTATATATATTATATATTTGTTATATATATTTTATATGTAATATATATATATATATATATATATATATATATATATATATATATATATATTATTGATTTCAGAGAGGAAGGGAGAAGGAGAGAAAGATAAAAACATAATGATGAGAATCATTGATTGGCTGCCTCCTGCATGCTCCCTACTCAAGCCCGAAACCCAGGCATGTGCCTTTGACTGAAATTGTACCTGGGACCCTTCAGTCCGCTGGCCAACGCTCTATCCACTGAGCAAAACCAGCTAGGGCTGTTTTAGTCTTTAAATGGAAATATTTGGCTTAGGTGGAACTTTTTGGTAAATGAAGTGAGTTAGGGATATATATATATTTTGTTTAATCAAAATGACTAGCAAGTTAACTCATTGCAGTTTTCCCCACTGGCAGTCTTTTTGAGAGAGAATGCTTTATCTTGACAGAATTCTGGGAAAAACAGATCAGATTCTCTCATTAAGTGATAAAACATTTAATGAGTAGAGTTGAACAACTCACTTAATAAGCTTGATCTAGTGGACATAGAGAACAGTGGCAAATACACTCTCTTTTCAAGCATATATAGAGAGATTTATAAAATTGACCATATATTAAGCCATAAGGCACATTTCATCAAATTTTCAAAGGGTTCATGTCATAAAACTGTTGTCTGTCTGTGTTATAATTAAAAGCTAAAAACCAATAAGCTATAAAGGTCCCTATACTTGGAAACTTACAAATGCACTTCTAAGTAATTTATGGGCCAAAGAAGAAAATAATGGACATGCTAAAATATTTAGACTGGACCAGTAGTTTAAAAAAATCAAAACTTGGGAATGCCTTCAGTGGGGTATTTAGAAGAGAATTTATACCTTAAGTGTTTAATTTTTCTTTTATTTTCTAATATAAGGAGCTTAGTTTACAAATGACAACCGTATTTGTAAACTTGGATGAAATGGACATATTCCTAGAAAATTGCTTCTTATTCAAACTGACTTAAGAAATAGAAACCAGACCTCTCCTGTCTCTAACAGAGGAATTGAATTAGTGGTTAGAAAAATCTTTCCATAAAATCATCTCCATTTTCTGTGTTTTTGAATTTTTCTAGGGAGGGGACAAATGGGTCAGCCTGTGGCAGGGAGATTGGGAAATGTGAAAGTACTATATTCGTTGTTGAACAAAAACCCATAGGTGGTGTCCGCAGGTACATGCGTACAGAACATGCTGCGAATTTTACACTTAATGTCTCATGTTGACTTTCTCCCTGTGGCTAGTCACTTGCGTTTACCAGTGACAACAGTGAGGTCCAAGTATATAAACAGGGCTCGCCTGTGATGTTGAGATTGGAGAGATGCTTTATTATTACCTTTGCTTGGCCTTCTAAATTGATTAGTTAACTTTTAATATGAATGTTCTTCCTTTTTTTATTTCGTTGAAAATAAAAATGGAAAAAAGTAACAAGATGTGTTTCTAAACTTTGCACATACAGGGTAGGGCAAAAGTAGGTTTACAGTTTGTATGGAAAATAATACAATCTCTCTATATAAAAGCCCAGCGACCAGAACGACGGAACAACCAGTGGCTATGAAATGCACTGTGGCAGCCAACCGGCCTGATTCAGGCCCCAATGGGGCCCTCCCCCCTGGCTGCCCCCCCCCATTTGCCCTGCCCCTGATTGGCTCCCCCGACCCCAATTGTGGGCGGACCGGCTGGCCAACTGCCTGTGGCTTCTCCCCCTCATCAACCCGGTCAGACTCCCCCCCCCCCACCCCCCACCCCCCCACCAAGCACGAATTCGTGCATGAGGCCTCTAGTAATTAATAAATAATAATACAGATATAAGAATAAACTGTTTTGCATACTCACAACTGTACACCCACTTTTGCCACACCCTGTATTTCCAGCTAAGCCCAGGAGGCAAGGTCCCTGAGGTCTCTGGCCATTTCCTAAAAGGAGCCGCCAGCCAGGCTATTGTTTGTGATGACTTCCCGGCAGCCTTGTGTGATAGACAACCTTACTAGAGAGATTATAAAGCTGCATTTTTGTTCTTAACATCCAGCGTTGAAATTATACCTCAGGGAATCAATTCGTTGTCCCCATTAGCACCTTTCTTTCGTGGGAGGGAAGGGGAATGAATGGGCTGGGGGAAACGGTTCCTGACAACATTTTTCCTAGGAATGTGTTGGTATGGTTTGACGTTTCTCTTTTTCCATTTTCCTAGGGTTTTGCGGCCTCCAGGTGGCGGATCCAACTTTTCATTAGGCTTTGATGAACCCACAGAACAGCCCGTGAGGAAGAACAAAATGGCCTCTAGCATCTTCGGGACCCCCGAGGAAAACCCCCCTTCGTGGGCCAAGTCGGCAGGTATGGCTTATGTCTGATTGCTGGTCAAGGGGAGGACCCAGCGCGAAACCACAGCTGTCACAGGGCTTGTGAGCCAAATCTAACTTTATCTTAAAGAGATAAACAGCAGTTAAAGCTCCTCATTGGAGGGAAGACTGGGACCAAGTCTCTGGAAATACTCAGAGTTTATGGGATGGATCAGAATAAGGAGCGACGTCGGACAGGGTTACTCAGTCCCTCTGTCAACATTTTAAGCCATCCTTTAACCTCCCTCACACTGTTTGCTCATTTTGGAATACGAGACTAACTTAAAATATCGCTCGCTAAGAGGGTTTGCTTTAGGTCTTCCTATTATGTTCCTCAAGAAAGTGTCTTTTGATTCAGGTGCCAAGTCCAGTGGTGGCAGAGAAGACCCTGAGTCGTCTGCACCCCAGAGAAGGAACTCCTCGGAAGCCAGCTCTGGAGACTTCCTAGACCTGAAGGTCAGTGTGACAATCGGGGAAGAGGCCAGGCTTCGAGGACATTTCGGTTTAGAAATCAGATTCCCCCTGTCGTTCTAAGAGCTTCAGTTCTTCCACTGCAGTTTTCCAGAGAGGTTGTTGGGAAGGGACTGGGCAGTATTGGTGGATGACTGACAACTGAAGAGAGGGAAGTCAGAAAGTGAATAAACGTGACCTTGCTGTTCTGAGTCTCTTCAGCCGTTAGGATTGGCCTCTACCCCTCCGCGTTGATTTTAGTCACATCACACTCACTTCCTGTGTATCTCAGATATGGCGGTATTTCTGAGTTCAAGGACTGTTTAAATTGTTGGCAAACGTTGTCCAGTTGTTTTGAACTGAACTCAAGGACTGTAGCACCGCCCCAGAGTCCCCAGCTGTGTGTCTGGAAAGCTGGTAGAGTGTCCTCCGGAGTAGGGATTTCAGGGCACATGGAGGCGTCAGCCACCTGAGTGTGGGAGGCTGTGGAAGGGGCTTTGGAACTGTTAGGTGCCTGTCAACCCCTAGGTCAGAAGCAAGAGAGGAAGGACAGGTTGACTAGTTTCCCATTCTGTTAGTAGGGCCTCTGAAATGCTAATTGATAGAGGTCATCAGTGTAGATGTTAAGATTTTTTTTAAAAAATTATATTAGTTAGATGTTAAGGTTTGCTAAATTTTGGGTATGTAACTGGCACCGGGGCAATTTGTCCAGCATTGTCCCTGGTTGAATAAAGGTTGCTTGTGATGCAGCCTGACCCTGCCCTTGACCGCATCAAAATGAAAACACTTGGTTTCAAAGACATAGTAATCTCTCTGAACTGTGGCTGCTTTATTTGTATGTTGCAAAATTAAAATCCGGAGTAAAATTTTAATCTCTTTTCTTTTCCAGGGAGAAGGTGACATTCATGGTGAGTACTTCCAAAGCCCAGATTTCTGGTTCTGTAAATGGTTTTAGAATAGAGTGGAGCGCTGGCCAAGCGACTCAGTTGGGCTTGTACACTGAAAGGTGGCAGGTTGATTCCCAGTCGGGGCACATGCCTGGGTTGCGGTTCCATCCCAGGTTGGGGCATGTACTGTAGGCGACCGATGGATGTTTCTCTCTCTCCCTTTCTCTCTAAAATCAATGAAAGAATAGATTGGAATTTTGATTCAAGTCACGTCCTGGGAAAGAGATTGGGGACTGCACTCTAGCTTTGCCTGAGTGCCAGCATACTCTGGGTGGAGGGAAGAAAAATGAACAGGGAAGTGAGCGAACATGGCCACATTTGGTACGGCCAGCAGTGAGAGCAGTGCTAGAAGTGTGTGAGAAAGGATTAAAAAACCAACCCTTTACAAATATATGTGCATTATTCAGGCTGGTATTTGTTACACTTAGTGAGAGCATTTTAGTAAATGGCTCTGGCAGTTCAAGTTGGCCCACGGCATTGAGCTTACAAAGGTTGGTTGATTTTTCTTTTTTCTTTTTAATATATATATACTAAGCTGCTTATTTATCGAGACAATGGAAACCCGGTGATCTTATAAATGGTGATTTAGGGGGCAGATGTAAATTTTCATCCCTGTGGAAATGAGCTGTTGCCATTTAATTATTTTAATCTGTGAGGTAGTTATTGGCATTTCCCTAACAAGTGCCAGAGAAGTCCTGACAAGTGTGATCTGGAGTTGACACACACCAGGCGGCGGCAGCGGTAAAAATGGACTCGGTGGAATGCAGCTATCAGGCCCCGGTCCTGCCGGGGCTGCCTCACGGCCTCTTCCTGCCATTACATCCTGTGCTGCAGCCTCCAGGGAGTCAGATGTGAAAGAGCCACGTTCCTCTTCTGTCCTCTCAAACGGTGCTTTTCTTTTCTTTTTTTAAATATTTTTATTGATTTCAGAGAGGAAGGGAGAGGGAGAGAGAAACATCAATGATAAGAGAGAATCATGGTTCGGCTGCCTCCTGCACTCCCCACGCTGGGGATTGTTAGAAATAATGCGAGCCCCCAAATTCAGGGGTCCTGGTAGAACACAAATCACACTGGGAGGCAGGCAGCAGGCAGGTGTCTTTACTTCTCCGCAGAAGGCTGCGCACTCAGGGTCTGGAAGCACGCACACCAGCAGGTGGTCTGCGGCTTTATGATCCCTGACCCACGTGACCTGTCCCTTGCTCTTGATTGGAGCTCAGGCGCACAGTCTTTCGCGATTGGCTAATTCAAAAAGAGGGGTTGGCCTTGGCTGTTTCAAGATGGCGGCCCCCAGGGGAGCTGCAAGCCATGCGGCCAACATGGCGGCTGTCTAAACTGTTCTTTGGCAGAAAAGATGATTTGTTTATTCTCACAGGATCGAGCCTGCACCCCGGCTTCTGCCCTGACCGGGAATCGAACCGTGACCTCCTGGTCCATAGGTCGATGCTCAACCACTGAGTCCCGCCGGGGGGGCTCACGGTGCATCTCCCCGGGGTGGGGCGAGCTCTGAACGGCTGTGAGCGTAACGCAGGCGCATGCTCGTTGGACACATTCCCTGTGCCCGGGCTGAAGATCGGTTTGTTTTTTGTTCATGTCCAATTTGTTTCATTTGAAAAGACTGTTCTGCAGGTAAAATATTTTCTAGGCTTTTCGATTCCACTGCTTTGTGTAATCCTGAAATACTTCCACTGTGAGACCTTATTTAGCCACAATCCTGACTCACTAATTTTGGCCAATGAGTACAATTGGGGATTTGGGGAGCCTGGAGAGTGTGTGAGATTCTTCGGGTAAATCGCACATTGAATTGTGTAGTATGACAAGTCCTTCCTCTTTTTTTCACCCATTGTCATCCATTTTGCCACCTGATTATTTTGTGTTCCTGATAGCTGCTACTTTTACTTTATTTGTCGTAAAATGACAAGGGGCCTGATAATGTAAGGCACATCTGGTGGAGTAGAGGTCAACCCCAATTCTGTTGCCAAGTTTACTTCAAAGCCAAGCTATTCTGCTCTGTTTAAACAAAACAGATTTTGTTTGGATATAAGGAAAATTGCCTTCGTCTTGTGGGCAATTAAACAGGAGTGGCCACAGGGAGGACTTTGGAAATCTATAAGAAAGAGGACATGAAGGCCTGCTGTTTTTAGTCTCCATATGTGCTGTTTTTTCTCTCCGCTTCTTTTTTTTTTTTTTTTTTGTATGCTGTTACCTCGTTGTGAAAGAGAACAGTTCCATTAATAATAAACGAAAGAAAATGGGTGGAAATGAGCCTGATTGAGCTAAAAACCACTCTGTGGGAATTAATTGCCATGGTAGCGCTGCAAGGTAATTTTGTATCCTTTAGAAGTGCCTGTTAGCTGCTTGGCCGCGACAGACAGTGGAGAATCAGGTAGATGTGTACAGCGGGGAGGCCAGGCCATGTCCTCGCAGCAGGAATGAGACTGCTCGCCTGTTGGCTCAGCCTGAGTTCATGCTCTGTATTCATCTATTTTGAATTGTTTTTAAAATGTGGGTTTTGGGGGTTTTGTTTGTGTTTGTAGTACATCGGACATGTTTTCTTAGGTTATGTAAGGGACACTTATTCTGGGACTTGGGTCCTTGATGGTGATGCTTGTGATCCCATTGCTTGCGTAACAAGAGTGTAGCAACAGGAACCGAAGGGTAGCCGGCCCTTTCTCCCCCAGCTTCAGTTCATAACCCTAAGAGCTGTCTTCTTAGAAAGCCTCCTATTAGAGTTTTACTTGTAGTTCAATACTATCGACCATTATGTGTGTCATATCATGTTACTTCTGCAGAATGTTCCAGAAATTCATCAAATGCCATGTGACTAGCAGCAGTAGCTTGTGTCTGAGATTTTGGTGTGTTTCTGATCTAAGACCACTTCTCCTTTGGACTTCTCAGTTTCAGTCGGCTAAATAAAAACTTGGTACAAGTGGTTTAAGGAACATGAACTTTTAATGTTTGGTCTTTGAAGAACTTAGAGAAACTATGTATTTTTTCAAAATTAGAACTTTTCATTGGTGCCCAGTATGAGTCCATATGGAGTTCCTACATAGTATATAGCAGAACCAGTATTTCGGCTTCACTGCTTCCAGGCTTTGGAACTCCCAAACTGGGAGGGGATACATGTCTTTAAGCCCTGGCGGGGTGGCTCAGTTGGTTGGAGCAGCATCCCGTACATCAAAAGGGTGTGGGTTCTGTTACTGGTCAGGGCACATCCATAAGTTGTGGGTATGATCCCCAGTTGGGGTGCATACAGGAAGCAACTGAGTGATGTTTCTCTCTCACCTCTCTCTAAAATCAAGAAAACATATCCTCAGGTGAAGATTGGAAAACTTTTTTCTAAGTTTATGGAAGCTTTTCTCCCATGTCTGCTACTAAAGGTGCCTCTGTGTGTGATTATTCTAAGGCACGTATTAGAATACTCAACTGAATGTGGTCTAACACTGAATGAAATCAGACCTGGATTTTCTTTAAAAATTAAAAATCGAACATGCCTTAAAACTATGAAACTCTTCTTAGAAGTTTCCTTCCACAGAAAATTCTGAGTTTTTTCTCTTGCAGTTACTCTTTGAATCAATGACGTCTCTGACTTTGTAAACTACCTGGTTAAGAATATATGCTAGTTGGGAGTTTCACAAATCAGCCAGTGAATCAATCAAGCAATATCCAGGATTTTGGACAATACTACACTAATTCTAAACACTTTATTATAGAAAGTGCCCAGTTCATGAGAGATGGGAGTGACCTGGTTAATGGAGGTGTTATTACAAGCCAGTAGGGGAAAGGTGAACTCGTTAATAAATGTTGATGATGGTACAGCTGGCCATCTGTGTCGTTAAATCAACCTCACCCAGTAATCATGGACATGTAACATACAACATGAATGCAGTAACATTTCCCACCCATCAGTCTGGCAAATATTAAAGCAAGGAGGTTACCAAGCGGTGCATATGCAAAGGTGTCAGGAGGGCATACATTGCTTTGATGGGGGGTATGAGGTGGGACGTGGCACAGCCACTTGGGAAGGTGCTGGGTAATGTTTGCATTACAGTTTTGTTTGCAGTGCTTGGGCCGGTTGCTCAGTAGAAGACTGGATATATTAAATACACACACACAATAAAGCACTTCAATTAAGCAAGGTGAATTATGACCATATGTATAAATATGGGTAAATTTGCAAAAGAATGAAAAAAAAAGGAAGTTGATATTGTTTATGTTAAACACAGGGAAAACAATATTATATGTCACGTGCTGGATATAAAATACACGTAAAATATGCCCAAAACAGCCGAAACTGGTTTGGCTCGGTGGATGGAGCGTCGGCCTGCGGACTGAAGGGTCCCGGGTTCGATTCCGGTCAAGGGCATGTACCTGGGTTGCGGGTGTGCAGGAGGCAGCTGATCGATGTTTCTCTCTCATCGATGTTTCTGACTCTCTATCCCTCTCCCTTCCTCTCTGTAAAAAATCAATAAAATATATTTTAAAAAAAATATGCCCAAAACAGACCCTCTGGGGATAGGGCGAGGAGACCCACGTGGAGGTGGGTTAGGAGTCAGGGATCTAGAGCTTGTCTGTGATGTTCTAATTTACAATATTCATGTCTTTCTTGTTTGTGTAATTGAGAAAAGAACATACACAGAATGAGGCCTGGGGACACATATGGCAAAACACAAACCGTGGTAAATTCTGGGTGGCGGGACATGGTTGGCAGCGGCGGTTTGCTTCTTTCTGTCTCTAGGTATGTTTTGAATCTTCCTAAAAAACAAACAACTTAGATCCTTCAGATTCCCTGGGAATCGCTGTTAGCCTTCATTTCATTCTGTCTCCATAGAAAACGTGGACGTAGACTTGCAGGCCAGCCTGGGGCAGAGCGAGGAGAAGCCGGTGCCCGCCGCCCCTGTGCCCAGCCCGGTGGCGCCGGCCCCGGTGCCGTCGCGGAGAAACCCCCCTGGCGGCAAGTCCAGCCTGGTCCTGGGCTAGCGCGCTGTCGGCCGCGTCGTTTTGTTTGTTTGTCTGTTTCCTCCATGCTTGTGAACTGCACAACTTGAGCCTGACTGTACATCTTTTGGATTTGTTTCATTAAAGAAGAAGCACTTTATGTACTGCTGTCTTTCTTTCCCCTTTTTCTTTTTGCAGAGCAGGTTCCCCATCTGTCCTGCTCCCGTCTGTAGGCCATGGCATGAGTGCTCCTATAGTAGGTTGGCGGGAAGGCCTTGTGAACCTCGTCCCGTGTTTTTAAAAACAAGTAATTTGGTTCCAGATGTATTGGAGGATCTTTTGTACTGAGGTTTTTAAAACCCTTTTCTTGTCAGCTTTACTTGGGTTTACCAAGCCTTGATCGGACAGGCCAGTAAACAGTCCACAGGCACCGTCCCTACAGCCCCCCCCTCCCCCCAGGGCTATCTTTATGCCGAACCTTCTGGGTGTCGCCCGAACTTGTCCCTGCCCTTTGCTAAAAGCTCTTCCTGTGCCGTATGGAACCACAGAGAGGCCTGTGCCTCATGCCTTGCTGCCGCAGAGCAAAGACACTGCCTTTTCTTTTTGAACCTTAAGCAAGAAGCCAGGCACTCACTGGGCTGGCCCAGGAGCAAAGCCTCCTGCTGTCCCACAGGGGACGCTCCATGTCCACTCCAGCTGCCCGGTTCCGAGTGTCCGTGAAGCAAGCAAGGGCGTGACCTCAGCGCGGACCCCTCGGGCAGTGCTCTGACAGCCAGACGCTGTGTGCATGATGCTGGTGTTGACCATGAAACGAAGTCTCATCCTTAAAAACTGTGTTGTACTTCACAATCCTGGACTGTTGCTTCAAGTAAACAAATGTACCGATTTTGAACTATTGTGTCCTGTGTCATCTTTTTGAGATGGTTTCGGTGTTCTGCCTGCCTAGTTGCTTTTTTCTCGTTACTACAAATCCGCCGCTCAGTGACTGGTCACTCAGTGAAAACGACCCCCGAAGGCCGAGGCAAGCGGGCTTCCCTCTGAAGACAGTTCTCTAAGGAGCCGGTTTCCATTCATAGCATGAGCTCAAAATGATCATGACCTCTGATGTCCGTGGCAATAAAATTCAGGGATAATGAGATGAACTGATATCTAAAATAATTATTAGCCAATATGCTGTATGTCTGACTCTTCTACTACCAACCTTTGTGCTGGGTGTAACGGACTGTACACCCAGCACAGAGTCCAACCTGCAAGGTGCTTCGCAGTGGTGGGCGGTCAAAGAGAGAAGAGCTCCAAAGGAAGGAAGGGTCCACATTAATTAGAAGGTGACGGGTGGGGGCGTCGGGGGAGTCAGTCCCTTTGAGGGATATGGAGACCGCTGGGTTCTAGGGAGAAAGCTCCAGGCCCACATGCTGTATCGAACGTCTGAATTGGGCATCACTAGACCTGGCTTTTAGGCCCACGGGTGCCACCTACCAGCTGTATTCTGTCGGCTTGTCATTCGGGGCTCCATTTCCTAACTTAAAAAGTGACACTTTTTGCTCTGGCCGGTTTTGCTCAGTGGGTAAAGCGTTGGCCTGCGGACTGAGGGGTCCCAATTCTGGTCAAGGGCATGTACCGCAGTTGCAGGCTCCTCCCTGGCCCTGGTTGGGGCGCATGCAAATTGATGTGTCTCTCCTCCTCCCTTCCACTCTCTAAATATCAATGGGAGGGTATCCTGGGGTGAGGATTAACAACAACAAAACAATAAATAAAACAATTTAAAAATGTTTAAAAATAAGTGACACTTTTGATGAACTAGGTCACCTCTAAACCCCTCCCATGATCGAGATGACTTGAGTATAGTGTAACCACAGACTCATTTGAAGGATCTGGCATCTCTGGGAGCAACCGGAGTGTTTACAGGTTGTGGGGTGTTAAGTTTCTCTTACAGTGTAAAGCACGCGAGCCTGAGTTACGGTTTCTCTCATGACTTCGGAGATAGGGAACCAGCACCCTTCTCTCAGTGAAGGTGGGGCTCCCAGAAAGATATGTCCCTGATTTGTGTCACCACATGATATGGAGATTTATCTCCATAATCTACGGAGATAAATGCCTCATCAAAATTAAGGTGTTCTGAGGGAAGGACAGTTCTGCCTGTCATTTTGCTACTATCAAAATTACTTGGAATTTCCTAAAATTTACATAGAATTTCCTAAAATTCCATGTAAACATGTTTGCTAAGGTGTTAAAAGTTCCAGTTAGAAAGTTTAGGGTCTAGAAAGTGAAATTGAATTGATAGATCCTCCCTTCCCCCAACTGATGGGCGGAGTATGATGTAACCTGCAGCCCGGAAATACCTGAGTGATTAACCATGTACCTTATATGGATCACACTTTGGACCACCAATCCACACCTGCCAAACACCCTAAGGCAGTGATGGTGAACCTTTTGAGGTGTCAGCATTTTGAAAAACCCTAACTTAACTCTGGTGCCCTGTCACATACAGAAATTTTTTGATATTTGCAACCATAGTAAGACAAAGATTTATATTTTTGATATTTATTTTATATATTTAAATGCCATTTAACAAAGAAAAATCAACCAAGAAAATGAGTTCTCATGTCACCTCTGACACGCGTGTCATAGGTTTGCCATCACTGCCTAAGCCCTTGTCCTATATGGACAATGCAGTAAGCCACCAATCAGTGTGCACCGAGTACACTAAGCCCCCCACCCCTTCCCATTCCGCCCCTCAAAAGGCGTGCCCACCCTGCACGCGCTGCTGTCCTCCCCTTGCCAGACAGCCGGGCAGGTCCTTCTCCTAAATAAAGCCTGTAGTCCTGGTTTTCGCCTCTGCCTGATTTTTCAGAATGATCTTAAAATGATGACTAGAATGGACAGTTTGGACTTTTCACCTAGTTTGTAAACTTCGGTGTCTTAGTGAAGGAGGGGGAAATAGACAAGTTCTCAGTGTGTATTGCTGGTGTTTGTAAGTCATCTTAGAATGAATGGGACGCCAGGCTCCCTTTGTACTGCGTCTGTTGCAGTGGCTTGGAAGTATTGGGGTGCTCAGATGGGGACCGATACTTGGGTGTAGACAGGAAACGGAATGAAATCTACAAAAGGGGGCGTAATTTCAGCATTTTTAGAGGGAATCTCATGCCGATTCTCCAGGCGTCAGTCCGACGCCCTGAGCCGGACGGACGGAAGCTCTTCCCGGCGGGACGGCGTGTTTGAAGCAGCAGCTCGGGTTTCCAAGCAGCAGGTTTGCCAGTTCCTTTCTTAGGAGCTGGACTCACGCAGCGCTTTCGCTGATTCAGCTCCGGGGAGCCCGAGATCGCGGCCTCCGGTGGGTGCAGCCCTCGCAGGAGCCGGGGCTGCGGGCGCGGGCTCCGCAGGTGGAGCGCCGCGGCCCGGGTTGGGGTTGGGCCTCGCGCGCCCGCGGCCCCGCCCCCCGCGGCTCCGGAAGCGGCGGCCCGCGCTCTCGGATCCCCTTTCGCCCCGGCGCTCGGGCAGGGCGAGGGCGATGGCGGTGGCGATGGCGGCGCGGCGCGCGCGGCCCGTGCGGGTGCTGGTGGACATGGACGGCGTGCTGGCCGACTTCGAGGGCGGCCTCCTGCGGGCCTTCCGCCGCCGCTTCCCCGAGGAGCCGCACGTGCCGCTGGAGGAGCGCCGCGGCTTCTTCGCCCGCGAGCAGTACCGAGCCCTGCGGCCGGACCTGGCGGTAGGGAGTGGGGGTGGAGGGCGCCCGGAGGTGATCCGTGACCTCAAAATCCTCGGGAGCGGGAACCCCGACCCCACAGGACACCTGCCAGTGGGGAGCCCGCCGCTGGGGCCGGATGGTCTCTGCTCCGTTTCCGATCACCCCCTTCCTGTCTAACTTCAGAACACACAGTTCACAGCAGGATAGGGGCAGCCCCCACCTCCGACTTGGAGGGCCCCGCTGGGGCTAGATCTGCGGAGGCAGAAGCCAGGATGGGAACACTGTATCTTTCAGGACAAAGTCGCCAGCGTGTATGAAAGCCCAGGCTTTTTCCTAGACTTGGAGCCCGTCCCCGGAGCCTTGGAAGCCATGCATGAGATGCACGCCATGCACGAGTGAGGGAGGCGGGGAGGGCCGGGGGGTGGGCGGAGGGGCGGGGGCTGGCACCACCCCGCCTAACCGGCCTTCCCTGCAGCACCGAGGTCTTCATCTGCACCAGCCCCCTGTTGAAGTACGAGCACTGTGTGGGTGAGAAGGTGCGGCCGCCCCGGCGCCTCGAGACAAACTCCCCTTCCACGTCCTGGTTCTAAATAAACCAGCAGAAGCCCAGGAGGTGGGTGGGGGGAGAGGGGAGCCGCCTGTCAGAGGCCACAGACCCCACTCACTCTGCTTCCTCACTGGCCTGAATTCAGGGGCCCAGGAGGCCCCACTGACAGGCCTGTGCCCCCTACAGTTCTCCTGGGTGGACAAGTATCTGGGGCCCCAGTTTGTGGAGCGCATCATCCTGACGAGGGACAAGACGGTGGTCTTGGGGGACCTGCTCATTGATGACAAGGACACCATTCTAGGTTGGAGCTGTTTTTCTCGGGAACCTCCAGGCATCTGGCCTGCGGGGATTGGGGAGAGGGCGCAGAAACAACCAGTTCACAGATCTCGTGCTGCCTTTCTCCCGTGCCCGTCCCAGGCCAAGAGGAGACCCCAGCCTGGGAGCACATCTTGTTCACCTGCTGTCACAACCAGCACCTGGCGCTGCCCCCCACAAAGAGGCGGCTGCTTTCGTGGAGGGACGACTGGAGGGAGATCATAGAGAGCAAGCGGGACACCGCGGCCGTGGCCCCGGGGCGGTGGACAGTGCTTAAAGGACGGGAAGACAGGCCGGCAGGGAAGCCCAGCAGAGCTAAGTGACAGGGCAGCCTCGTGTGGTGACCCAGCGCTGGGGAGCAGAGGACACAGCAGCCTCTACTCTCCCAGGCCAGCCACCTGGCACCTCCCGAGGTGGCGGCACGGAAACACGGTGGGCAGTCAGTCAGGAACCTGTTAATAAAACAGTTTGGCTCACTGCTCTGTTCAGGCTCTTTATTTGGGAAAGGAAAGGGCAGGAGCCCGAGGGCTGCCGTTGGAATGAAGGCTGATGGAGGCCTTCCCCCTCTCCCCCAGAGGCCCCAGGACCTGCCCCACCTCCCTGCCCCCTGGATGCCATTCCCTCGCAGCTGCCCTCCCTTGGTCATGTGAGAGGTCAACCTTAAGGGAGTACAGATGACCAGGACTCCCCGCCACTCCTGAACCCCAGCTTCCCATGGGTGCCCCACACCCCTTCCCTGTGCTGACCAGCATACACTGGACGACGAGCCACACACTTTCGGTCAGTATCTGGTCCTGTCTCCCTGCACACCACTCCACCTGCATCCCCAAAGCCTCCTGAGACGCATTTCCAGGGCCAAGGACTCCCCGTCACTGAGCCCCGATGGCAGGGCTTTCAGGCGAGGACCATGGGGGGGTGGGGATAAGACGCAGCTCCGAGGGTTTGTGCCTGTGTTCTGATGTCATCACCCTCGTGGCCTGGGTCTTAATGCCTGATGGTCACGTTTACAGACATTGGGCTGCGTCACATAGGCGCAGGGACCACGTCTTCATCCTTGAAGCCCTCCCATTGCGCCTGGCAAATGGCCTGTGTGGATAAATGGTTCCTCCTGGGCCACAGCTCTCTGGGCCAACACCCACTATGCCGGTGCCCAGCTACCCAAAGCCTTGAGACTGTTAACAACAAGGCTTCTCATTCCTGCTCCTCACAATGACCGCAGGCCCTCAGTGAAGGGATCAGGCTACCTCCTCAAGTGCGGGCAGCTTCCCGAAGCCCCAGGCCCAGCTGCTCTCAGAACCACCTTCTGCAAAAGCCTCTGGATCTTGGGCCCTGGTTGCTTCTTACAGGAGGGAGTGCCTGGCAGTGGGTGGATCAGTGGCAGGCCCTGGGCCGTCCCTTGGTTGAGGACAGCCTAGGAAGAGGCTCTGCCTTTGCCATCCTTCTCCACACCCCAAAGTCTGTCTTCCTCAACTCATCTCCTAACGCCTGCATCCTGTGCCGGTGCCTGTCAGGCCGAGGACACTCACCTTTAAAATGGCTGAAAAGGCACCAAGTGGGGGAAAGTGCTCAGTGGGAGCCAAGCTGCTCCTGCTTCCCAGCCCCCACCAGGATCTCGGTCTTGTCTCCGGCAGTGAGAGAACCGCGGCCCCGAGGTCTCCGTGGGTCAGGGCTGCTGTGGGGCCTCGGTCCTTGGCAGTGGGATGCCCAGGGCAGAGTGAGCCGGCCGGCGGCGGGCTTCGGCCACCTGGCTCGGGGAACAGAAGTCTTCCAGGAAGACCTGGGCCAGGTTCCGGAGCCGCGTGTTGGCCGAGAGAGAGAAGCGCAGCATGCACTGGACCACGGGCGTGGCGGTCAGCTCGGGGTGGGAGCCGGGGCCTGGCGAGCTCAGGTACATGATGGTGGTGACAGCGGACAGCACAGTCTCCTCGTTGGGGCTGGACAGGCAGTTGATGATGAGCGGGACGCCCCCTGTCTGCAGGATGTGCTCCTTGTTGGCCCTGTCTGAGCACAGGTTGCAGAGGCCTCCTGGGGGAGAGCAAGGTAAGTCTGGAAGCTTCAGCCCTGGCCTCCCTTCTCCCCTTTCTGCTTCTCTCTGCCCACTGAGGCTCAGGGAAGGGCCCGGGCCTGTGAGAAGGTGGCCCAGGGACAAGGGATCCAAAGCCCATTCTGTTTCCCAGAAAGGCCTGCCTGCCACAGCCTAGCCTGAAAGTGGGCACTTACCTCTCGGTCCAGCCAGTTCAATGGTTGATACACTTCTTTTAAAAGTAAAAAACAGTTACCAACCCTGGGACCTTTTGGCCCCAGATCTTCACAAACTGCCACCCTCTTGCTGGTAACCAGCACCCTCTGCTCCCTCACCAGTGAGGGTTCCCTGGAGCACCCCACCAGCCACTCCCTGCCGGGTCTGGGGGACCCCTCACCACCCCGATCCATTTTCTCATGTGCTCAGAACACTTGAGAAGGCGTCTTTGCGGACCGTTTTTCTGTCACTGCCTGCCAGGCCCCACTAGCAGCTGCGTGTCTGCCACCAAGACCTCAGCTTCCTCTTGCATCCCAGCCACCCAACGACTTGCCACCCAGACGGAGGAAGACCCGGAAAGCTGGGGGCCGTGTGAGCCACGGCCGCATCGGCCAGCACAGGAAGCACCCGGAGGCCGAGGTACTGCGGGTGCCTTGCGTCATCACAGGCCCAACTCCCAGGGTCACCGTCTGGGCTCCGGTGGGAAAACTGAGGCATGAGCACTTAAAGAGGACCCAGAGCTTCTGCCCAACTGTCAGCCTCGATAACCGTGGTCGGTGAGCAGAAGAGTGGAGCTGTTATCACTGACGTGCGGTCCCTACTAGAGTCCTGGGGAAGGGGAGGCTCCCACAGCAGCCTGTCACCATGGAGGCCAAGTTCTTCAGCAGAAGGGCTGAGGAGAAGATTAAGGTGTGTGTGTGTGTGTGTGTGTGTGTGTGTGTGTGTGTGTGTGTGTCCTGATAGTTTTTTGTGGGTTTTTTTAAAAGATATTTTTATTGACTTCAGAGAGGAAGGGAGGGGGGAGGGGGAGAGAGAGAGAGAGAGAGAGAGAGACAGAGAGAGAGAGAGAGAGAAGCATCAATGATGAGAGAGAATCACTGATCAGCTGCCTCCTGCACGCCCCCTCCCCTACCAGGAATCAAGCTTGCATGTGCCCAGCATGTGCCCTGACCAGGAATCGAACCGTGACCTCCTGGTTCATAGGTCAATGCTCAATCACTGAACCACCCAGGCCGGGCTGTGTCCTGATAGTTTGAAGCCACATAGAGGGAAGTTCATTAAATGCTCACACGTTCTTTGGTTAAAAAACAAAAAAAACAAGCCTCGGCTGTCTTCTTTGGTGCCTGACCCAAGGGGCACTCCCGGAATATTTGTTGGAAGGTTTTTAAGCAGTGAGGGGAGGAAAGGGTTGACTTGCAGAGGGTTGGGGGCTGCATGGGATGGCTCCCTGAGACCCAGCCCACCTTGGACCCCCCGTAGTTCTGGATCCGGGCTGTGGCTCCCAGACAGGGTGCATCTGAGGGAGGCAAGGGGCTGAGTGGCGTTCCTGAGGTCAGGAAGAGGGGGACAAGGCTCTGATGGAGAGGTCCCTGCCTACTGGACACCCACAGGCCTTCCTGTCAATCTTCCCTCCGTGCCCATTCACCCGTGTAGCACTTGGCACACTGGGCCATCCCTTGAGTGTCTTTGTACTGCTGCCCGTCCTCGTCACTGGCACCATAAGGCAGGGCCCCACTCTCTGGTGTCCCTCTGTATCCCAGGCACCTACAGCTGCGGAAACTCACTGGACACATGCTGGGGACACGAATGAACCCCACAAAGTATTACCCTCACCCCCTTTTCAGCAGAAGCCAAGGCTGTGGAGTAACTCGTCCAAAGCCCCAGAAGATGGAAGCCCTTTGCCACATCCATGGGAAAGGTGTCCCGAAGCTCCAAGGACAGCTAACTGCTGTGGGCAGGTGCCAGGCTCGACCAGGAACGGGGACACGAGCAAATGCTTGGGGAGGCTCAGGCTTCTCAGACACACCTGCACCGTCTCCTGCCCTGAGAGTGTGAACCAGCCTCCTATCTACCCTGCAGAGGCAACCCAGGGGTGGGGATGGGACTTATCTCGCTGTAAAGTAGGAGACAATGAGGACTCAATCACTCTCTGGCTGGTGAGTCATCATCACACCCAGGAGTGCCTGGGCGGGACACTGCCACCAAAGCCAGGGGATAACCAGATGGCCAGCCCTGCAGGGTGGGGGCAGGAGGAGGCCTCAGGAGAGCAGGCCCTACCTGTGCCCCAGTTGCAGGCCTGGGAGCCTCCAAGGATGGATCAGGTACCTTCCAGAGCTCACAAGTGCCTGGGTCCAAACACGGCGGGTGGGGGGGGGGCTCTTTTATAAAGGCTCCAAACTAGAAACAACTCAAATCTCCAACAACAGGTGAATGGATGAACACATCGGGCACATTCATTCAGAAACACGAACTCGCCCTGGCTGGGTGGTTGGTTAGAGCGTTGTCCCATTCACCAAAAGGTTGCGGGTTCGATTCCCAGTGAGGCCACATACCTAGGATGTGGGTTCTATCCCTGGTGGGAGCTCATACGGGAGGCAACTGATGATGTTTCTCTCTCCCTCTCCCCAGCTCCCTGTCTCTCTAAAAGCAGTAAAACATATCCTTAGGTGAGGATTAAAAAAAAATACCCTAACAATTGGGATGAATGTCAGAAACATTTGTGGAAGAAAAGGGGGCCACACACTGAATGTGCACTGTGGGCCGCAGACGCAGAGACGGAGAGGGACCACAGGATGATCTGAACACAGAAATTCCTAACGAAAAGTGGGTCATGGCGGGCAGTCACAGCCTAGGCCCAGACCTTCCTTGACAAAGGTCAGTCTTCATCTTAAGTGGGCCTGCCTGCTGTCTTTCTGCATGTGCGATAGCAGACCACCCTTTCCTGTAATTCTTTGCAGCACCAGAGCAAGGACCACAGAACCTTCATTGTGACCTGTTGCCCACACACTACCTCTATGTGCTGCAAATGTTTACAACGTAAAGAAGTGTCCCCATTTCATTCTTTTTTTTTTTTAAATATATTTTATTGATTTTTTACAGAGAGGAAGGGAGAGAGATAGAGAGTTAGAAACATCGATGAGAGAGAAACATCGATCAGCTGCCTCCTGTACATCTCCTACTGGGGAAATGCCCGCAACCCAGGTACATGCCCTTGACAGGAATCGAACCTGGGACCCTTCAGTCCGCAGGCCGACGCTCTATCCACTGAGCCAAACCGGTTTCGGCCCCGTTTCATTCTTTTTTTTTTTTTTTCTTTTTTTTAAATATATTTTATTGATTTTTTACAGAGAGGAAGGGAGAGAGATAGAGAGTCAGAAACATCGATGAGAGAGAAACATTGATCAGCTGCCTCCTGCACATCTCCCACTGGGGATATGCCCGCAACCCAGGTACATGCCCTTGACCGGAATCGAACCCGGGACCTTTCAGTCCGCAGGCCGACGCTCTATCCACTGAGCCAAACCGGTTTCGGCACCCGTTTCATTCTTTATCACTCTCAGAGATTCCCCACTTGGCTTTCTCCCGCCTCCCTAATCCACCACCCATGAATTTCAGGTAACCGCCCCTTACATCTCCTCCTTTGATTCTAATGTATAAAATAAGCTGTAAAACTGTCATTCTCTGGATCATTTTCTCAGTCCATTGAGATTTTGCTTCTCAGCAATTGTCAGTTTGACTCAAATATAAAAATTCCCTACAGGTTTGGATGTTTCTTAGGTCGATACATCGTTGAGTGAAAGAAACTAGACACGAGTCCACATCCTGACTGGCCTGCGTGGCTCAGTGGTTGATCGTCGACCCACGAACCAAGAGTCACCGGATTGATGCCGGGTCAGGGCATATGGCAGGGGCTGCAGGCTCCATCCTCAGTAGGGGGTGTGCAGGCAATCGATTGATACTTCTCTCTCATCATTGATGTTTCTCTCTCTCACTCCCTCTTCCTTCCCCTCTCTTTCCCTCTTCCTTCCCCTCTAAAATCAGTAAAAAAAAATAAAAAAATATATATATTTTTTTAAATAGTATACATCTGCATGATCCCACTAATATGAAGTTCAAGAATAGGCTAAAGTGCCCTGACCGGTTTGGCTCAGTGGATAGAGCGTCGGCCTGCGGACTGAAGGGTCCCAGGTTCGATTCCGGTCAAGGGCATGTACCTTGGTTGCGGGCACATCCCCAGTGGGGGGTGTGCAGGAGGCAGCTGATCGATGTTTCTCTCTCATCAATGTTTCTAGCTCTCAATCCCTCTCCCTTCCTCTCTGTAAAAAATCAATAAAATATATTTAAAAAAAAAAAAGAATAGGCTAAAGTAATCCATGGGGATAGAGGTTAGGCTAGTGGTTACCTTGGGGGGGAGACACTAACTGGGAGAGGGCACGAGGGACCTTTCTAAAACCCGGTTAGGGCTGGTTACATTGACGTACATCCACTGTACTTAAGGTATGTGCGATGTACCGTATGTTCACCAGCCTGCAATTTAAAAATGGTTACCAAGCAAAAACGAGAACGAGTCTCAACTGGCTGGTGGACGTTTTGGACAAACCAGACAGGAGAGAAAAAGAAAAGAAGACAAGAGGCAAAAGAAGGGCCCTTCTAGACACAGGGAACCACAGAAACCCCTGGGAGAGGCAAAAGAGAAACCCCCAAATGCGGCCCGGGATGAGAAAGCTGGAGGCTCTCAGAGGTCAGGTAGGTGACTTTGGGTCACACAGCAAGTAGGGCCTGTTGCTGGGAGAGCCAGGATTGTCCCAGGGATTAAATGAGGTCATGCTGACACATGCTTAGCCAGCACCTGGTGCCTGGAGGCGAGGCGGGGCCTTGGAGAGATAGCCCAAGACATTACTACCTCTGAGGACCCGCCTGCCCTGGGCTGGCCACAGTCCGTCCCAAGTCAAAAATCTTCATTTGTTCTTGGGTTTTTTGTTCTTGGGACTATTTGTTCTTGGGTTTTACTTTAGCATCTTGAAAATGGTTCTTTCTGAAATTTCAAATTTGGGGGACAGAACAGTATATTAAAAAAGCGACCATTATGTAGAAGAAGGGAGGTGTGAGGGACAAATATATGTATACTAGAAGCACACCACGCAGCCCCGCCCACCCACGCCAGTTTTTGGCCGTTACGGTGTCAGGGCCACAGGCCTTTTATAATATAGATGCTCACATTTGCTGGTTCTTCATGAGGAGAGGGCTGTAGAAGAGACAGGAATGGAGGGAGACTTCTTTAAAACCCTGTAATAGAGTTTTGACTTAAACTGATGAATTTTAAGACATTTATCCTACAGATATAGACCCACAAGTAAGAAATGAAACTCCAATAAGGTATCTACTGAAACACTGATTGTGTTGGCAAAATGGAAAGCAGCTAAACACCCATCCCTAAGCGTGGCTAAGCCTCAGTGCCTCCATGCCAGGAAATAAACACCAGGCCGCTTTACAGAATGACTGACACTGCAGGAGTGTTAAGATATGCTGCTAAGTTAAAAAAAAAAAAAAAAAGGCAAGCAGATATAGATATAGTATACTACCACATGTGCAGAACAGGCAAAAATATATTCATATAGATATATACATGTTTGTAAATTCCAAAAAATATTTAAGAAACTAGTAACAGTGGTGAGCTACAGAGAAGGCTAGCGAGGGAGTTACCTTTCAATACCTTTTAAATTTTGTACCATGTGAATCAATTATGCATTCACATAAATTAATAACACTCAAACACACACGTATACGTGCACGCACATGTGCTCTCTCTCACACACTCACACACTACTTGTGCCTAGAACGAAGAGATGGGGAATTGGGTCTCTGTAAGTCAGGAAAGATGGTGGAGGCTGCCCTGGTCCCCATGAGGCCAGCCTGGGGCCAGCGAGGAAGGGAGCAGTGGGTGAGAACCTCAACACCACCTCCATCCTGTAAGGGGAGCCTGCCCCCGGTGGGTGGCTGAGGAACTGAAGCAGAAGCTGCAAGACCGCGGGAGCCTGACGGATCAGTGGGAGAAGGATGTACGGGCGGAGCCCAGAGGATGAGGACGGATCAAGGGCTCCGTGGTGGGCAGACCCAGTCAGAACCAGTTCTGCCACTGAGGATTTAGGCGACCAGAGCAAGCAACTCAATGTCTCTAAGCCTTGGTTTCTTCATCAATAAAATGGGCAGAGAGAATGAAATAATGTGATTGAGGCCCCTCCCTGGCGCACAGATGTGGATCAACAAGGCACCTGTTCACAGCCCCAGAGGCTGGCAGAGGGCCATACCTGCAAACACACACACAGCAAAGGGCTGACACACACAGGTCAGTTTGACAATGATAAAGCAAATGCCTGTGGAACCAGCCCCCAGGTCAAGAACTAAAACGCTATCAGCAATCCAGAGCCTGTGTCCCTTCCTGAACCAATTCTCTCTGAGGTAAACACTTTCCTGGTTTGTAATAATTTAATAACAAAATTTTTACTAAGCAGACCTCTTATCTTTTTAACTTAAAATATAGGGTTTTTAAAGAAGTCTCCCTCCATTCCTGTCTTTTCCACACATCCCTAAACATTTCTGCCTGTTTTGGGGACTTTATAGACATGGAATCACACTGTATGTATTATTGTGTCTAGCACCATTTGCTTACCATTACATTTATAACATTATTGCTCTAGCCCGTTTGGCTCAGTGGATACAGCATCAACCCACAGACTGAAGGGTTCTGGGTTCGATTCTGGTGAAGGGCACGTATCAGGGTTGCAGGCTCAATCCCTGGCCATGAGCAGGGTGTGTGCTGGAGGCAACCAATTGATGGGTCTCTCTCACATGGATGTTTCTCTCTTTGTCTCTCCCCCTCCCTTCTACTCTCTTTAAAAATCAATGACAAAATATCCTCGAATAAGGATTAACAAAAAATAATTTAAATTTTTAAAAAATTTATAACATTATTGCATGTAGTTGTTGACTGTTCATTTACCTTGCTAAATAGTAGCAACATCCCACAATGTTGGTATCCATTCTGCTGTTTACTGTTTCTAGTTTGTCTGTTACAAGTTTGCTAGTGCCATTTTTGCACATGTGTCTGGATATGCATGTGCCCTACTCCGATGACTGTAACTGCTGGGTCATGAGGTAGCCTAGCTTCAATTTTACTAAATACTGTTTTCCAGAGGGGCCTCCGAGGACTTAGCTATACCTGCCTTTTACTGAGCACCACCACCATCTAGTGGCAGCTACGTGTATTACAGGAAATAGAGCACAGGAAAGAGATGTAACCTGAATTCTTGGAGGCAACCTATTTGAACCCTGTTTTAGTAACAAGACTGTCAAGTATTCTGTGATGTCCTAGATTTCAACCAATTTTCACAGAAGTAGAGGATTCTCTCCTGGTCCCTTTATGTCTCCATACGGCATCTAAGATGGTGCAGGTGTGCACACGCAGCATATAGGATGCCTGAGCGTCAACCCATGGTGCTTTGGGCAAACATTTCCAAATTAATGCCAAAGGCTGCCAGAGTTTTTATGTGGGGCACAAGCTCGGAATACTCATTCAAGTATTTGCTGAGATCCTGGCTTTATATCTGGTCCCCCATAATTCACTCACTTCCCACGCCCTGTCCTACCTTGAGCAGTACCATCTCCTGGTGATAGTTCCACTTAGAACCTGGGCCAGGGACGACTTGCCACCAGAACCATCCCAGGGATATGCTGGAGGTGGCCAGGTGCCATGGGAACCAGGGGAGAAGACACAATGGACTCCGGCATTGGCTCCGGCAGCCGGGTCCCCTGGGCACAGAATTTGGCTCCAGTTAGTGCTCAGTGTGAGCCTCAGGCAATGGGACTCGCCTCACTGAGGTGCTGTTTCATCACCGGTACAGAGGGCTCAGTACTACGCGCCTTGCGATTGGTGGCCAGTCCCTGCACCTACTGGGCCCTTCTCTCACCTTCTCCAGACCACAAGGCCAGAGCATTCAAGACAACAGCGGAGATGGGCTCTGCCCTCATGGAGATCACAGTGTCAGACCTGCCACCGGAGAGAAAAGATTCAAAACGACAAAGCGCAGCACAGAGCCTTTCGACAGCAGAGAAAGCGCCTGACAGTGTTTCCCATCGAGCACCAGGCACATTAAGAGAAGAAAGAATGACAGCGGTAACAAGACACCCTTCTAAGTAGCACTGGCTCTCCTTTAAGTCACCCATAATAAGGAAAAGAGAGATTTACTCTGCAGGGGATCCGGGGAAGAGATTCAAGGCCGAGAAAGCCAAGGCTCTTGGGATTGAGAACCGTGCTCTGGTGGGAAGGAGGGAGGAAGAGAGAGAGAGAGAGAGAGAGGAGGGAGGGAAGAAAAAAGAAAGGTGGCTGGGAGAAGAAAACAGGGAAGCTGCCCAGGAGAGCAAGAACTCAGGGCAGGCCCACATCTCCCCGTAGCTCCCGGCTCCGTGGGCCAGGCCCTGAGTGCTCCTGCTTGGTGCCTGATGCTGTCAAAGCTTTCCCTGGTGACTGCTCTTTTTAGGCAACTCTTATCCGGAGCCAGAAGCTTGAGTGGGAGGAGTTCTATCACTCCCAGGCGGAGGTTAGCCATGTGCTTCTGCAGGGGCCACGGCCACCATTCAGATGCTGGAAGCTGTGGAGCCGAGTTACAAAAAGGGAGGGGATGGAGGACTGCCACTGGCGAAAATCTTCAAGTAGCAATCCTTCAGGATATTTATTTAGCGTAATAATCTTCCCGAGGGGCCGAGACATACGCTAGCACCGCTCTCTTAGACCCAGCCCACTGGGGCTCCTGCCCCTGGCTCAGTTCTAGCGGGACTCACTCTGGTCCGCTCCACAGGCTAAAAAATCCAGGGAACCCACCCAAAGTCCTCCCTTCCCCACACCAGGCCCTGAACCTCCTCCCACAGCGCGTGGGCCTTTCCTGGATTCCTGACTCCCAGGGTGAACCCCATGGTTGGTGTGCACACTAAGTCCAAGGAGAGGCCACAGGCAGGTGTGTGTGTGTGGGGGGGTGTGAACAGAATTGGGATGTCCACACACGTGTGTGAAGACCTGTCGTGGTGAGAAGATCAGGGGTGACTTCCATTTGAACTCTAGCCACAATACCACAAACATCAGGGGCAGACATGGGTGGTCTTTCAAAATTTTCAATCACACTCACCTATGATATATTTGGCAGGGTGGTGGTGGTGGGGGTGTTACTTGATTCTATCAAGGCTTTCACTCTAATTTCTAGGTTACAGGAAATTAAAGGGGATGTGCCCTTGAAACCCAGGACCCTTCAGTCTGCAGGCTGACGCTCTATCTACTGAGCCAAACAGGCGAGGGTGAAAAATGTTATTTTTTTTAGAGATGCAGCTGAAAAAATAATTTGTTTGCCTTCAGAATAAATTCCAAACTCTTTCCCGAAGCCTAGATCTGAGCCCCTCCCAGCCGTCTCTGGTGCTGCCACCTCTGTAACCTCACTAGTCCTGACACATCAGCCTTCCTCTGGGTCCCCTGCTTCAGGGTCTCCCACCCATCACGTCCGCCTGCCCATGATGGCCGAAGTGCAGCGGCCCCATCTCCTATTGCCTTGTCTTATCCTGTGAATGTCCTTCAGAGCCTCAGCCTTTTGGTTGGTTTGCCCACCATCTGCCTCCCCCTCTCCCTGCGGGCAAAGGCCTTTCCCCACGACTTGTTCGCCATCTCTTCAGCACATAGGACAGGACCTTGCTCACAGTTCATGCCCCAGAATTACCTGTCCAGTGAATAATTCAATAGATCTTAGACCAGCGGTTCTCAACCTGTGGGTCGCCACCCCTTTGGGGGTCGAACGACCCTTTCACAGGGGTCGCCTAAGACCATCGGAAAACACATATATAATTACATATTGTTTTTGGGATGAATCACTATGCTTTAATTAGGTTCAATTTGTAACAATGAAAATACATCCTGCAGATCAGATGTTCACATGACGATTCATAACAGTAGCAACATTACAGTTATGAAGTAGCAACGAAAATAATTTTATGGTTGGGGGTCACCATAACAGGAGGAACTGTATTAAAGGGTCGCGGCATTAGGAAGGTTGAGAACCACTGCCTTAGACCATAAGTCATCCTAAGTCACCCCTACTTTCCTTGATAGGAAAACATTAAAATAAAGATGTTTAAAAGAGCACTCTAAATATTTTTCTCTCCGAGCGGCTTCAATCCATCCCTTCATTTATGATCTCATCTCTAAGCAGGTGGGAAGGCAGCATGCGGAGGGTCCCGCTAGCTGCGACCGGGACCGTGTGCGCACCCCGAAGGCTGCCACTGCGGTGAGGGACTGCCCGAGGTCTCTCCCCAACGACTCACTTCGGACTCGCGTATCTCACCATCAGGCATCCGTGACCGCCCCATCCTTACCAATAGCAAACTCCACCAGGGTCTCGTTCTCCTCCGACAGCGAATCGAGGAATAGATCCAGGACCTGCAGCTGTCGCAGATACTGGTAGTTGCTGGGGTCATAGGCGAAGTTGGCGAGGTTGGCCAGGACTTGCTCCTTGGCGTCTGCGGCGGAAAAGCGGCACTGGAGCCAGGTCCGGGGCGAGGGTCGCGGGCGGACCCCCGCCCTGTCCCCGGACCCCCATCCTGTCGCTCTCACCTTGGCTCTCCGTCTCCTGGAATTCAGTGACCAGCGCCTGCAGGTATCCCAGCCGTCCGACGTGGGGGTCTACCTTCGGCTTCTGCGCCATGGCCGGGGTGGCGGAGGGTGCACGGGGGACAGGTAGGAGAGTGCGGCCGATGAGGTCGGAAAGGCGGGCGGGGACCTCCCTGGGCCGCCCCGGGCGAGGGCGAGGGCGAGGGCGGGCCCGGGCGGGACACAGGCTCCTCGCCTAGCTTCGGGTGGTGCAGTGATTTGCACCTGGCACTGGGATGTGGTGTGATCAGGACTGGGTAAGAGTTGGGCGTGAAAATCTAAACTGGGGCGCGGAAGACACGGAAGCGACCGGGCACTGGAGGAGGGAGCTGCATCACCCAGCCCCCAGCGGCTGGGTACGGTTTCCCGCTGGAACCCGGACTTCCGGCGGAAGCCGTGCTTAGCTCCGCCCCAGAGGGCGGGGCGGGGTTGGTCCAGGCGGACCAGGGGCGGGGCCGTCGCGGAGCTCGGCGCGCGTGCGCAGTAGACGTCACGCCTCACCGCCTGGGCCCAAGGCCAAGGGCTGTGGATGCTTAACGGGACGACAACACAGTGGTTCTCAACCTTCCTAATGCCGCGACCCTTTAATGCAGTTCCTCATGTTGTGGTGACCCCCATTGCTACTTCATAACTGTAATGTTGCTACTGTTATGAATCGTCATGTAAATATCTGATATGCAGGATGTAGTTTCATTGTTACAAATTGAAACTAATTAAAGCATAGTGATTAATCACAAAAACAATATGCAATTATATATTCAATATGTGTTTTCCGATGGTCTTAGGCGACCCCTGTGAAAGGGTCGTTCGAGCCCCAAAGGGGTGGCGACCCACAGGTTGAGAACCGCTGGAACAACATCTCTAGGGCCCTTAGGAGCCCAGAGGTGGCCGGCTGTCAGGCAGAACCACCGCCAGATCCCCTTGCATCTGATGAGGGGGCACAGGCCAGCCTCCTCGACCAAAGGACGCCCCACTGGAGCGTGGGCGCCAGCTCCCTGAGCCCCCCCCTCCCACGGGCCCTTTTCCAAGAAGCCGCGCGAGCCTAGCACCCCATGCTCCCCAGCCCCGAGCTGAGCCCTCCACCTCTGGTCTGAAATATGGAGGACCGGGTAAGGCTGTTCGCCCGCCAGGTGGACGGGGAGCGCTGGGGCAGCGCCAACCGGTGGTAGGAACCTCTGTCCCCCCAAATGTACGGAGTTGGCCGCTTTCTGGTTTGGGGAGCAGCCCTGGTGGTGAAGCCCTTCGGCCCGATTATTTCTTGGGGCTCCTCAGGAAGGTAGTGTGTGACCCGGACCTCATAGGCACTGGGTTTACAAAGCACCAGGTTAGGAGGTGGTCCTACCGCACTCCCACGGTGCTTGAATGTGAAGGTAAAGGGGGCCTGGGCTGTGAGCTTCTTGAGGGCAAGGACCATGTGCCTTTGGCCCTGGGCCATACTCCACCTGCTACAGCCCCCTTGGGAGCAGGCCCCGCATACACGGGCTCAGGTCCCTGTGGTCAGCCTTTGCCTGATGCACCCCACCCCCACCCCCTCCTCCCCCCGCCCTGGGCCTGCATAGTTATGGCCATAGTCTGGGTGCTTGGATATCGAGGCTGCTTCTTTGGGGACCGGATGCGACCTGGGGATGTTTACTCAGCCAAAGGTGGCCAGGGGGTTTCTCTGCCTCTGGCTGGACAGAGCAGCAAAGGCTTGTGGACACCATGGAAACGAGCTCCACCCTGTGCTCGTCGGGAACTGCCCCAGACCAGCTAAGTGTGGTTCTGGAATCAGATGGGCCACCCATCCTCCCCCCTTTGTTTCCTCCCAAGACCTCAGGGGCCCTCCCTCCTTGGGGAGATATTCTCAGCCCTTGGTTTTGTGTTGAGGGCATTCACCAGTTCTTACTGGTTATCTGTCCAGTCCCAGGCACACAGTAGATGCTTAATAAATATTTGCCTGGTGATTATGGTTACTGTTGCCTGGGGCAGATAAAATCAGAGTTCTTTGTGCTGAATGTTCACCGATAATCTTTTTTTCCTTAAAATAAATCTTTTAAGGAAGTGGGCCTATTAGGGGAGGCACATTTCAAAGCCTGGGAGCTACTAGCACCAAAAGCATTTACCTACTCACCAACCCGACTCCCTCCTTTTCCACTCCATGAAGATGGAGGAGATAGGACTTGGTAAAATGTGCCCAGGCTTTCCCCCTTCCGTTCACAAACTGTGGGTGGTGGCCAAGCACTGTGGGTGGTGGCGGGGTGGGGAGCAGGCAGGTCGTGGGGCTCTTCAGGATCCGACTTTTCAAACTGGAAGAGACTTTAACTTATCCAGGCCAGCCTCCTCCTTTTTAAAAGCCCAGAGATGCTGAGCAATTTGCCCGAAGGCACACAGTAAATTGAGGCAGAGTCAAACGTACTATCCTAGCCTTTCTGTCGCCTCTGCACTGCTTTCTTTGGCCATAAGGGGGCACTCGTGGCAGGGTCCTGGAGAGGACAGGACAACCCCAAGGATGCTTACTCAGGCCAGCTGGACAAGTGGAGGAGGAAGGCTGGAGGCGGATCATGAAAATAAAATCAATCCTCCTGATAAGGTTTTCTCGTTGGAGCCTGGTTGAGCCTGAATCAACAAACAAGGCCCTGGGCGTGAGCAGCCCCTGCTAAGCTGGGAGGACTGAAGAGGGAGGAGGACTTCTCCAGGCCTGTTTTCCTGCTTCATTAGTTCCCGGGGTTTATAGCCTGCTGCAGGAAACACTTCTGTGTGTAATTCAAACAAACTTTCTCGGTTCCCTGGTTCCCTCGGTCGGGACCCTGCTGGGACAAGACCACGCTGATGACAGCCCGCCCCCCCACGGTGATGACCTCAAGGAAGGGCACCAGCAAAGGGTGTGGGGAGAGCTCTGACCTCCAGGCCACAGACACAGGCCCATGGGGAGCAGGGGGGACTGGCAGCTGGCCCAGCCAGCTACGCACCCAGGATTGACGCCTCGGTCACAGCAGGGAGACGAGGAGGGCGGGAGAGGGGAGCAGAAGGGCTTCTGTTGCGAGGGCAGCTCTATTTCCACAGAGGCCCTTGGGCCCTGCCTAGCAATCCGACCCTCCCTGCTCAGTCAACTGTCTGGCTTCCCCCACCCAACCCCCCCCCTCCCCGCACTAATCTTCCCGGTCACAATACTGGGAGGGGCAAAGGAATGAGACCCTGGAGCGGGCTCTGCTGACTGTGTAGGGCAGTGGTTCTCAACCTTCCTAGGGCCGCCACCCTTTAATACAGTTCCTCATGTTGTGGTGACCCCCAATTTCATTGTTACAAATTGAACATAATGAAAACATAGCGATTAATCACAAAAACAACATGTAATTATATATGTGTTTTCCGATGGTCTTAGGCGACCCCTGTGAAAGGGTTGTTCGACCCCCAAAGGGGTGGCGACCCACAGGTTGAGAACCGCTGGTGTAAGGGGTTCCTCAGACTTCACTGATTCAAGGACCCAAGTCAGGCGCTCCCCTCCGATTCTCTGCACAGACGCCAGGACAGGTGCTCCACCAGCATTTAATCTGTCTGAACCCTGCATCCAAGCTCATCCGCAGCTTGGCCATCCATGGCTGCAGGCCACCACCAATTCTCTCCCTTCTCCCCAAGTCCCAGTCAGTGGGAGGCCCAGCAACCAGTGCTGGGGGCAGCCCCGAGGGCGAGGGCTGGGCCACAGGGAGGAAGGGGGGCAGGAGGGCTTCGGGGGACTTAGGGTGAACTTTTTGGAACTGTCTGGAGCTGGAGGCTGGAGAAGGACAGCGAGGTCACCTTAGAAGCATCCAGGCTGGACCTGAAGGCCCGGCGTGTTGAGTTGTAGCAGCGGCAGTGGGCAGCCAGCTGAGCCCCGTCGGCCATGAGAGACCCAAGCAGAGCTCAGACCCACCTTCTTGGGCCCCAAGTACCCTGGTGCCCAAGGAAAAAAGTCAGGAGGACCGGCTCCTGGATTCTGCTCGTTGGAAGGAACCCTGAGTCTTCGGAGGCCAGCCTCCAAGGCCCCAGCCCCTGGCTGAGTCCCGACGTGCGGGGCGGGCCGGCCAGCCCTTTGGTTCAGGCGTCACCCGGTGAAACAGCAGGACATCGCGTTCCTGGGCGGAGGCAGTGTTCGCTCACTGACCTCGGGGCTCAGACGCCGGTCACACATGGGATCCTGGGGCTCAGACGCTGGTCACATACATGATTTCTTCGGTGCACGGCCGCTTCTCCGAACTGCCTGTGTC
Source organism: Myotis daubentonii (assembly GCF_963259705.1). Lineage (NCBI taxonomy): Eukaryota > Metazoa > Chordata > Mammalia > Chiroptera > Vespertilionidae > Myotis > Myotis daubentonii. The sequence goes on along the minus strand of NC_081855.1, from coordinate 54,110,764 downwards.
CTCCCTGCTGAGGGCCCGCAGTGGGGCCGGCTCGGGGTCGGCTGCTTCCGCCTCGGCCGGCCGGCCCTGCCCCTCCTTCTTCTGAAGCGCACAGAAGCCGCCACCCATGAAGAGGGCGGCGGAGACCAGGAAGAAGCTAGACATGTAGAAGACGTAGCTGAAGTTGCTGTCAGTGTTGTCCAGGACAAACCCTGAAGGACAGAGAAGTTAGGCCACGGCCCGGGCTGCCAGCCCCCCACTGCCCTGTGGCTCCGCAAGAGCAGGGCCTTTCGTTTTGTCTCTGCGGAACCCCAGGACTAGGAACCGGGGTTGGCACCTACTAGGCCAGTGATGGCGAACCTATGACACGCGTGTCAGAGGTGACACGCGAACTCATTTGTTTGGTTGATTTTTCTTTGTTAAATGGCATTTAAATATATAAAATAAATATCAAAAATGTAAGTCTTTGTGTTACTGTGGTTGCAAAGATCAAAAAATTTCTACATGTGACACGGCACCAGAGTTAAGTGAGGGTTTTTCAAAATGCTGACACGCCGAGCTCAAAAGGTTCGCCATCGCTGGGCTAGGCACTCAGTAAACAGTTGGTAAAGGTGAGGGGGAGAGGGAACACTGAACCTCTTCTGGCCCAGGCAGGAAGAGTCCTGGGACCAAAGAGCACTTCAGGGCATGTCTCGCTCACCCGGGGGCAGGGAGCTATGAGGACAAGGGCCAGTGGAGTCGGGATATCTGCTCGGCTCGGCCCCGCCCTGGGCCCCCCAGGCCTCTCCCAGCGAGCTCTCTGCACTTGCTGGCGTGGCGGCGGGCAGGGGGCGGGGGATCCCGTGGAAACTGGGCCTTCCCGCTCCACACTTGGGGGAAGAGTCCCCGTCATCTAACTGTAATGACGGCAGCCACGTGTTGTCTGTGTGACTGTGCCCCGGAACCAAAGGCTTCACAAACCTTCCCTTTTGCTCTGCCTGTCACACCTCCCGTGTGGGGCTCTGTTTCTATACCTGCACGTTTCCCTCCCGGCACAAACCGCCACTGGGCCCCCAAATATGTCTCCTCGCTTTGATTGCCGTCTCTCCACCCCCCAGAGGGAAGTCGCTGCCTCCGGCCGTGGGCACCGTGACAGGCACAGGCCAATCCTGGGTGGGGGCAGGTGCTCTTTTCTGCATTTTGCAGATAACACTGTGGCTCAGAGAAGGTCAGTGAGATGCGGGGTCGGTCCCACGGGCAGGAAGTGTCAATAACAGCCAATCGGTGCACAGTACTTACTCTGCCATCTTCTCTACTTAGAGCTTAACAGTATAACTTGTGACCCTCACAGCAAGCCTACCAGGTAGATTCTATTCTCATCCTCACTTTGTTGATAAGAAAACAGGTACAGAGAGGAAGATGACAGACTCAGCTAAGCGTGGCACCCAAACCCCCATTTTTAACTCTTCAGATTGGGTGCCAGCTGGGGAATAGGCTGCAGCCAGTCCCCTGAGGTGCTTGGGGGGAAATCACAGATTCCAAGCCCCTCCCCCTGGGATGCTGGACGGGGCCCAAATCTGTCCAGACTGTTCCCTCCGCCTCACCCCCTAACCCTGCCCTCCCAGGCCACGCCCTCCCTCTTGGGCCTCACCAGCCATTGGCGGGGAGATGAGGATGGAGATGCTCTCCAGGATGGTGCAGAGGCCCAGGGCCCTGGAGAACCGATCCATGGGGACCACGTCCATGAGGACCTGGAAGAAGAGGGCGCCAACCACGCTCATGGACACGCTGTACACCAGGCAGTAGCCCACCAGCACTCGGAAGTTGGCCGACACCGTGCACACCAGGTTGGTGAGCCCGTTGAGCAGAACTGCGAGGCTGAAGAGGTACTTGCGGTATCTGGCGAAGTTCTGGCGGCCGGCCACCAGCCCGGCCATGGGCCGCAGGAAGATGTTGCTAAAGCCGATGATGGAGATGAGCAGGGCGGCCTTGTGCTCGTCGACCCCGTGCCGCATGGCGAATGGCACCAGGAAGACTTGTGGCAGCGGGAAACCGAGGATCATCCACGTGACGCCCAGCGTGAACACGCGGTAGCCGGCGTTGTGCCACAGGATGTCGAAGGCCAGGTGGCGCAGGACGGCCCGGCCACATGCTGCCAGGCAGCCGGGCGCCGGTGTCTTGGAGGGCACAGCAGGGCCTTTTCTGGGTGCAGGGGCCACGCTGGGGGCCACGGGCCTCAGGATGGCGCCGCAGACGCAGCAGTGGAGGAAAACCCCCCCGAAGACCAGGAAGGTGCCCCTCCAGCCCAGTTCCTCCAGGAGGTGGCGGGCCAGCAGCGGCCAGAGTGTGATGCCCAGGGAGACGCCCACCGAAGCCACAGCGTTGGCCAGCGCCCGCCGGCGGGTGAAATAGAAGCCCAATACGGTGATGGTCGACTGGAAACTGAAACACAAGCCCAGGCCTGTGGTGGAAGAGGGGAGACCAGCTCGAGGGCGTCCTGGGGCCACCCACAGCGGAGTCACAGGGTCATGTCCCACGTCTGCTCTCCTTCCCTTCCAGCCCAAGCCCACCTCCAGGTCCCCAGGGATTTCAGATGGAGTCAGCCTGCCTACTCTCCTCCCTGGAAACATCCGCCCCTCAGATCTGCCCTCCCAAGGCCGCCAGGGGCACACCTGTCCCCTTGGCACAGTACCCAGGTGATCCTTAAAAATTTAACATCAGCCCGGTTGCCGTGGCTCAGTGAGCGTTGACCTATGAACCAGGAGGACATGGTTCAATTCCCCATCAGGGCACACGACTGGGCTTCGGGCTTGGTCCCCAGTGTGGAGGGTGCAGGGGGCAGCCAATCGATGATTCTCATCATTGCTGTGTCTATCTCTCTCTCCCTCTCCCTTCCTCTCTGAAATCAATAAAAATATATATTTTAGCCCTAGCCAGGCCCTGGTCAAAGCATATGCAGGAGGCAACCAATCAATGTGCTTTTCTCACGGCGATGTTTCTCTCTGTCTTTCCCTCTCTCTTCCACTCTCTCTCTCTAAAAAAAAAAAATATATATATATATATATATATATATATATATATATATAATTTTTTTAAAAACAACAACAACTTAAAATCAAAGTAAGTCTCTCCCCTGCTTAACACCTTCCAGAGACTTCCCATCACACCGAGGGGGAAAGCCAAAGTATTTACTATGCCCCAGAAGGCTCTGTACCATCTGGCCTCCCGCCACCTCTTGGGTGCCATCTCAGGCCACGCTCCCCGGCACTCATCAGGCGGCAGCCACATCAGCTTTTTTCTCTTCCTCCGGACACCCCGCTGCTCCCTACCTCAGGACATGGCTGTTGCGGTTCCCTCTGCCTGGGATACTCTTCCCCCGACTTCCCTTTCCTGACTCGACTCAGAAGCCGCCTCCCCACCCACTCTGTGCCTGCCCCCGCACAGCTGGACGTTCTGGAGAGAAAGCTCACAGCCACCCAGGACCACTGGCCTCGGGCGGGCCCTGGGTGGCCAGATCTGTCATCCATCTACTCTCCCTCCTCCTGGATGACGCCCGGGCTTTCTTCCTCTTCATACTCCACACCTCACCCCTCCTCGCTCCCAGCTGACAGCCGCCTCGCCTTCCCGCCAGTGACAGTGGACCATCTGTGCTCCCAGTCAAGGCCAGCCCTTTCCTTCTGCCCTCCATCTTGTCCACTCAGAGGCTTAGCCCTCCAGCAATGTCCCTCTCTCCTGCATCACCCGTTTTCTCCTCTTTTCTAGATCATTCTCCTTCATTGTTATTTCTCTCATTAAAAACAAAACACAACCCTCCCTTGACCCCACAGGCTCTTCTGGGTCCCCGCCCATTTCTCTGCTCCCCTTCCACCGAAATTTCGTGCAAGTTTCGATCAGCTCAGCCATCTCCCATTGCCCTCCTCCTGTGCTCTGTTGAAACTGTTCCCATCAGACTTTCACCCCCACCTCTGCTCCAGAATTGCTTTCGCCGAGGTCACCAACCTCTCCATTGCCAAATCCAAAGAGCCTGGGCCCCACTCGAGCTGACCCGGCAGCCGCTTGGCACACTGAACCCCTCCCTCTTCCTCTCGAACGTCCTTCATTCTTTCTCTCAAGAAACCCCACCCTCTGGGTTCTCCCACTTCTGTCACTTCTTCCCATCTGGACCACTACACACGGGAGTGCCCTGGGCTCAGTCCTCCCTCTCCCTCTCCCTCCGTGAACAGCAGGACGACACCTCAGCTCAACACTTGAATACCAGCCCTCTCAGAAGGTCCCAACAGCTCGCTCAGCTCGGGGCCTGTCCCACATCTGAGCTCCCCATCTTCCTGCAAACCCACCCCTTCCCTCCCCTTGTTTCCCAGGGTGGTTAGTGGCTGCTTCATTCTTCCAGCAGCTCAGGGCAAAGAGGCCTGGGGTCAGCCTTCCTGCCCTTGGGTCACCCTTAACTCTTCCCTGCACTGCATGTGCGTAGCCTCCTGCCGTGTTTTCTGAACACCCCGGCCAGCTGGCAGGTGCTTTGAAAATAGTGGTCAGATGAATGTCACTTATCCAGCCACCCAAACCCCTCACATGACTTCCCATTTCACTATGACCGAACCCCCATCTAGCCTCCACCCCTATTCATGCCCCTCTACTCAACTGGCCACTGCACTGCCCCTGGACACCCCAGGGCCTTTGCACTTGCTGTTCCCTCTGCCTGGAATGCCCTTCCCCCCAGAACCTAGGGGCAGACTCCCTTCTGCAGCTCTCTGCCCAGCCACCCCTTTCCTCTCAAGGCCTCCTCCGCTTGCTTGTTGCAAACAGCAGCCTCCCTTCGACCCTGGGCGTTCTCGACATTCTACATGTTTCCTTGTTTAATCTCTGCTCACCACCACCCTCAGCCAGGACGCTGTCACATCGGCTGTCCTGTCTTCTCACGCACTTGTCTTGTCGCGATCAGATATGCTCCTCGTTTATCTGTCCCTGGCCTCTCCCCTTTGTGGGCTCCCTCCTGTGAGCAGCCCCAGCGATGGGCTTTGCCTGCCCTGTTCACTTGCATGTGACGCTGTTTAATAGGCGCCCACTAGTTCTCCAAACGGAATGACAATCACCTGTGAAGAAGCCGGCTGCGAGGTAGAGCTGGCCGAGGGTGCGGCAGAAGGAGCTGGCCACCATGCCCAGGCTGGCCAGCACGCCCCCCAGCATCACGGTGGCTCGGCAGCCGAAGCGTCCCACCAGGATGCTGCACAGGGGTCCTGTGGGTGGAGGCAGGTGGGGCAGGGATGAGAAGCCAGGCAGCAGCTGAGGAGTCCCAGAGGGAGGGGGAGGGGGAGGCCGGGAAGGGGTTCCAGCAGGAACTAGCCAGGAGGCTTAAAGGGCATAAGCCCTGGAGCCCGCAGTCCTGGACCCTGAGGCCCACCCTGCCAGACTGGCCATGGCACCCCAGCAAGGCTCTCTCTCTCTCTGCCTCAGTTTCCTCTCCTACAGAATGAGGGATCAGGCTGGGGGAAGGGTGACCAGGTGTGAGGTGAGGTGCTGCCAATGTCCAGTTTGACCCAGACAAGAAACAGGATTGGCTCATGGCCGAGGTACGCTCTTCACTGGGGGTCTGTCTCAGGGGGGTGGGGGGGACCCCAGGTATCTAAATCGTAGTGAGCACCCCTGTCCCTACTCCTACCCCATCCTCAAGAAGACTGGCCACAGCCCTCCCTCCAGCCTCCCACCTGTCTAGGGTGAGCAGCTGGGGCCCTGGGGCACTCTGCTCCCCTTTGCACTGGCCTCTGGAGAAAACTGGGTGGGGTACCTTCTCCCCTCCCCCATCACCTCCAGCCACCACCAGAGCCCGGCACCCAATGTGTGGCTGCTGTTGGAGAGGGGCCTGTTTTCCTCCACCCCACCCCCATCCTGAGCGGCTTTCTCCGGGCCCAGACCCAGAGGAGAGAAACAAGCCAGTCCTGGCCAGCTGCTCCTCAGCACCTTGCAAGGCCCCATTCACCCTGCGCCCTGCCCCCAAGTACATGGAACTGAGTTTCGGGGAAAGTGTGTGTGCGCGCACGAGGTTTGTGGGTGTGTGTCTGGGGTGAAGAGGGGATGTGTGCGTGTAGCCGGTATGAGCTTGGGAGTGAAAGGGGAAGTGAGCAGCCCATCCTCAGAGGTAATCAAGCAGAGGCAGCAGTAGAGGGAGAGGCGAGGCTTTGCCGTGGGTATGACCACGGGCCCACACAGGTTCCCCCCACCACACTTTGACCCGTCTCGGGAAAGGTGATATTGGGGAAAGCCCTGAGTCATGGAGTCGGGGGTGGGCCTGGGCCGGGAGCCAGCTTAGCTGAGATAGCTGAGGGTGCTGGGGTGGGGCGCTGCGAGGCAGGGCGGCTCTGGCAGGAGCCAGAACTCACTCTGCAACCTTGGGCAGGCCTTGTACTTTGCTCTTGCTTGCTTTCCTCATCTCTGAAATGTGTGGGAGTGGGAGGGGGGGGCCGCTTAGGATCAACGCTACTTTCCAGTTTAAAATGTCTATCAATCTCTGAGCATGGGCTAAAGGTGTGTGTGTGAGAGAGACAGACGAGACAGACAGAAGTCCCAAGCCGACTGAGATGCTGGAGAGCCTGCTAGGGGGCAGTGAGTCAAAAGCTGGCTGGGGAGTGGGGGTCCCACTAGATGCCCGGCTCCCAGCCTCTGGCCCAGACCCATCTGGCTGCATGCAAGGAGCCCTCTGCGATGCCCACTTCTGCACCAACCCCGCAAGTGAAAAGGTTATGCGGTCTGGGCTCAGCCTGGCCTTTTCCCCTTGCCCTGAGCCCATGCCCTGGGGTGACAGGTTCAGGGTCATTCCAGCAAAGGTGGCACCTCGCAGTCTGACCTCCCTCCCGATTGGAGGGAAGGAAGTGGAAGAACAAGCAGGCTACTGGTGCCAGGTGGAGGGAGTGGCAGGAGGTAGGTAGGGAGGTGGGGTCTGCGAGGCAAGCACCCCACACCCTCACGCAGGGCGAGCCCTGTGGCCCCACCAGACCCCGCTCCAGGTGACCAGGCCTCCCTAGAGGCCCCTGGAGGCCACAGCAACCAGCAGCTGGGGCAAGCCGCTGAGCCCGAGGCTGCTGTGCAGACTGCCTGGACAGCTCCTGACCTTCCCCGATGGCTGGGGTCAGGGTGAGGTGGTCACAGTCCTGGAGGAGCCCACCAGGAAATGAGGGGGCTGCCTCCTCCATCTCCCAGCCCTTGCAACTCCCCCTCTGCTGCCTGGTGAGACATGGGGCTCTGGCAATGCCCCCATCCTGCTCCTGGTGTCTTCAAAGAGCCCCCTTCCTGTCTGAAGCCCAGATGAAGATCTCCAGGATACAAGCCTTCACAGCGCCTGACATTTCCCTCCCTCACGTGATCTCCCTACGATCCCATGTGCGAGGTGGGCGGGACGCCAGGTGTCACCCCATGTTGCAGGGGAAGGAGCTAAGGTTCAGGGTGATCTCCCAGCTGGACCCCAGGCCACACCTCCTCTCGTCTGGGTCCAGCCTGCAGTGGCCATTGAGAGGACTGGCTTAGCATCTTAGGTGCCTCCCCAGCCTTTTCCCAGCCCCGCCCCGCCCCGCCCCGCCCAGCGGGATTCCAGCACGGGAGAGTGGGATTCCAACCCAGGAAGGAAGCGGGCCCTGCTGAAATCCAGTGAAATCTTAGGAATTCACCCGAAAGGCACAGCTTGTGGCCTCCAAGAGAGGGACGCAGAGGCCAGGGAGGCTGTGGCTCTTCGTGCCCCTCCCTGGTCCCTCCTCAGGCTGCTTACCCCCCGCGTGGAGCATGGCCGTCAGGATGGAGGGGAACCAGGAGGTCTCGCTGTTGTTGGCCTGGAACTCCCGCTGTAGCTCAGTGAAGAAGATGCCGATACACGTGGGGAAACCCAGGGTGAGGCCCTGGGCCACCACGGCGGCCAGCAGGACCACCCAGGCCCAGCAGCCCTCAGTGCGCTCCAGGGCCTGGGGCATCCTCTGCTGGGAACGCTGCCACGGCCTCGCCGCCACGGCTACCAGTGCCTGGGCTGCCTGGGGAGGGAGGGGACAGAATGAAGCTGCCAGCCTCCCCGGCAACCCGGCCACCTTTCCTGGGCGGCTGGAACCGTCCCTCTTGCCTCCACACCAGGTGTCAGAGGAGCATCACCCCCTGGGAGGTGGCCAGGGCCCACGCGTTGGCCTTGGCATCTCCTTTCACCCACTTCCCAGAGCCAGCCTGGCAGGAGGAGCTGGCAGGTGTGCGATCAGTCGGACCCGGCAGGTGAGTGGAATTCTTTCTAATCTAACATCACTTGGTAGTCAGCAGGTGGGACTTCCGGGACAGCGAGCACTGGGTAATTGCTTGGAGAATGGGGCAGGGCCCCAGGGCCAGGCCGTCCCACTGACCCCACAGGCACGCGCATACATTTCCATTCATCACCAGGCTTCCTGCACACAAACAGTCTTTCGCAACCCACAGCAACAGCGAATTTCTGTCCGCGCTGAGGGCCAAGGTGAGCAAGCTGGTGCCGGGTGCAGCCAAGGAGTGTACAGAACACTTCACAAGGGCACTGGCCTCTGAAAGCCCTACAAGGCTCCTTCTAGAAAGAGCCATGGCCAGGAGTCCAGCCCCACAACATGCTGAACAGTGATCTACCACCTGCAAGGGCTTCTCTGTGCACTACCCCTCCAACACACAAATACATACAGTCACACGTGGACAAATCAAGACACATGCTCACATACATACACACAGGTAGACACACACTGACACAGACACATGCAGGCAACCCTAGAGGCATGCAAACAAATGGACAGACACATAGACCCACAGACACACACCCTCACATCTTTGGCTCAGTCCTATCTCAGTTCCTTGCCACCACCAGGCCACTCCCCCTCATCACAGAAGCCGCCATAACCAGACCTGGAAGCCCCAAGTCCCTGCCACCCCCCTCCCCGCCCCCGCAAATGCAGAGCCCTTTTCCGGACCCTTCCCTCCATCCTGGTTCTCCCCAACATCCTCAGACCTCACCTGGTCTCGGGGCTCCAGGTTCAGCAGGCAGTGGGAGCAACTTTGGCCTCCGGGAAGCCACGGGTCCCAGGAGCTCCTGTTCCCACAGCCTCCCTCCTTTTAGCTCCAGGCCCAGGGAAGATCCATGGGGACTCAGAAAACGCTCAGAAACATGAAACCCCCTCTTCCTGCCAAGCCCAGCAGCCCACATCTTTCCCCCAGGCCAGGATCTTGCAACCGGCCCCTAAACTGGACCCACCCTAAAGTGATTGCTTCAGGTGCTCAGCTCCCTTCTCAGGGTACAGCCCTGCCAAGAACATCATCCCATTCATCCCAGCCTCAGGGTGTGCGTGTGAGCGTGTGTTTGACGGTGAGCCCTCGTGCATATGGGCCAAGGGCACCTCCTGGCCTCCTGGCTCCTGCCTGGGACGCTGGCCCTAAAGATCCCCTCGGCCCCGATCCTCGGGCAAACCTCAGATTCAGCTCCTCCTCGCTGGCTCGGGCCCCTTCCAGGCTTTCTGTTCCCTCGGCAAATGGAAAGGCCACCAGTGCCACCTGATCCCTCCACGGTGACCTGAACGTTAAGTCTCCGCACCCGTGTCCGTAGCTCGCCCCTCCTCCCTGACACATCCCGGCCCCTCAGCTTTCCAGGAGGTGCTGCTTTCCCCTGAGTCCCCACTTCCTCCTGCTCTTCCCTCCGCTGCTGCCTCACGCCCGGCACCCCCAAGCTCCAGGACCCTGCGTTTCCCTTCAGAGCAGCACAGTCACGGACAAGAGGTGGCAGGGAGGGGAGAAGGGAGAAGAGACATGGTCCCTTCTTGTTCATCCTTGTCCTGCCCCTCCGTGGAGAGGTCTCCTTAGTGCCCTTCTCAGCAGCACTTCTCTAGTGGGGCCCTTCACTCTGCACCCACCTTCCCTCCACAAACTTCTGGGGGAGCTGGCTCGTCACCGCTTCTCCTCCCTGGAGACCACCAGAGCCTAGGAAACTACTCAGCACCCTTGCCCTCCCTTAACTTGCTGCCTCCCAGCCTGGGGACCCCTGGCGTCCCTCCGGGAGCTCCCCTACAGACCCAGTCTTCCGTGAGAAGAGAGAGCCATCCCCTCACTCCTCAGCAACTCCCAGGCTTTTATGTCCCATTGGTCCTTCAGCCCCCTCCCCAAGCAAGCTGTCCCTCCCGCCCCCCCCAACTTGGCTACAGTGGTGGCTCCTCCAAATCTTAAGCCAGAGAGAAGTCCGATTGGTCCTTCAAGATTCCACCTTAGGAAGCTACCCTGACCCCCACCCCAGTTGGGCTAGACCCCTTCCTATTTTCTCCCCTTAGCAGTGGTTTTCATACCACATCCGAGTGGTTCAATGCTTTATCTTGTCCCCCTGCCCCTACCCCCAGCTTCCACACTAGGAGCAAGGATCTTTTCCTGAGCTCCCATCCAGCCTCCGGCAGAGCCCAAAAACACTACTGATGTGACCCACCTGTGCTCCCCAGAAGACAGGCGAGCCGGGGACCAAGGCTGACCGGGCTCCCGGGCGGGCAGGTCCATTCCAGAAGACGCGAGTGGCGCAGAGACGCGATGGGGCTGGGGGCGCTGGCGTCGCCTCTGCCCCAGCGGGGAAGTGGTCTCTCCTTTGTGCTGGGAACCATGAGTCACCATCACCGCCTGGTGTGTGGTTGGGGCAAGGAGGGAGATGCGGCTAGAGACCTCACTCTCACTTCCTGGGGCTGGAGGTGAGCCGCCTTCCAGGGGAGCTGCCCCGAGCGTTCAGGGACTCCCCCGACCCCCGAGACCATCTTCATGCCCAAGTGACAATGCCGAGACGACATTTATTACCCTCCCAACCCCCCAGGCTGTTTCTAGGGCTCCCCATTGGATGACAGCGGCCGGCTAGGCCCTCAGCATCCTCTTCCTGCCTTCCGGGTTTGCAAGGATGGTGGAAAGGGCCAGCGATGCGCTCATGCAGGGGCTGTGGGGTTACTGGGCTGGTGTGCAGAGTGGAGGGGCCTCCTCCTCTCTTCCTCTCCCTCTCTTCTCATGGTGAGGGGAAAAGGGGGGTCACAAGCCCCAGAGCAGCGAGAGGAGGGACAGCCGAGGCAGACCCTGGAGACCCCCTCCCTCACCAGACCACACACATGTCAGGATACAGGACACAGGACACAGGGCACAGGGCACAGGGCACAGGGTATGGGGCAGGCTGCCGGAGGGCTCCCCCTGGGCCCGAGAACTGCAAGAGCCAGCTTGAACCCTCAAACCTCTGCACCTGGCAGGGGCCCCCGGAAGGAAGGAGGCAGTTCCAGAGGCCGGTGAGCTGGGGCAAGTCACCCTAGCCCTTCTCTGCCCCAAACGTGTCCCACAGGCGCCGGCTGGCCACAGCCTGCAAGGGGGGTGGTTGGCAACCGAAATTCGTGACCTCTTGCCATCCTGGGCCCCGTCTGCCGTCAGGGATCCTGTTTCCCCTCCGCTGGACGGAGCTGCTTGGGGTGGGGCTTGGGGACGTCCAGGCGGCGCCCGCGTGCATATTTCAGGCCAGGCCTTGGGGGGGGTGCCCGTCCCCTCACTCCCCAGATCGTGGGGGGGCAAGCAGTCGCCTTGGGGAGACCCCTCGGAGGTGGGGGTCCCCAGCCATCGGGGGCTGGGGCAAGCCCAGGACCCGGGGCAAAAAGGCTTTTCCGGATCCTCGCCCCTGACAGGCGGGAAGGGGCTCGGGAGGCCCAGGGCGGGCGGGTCAGCCGCGCGCAGACGGGGACCCCGGCGGAAGGGCGCCTGGAGCCGCGGGGAGGGGAGGGACCCCGCTTACCGGCTCGCACGGGCCCAGCTACCGGCAGCTCCACTCCCGCCGCACGGCTTCCTGCGGCCCGGCCTCCCGGGGCAGAGGTGGCAGGGCGCCGGGCGGGCGGCCCCGGGGAGGCGGGCGCAGGGCGCGGGGGGTGGGACCACCTCGGAGCCGCGGGGGTGGGGGTGGGGGAGGAGGTCTTGCCTGGAGGTGGGAGGGCGCGGCGGGGCGTGGCCAGGCCGGCACCCCTAATCTCAGCCCGGTCCCCTCCTCCGAGTGGCGCGTGGCGTGGACCGTCCAGCAGCCTGGGCGGACGCCGGCTGGGCGGGGTTCATTTGTATGTCGTTAGCATGTAATTTGCATAGACCATATGCTCACTCTTCAGGACCCCAGGAGAGGGAGGGAGAAAGGGGATGATGAGGAGACTCCATCTCCCAGCGGGAAGGGGATGGGAACCCAGGATGGGGGACCCCTTCTCTGAGGGCTTTGGCTGCCCAGGGGTCCTTCCTCTGCCAGGCCCCTCTGTCCTCGCCCCCCGCTAGCCAGCCCTCGATATGCATTGTCTAGCATGTGACTGCTACCAAGTTACAGTGATTGAGACAGAGTAGTACCGGCATCAGGACGGGCACAGTGGGACCGATGGGTTAGAGTTGATTTTCCACACCAGTGCTGAGATCCAATGTGGGGAGAGGAGTCTTTTCAGCAGATGGTTCCAGAACGATCGGGTATCCTCATGCGAAAGAATGAGGCTGGGCTTCGACACCGCACCATGTGAAGAAAAACATAAAAAGAATCATAGATCCAGGGGATTGTCAAGGGCGGGGGGGGAAAAAAAAGGAGACATATGTAATACTTTTTGTAATACTTTAAGCAATAAAAAAAAATGAATAAAAAAAGAATCATAGATGGAGATGTGAGGCCTCAAGCTATAAAACTCTTAGAAAACATAGGAGTAAATCTTCATAACCGTAAATGAGGCGATGGATTCCTAGATGTGACGCCACAAGCACAAGTGACCAAGGAACAAACACAGAAATTGGACGTCATCACGAGACCAAAGGACACCACCAGCGATGCGAAAAGGTAACTCTCAGGACAGGAGCAACGATTTGCATCTGATAAGGGGCTTGTCCTGAGAACGCTTCCAGCTCAGCAAGGAAAAGACAAGCCCTGCCGAAACCGGTTTGGCTCAGTGGATAGAGCGTCGGCCTGCGGACTGAGGGGTCCCAGGTTCAATTCCGGTCAAGGGCATGTACCTGGGTTGCGGGCACATCCCCAGTGGGAGATGTGCAGGAGGCGGCTGATCGATGTTTCTCTCCCATCGATGTTTCTAACTCTCTATCTCTCTCCCTTCCTCTCTGTAAAAAATCAATAAAATATATTTAAAAAAAAAAAAAGAAAAGAAAAGACAAGACAAGCCCAGTAAAAAGTGGGCCAAGGATCTGAGTAGCTGTTTCTCCAAAGCAGATGTGCAATTGGCCAACAAGCACATGAAAAGATGCTCAACACCCTTATTCATCGGGGAAATGCAAATCAAACCCACAAGGAGATACCATTTGCCACCCAGGACGATGGCCTCACGTCTGGGTGTGTCACAGAGGCGATACTTGTGTCGAGTTGGAAGGCGCGTCTTAGACATGTCATCGCTGTGCCTGTGGGTTTTTGTTTGTTTGTTTGTTTGTTTGTTTTTGCCAACTGTCTCAGTGCCAGGGCTGGCTGTGACACGGGAGGGTATTCAGTTTAACTTGAAGGTGTCTGGATATAAACATTGGGAGTGTTGTGGGCAGTAAGACAGCCCTGAGCAGAGCAAGGACGATGGAGCAGGAACAGAAGGTCACCAGGGAGGAAAGCCCGGTGCCTAGCCAGGGGCAAACCTGGGAAAGCAAGGACCTCGCCCCCAGTGTGACCTTTCCCGCCCTAGCATCTCGCTGGTCATGTGGTTTAGACCCCCTGACTTTTCCTCCCTAAAGATCACCTCTAGGCCTCAGAGGTATTTCAGTTCCAGGCCCAGAAGAGCAGCAGAACCAGACCAGTGACCCTGTGGCTGCCTCAGGGCCGGCGGCATTGACTCAGGACTCCCCCTGCCCTGGCACCGACCTATCAGTGGAGACCATGACCCTGAAAGAGCACAGCTGGAAAGCTGATGGATATTCTATTAAGACCCTCTCCTGAGCCCTCCCCTGAGATTTCCACCTGCAAGAGAGGGAGAAATTGTGGGAAGCCACCTATTGTCTTCTCTAGCAGAGAGGTGTGGACAAGGAGCCTGAAATGCTGGTGACCCTTGAGCCAGGGCCTCCGGCTCCCACAGGCAATCCCCACAGCCTTCCTCTGTGACTCCATCCCCTAAGAGGGAGTCTCAGCACACAGCCTAGCCCCCAGTTTTGTTAGTGTGACCAGAGTGGAAGGGGTCGTCATCCTATAGAAAGGGGAACTGGGCTACCTCCTCGAAGAGAGGGGGAGGCTCTTGCTCAAAATCAGAAATCAATAATCAATCACTCGTGGTTAACTGCCTCCTGCCACTGCCATACACCAGTGATAACAACCGGCACCTCGTGCTCTTGCTGGTCTGCGGAGCCCCCTGCCGGCTTTGGTCTTTGTGTGCGGATGGCTGTGCTCTCTTCCCGGAGCACCCTGTGCCCAGGATGCTCGTCCACCTGGTTGGCTCCTGGCCGGCCTGCAGGCGGCAGCTTTCCCAGACCTCCCAGTGGAGCACTCATCCTGCTGGGTGCTGCGTGTCTCCCCACCAAGCTCCCCAAGGCTTAGGCGCTTCCTCGCCCCGTGGACCTGTTTCCCCAGCACTTAGCACGGTGCCTGGCACAGGCTGATAACAACTGTCACAGTGAGGGTCGGCATGTATGGAGCTGTCCGGGTACTGGCTCATTGGCTGAATGAAGGAATGGAGATCGCCCACCCAAGTCGCTCCCCCATTCCTGGGTCCTCACACCCCAACCCCAGAGCCTGGAGTCCTTTAAAGTATTGAATTACTTGAAAGCTGCGGGATGGGCTCCTGGTTCCTCTGCCTCTCTCTCCAGCTCTTGGCCTGTGCTGTGAGCCTCTGCGTGCCTGGCAGAGCCAGAGTGCCCTCTGCTGGCACAATGGCGACAAGGCCTGTTCCTGCTCTCGGGGATGCTGGGGCGGCTGGGCCCTCCGCACCTTCCCCTTCACGGCCCTCTTCTCCTTCGCTGTTCTTCCTCCATGTCACCCCTCTGCCCATTTGCCCAGGCGGGTGGAAGCTTGTCAGTTGACCCAGAGGCCGAGGCTGTGCCACCAGCTGGCTATTCCCCCCAAGGCCCCCCAAACTCAGATCTGGTGGGCAATCTGTCCCAAGACTGGTCATAGATGCTGGTTGTGATGTTGGGGGACCCACTACCACCACCCCCACTCCACTCCAGCCCCCACCTTCTGGGGGGCGTGGACAGAGGTGTCCTGATCTGTCCCAGTCAGGGGCAGCAGGTTACCTCATGCTGGGGAGCAGATTATGGGAAACCATAGGGTGACCTCCTGCCCCCTGATTTGGGGTTGCCCTGTGCTGAGCCCTGCCCCATCTCAGGGGTGTGGGAAGGGGCAATGATCATAAATCCAGGCAAGTGGACACTCCTGGAACTACAGCCTGGGCACAGCCCTCACTCCAAGGGCCCCTTGACCCGTCCTAGCCTAGGAAGAGGCTGTTGGGGTGCTGCTCTCATGGCTTTGGGGCTCCCCTTTTCCTTCTCCTGCCTTCTCCTCAGCTCTCTTACCTGGGCTCTCTCCCTGGCCCACTCCCTCCCTCTGGAGCTCCAGGCCCATCTCCTTGAGATTTTCCCCGTCTCACTGTCCCCACACCCCCCTCACCCTCACCCTCACCCTCTTCGGACCGGGCCCCACCTCCACTCTTTGACTCAGTCAAGGGCCTCATCTTCCTCTCCAGCTTATCGCCCACTCTTCCCCTGCTCCTGTCTTATCTCTTCCTGATGCTGGGCCACATCGGGCCCACGTGGCCTGGACGCTGAGCCCGATAGGATCTCCCTGCTCAGCCTCCTGCCAGGACCGCCAGACTCATCCTCCAAAAGCTTCTGCTTTTCGGGGGCTGCTTGTGCCTGGGCGGGGCTCTGGTCTGCACACCCACTTCCCACTTCCCTGTTCCTTCAGCCCATGTGCCCGACAGCCCACGCATAGGACTCATCTCCCCACCCGCCACCACCCCACGTGCGTTCACGCCCTCACCTCCCGCCTCGTGCCTTCGCCTCACCTCCAGCGCCTCCCTCTCACTCCGGCTGACCCTGGCTCCCAGGTCACACGTGGTGCTCCCCACTCCAGCCGCCCTCGTGCCCTCCCGCCGTCTTAAAACACACTGGGTCAGCCACCCCCCTGAGGGCCTCCAGAATCAGGTCCCATTCCTCCCGGGCTCTCATCACCCACCGTCTGCTCTGCCCCGATCCATGTCTGGTGTGGGATGGGTCCTTTGTCATCTCTTCCCTGAACAGGCTTTATCTCAGTGTGTGGCTGGAAGTGTTCCCTCACCCAGCAAGCTACTATCTTGCTTCTCACCGCATCCTCCATGGGGAGCCCTGTGGACCATCGGAGCAAGCTGAGCAGAAATCTAACCATCCCGTCCTCTCCAATGTGCGTGAAATACAAAAGCAGCAAGAACACGCGTCCTCCAGGCCGGCAGGATCCGGTCAGGGGGGAAGGTTCAGCGTCCAGGAGCACGTGGCGGGGAGCCACAGCCTCTACACGGGTGCCCTGGGGCTTCCGGCGCTTTGTGGCTTGTTTTGGCAAAGGGGAGCGGCCCGAGGGATGTTACTCACGTTTCGCTTCAAGTGTGGGTGTGCGTGCCCACACTGACCGCAGGGACATTTGCGGCACGGCTGCTCTGAGCTTTGCAGGACATTTGGGGTCCCTGGTCCGTCCCCCAGCCCAGCTACTAAATCCCACCAGTGCCCCCCAGACCTGTGACACCCTCAGCGAGGAGGCGAGTGAGGCAACTGTCTGGGGCTCAACATTTTTTTTGTAAAAATGTTTTTATTGATTTCAGAGAGAAAGGGAGAGGGCGAGAGAGATGGACACATCAGTGATGAGAGAGAACCACTGATCGGCCGCCTCCTGCACACCCCACACTGGGGATCGAGCCCGCAACCTGGGCACGTGCCCTGACTTGGAATTGAACGGGTTCATAGGTCAATGGTCAACCACTGACCCATGCTGACCGGTTGGGACTCAAAATTTACAGAGATGCCAACAACACTCAGTAATCAAGAGACACAACGCAACCTTTAAAGAAGTGAGATCAACAGACCATGGCCAGTGGACCGGCCACCTGTTTGCCAATGACATTCTGTTGGAATCAGGGCCATTGTCAGAGCAAGGGGTCTGGGGCAGGCGGTGCAAATGCCCAGTCCGGTCTGACCTTTATTTATAATTTTGTTATAAACAAACAAATGTCTATCGTGACATTTGCATTCATTTGATTTTGTAAAATGTGCATTAAAATTACTGTTAGAGAAAAATGCAAAAACACAGGCTTGGCCAGCGCGGCTCAGTTGGTTGGAGCGTTGTCCCGTACACCAAAGGTGGCGGGTTTAATTCCCAGTCAGGGCACAGACCCAGATTTTGGGTTCAATCCCCGGTTGGGGCTCATGCCGGAGGCAACCAAATGATGTTTCTCTCTCTTAAAAAAAAAAAAAAATCAATAAAAATAAACTAAAAATGAAAAAAGGAAATGCAAAACATTACCCAATCCTTTTGTAAGAAATAACACGGAACGTTGTTTAGTGAAATAACCCTTGGAGACAGATTAGTTTACAGCCTGTTTGGATTCACATTAAACAAAATAGCCTTTGCAAGCCAAGGCAGGAGCAGGAAGGCAGAAGTGTGGGGGGCGTTCCAGGGTCAGGCCCCACCCTGGTCTCCCCCCAGCAGGGGGAAGGGGAGGGATAGGGTTCCCTGGTGTGGATTATCCAAGGCTACTGGCTGATCTTGCACCCGAAGGTGCCCCTCTATATGGGCCCCCATGAGACACATGCTGAGTCATGAGCAAAGGACGCTGGCCTTTTGCCTTGCTGGCCAGCCTCGCCTGCTTCCCTTTCGGCTTTTTGAAATACTAGAAATTATTTCAAAATGATTTCTATCACTGTGGACGCCTATGGGCCGAGGAGCTCCAAATGAGAAAGGCAACGACATCCCTCTTACACCGGATGTGGTTTCAGCCCGTGTCCCAGGGTGTCATGGTGCCCGCATCACACCCACCCCATCCTGGGACTACACGTCCCTCAGAGCCAGAAGGTGAGGGTACGCCCTGTCCTTGGGAAGGACTCTGAGACCATGCAGCCAGCAAGAGCAGGCCCTGTCCCCTAGGGCCACACATGCACCTTCTCAGCATTCACTGCCTCCACCCCATGATGCAGAGGCCTGCAGCCCCTTGAAGCAGGGACCGTGAAGATTTGGGGGTGGAGAGGCGAGATTTAGGCATTTTGGTGTGAAAGGTTTTTCCTGAATATCGGGGAAGGTTTAGATTTCATTCCTACCCATCACCAGGGAGCGGCCCCTGGGGAAAGTGATTGGAACTGGTGCAGGGAGGAGGGTCAGCGCGAGAGCCCAGCCAAGGTTGCTCAGTGGAGCCGAAGGGCGCCCACCCCTGCCAGACCACAGGGTAGGCCCCGCAGCCTGCTCCCGCCGGCTCCTACCGAGAAGTGGGGGTCACTCACTTCTCCGAGAACAGAGAATGGGCCCGGGGGTGGAGTTCAGGCACAGCCCGGTGGGCCGAAGGAGTTTCTCCTGTGACTTGCCTCATGTCCTCTTCAGAGCCAATCATTAACCCCCGAGATCCCCCATGAGAGGCCACGGGAACAAGCGGCTGGTTGAGGCTGGAAATGCAGAGGCGGCTTCTGCAGAGGGGCCGAGTGCCCGGTCCCGCTCCTGCCAGGGTCACAGGGCAGTGGCCCGGCCGGGGTCCAGCCTCGCTGGCTGCACACACCCTGCTGGGCAGGTGGGGTGGCAGAGGCCTAGCTGAGGAGCTCTGAGGGGCGGGCCTGTGGCTGGGGCAGGAAGGCAGCCGCAGGAGCACCGAGGAGGGCGCAGATGGTTTAAGGTTTGCCCACTCAGGGTGGCCCCAGTTCCACACCAGCTGTGTGAGATGCTCAGCTCTGGGCAGGAGGGTCAGCAGCCTGTCTCTGCCTTTGGGGTCTGAGATGGGCCTGGGTTCCTCGCCTTGATCTCTAGCCTGCAATGAAGCCAGTAACCCAGACAGAACACCTACCTCCCCCAATGCCACCTCTCAGTCTGGCCACCCGGCCCAAGCCCCACCCACTCTCAGGCCGAAGGCCTTTAGGGACAGGTACCTGGTGCGAGCGGCCAGGACCAGCCTGGAGAACCAAGGCCTGAGTCCCAGGGACTGTCCAGCCTGGTTCAGAGCCCTTCTCCTGTGGCTCTGGGGACATATGGGTCTGCCTGTTTTCTGGGATTCCCAGGCCCTGTTTCCCTGGATAACCCGTCATCTCAGATAGCAGCTCAAATATCACTTCCTCCAGGAAGCCTGCCCTGATTTCCCCACAAGGCTGGTTCTCCAGTTCTTTCTCCTCCTGGCACATCTACTCCTCCGCTTGGTCCTTCCCGGTATTGTGTGTTTCTATTGATTTCAAGCAGGAGTCGGCACACTTTGTCCCTAAAGGGCCAAACGGTAGCTGTTAGGTTTTGCAAGCCAGTCGGTCTCTGTCACTGCTACTCACCTCTGCTGGGTGACAGGTTCGCTGCCCACCCTCACCCCCCAGCCAGGGGACGCCGCGGGGCCAGCCAGCGCTGGAGTCCAGCTTTATTCGCCCCCACCTACACCTGCTTGAGCGTGACCAAGGCGCCGCTGCTGACCATGACCGCGGGGTAGAGCGGCTCCAGGAAGGAGGCGAGGAAGCGGTAGAGGAGGCTGACCCCGCCCGCCACGCCGTAGAAGGACAGGCAGCCGGCGCCGCAGTCGAGCGCCACGCCGAGCGTGCGGTGGTAGCCGCCCTGCAGCACCGTCTGCGTGTTGTTGTGCCACACGGAGAAGCGCAGCGAGTCCCACTCCAGGCACCACGAGTCGGGGTTGCGGCCCAGCAGGTAGACGATGCTGCCGCGCGGGCGGCCGCCGGGCGGGGGGCTGCGGCGGTAGGTGACGCCCAGGCACACCCACGAGTTGGACACGTCGGCCTCCCAGTAGTGGCGGCCCTCGGCCAGGCCGCGCGAGCACAGCACCTGCGGCCACTGCTTGAAGCCGGGCAGCGGGCCGCCGGCGGGGAAGGGCTCCAGGAGGACGCCCAGGTTCAGCACCGAGTGCGTCTCCTTGAACAGGAAGAGCTCCTCGCTGGCCCAGGCGGGGTCGAATTTCAGGTTGCAGTAGCCTGGGGGCGGGGCGGGGGCGGACAGGAGCCGCTCAGGGTCCCAGGGCACCGGCCGAGGACGTCAGGGCTTCCCCCAGCTCCTAGGAGTGACCCCCCCACCCCCGCTGAAGTCCCCAACTGGTGGTGGTGGGGATGTGCCCAAAAGGTTTAGAGCAGCAGTTCTCAGCCTGGGCTGCGCATTAGAAACACCTGGGAATCTTTTTAAAATCCTGATTTCTGGGCCCCATCCTCTGGAAATTCTGTTTCTTTGTGATGGGGTGGGGCCACAACATTACTAACAAAGAAACAGAATTTCCGGAGGATGAGGCCCAGAAATCAGGATTTTAAAAAGATTCCCGGGTGGTTCTAATGTGCAGCCCAGGTTGAGAGCCACTGGTTTAGAGGATGAGGTGGGTGTTGTCCCAAGGCCCACCGTTTCTCTCTCTCTCTCTCTCTCTCTCTCTCTCTCTCTCTATATATATATATATATATATATATATATATGTAATTTTTATTTTTAAAAGAATAGTTTATTGATATTTAGAGAAAGAGGAAGGGAGAGGGAGAGAGAGAGAAACATCAATGAGAGAGTGCATTCATTGGTCTCTTGCATGCTCCCCACCAGCCGGGGATCAAGCCTGCAACCTGGCCATGTGCCCTTGGCTGTCAACCTCCTGGTGCACTGGATGACGCCCACCCAACTGCGCCCACACTGGCCAGGGCGCAAGGCCCACCTTTCTAGAAGCGTTGAGCGCTGAGGTGCCCTCCGTGCCCTCACAGACCCTCACACAATCTCCCTTTTATTCATTCAGGATGCAAGATAGAGGGGAACCGAGGGGGAGTCAAGGGCTCCCGGAGGAGGTCACTCAGAGGGAGGGGTCACCAAGGGCAGTGCATCCCTGACCCTGGAGGTCGCAGGGAAGTCCTTGGGCCTGGGCCCCCCAGCCCAGCCTGGGCGCGGGAGGGCTGTGGGAACGTCAAGTGGAAAGGGAGACGGAGGCGGAAATGGACAGGGTTTGCCAACTGGCTTGGCTAAAGCCCCGGGAGGTGGTCAGGCACCCAGCGGAGGACAGGGTGGTGCGACACCGGGGCCAGGGAAGGCTGAAGGGCCTCTGGGCAGTAGGTGAGGCCTTGCCCACCCGTGGGGTAGGACAGGGTAGAGTCTTTTCTTTCCTATCAGGGCCTCGGAGTCACAGGCCAGTCCCTCTGAGGCCTCCATGCCCAGGCAAGAGAGAGCTGGCATCTCTCTGGAGCCCTGGCCCGAGTGGAGGTGGAGGGGAAGTCGAGGCACCTAGGGGCCCTACTCCCTTCCTTCCCCCCCTGAGGTGGGACCCCAGGACTGAGGACTCACACTTGAGAAGTGCCTTCCTGTCCACGGTGGGGGGCAGCACCTCGTAGGAGTTCATTTTAATGCCTGTGGAGATGGAGGGCTCTGCTGAGGACACGCCCAGCCCAGCATCCTTCTGCAGAGAGGCGTGGGCTCCCAGGAGGAGGCGTCACCTGGGGAAGGTGCACACGGGCCGGCAGGGCCCTCTATGATGCCCGGAAACCACCCCAGCCACTGCCCTGCCGGGCTGTCCCTGCCCCAGAATGACAGGGAGCACCCAGTGGCCCAGGCCGCAGGTACTGACCCTGCAGGAGGAGCTGGTTGATGAAGCTGAGCCCCATGCCCACCAGCCGGCTCCGGAGCTCCGCCAGGGTCTGGGGCAGCTGCAGGAAGCTCTGCTTCTCCTCCCAGCTGGTGCCCATTAGGGGTTCCATGCAGTCTTGGAAGTTCTTTAGCCTGGGGAACTCCTGTGTGCGGGGAGGGGCGGCGAGGGTGGTACCACCTTTCACCAGGGCCCCAGCAGATGCCAGGTGTCCCCGCCTATGCAGGGGCTTGGTGGTGCCCAGAGCGTGGGGCAGGCGGAGAAACTGCTGCTCTCAAACCTGGGCCTCTCCCTCCCCAGCTCCTGGCGTTTGGACATCGTAGCTTAGGGCTTTGCCAAAGGCCTGGCCTAGTGCATTACACAGAGAGATTTTTAGAAAACAGTGCTGGCAGGACTTCTTCCAGCCTCTAATTGCTTAGTGAAAAACCTTGCCAATGCTTCCTGGTCAGGAGGGTGAAAAGGGGGGGACAGGGGAGGAACAGCCCTCGAAGTCTGCTCGGGGGTGCGATGGCCGCTGAAGGAAGGGGAGCCGTGCTAGAAGTTCCAAGCACAGGGATGGGGCAGCCCCCGGCCCCGCCCAGAGAGAAGGCTGCCCCCCAGCCTTCACCTGACCCCACCAGCTACCCTGCCTGGTACCCCCCTGCAGCAGCACCCAACCAGGCTGTGGGCCGGGGAAAGAAATGGGATTTCAATCCGGGCTCCATCCGGGCTCCGTAGATTGTTGTCTCACTTCCAGCCCTGCCTGGGGGCGTGTGGAGAAACTTAGCCGGTCAGATGTCCAGTACCCTAGGGTACATCCCATCTGTTCCAGGGAAATGAAGGCAGGAGCGTTAGGGCCAGGCTGGGTGCTGAGGTGGAGGAACCCAGGGGGGTGGGTGAAAGCTCAGGACAGATGGCCTGGGAGGCAGGGGAGTGGACCAGTGACGCGCCCCAAACGCTGAGGGTGTGTCTGGGGGTGGAGGAGTGGAGGTTGTGGCAGGGCCAGGCACGGAGGTGGGGTGGGGTCTTGCCTGCAGAAACTGCTGGTCACTCGGGTTGGTGAGCAGGGTGCGCAGCCAGATGCTGTCCGCCTCCAGCTTCAGGAGCCAGTTGTGGCTCTGCTGGATGGAGCTGCCCAGCTTCTCCAGGGCGGCGGCCTCCTCTTTCTCCACAAAATCCAAGACCTTCGTCTGCAGCTGCTTGACTTCCTGGATGATCCCCGAGAAGCAGGCGTGCACCTCATCTCGCATTGTCTGGATCATTTTCTGGGGGTGGAGGTGGGAGGGTGCCTAGCGAGGCATCTCTGAGCTCCACCCTGATCCCTGCCTTGTCATGGTCCCCAGCCCACCTAGGCACCCTGTCTGTCCGCCTGGCCCCACCCCATCCCCTCCAAGCCCTCCGAGTCCCCTCGGCCTGAGCCTGGGGCGGGTGGGCTCCCTCACCAGCAGAAAGGCCACCTGCTCGCGGTGCTTCTGGCTGTCGGAGGTGATCATCAGCATCTGGTTCTCCACGTTGGCCTGGACCTGCCGCAACTCCACCTGGGTGACAGGGTGAGTGGAGGAGAGGGCCCCTGATGGAGGGGCGCCCAGGAGAAGCCTTCTGCAAGCTGCCCCATGTTCAAGCCCAGAAGAGATAGTCATTCCTCTCACATTCCAAAGAGGTTTCAAGGAGATGAGGATGAGGATGAGGATGAGAATGAGAAAGAGCAGAGCTGAAGGGGTGCCGGCCGAGGGTCCACCCCCCTGCTCTAGGTCTCTCCCTGTTTTTAGGAGTCAGGTTCTCTGCCCCTGACAGGAATGACCTTCGGGTTTCAGGTCACAAGAAGGGGTTGTGGAGGGGTCAGTGGCTTGAGAGGCCTGGGAGGCAGTGGGTCGAAAAAGGGCTCCTGGGGCAGCACTGCCAGGCCAGTCCTTCTACATCCGCCTTATGTCTCCCCTGCCCTTCAACGGGCGGTCCCTGTCTCACGATGTATTACAGACAGAACCGCGCTCTTCCAAGTGCCTGTCCAGGAACTGCTGCTGACCCGCAGCAAAATGAGAAGCTCGTGCCAGACGGTAAATCAACGCACTGCTCTCTCTCCGAGAAGGGCTTGCCAGGGAGAGGGTGTCAGCTCATCACACAACAGTGAGGCATTGGCTGGCGTTCCGGCGAGCTCCTTGCCACGGACCATGAACGGTGGCTGTTGGAATAGCGCTGTTCTAGGATGTGCGTGATGGAATGTCCTCACATAGAAGGACGTCCTGTTTGTAGTTTTATATCCGTTCTTTCAGCCTTTCCTTTCGTTCTGAGCAAAATAAACCCCCCCCAAAACCCCCTGATCATAGGATTCATCCAGACCATGTTGGATCCTTATTCCCCTGACGGGCCGGCACTGTTTCCTGTCACGGCCTGACCCTCTTGGCCATCTAACGGCAGAATTGTCCTCCGAGGAAAGGTGTGTGGAGGTGGCTGGGGTGCGGGGATGAGGGGAGGAGCTTGCGAAAGACTTTCATGTTCAGCGAAAGACTCAGAACCCCAGGCCCCTGGCTCCCGCCCCGCTCCAGCCGCCGCCCCAGCCTCACCTCCCGGCGGGCGCGCTCCTCCTGCAGGGGGATGGCGTCGTGGTTCCGGTGCTCCTCCAGCAGGCAGGTCCCGCACACGCAGCAGCCTTCCGTGCGGCAGTACAGCCCCCGCAGCTTGCGGTGCTTGCGGCACAGGCAGCTCTTGAAGTCCCACAGGGGCTCCAGGAGCTGGTGGTCGCGGAACACCTGGTCCTCCGCGTGGCTGCGCAGGTGGCTCTCGCACAGGGAGGCCATGCACTGCAGGCACGACTTGACGGCCCGGCGCTTCTGGGGGCCGCAGAAGTCGCAGGGCACGTCCCGGGGCCCGGCCAGCTTCCAGGAGGACGCCGCGGCCGGGCTCTTGGCCTGGGTGAAGCAGGTGACCATCTCCTCCAGGGTGACGTTCTTGCAGAGGCGCGGCCTGGAGGCGAAGCTCTCCCGGCACTGGGGGCAGTAGAGCGTCTCGCCCTCGGCCGACTGGTGGTCCCAGAACCCCTGGAGGCAGGTCATGCAGAAGTTGTGGCCGCAGGCGGTGGTGACGGGGCTGCGGAACACCTCCAGGCAGATGGGACAGAGGACTTGGTCCTCAAACTTGCAGAGGCTGCCGCTGTTCCTCCGCGGGCGCTGGCCTGGCGGGGGTCTGGAGGGCTGGGCCGGGGGCTGTGCCGCTGGGACCCGGTCCTGGACGGGCTCTAGGGAGAGGGAGAAAAGCCATGCGGACGCCTAGGCAGGAGCCGAGGGGGCCTTAGAGGGGTACGACACAGGGACTGTGCCATCAGTCAGCCCGAAGCGGGGACAGAAGTTGGGGATGGTGTTCTCCTTGTCCCAGCCCCAATTCCTGGGACAAGTCCTGGACAAGAGGGCGGATGGCAGACAGCAGGCACGTGACAGGGGAAAGGAACCACTTCCTTGGCCCATCAGCAGGCACGTAGGAAGCACAGGTACTTACGTGAAACTCTCTGCATGTCAGGGAAAGCCAGAGGCGTGGCGGCCCTGTCGGGAGGGAAGAGAACCCGTGGGCACTCAGGTGCAGGGCCCTTGCCCCTGGTCCCATTTCACCAGCTGCTGGGAGGGTCCCCATCAGTCTAGTGCAGCGGTTCTCAACCTGTGGGTCGCGACCCCTTTGGGGGTCGAATGACCCTTTCACAGGGGTCACACGACCCTTTCACAGGGGTCGCCTAAGACCATCGGAAAACACATATATAATTACATATTGTTTTGTGATTAATCACTATGCTTTCATTATGTTCAATTTGTAACAATGAAAATACATCCTTCATATCAGATATTTACATGACGATTCATAACAGTAGCAACATTACAGTTATGAAGTAGCAACGAAAATAATGTTATGGTTGGGGTCACCACAACATGAAGAACCGTATTAAAGGGTCGCGGCATTAGGAAGGTTGAGAACCACTGGTCTAGTGGGTTCCCACCTTTTAAACTCTGTGGGTCTGATAAGCACCATCTCACCTTTCCCTTCGGCTATGTTTTGCAGTCTCCCTATCAAGTTGCTGCCCCCCCCCCACCCCCTGAAAAACTGCCTGCAGTTTTGCTTCCTGATGTCACAATTCAAGTGGGACCAGCCCCAGCACCCTGCTTGTGACGTCAGCAGGGAAAGGTGTACCGCTGGGCCTGCTGCGGCGCTGATGCAGGCTGCCTGTGACAGGCTATGCCTCCTTCCGGAGCCTGCGTCCCAGGAGGCAGAGCCGCTATGCACCTGGGGCCACTTGCAGTGGACTTCAGGGACTCCTTAGGAACCCGAGAGGGAAAACAGCAGCAACTCAGTGGCAGAAGGATCTTGGGCAGTTCGTTAAATCTCTCTGGACCATGGTTTTTCTCTTATGAATCAACAGGGTGGTGGTAGGAGATAACATTTCAAGGCCCCCTCTTGGTCTAAAGTGGATTGATCCGAACATTATCTGATGGGCGATCCTAAAGATTGTTGCTTCCCACTCTGGTCCTGACCCTCAGGAGGAAAAAAGGGACGAGCGAAACTGAAGAGACCCTCATTACTCTAAGGGCTTCTTGTTAGTCTTTCTGTTTCTTATTCTTCCCTATCCAACAGGACAAATGTCCTGAGACATTTGCAATATGCCACTTTCTTGCTTCAAAAAGTTATGAAACTTAGATTTTGAGCTGCCAAATTTGACTTGGAGGAAATAATGGCCTCAAAAGAAAGCCCACAAGGGCAAAAGCTATCATTAAAGTTCCACCATAAAATCAACATGGGAAACAATCTTAATGAAATTTTTTTTTTAAATTGTCATTTGAATTTTTTAAAATGTTTTACTGCTTTCATTTTTTTTAATGTATTTTTGATTTCAGAGAGGAAGGGAGAGAGAGAGATAGAAACATCAATGATGAGAATCTGATTGTCTGCCTCCTGCATACCCCACACTGGAGATAGAGCTGGCTACCTGGGCATGAGCCCTGACCAGGAATAGGTTCATAGGTTGATGCTCAATAACTGAGCCCAACTGGCTGGGCCTTAATTAAAATATTTTTAAGTAAAATGAAAATAGAAAACTTGGGCCCTAGTTTGTATGGCTCAGTGGATAGAGTGTCAGCCTGCGGACCAAAGGGTCCCGAGTTCGATTCCGATCGGGGGCGCATGCCTGGGTTGTGGGCTTGGTCCAACCTGCAGGAAGCAGCCTATCAATGATTCTCTCTCATCATTGATGTTTCTATCTCTCTCTTCCTCTCCCTTCCTCTCTGAAATCAATAAAAATTTTAAAAAAAGAAAATAGAAACTTGGAAAAAACTTAATTGCACTGCATAGAAAACCGATCAAGGAATTAAACTGGCTGAATGGAGTAACAGATCCCTCCAGTGGAAAGCTTTCCTGATGAAAATGTGTGGTGTGATTCTTACTGACAGTGTAGCTAGAGGCTGCCACCTGGGCTTTGTGGCTGAGCAGGTCCGGCCACACTCAGTGATCTGTTCCAGGCGCTGGCGCTACCTGCAGCCGCCAGCAAGCCCTCCCTGGAGCATCAGCAGGCAGAACGCCAGGGTTTTGGAGTAGATCCTCGCCTTCTCTTGCAGATGAACTCTTCTCCTTTGGAGATGCAGCTCCTGCAACCTAATCATGGACCTCAAGTGACCACAGGGCCTGAACTGCCCATCACAAACAGGGTGTTCTCTCACCCCCTCAGCCATCGGAGGGGTAATTAACATTGCTCAGGAATAGGTGTGACTTTCAGGCCCCGGAACAATGACTGCTGGCACTGTGCTGCCTCCTGCCGGGGAGAGGAAAGGATCTTTATTATTTATGTATTTTTTTATCCTCACCGGAAGATATGTTTATTGATTTTAGAGAGAGACAGGGAGACAGAACCATCCATGTGAGAAACATCGATTGGTTTGCCTCCCGTACTTGCCCCAACCAGGGATCGAACCCACAACCTAGGTATGTGCCCTAACCCTCAACCTTTTGGTGCCTGGGATGATGCTCCAACCAGCTGAGCAACCACAGCACTGCAGCTTCTCGGGCAGGCGTAGCTGCTCCCAGCAGTGTGCTCTGTTTCTCTCGTTAGGCCCAGCGTTCCTGAGCCCTGAGATGGCGGCATCTCCCGCACAGGGCTCCTCCGCTGAGCCTCCTCTCCATAATCCTCACTTCTCCCCTTTGCTCCTGGGCCCTGGGAGCGTCCTGTAATCCCTACAACCTTTCCCCACAGCCTGTTAGCCACTGGGGCCTCCATCTCATTGGACCCTGGCTGATACAAACTTGTGCCTTGTTCTTGACCTTTGTGTCCAGTTGTCTCCCTATTGGGCGTGCGGGGGTGGGGGGGTGGGCGTGGGGGGGGGGAGAGACGAGGCCTTTTGAGGATCCCACACCCTGCCCGATGCCTAAAGCGAGGGGTCCTTCATTTCGTTACTGGGTGTTCACCTCACATTTCTCACCCTCTACTTTGCAGAGAAAATGGGCAACCTAGTCACTTATTGTCTTCCAGGAGGACTGTTTTTCCCTTAAGCATCTCACTGGCCGGTGTGGTCATTTGGTTGAGCGTCATCCCCATGAACCAAGAGGTCACAGCTCAATCTCAGTCAGGGCACACGCCTGGGTTGCGGGCTCCACCCCCAGTAGGGGGCGTGCAGGAGGCAGCTGGTCAATGTTTCCCTCTCATTGATGTTTCTATCTCTCCCTCTCCCTTCTTCTCTCTGAAATAAATAAAAACAAATGAAAAGAAAACCCACAAAAACACCTCATACTCCTCCCCCCATCTCTTTCCAGCCCTGTGGGTAGCCCATCTGTCCCACCTTCTGGTTCTCAGCACTGAGTCCTTTCAGATTCAGGAAAATGAAAGTGGGAGGAAGGAGGCCCAACACCCCCTCGGGCAGTTTGGCAGCAGGAGAAACCAGGCCTTTGCGGGGCTGGCGGCCCTGCTGGGAAAGGTGCAGTTCACCTCCAGGGAGGCCTTGGAGAAGCATGAATGGCGAGTGGACACAAGGAGCCGGCGATACCGGAAAACACACCAAAGGTCTCGAGATTCAGCAGTTCGTTTCATGTGTTTATTGACCAAAAGAAAAAAGGAGGTCACACCATTTCGGACTCTTCAAACACTCAGTCATCAAGGGCACCCACAGGGGACGGGCATGGTCCCTAACGTCTGGATCGAAGGCCACGCTGCAGGGCGTGGGTGTCCTCTCAGCCCTACCCCAACAGCTGTCCCTTCCTCCCGACACCCCTGAGATCAGCGGCAACGGCAGGAACGAAGTCATTCTGGAGGACTGGGCCCACCTCACTGCCCAGGTACAGAGCAGGTTCTGAGGACACAGGCCCACTGCTGTCATTCGGATGCCATGCCAGCTGCTCCCTGGGCCTGAGCTGCATGGCCTGCGGCCACAGCCCTGGGCGGAGAATGAAGCAGGAAGACACTCCCCACTTGGCAGCACTGGGAAGCTGGAGAGGATGGGTCACTGGTCATGTGACACCCCCAAGCCAAAGGCCAGACCTCTCTCTGAATTAGCCAGACTCTACCAGGGGGAGAAGGCTTTTAAGAATAATACTCCTTGGCTCATAAAGGGTTTGGGTAAAATACTTTTCAGAGACCTTACGAAACAAATCATCTGAGGTTTCTGGAGCACTGGAACCATTAAAGGGTCCCTGGGCTGCCAGGAGGGAAGCTGGGTGAAAGCCAGCCCCCCAGGAGATGAGATACCACTGAGGCCTGCGTCTCAGAGCAGAGCAGGGCTCGGCAGTCCTCTTACAGCCCCGCTGCGGGTTCTGCGAGGAGAAATGCATTCCCGAGGGCTCGCCGTGCCTGCCTCCCGCTGCCTCATCCTCGTGGCCTGGGACCAGGCTGGCCATCAGCGTGCCCAGTGCCCAGGAAAGCCCGTCTCCTTGGGCGCGTCCATTTTGAGGTTCCTTATTCCAGTTGTCCAGACAGCACCTCCTCCAGTCCTCTGTCCTGTCAGAGCTGCTTTTCCCCGACACATTTAAACCGTTTTCCCCCTCCCGACAGATGACAGGATGGATGCCTACAACCTTTCTGAAAGGGGACGGCTTTTACTGTAGGCAGAAGTTCCTCGACATGTCACAGCTGTAAAAATCCTGGGCACCTGCCAGGCTTCTGAGGTGCCAATGTGCACCTCAGGCTGGCGTGCAGCCTTGTCTGTCAGCAGACATGTCTATCCTACTTTACACAGAGAAATAAGGTCAAAGTGAGAATTCTGGGCATGCGCAGGTCACAAGCTCAAAAGACACTTGGCACAGTCTATATCCAAAAATTACGACCCCAGGCCCCCTAGCAAGCAGGTGAGCTGCGGAGCGGAGGGACCCTCAGCTCTGAGAACCAGAAGCGACTGGCTGGAGGTGGCTTACAGATGGTGTGTTCGCGAGGCGCCTTCCCCTTGTCTGGCCCACCTGCCACACCCTGGGAGCCATCGGGAAAGACAAGGCTTCCCGGCCCCCATGCATTCACAGCTGCTCTCAGACTCAAAGCTGAGAGAAGGTCCGGTACAAGCTCTGCGGCCACAGCTCTGCTCCCCCAGGGCAAACAAGCGTTTGGTCAAGGGCATGGCCCTCCATAGAAAGAAGTGACGGTGCGGGCGGGTCAGGGACAGGGAGAGCCCTCAGACGGCCCAGCAAACGCATACACACTAGCGGGAAGGTGTGGGTCACGGACAGGGCTGCAGGGCAGGGCTGCCAAGGTGAGAGACCAAGAGAGACACAAACAAATATTACATGTTCAGTCAAGGCATTTCCAGGAGACAATCACAGAAATAACACTTTGGACACCGTAACAGGACACATTTGGCAACTCTTAAAGAAACAGCCATCCCCACCCAAGCCACCAGGGCGGTCCAAAGTCCCTTTAGCCCATTTAAAAAGTCCATGAAGGAAGGAAGGACCAAGAGAGTGTAAGAGAAGGCTGCAGAAGCAGTTACACCCACTACCTCCAGCTCCCATCTGCCTGTCCCATTCAGTGCAGAATGCCGCCTGCCCCCACCCTCTTCCTGGCAAGAAAGCAAGCCGCCTGGACGGCCGAGGTTGCTGGAGACAAACGGGGCAAAGCCGACTGTGGCAGCAGCTGAACGGCCCAAACCCCGAGCAGCACTCCCCAGCCTCCAACCACAAGCAAGGACGCCCCATCCTCCCTTTCCTCAAAGAGGCTTAGTTCATAGGAATGTGGGGTACTCTCTCCTTTATCAAAACCCTCAATTCAGTTCAACAAATGGGAGCTAGACTCCTTTGCGTCTGCTACATTAGTATGCGGTGCATCGAAGGATGGGAGGATAGTGTTACAGAGCGGCTGGTGCCAGCGCCCGCCTCGGCACACGCAGGTGAAAGCCCGCTCTCTGCTCTGGCTTCCCGGAAGCACAGGCACGGCCCAGAGCAGGCCTGCCTCTCCCCTCCCCCGGCCCCAGGTTCCAACTGGAAACCCAGCCCAGATGCGGCTGTGAAGCTGTTGTAACACTGGCGAGGACACAGAGCAGGTGTCTGAGAAGGTATGCTGCAGCCGAAGCGCCATCTGTCTTCAGTTCCTGTGGCTGGGGTGGGGGTTCCTTTGGTTTGACCAGAACACACTCCACGGGGGGCCAGGCTCAGCTTTGCTCTGCAGCTCAGTTACTGTACAGGAGCGAGACTGAACTTCAAGAGGTGCTCTGCCAGGGTGCTCTCTCCATGTCTAGGATTCTGGCGTTTACATCCGAGATCCTCTCTCCTGAAGAATCTGGAAGTGGAAGGTGGGGGAGAGGGCTGAGGCTTGGACTCTGGATGCAGACTGCTTTTAGGCTCAGCTGCTAAGCAGACGGCTGAAGAAAGCAAGGAGACCCACCGTTTCCCCCTGGCCCCGGCGAGCAGCACCACAGTCCGTTACCCAGGAAGCGAGCAGGACGGGAGCCCACCCCGCCCTAAAGCACTCCGGCTGGAGACAAGCTGACGGCGGCGGGCGCAGCGGTGCTGTGGGACCACTGCTCCCTGCTTCAGGGGACGGGTCAGGCATATGCGGGCGACTTCCAAGAGTGTGTTTGTGTTTCTGGGGCCCCGCTGGGGGAAAGGTAAGTGTGTACAGCACTTTTCCGGTGACTTAAGAAGCCACCAAGGTCACCTAATACCTTTTTTCTTGAGGCAGGAAAAAGAACAGTTTCAAATAATAAAAGCAACAGCCAGTACTTGCCGAGTACAACAGCCACAACGATGCCGAGCTTGGGGGGTTAGGGGATAAGCCCTTCTTTTTCACTGACTCGACAGAGCCTGGGAACAGCCTGCCCTTTTACGTCCTGTTTTCTAACGAGAACCCCTCTCACTGCTCATAAATCTTGATTTAAATGACAACAATCAGAAGACCCAAATGAAGGGGAACCGCAAAGCTGCCTTGAGAAGGGCCGGGAGGAAATGAGACAGGGCCCCTGGGGGGGCGAAGGAGTCCCACGCAGACTCTGGCGACGAGGCCTCTTACCTTTGCCTTTTCACTGGGCTCGATGACGATGCCGTTGGTGGAATTATTTAGTTCTCTGGAGACGACACAGAGGAATTCCGCCTGGTCCTCGTTCCCGTAGTTATAGGAAGACCCGATGTTGATGAGCTGATAAAACAAGGACCTGGTGAACACACGGGACCCGACACCGCTCAGTGCCACAGAATCAAGCCTGCCGCGTGGCCGCTGCGGCTCGCCGCCTCAGCGGGTGAAGGGCTCTGGGACCGTCAAGGCCCCAGTCACCGGGTCTCGGTCACTCATCAGGGCGTCGTCAGCGAGGCTGCCCCAGAGGAAAAAAGTCTGAGTTCTGCCACCATCTCCCTCACCCGAGCAGCTGACACCCAAAGGCAGCAGCTGGAGTCACATGACCACATTCCTTCCAGCAAACACAAAGGGAAACAGAATGTTTCTGTGAATAAAAATGGACACTGCTTCAGCCAGAACACCTACACACAGTGGCTCATCTGGACAGAGGGCGAGACGGGAGCCTGGCGCCCGGAAGGCCGGGGAAAGCAGGCCAATCACTGAAGCGCTACCACAAACCACATGCTGCTGGTAGCTTTCACCTTTTTGGAGAACTGAATCCGGGCTTTAATTCTAAGTAGGAAATACACCTGCAGAAGAAGCTGAGCCCAAGGGTGAGGTCTTCTTGGCGAGCCCCTAGGGCCGCAAGTCAGGGGACCATGACTGACATGCTGTATGGCTGGGTGGCAGACGCCTCAGCCCCTTTGTGCCTTAACTTCCTCACCCATATAGTGGAGTCACTGAGGGCACACTTGGTCTTCCTACAGGACATGAATACTTTAGCCCTGGCTGGTTTGGCTCAGTGGATAGAGCGTTGGCCTGTGGACTGAAGGGTCCCAGGTTCGATTCCAGTCAAGGGCACATGCCCAGGTTTTGGGCTGAATCCCCAGTAGGGGGTGTGCAGGAGGCAGCCAATCAATGATTCTCTCTCATCATTGATGTTTCTCTCTCTCTCTCCCCTTCCCTCCTGCTCTGAAATCAACAAAAATATTTTTTTAAAAAAAGAATACTTTAAAACCGTATTTATAACATCCTCTGCTTAAGACTTTAATCAGGGAAACACTTCTGGAGTGGAAGTATGGCACCATTTTGCAACCCACACCTGACAAGGACTAGAAGGACACACAGGCAGAACGGATTCTGCAGTGGGAGGTCTGTGGGAGGAAAAACCCAGTATCGGTTCTGAAGACAGAGACACAAAAAGGAACTTCTGAGAAGGTAAGTTATAGTGACAGTTCAACTGGTCTCTTAAACTCTACATGAAAATTGGCACGATCCAAATAAAATGACAATATATTCATTCTGTTCATGCTCAGCACCCGTGTTTTGGAGAAAGTAGATGAACAGAACAATTCTGCCATCTAATGGCACAAAGCCACAAGGACGGTTCCACAGCCCAGGGATGGAAACCGTGCGTTTGATTCCTTTCCCATCACTGCAGCTCACCGCGCTTTCTCTGCCGATTACGCTATACCCAGGATGATAAAGTTCCGACCCTGGGGCAAGCAAAGGAAGGGCTATTGGTGAACCTAGTCTTCTTTAGGTAATTATTCTAGAATGCAGCCACACGCATTTCTGAAAAAAGTCCCACTGGGGGAGAAAAAAAAGAGAGTCTTGTCCAGTGGGGCTCAGTTGGTTGGACACTGTCTTGTGCACCAGAGGGTTGCTGGTGTGATTCCCAGTTGGGGCACCTGCCCAGTGGGGGCATGCGTGAGGCAGCCATCGATGTTGCACTCTCACACTGATGTTTCTCTCTTCTGCCTTCCTCTCTAAGATGCAATGAACTATTACAAAAAAAGGGAGAGAGAGAGGCATTTCAAGCCCAAACAAGCTGGCTGACTCCCTCTAGCACAATCAAGTTGAAACCTTGGTTATAAATAATCCACACTGAGTAGCTCTCTTTTCCCATGCTTTGGAGCAGGATCACATGGGGCCCTACTGAACCCCCAGGCTGTTAACTGGCTACGGAGGTCAGTGTTTGGAGTGTGGACTCCCAGGGAGACACTGGGGTTGTATTACTTAAGAAACATACCTGTTCGAATTTCCAGCCATCAGACATAGTGGAGACCATCTGTGTCAGCTCCTCCTCTTGGCACTGCAGGACTCGGTACACGTGCTTCACTGGGCCCTGCGACAACCACGAACAGTGAGGCTAAAAGAACAAACACTGAAAAGGAGTTTGCTTGGAATATTTTCTTGGCAGCCAACCTCTAACCCTTTTACAAGCAACACTGTAGCTTTTCAATAACAACTTATCCAAAAACCAAAGGGCCCAGGGATATGAATCAGTGGGGAAAATCATTCTCAAGTGGAGAGGGATGAGTTATGTTCTTAGATTTCCTCTATTTTCCTAAACAGAAAACAGAGTAAACTTACTCTGGACAAGAAAGCCACATGTTCTTCTAAGCTGCTCGTGTCTAACATCCATGTGGACAATGTAGATTCTATTGTGGTTTATTGGCAGTGACACCTTATTATGGGAATAACATATGAAATAGGAACCCATCACATACACATACATGTTCCAGTGACCTTTACCCTCTGCCATGCTACTGGACAGTGAAAGTGTCGCAGCGGAAGATGTGACATTCTGCTACAGACCGAGGAATCATAAAAAATAAACCCTTGGAAACTCCTGAGTGATAAGTGTCTTTCATAGGCTCATGGCCGGTCACCAGAGACACCACGCATGATGAGAGGGTTAGAATTTTCAGAATATCTCAGCTCTTAAAGCTCTACAATAGGGAAAGGTGCCCTGTGAATATGAGGTGCAAAAGCTTGGTGACATTCGATCCTATTTCACTGGTAATCCGCTAACCAACTGGAAATTCATCTTTGATATTAAAGCAGCCTTTCAGCCCGCAGCTGGATGGAAACTAAAGGAACAAGCCCTCCTTTCCACCCATGCAAACTGCTGGAGACAGCGTGATGAGAGTTCATTTTTTATCACAGGTGTCGGTTATGCCATTCAGATAAACCATTCAGAGCCAGAAAACGAATCTATCAAGTCAAACACACAAGGAGCAAGGAACTATTTTTTACTGTGAAAAGAAATGTACTGCTTCCTTCTTAATCGCAGGAAAATTCTACCTTGCAGCAGATCAGCTCTCAGGAAAGCCTCCACCGCCGGAATCTGCTCGGGTAGGAGGCACATCATGCTGCAGGCCAGATGGTCAGTGAGGTCTGACCCTGCCTGTCACTGCAGTTGTACTTAAAGTAGAGCCTCATACATGAAAGGGGGTGTCTGTGTTTCCTGCTAGACTTCCAGCTTCTTGAGGGCATGGGACTTCTAGCGGTCATAGAGTCCCAAGGGCCTAATCGAAGTTACTGTGGCCTCTTAAGACACATGGATGGGTGACGTGACATAAAATAAGCCGAGTAAGCTCTATGTCTTCCCTTCCCAAACCGGGTGGGAAATTGTTTCACTTTTGTTACTATTATCTACTGAGTTAATACCTAAATCTAGACTTCATAATAAAATGAGAAGCTTGGTATTATTTCCTCAGGAGCACAATAGACAAGCAGCTTTGAAAGCAGTGGTTCTCAACCGTCCTAATGCCGTGACCCTTTAATACAGTTCCTTATGTTGTGGTAACCCCAACCATAAAATTATTTTCGTTGCTACTTCATAACTAATTTTGCTACTGTTATGAATCGTCATGTAAATATCTGATATGAAGGATGTATTTTCATTGTTACAAATTGAACATAATGAAAGCATAGTGATTAATCACAAAAACAATATGTAATTATATATGTGTTTTCCGATGGTCTTAGGCGACCCCTGTGAAAGGGTCGTTCGAACCCCAAAGGGATCGCGACCCACAGGTTGAGAACCGATGTTCTAAAGTCTACACCATGAGACTGGTTTCGGGTGGCTGGCAGGAGCCGGCTGTGATGTGGCCACACGCTGAAGGCTGGTCCTAACAAAGAGCAGCCACCAGGTGCAAGCGGGACCGGCCTGGTCTTCACGTGGAGGGAGACAGATGCTCCCTCCGCGAGAACAGGTTTGGGGCCTCCCACTGCCATATGGTGAGTAGCTGCAGCCTCCCCATTCTTCTACAGGGACATGAGGCTGTTTTGTTTTCTTTGTTATTTCTTCTGTTTTTTTGTTCTGAACAAGTCTGGTGGAGTACATGCTGCCGGCCTGGCAGACGGACAGTTTTCCACACAGACCTCAGGCTCTGAGGGCAAGTCATCCTTTCCTAACTACACCCAGACACATGGACAGACAGCCACTCGAGGTAGTTTCCCCTTAAAAATTCAAAATCCATTACTTGGGAAGTTCTGTTCTCATTGTCCCGTATCCTTTCCTTAACCAGCCGCACAAGAGATGCGATGTTGTAAAACTCTGCCTCTTCCAGCACACCTAGAACAAGGACCAAACTGTAGTTAGAGATGTGCGAACTCCCCCGAGAAGAGCAGGAAAGGCTGGCCTTGTGTCTGGAGTGCACGTTTGCCAAAAGCTGCAGTTTTCAAATGCAAGCCTAGCCTCTTTCCCTCTGCCTGGAAATGCTTCGTTGCTGTTTAGGGCATACCCATCACCTTTGCCCAACGGGAGGGAGTCAGCAGAAGGGTCTGGCCTGTCCACCCCCTTTCACCTTTAGTTTCCTACCGGCACCTTCCCTGGCTCTCCCTGTGCCTGCCATTGGCTGCAGGACACCTTGACCGTATATCACTTAGTTCCCGGAACTAGTCAAGTTAGACAACTCCTGAGCTTGCAATTTTTACCTGAGTTGCAGTTTGTCCTAAAAATGACCGGGGGTGGGTTGTGTGCGTAAATATATGTGGACCCAATTTAACAGAATGTTTATTATTTGAACAATATGAAAGGCAATCATGGGAAGAATCCCATGCTACATAAAGTCAAAGACTTCAGACAGGACAACTACATGGGCTATGTGATCCTGTACCAGGAGAAAAATGTACTATAAAGGCCATCATTGGAACAGTAGACAAAATTGGAAAATAAGCTACAGATAAAAGTGTTCATCAATATTAAATTCCCTCAATTTGATCACTATACTGTGGTTATGTAAGAGAATAGATTTGTTCTTGGGAAATATCCACTGAAGTATTAAGGGGAGAAGTCTAGAATCTATTCTCAAATAGTTCAGAAATAACCTGTGGGAGGGGTGGAGGATGGAGAGGCAGGAGGAGGAGAGAGAATGAATGAATGATAATGCAAATATGATCAAAAAATGTTAAAAATTGGTGAGTCTGGATAAAGGGAGTTCTTTGTACTATTCTTGCCCTTTTCTCCTAGTTTGAAATTATTTTAAAATAAAAGTTTTTGAAAAGGCATTAGAAAAGAACTGCATTAAGAGTCCTCTTTTCAAGAAACAAGATTACCCATGAGTTGGCAATTGTTGAAGCTGGATGGATGGATGGTGGGTGCATGGAATTTACTGTGTCATGCCCGTTACTTCTGTATGAATTTGAAATGTTTTGTAAAGGGGGCATTTACAAAAAGAGAGCAAGTTCTCTTTTCACTGGTAGAAACAGAGGTGTTTTGCAGCTGCTTAATTAACCAGCACAGCCATTACAGCTTCCTTACTCAGCGAACATTCCCGATCAGGGTGCCCTGGACTCAGGGACAGGCCTCAATCTTCAACTGAAGGCCTTCGATGAGACCAAGCCAACCAAGCCTTTTAGAAAGACATCTAGGCCCACTTAGTCTACATGCCCTACAAACCAAAAAGATGAGGCCACTGATGAGGTACCTGACAATGGATTGGAGAATGAATTAGGTCAGCTGCAAAAATTGACAAGGAGGCATGAGATCAGTCTTAAAAGAAATGAGGCCAAGCCTTTATTATTTCTTTGCAGCTGCAAGTTCAAACTAAAACAAAAATATAAATAACTAAATATCAGAGATGTGTTGCTTCAGGCTATGGACATTCACTGCTAGCATATAAGCAACTGTAAAAAGGGATCCTGAGAATTCTGCAGGTTTGGAAAAAACTCCCAAAGCTACCTCTTTCCCTTCTCCTTAAGGTGGATGAACAGAGCACGACGAGGCTCCCTTAAACAAGACTCCCTCAGACGTCACTCAGTAACTGAGGCTCCCGGCTCACTTTCATAAACCTTTACTGTACCTGCACATGAACGCGACAAAAGTCTCAAACAAAAGTCAAAGCTGTGAAACAGACTCGACCCGATTTCTGAAAATGCCTGGTTCGAACGCTGCTCTTACCTTCTTCTGCCAACTCCTTCGTAATGATGAGTTTCCCATGGCGGAGGTAGTTTAGGATAGGACCAAAGTAGGTGGGGTCCCTGTCAATCAGATAGGCCCCCGTCTCATCCTGCCGACCAAACACAAGGGTGTCATTGTGGAGCTTTCAGACCAAGTCAGGACAGGGTGTCAAACCTGGTCACAAACCATTAGTGAGAGGGCAAGTTTTGCTAGACGTTTGCTTATCACAAACTATGGACAGGAAGGCTAGTTTTATGTATCTGACTTGAACATAATTTAAGGTGAGGCGTTCCGGATGTACAGTCATAGCATCTAGGCATTTACTTAAACTTC
Organism: Myotis daubentonii; assembly: GCF_963259705.1. Lineage (NCBI taxonomy): Eukaryota > Metazoa > Chordata > Mammalia > Chiroptera > Vespertilionidae > Myotis > Myotis daubentonii. Next base: position 54,072,096 of record NC_081855.1, on the reverse strand, counting down.
TAAAATATTTACTTGGACACAATGACCAATTTTTCTGGCTATTTTTTTTTAAGAAAGGGAGGAAGAAAACGCCATCGTTGTGGTTAAATCTCTGCTTGAGATGGACATTCTGAACTCCCTACTGTCCCTGAATCATATTCCTAATTCTAAGAAAACCTGTTTAGTTGGCAATGCTCCCGTGCTCAAGGCCAACGTCAGTGGCCGTCTGCAGTGCCAGCTGCACCTTGCACACCCCAGCTCTGTGCCCAGAGGAAGCTTGGCGCTGCCAGGGCTTGGCTCTGAGCAGTTTTAATCCTACTCATCTTTACAGTAAAAGAAACAAGAATAAACTAGGATCTACTGCAAGAAGGGAGGCTTAGGGTAGATAAAAACAATTCCTTTATAAGCCAGGGTTTTGGAATCTCCCGTTAGGGCAGGACAGTTTTCTATCAATCTGAGATTTATCAGAGGAGAGGTCAGAGATAGATAAATGAAACCGACCCCTGTTTACCCAACCCCAAGTCTGTTTCAAGATAACAGGCTGCACGTCATATGGGCTACAAGGTGATGTAAGCAATGATCAATCGCTTTACGTTGGGAACTGAAAGATGAATGTGTAAAGTTAAAAAAAAAATTCAAACAACAGTTCAAACTGGAAATGGGTTAAGTCTCTTGGGTCGTCTCAAGCCTCTGGTTAGCAGCTATGCATCTTGCCCAACAGCATTCCTGTCTTCATTTCCCCTGGATCTTAACCAGGGGTCTTAGGTTGGCACCGGAAATGGTAACCTTCCAAGGAATGGATCTGATCGCAAGGATGGACCTGATACAGCGACTGCTCCCAGCGCCCAGCTCAGGGACCATGACCCCGGGAAAGCAGTGTGATGGCAGCTGTCAAGCCACCCTCTAACCCAGGCTTTCACCCAACTTGGCAGCGGGTCCGAGAGGAAGTCTGAGAAAGCTACAAGGATGCCTTGGCTCGCCCTGACCCAGTTCTGGATGGATCTGGCACAGGCAGTGAGGGGCTGACGAGGAGCCAGGGGAAAGCTCAGGCGGACCCGAGGGGCTGGGGTGGGGTGTGGAGAGGAATACGGAGCCGGGGGTCTCCCGCGTGCGGGTGGGTGGGCGGTGCGGCGAACGAGCCGCCAGAGACCGAAACGAAGGGTGGGGTCCGGGAGAAACCCTGGGTGCGCCGGAGGATGGGCGAGAGGAGCTGCCGGGGTAGAGCTTGTAGGGGGAGGAGGGGGGCGGGGGTCCAGGCCCGAGGAGCCCGCCTGGAGGAGCGTGTCACAGGGATCTGGGGTCCAGCCTAGGAGGAACCGGGGGGTCTGAAGGCCGGGGGCGCGCCCGAGGGCGGGGCGCACCTTGTCCGAGTCCAGCTCCGGGTCTTCCTGGCAGCAGAGGCGGCAGAGGAAGGACTTGGGCTCCCGGCCCAGGGTCTGTCGGGTGGTCACGAAGTAGGTGCCGCCCACGTTCAGCCGGACCCAGCGGGCCGCGCCGGCGCCCCCTGCCCGATCGGGCGGTCCGGGACCCGGCTCGAGCGGCTGCGCGGCGGCGGCGGGCGGGCGGCTGTGCCCGCGGGACGTGGGGCCAGCGGGGCGAGGGCTGGGAGGTCCGCGGCCCGGGCCGCCCCCGTCGCCCAGCCCACTCCCACCACCCCCTCCCAGCCCGGCCATCGCCGGGTCCAGCTGCAGCTCCGCCATCTTGGGCCGCCGCCGCCGCCACTGCCCGCGCGCCGCCGGGCCGGCCCATCTCGCGGCAGGGAGAGCCGGGCCGGCCCATCGGCGGGGGTGGGGCCGGGGAGAGGGACGAGAGCGCCCCCAACCAGCACCCGGGGATCCGCACGGTGGGGGCGCTGTGCCCGCCCTTGTAGGCGGGACTTCCGGAAGTAACCTTAATCTCTATTGGCTAATTTGTGCGGCAAGGCCCGCCCCTTTGGATGAGTGGTTGGCTGAGGGAAGCCTTTCCGGTGACCCATTTCCGTTACTTGCGCTGTGGACCGTGGGCCGCCGGGGTCGGTGAAGGTGAGTAGGGTTGGGACGTTGGGTCCGACCCCAGGGGGTTCCTCTGCTCTTTCGCCTCCAAACCTCGCGCCGCTCCTTGTCGCAATCCTGCCCAGGACGCCAGGCGCCGCGGGTGCCTCGCTGGAAGAGTGCCCGGGTGGAGCTGGTGCCGCTCTGCTCGCGCGAGAGGTCGCCGGGGCCCGGCGGCGACCTGGTCACCTTTAACTTAGGCGCTTCCGCAGCCCCGCTCGCGTCCCGTGCGCCCCGGGGCGGCTGAGGGTAGAGGTCCGGTTTGGGGGCTGGAGCAGCGTCACCTGAAGACAGTAATGCAGCTTGATGCGTCCGCCCCTCCCTCCTGAGGGTTCCGGCTTTCGAGCTGCGGGCGGGTCAGAGCCCCTCAGCAGATCCTCACGGAGCACCTCCTGTGCACGATCGGTTCGAGGCGCTGGGGGTTCCCCAATAAATCGAAGACAAAAACCCCTTCACTTACGGAGCCTCCCTGCTCCGGGTGCTGGGAAAGGTCTCTTTAAGGAAGCTGTTCCTCTGGCATCTTCAGAATCCCCTGCCCTCACCTCCGTTCCAGGAAGCAGGCTGTCCTGACTGGGAAGGAAAGGAAGCGGCAGGTGTCGGGCACGTTTCTCTTTAAGATCCTGGGGCAGATTGACGACCACCTCCCTGTGCTCCACCCCATCCAGCGGTTCTCCACCTTCTGGCCCTTTAAATACAGTTCCTCATGTTGTGACCCAACCATAAAATTGTTTTCGTTGCTACTTCATAACTGTCATGCTGCTACTGTTATGAATCGCAATGTAAATATCTGATATGCAGGATGGTCTTAGGCGACCCCTGTGAAAGGGTCCTTCGACCGCCAAAGGAGTCGCGACCCACAGGTTGAGAACCGCTGGCAGACCTTGGACATTTCAGTCAGTCTCCTGATGTCTGACACTGATCTTATTTCGTTGAAGTGGACTATTTTACTCTATTCTGTCGTATTATTTAAAAAATGGCGGTGGTGGGTGTGCAGTAATCAACCAAGAGCCTTGTGTGCGTATATGCGTGGCCCATGGCCACAGACAACGGGGCGGGGCGGGCCTGGGGTGGAGGGGGCCAGTGGGGGGAAAAGGGAGACATACGTAAAAATCACATTCATATATATATTTAGGGTGTGGCCAGCATACTCAAGACAAGAGTGTGTGCTGGGGCTGCAGGGGACGCATCAGACAGGAGTAAGAAGGGCAGACATGGTGCCGATCTGACAGGGAGGGCATAGAGAGCCTCTTAAGTTTGTAGAAAGAGCAAGTTGATGTGCACGATTTCGCTTGATACTTGCAACAGCTTTCTGAGGTAAGCAGGGCTGATGACACCCCCACTTTCCAGGCGGGGAATTCTGGTCTAGAGCCTGCTCTGTCCAAGGCTTTGTGGGAACTTGGGTATGTGTCAGCTCTGTGCACTGGAGAGTCAGTGAATAAAACACAGTTTGAGTGGAAATGCATTTAAATTACATTTTTAACTTTAATGCAAGGCATAAGTATGACTTCAGTATTTCCAAAGGTACGTGGAAAACAAACACTGGAGAACTGGGGTTTTAAGGGAGAGTTAGGAGTTGGAGAATAGCGGGAGGAGCATGTAGGGGGAGGAGAATATATTTACATGTCAGGTTGCACACCTTGAATTTGAAGAGCTATGGCTGTCTTTTTCTCATTCAGTCATCCTGATTTCTTTATAAGTACGTCCTCCAAGCCCTCGGAGGACGCGGATCTGTTTCTGAAAGACTTAAACGTTGCCAAGATGGCCTCTATAGGATTCTCTCCAAGAGCCCAGTTTTGATTTGACCGGTTTTATTTTCCAGGATCTCAAGATGGCTGGGCGAAAACTTGCTCTAAAAACTATTGACTGGGTAGCTTTTGGGGAGATCATACCCCGAAACCAGAAGGCCGTTGCTAACACCCTGAAATCCTGGAATGAGACCCTCACCTCCAGGTCAGTCCCTTTTCTTTCTTTTTTTGGGGAAGAGAACAGTTTGGTAAATCCTGGAGGTAGAAGAAGTAATTCCTAGAAGAAAGGGGCTTAGGAAACAAGTTCCGGAGGTAAAGGAAGGGCCTTGGGAGCTTGGGAGTGAGGAGGCTAATGGTGAGGTGCCTGGGGCGGGGCTGGAGGGGGAGGGGGCAGGGGAAAGAGAAAGGCACAGGCTGGCTCCCTGGAGAGGCACGGGGTCCTCCATCCCGAGGGTTTTAGGGGCGGTCCCAGGGGAGGATCATAATGGAGCATTCAACAGCTTCCCAGGTGTGTCCTTTCAGGGCTGTGGGCTCCACTGATTGACTGGCGGGCACCAGGGCACAGGGTGGTTACTCAGTGCAGCTGCGCCTGAGGCTGGTTTTGTTGCTTACCTGGAGGGTACACAGCGACGCCGGCTCCGTGTGCCTTCGTTACTTCTCTAGTTGTAGGACTTCCATTCAGCCAGCTTTCAGGCGGCTCTGAATGATGGTGGTTCTGTATTTTACTTGTAATTTTGATACGGTTATGGGAGGCGGCAAGCACAGGCAGGTACCTCCACCTTCATCTTGGTTCTCTCCGGGTCAGTCCCTTTCTGAGAGGGGGATTTTTGACTTGCCATTGAATGTGGAAACGAAACAGTGATTTGGAGCTACATATGACTTTCTGGTGCTCTTCTGGAAGTATAAAGAAATCCATGTATTTTCCAAATAAAAGTAACTTTTTTGTGCATTCCTATGCTTTCCCACCTAGACAAAAGTGTGATGGTACATCCAGGCCGTAGGAATAAGGAGCAGGGAAATTACTGTGTGAATTTTCTGTTCATAGAACAGCCATAACTTTGGTTTTTCCGTGTGAGCAGGTTGGCCACTCTGCCTGAGAAACCACCTGCTATCGACTGGGCTTACTACAAGGCCAATGTGGCGAAGGCCGGCTTAGTCGATGACTTTGAGAAGAAGGTGAGGCCTCAGGCAGCTAAAGCGCTGGTCTGGTAACGTGGCTTGTGGGAAGAGGGGGGCACAGCAGATAAGTACACACTCGGGGTTACAGCAAGGGAAGAAGGGTGGTGGTAGCCCTCAGATCCCAAAGGAAGCCCAGGTGAGGTGGGTATGGCCAGAGGGCTCACGTTAGTGGAGTTCAGAGGTGAATGCTCGCAGAGAACTCGGGTCTGTTTATTCGAATGGTTTTTGTCCGAAGAAACAGTAGAGGGTAGCTTTCCTCAAGGAGCCAGAGGGCTGTCAAGGTACGCATTTCCACTCCTCTCCTCCTCAGTTATTTCTTGGTCCCCCACCTGTCTCCTTTGGAATAAACTGATATCTTTTCTACCCTTCCCCTGTTTTCCTCCTTTCTCTACTCCGCTTTTATTATTTTTATTTTTTTACGTAATTTACAAGCTGAAATCTCTTGTTAACTTGTCAAGGGCCTCCTCTGTGCCAGGTGCAGAGCTGAGTGCGGGGGCTGTCACACTAAGCCATCTTCATAGGGCAGTGGTCCTCACCCTGGGCTGCACATGAGAATCACCTGGGAATCTTTAAAATCCTGATTTCTGGGCCTCATCCTCCGGAAATTCTGTTTCTTTGTTACTAATGTTGTGGCCCCACCCCATCACAAAGAAACAGAATTTCCGGAGGGTGAGGCCCAGAAATCAGGATTTTAAAGATTCCCAGGTGATTCTAATGTGCAGCCAAGGCTGAGAACCACCATTCTAGGGAGACCATCTCCATTATGCAAACATTAGTTCCACCAAGTCCGATTGGGTTTCACTTAAAAGAGAAATCAGAATTTCTTTAGAGCTATAAGCTTCTAAGAGATTCCCCCCTCCCTTTTTTTTTTCTTTTTTTGTAGGGAGAACCATTGATTTGTTGTTTCACTTATTTCTGCATTCATTGGCTAATTCTTGTATGTGCCCTGACCAGGGGTTGCACCCACAACCTTGGCATATTAGGATGATGCTTTAACCAACTGAGCTATTACCGGGCCAGGGATAAGAGGCCATTTTTGAGGTCATCCAGTTCAACTGTCCTTTTCAGATGAAGAAACTAAAGGTCATCGTAGTAAAGAATTGTCCGAGGTCTCCGCTTAGTTAGTGACAGGACTGAGAGAACTTGCGATCCCTTTCCCTGTCTAATGTTCTTTCCACTACAACACCCTAGATTCATACTGGCTTTTTCTTGGAATGGAGAATGTGTTCTTACGTGATCTCTAAGGATTAGCAGCTTGGAGCTCCTGGGTATATTAACAACAGCTCTCTGTGCCTGTGTTTATAGTTTAGTGCCCTGAAGGTTCCTGTGCCAGAGGATAAGTACAGTGCCCTGGTGGATGCTGAAGAAAAAGAAGATGTAAGTAGTTGAGACTCTTTTATTCCAAAATGCTCTTAACTCCTGATGACTCTCCTTAGTCATTAGGTTGAAGTAGAGTGAACTAAAAGGAGGAATAAAATAAAACTCTAGAAAATGCACCTCGGAAGTTGCCTGGTAATTGGAGAGAGGGGGCTGATCAGTTTGTTCTCTCTCTCTCTTTTTTTTTTTTTTAAATATATTTTATTGATTTTTTACAGAGAGGAAGGGAGAGAGAGAGAGAGTTAGAAACATCGATGAGAGAGAAACATCAATCAGTTGCCTCCTGCACATCTCCTACTGGGGATGTGCCTGCAACCCAGGTACATGCCCCTGACCGGAATCGAACCTGGGACCTCTCAGTCCACAGGCCGACGCTCTATCCACTGAGCCAAACCGGTTTTGGCTTGTTCTCTCTCTTGATTGTGGCGATGGTGTCACAGGTGGATACATATGTCATAACTGATCAAGTGGGTTCTTTAAATATGTGCATTTTATTGTATGTCAGTTATACCTCAGCAAAGCTGTTACAATAATAATTTTTTAAAAAGCTGTTACAAACAATTAAGGAGTTGGAATTGGGTGGGAAAATTACCCAGTGTGCTTGAAAGTACTGAAGGCCAAAAGTTGGAGTGCAGGTGGCTCCGCAAAGGAGAAGTCTGGCTAGGTGGTCAGGCAGCTTGTACTGACCCTTCTGCACCCAGCACCTATGAAACATGGGCATTTTGCAGGTTGCCTAGACGCGTCGCTTGCTGAAGAACCCTGGTCCCGCCATCATAAGCTGCCTCCCAAAGCCAGCTCCCCCAGTAGTCATGGCAGCAACAGATTCTCCGTAGAGAGTGAGAAAGCAGCAGTGGTCTGGCTCCAGGACTTCTGAGACCTTGGGAGCCTCAGGGTCAGGACACTTTAACTTGGATCCAAAACAGAATGTCTCCCTTCTTTTAAAGGCGAAAAGTTGTGCTGAGTTTGTGTCTCTCTCAAAGACCAGGATTGAGCAATACGAGAAAGAGGTAAGGATGACCTTTGGCCTTTGGGATAAATTTCCTCTCTTCCACCGAATGGCAGAAACCTGCCTTGGGTTCCTTTTTTGCATCTCTGCAACCCTGCTTACCTTAACACATTTCCCCTCCTTTCAGCTGGAGAAGATACGGAACATAATTCCATTTGACCAGATGACCATTGAGGATTTGAATGAAGTCTTCCCGGAAACCAAATTAGACAAAAAGAAGTATCCCTACTGGCCTCACAAGCCAATTGAGAATTTATAAACTTAAGTCTGAGAGGAAGCTCTGCTCCTTGTATTTTAAACTCTGGACATTAAAAATAATCAGATGGTGCTGAGTGTGTCTGCTCCTTTGCAGTTGAGATAGTTACAACTCTGAGGTGACCTCACTGGAAGTGGGCTTTTTGTTAAAATGGAAAGGTGAGCCTATAGGTGTATGTGGGTTCAGTTGTCTAATGGTCAGGATATGCTCTTAATCCCAGAAGATAAAGATCTAGAGGATTCCAGAAGACTCTTTGCTGAGTGCCAGCACTATACCTTAGTCATATTTCTATTCCCCAGGGCTTAGCACTGTGCTTGGGATTTAGAGGAGCCTTAATATGAATTCATTGTAAATGAAAGAGAAGAAATATGAGCCTTTAGGGCAGGGGTCCTCAGACTTTTTAAACAGGGGGCCAGTTCATTGTCCCTCAGACTGTTGGAGAGCTGGACTATAGTTTAAGAAAAAACTATGAACAAATTCCTATGCACACTGCACATATCTTATTTTGAAGTAAGAAAACAAAACGGGAACAAATACAATATTTGTATTTGCAGGTGGCCCGCGGGCCGTAGTTTGAGGGCCCCTGCTTCAGGGGTTCACATCTAGCCTAGGAGGTTATCACATGAACCTCGGATAATAGGGCCAACTAGTATATTAGTAAATGATCATGACTTACAAAGCATATACTATGTTCTAAGAATTGTTCTAAGCACTTTAGATAAATATCTCATTTCTCCTCAAAACAACCCTATGAGGTAGGTAGTGTATCAGCCAAGACATTAAATAAGGCCTTTGAAGTCCTGGCTGGATTGGCACAAGCTGGGGTTGCAGGTTCCATCCCCAGGAGGGGGCTTGCAAGAGGTAGCTGATCGATGTTTCTCACATTGAAGTTTCTCTCTCCCTCGCTCTCTAAAATCAATAAAAACATAAATATATATATATATAAAGTCCTTTGAAGGTGACAACATTGCCAATGATAAGTTTGCTATTCTCTGCCCAGAGGCCTTATCTGACTACTCAGTAGTTTCCCATTGCCCTCTATTTTGAATTGTCTTCTGTCCTCTCTCTCACTAGAATGTAAGCTGCTTGGAGGCAGTAGAGGATGGTTTCAGGGAGAACTGAAGCTTGAAATGGGAAGAGAATCGGTGTCTCTCAGTGCAGAGGAGCCCACGGTGCTGCAGTTCTGTGGCAAGGCTTGGGAGCCAGAGGCATGCTCTAACGTAGCATCCATGACACTTGGTGACTGGTTTGGAGCAGAGACAAGAATTCTGGATGACCCTGGAGAAGAGAGGGGAGAATTCTGTATTTCTAATTCTTTGTTTTGTTCGTGTTTTTTTTTAAAAATATATTTTATCGATTTTTTTACAGAGAGGAAGGGAGAGGGAATAGAGAGTTAGAAACATCGACCAACCGCCTCCTGCGCGCCTCCTACTGGGGATGTGCCCGCAACCAAGGTACACACCCTTGACCGGAATCGAACCTAGGACCCTTCAGTCCACAGGCCAATGCTCTATCCACTGAGCCAAACCGGTCTGGCATGTGTTGTTTCTTTTACAAAGGTACAAGAAACTGGTTTTTAAACTTTTTTGAGTCAAGGACTTTTGAAAATCTCAAACAACACAGCACATAATGTGAGATATTCAACCTTGAAAGCCCAGCTATACTCAGGTGCTATGGGCCTCAAGGTTTAAAAAAAATAAATCATCTCTGGCCAAATTTGTAGTTTAAAAAATTTTTTTTTCTAAAGGATACACACGTATACAGGAAAGTATGAAAATCATAAATGTACATATTCAATAGTCCCTTTTTATTAATGTATTTTTTAAATTTATTTTATTGATTTCAGAAAGGAAGGGAGGGGGAGAGAGACACATCAATGATGTGAATCATTGATCAGCTGAGGATCAAGCCCACAACCTGGGCATGTGTCCTCAACCAGGATGGAACCCAGGACCCTTCAGTCCACAGGCCAACACTCTATCCACTGAGCCAAACCAGCTATAGCCCCTTTTTAAACACTCCTGGGATCAGGATTTGAGTGCCATCTTTTTTCCTGCACAGAACTGTGGGTGCCATCTCCATGGGAACAGCCCACAGCAAAATCTTTGGCATAGAATTGGGCAGCATTTTCACCCCAATGGGAGGCAGGGAGAGACTAGGGGCTAAGGCAGTGATGGCGAACCTTTTGAGCTCGGGGTGTCAGCATTTTGAAAAACCCTAACTTTGGTGCTGTGTCACATCTAGAAATTTTTTGACATTTGCAACCATAGTAAAAGATGTATATTTTTGATATTTATTTTATATATTTAAATGCCATTTAACAGAAAAATCAACCAATAAAATGAGTTCGCGTGTCACCTCTGACACGTGTGTCATAGGTTCGCCACCACTGGGCTAAGGTTTTGCCTATTAACTTTACAGTCTGTGATGGTCTCTCACAGAACACACTCCTTTCACCAGATGAGCGGATACCAACTCACAGAGGCAACAGGAAGTAGGGCCCCAAAGCGCAGTTCAGCTTGATCATACCCTTCAAAGTGCACAGTCCAGCTTGATCAAAAAGAAAGGGTAAGCCCAGCAGGCGTGGTGTGGACCTAGGAACCAGGTCATGGTTTGACTTCCGGTCAGGGCACATGCCAGGGTTGCCAGCTCGATCCCCAGTGTGGGGCGTGCAGGAGGCAGCCCATCAATGATTCTCATCATTGATGTTTCTATCTCTCCCTTTCTGAAATCAATAAAAAAAATACACACTTTTTAAAAAGAGTAAGATAATTGCTACCGAGGCTCCCCTGTGCAACACATACAGAAAAGGCTATAAAAAAAGACAAAATAGGCGGCAAGGTTTTTCTTTGTTTGTTTTTACCTTAGCTGGGGTCTAGAAAAAAAAATTTGGTCAGTGGTTAATTGCCTCACCCCAGATGGGACTCGAACCCACAATCCCTGGCTTAGGAGGCCAGTGCCTTATCCATTAGGCCACTGGGGCACTACGCAGGCGTCGCCCGATTATTTGCCTTTTGACTGTGACGCGGTTAAGCTGCGTAATGACGTCATCCCGGAAGCTCCGCGTTGCAAAAAATCAAGGTTATCGCTCAGTGGGATAGCAGTCCAGAACCGAGAGTGGGTTGGAAGATTGCAGAGGTCCATGGGAAAAGGTTAAGGTTTGAGGTGTAACACAGTGTGCTGACCTCTCCTTAGGAGAAGACTAGAACCTTCCACCTCCTGAGCCAGGGTCAGACATTTTACTCTTTGCACCACACATGCCCTGTAAAGGTTGAGTTCTATGGCGATGCTTCTTGAGGGATATAAGGACGCACCGCACAGACGTTGGCTGCATAGACTGCATCCTGGCCCCGCCTTTCATGCACCCTGTACCCCAGCACCGGCAGTCTTCCCGGGCACTAGTTGCTTGAACTGCCGCTGCCACCTGCGAGGAGGTTACACCTGAATATCACATTGCTTCCCGCCCAGCACGAGGACCGCGTGGCCTAACGGATAAGGCGTCTGACTTCGGATCAGAAGATTGAGGGTTCGAGTCCCTTCGTGGTCGGCTCTGCTTTTTGTTTTTGTTTTTTGCAGAGGGGGCGGTGGCTCGTGGCTGGGGGCATAGCAATCCCGATGGGCATCGTACTGGCCTCCCTCCTCTCCCCTCTCCTAGTCCCTTGGCCCGCAGACACTCGCCTTCTGGGGACCTCGCTCATTTCCTTCAACCTGCGCGCCGCCGGGCGCCCTTAGGTCTCAGCTGGTACCTCCCAATCTTTTCGTCTTAATCTTTAGCTTTCCGCGTAGCCTGGCGGGTGTACCCTCTGGTTTTCTAGTTGGCTTTCTGCTACTCGTACTAAGTTCGGGTCTAGGGATACACGCTCCGGCCGCCGGCCCGACAAAAACGTACAGTTTGTGCACGTGCTGTTGAGCTTTACCACGGACCACGTGGAAGAGACTTTTTGTCTCGCCCCAGTGGCCTAATGGATAAGGCACTGGCCTCCTAAGCCAGGGATTGTGGGTTCGAGTCCCACCTGGGGTGATGCACGTGGCCACCTGCTACAGGTAATTTTTGATTCGCTAACGTGCGGACCCTGCCGTGCTGCACACGGGCAACCAGGGGCTCCATTCCACGTGGTTGGGGCCACGCGGCCTCTGGAGCCCTGCCCGCTCTCTCACAGCCCCCTCGCTTTTTCGATCAGGGTGTGTCTACGCCGCTCCCCATCCCCAGCTCATTGTTGCCTTCGCCCCCTTCATCCCCTCGCGGTCCTGGTGGGTCCTGGGAACACGCTGCACCTACAGGACAAGTCCTGCTCTCTAGCGTCGGCTGTGACGTATAGAAAAGTAGGGGGGCGGGGAGTTTCGCTGTTCGGTGCTTCGCTTTGGGGAACCTTTCGGTGTTCCAGTCCCGTGCACTCGGGTTTGTTTTTTTTTTAAATAAGATCGAGCTGCAGTGGAGAGAATTTTTCAGTGTCAAAAATATGGCTGTACCCCAGGTGGGACTCGAACCCACAATCCCTGGCTTAGGAGGCCAGTGCCTTATCCATTAGGCCACTGGGGCCTGTAGGTTACGGCTTTCGTATTTCTCCCCTTAGTAGTTAATCGGACTGCGGGTATTTCAGGCAAAAATTAATGGGGCACACGTTTACTGAGGGACCCCAAGTCGGGGAAGAGCTTGGATAGGCTTCCGGAGCTCACAATGGACCAGTAAGAAGCTACCCTGGGAGGTGAGCTGACCAACCTCCAGCCACCGCACGGGGCAGCACGTGGGGCTGGAGCTGCAGGAACACCCAGAGCATGGCCCGTGAAGACTAAGGCTCGAACTAGTATGTCCGCCCCTCTACGGAACCGACAGAAAACCCAGGAATTTTAGGGAAAAGGGGTGTAGGAAGTTCACGAGAGCAGAACAGCCTCAATCATGAAACAAACACTGGACGTCTTCACCATCACGAGGCAGGAACGACCAGGAGGAACACGTAAATAGAAATATGGGTATATATTCATAATGTACATGTGACATACAAAGCCATACTGTACAGAAGACAAGTACATCGGCCAAGTAGACACTTTGCCCTAATATTTTATTCCTTTAAAGCTGTTAGCTAGAAAGTAATACAAATAAAGAAGGGGCGCATTGTTAAACCTTACAAACGTTGACAATCCGGTTAGAGCCCGTGCGCATCTGAAAGGGGCCACGCAGAAGCTTCAGCCGAGGGCCATGCGTTCGTCATGCCTGGCTGACACCTGCCCCCCCTTCCTCCGCAGATGAGGGCTCAGAGAGCTTGGACACGTTCTAGTTTCTCTCTCCAAGGGGCGGAGTCTGCGGAAACCGACCTCCTTCCTTCCACATCAGCAAGAAGGGTTTCACGCACCCGGTCCAGGCTCCTGCCCTCATGTAAGTCCATCAGTTTGTCTGTTTGTTGAGGTGTAACATGCATGTGGCAAAGTGTCAGCTCACAGGCCACAGCCTGATGATACAGAACATTCCCAGCATCCCAGAAAGCTGCCCCCCCCCCCCCCCCCCCCGTCAATCACCATCTCTCCCCAGGACTCTCTCGGCTGTCATCACCATAAAGCAGTTTCGCCTTGTTTGAACTACATATATATGGAATCATACTCCGGTAGCCTCTGTTGCTCAACATTGTGTCTATGAAATTCACCCACCTTCATTCTTTTGCCCTCAACTTTTTAAAAGAGTGGGTCCTAACCGTGTGCTCTACTCTGCGTCCCCAGCCTGTTCTGTTTCTCTGTCCCTGTCCTTCCCGCCTCATCTTGAAGGCTATTCCAGGGCCTTTCACCCCACCAATGGCGGAGGTCCTCAGGGGTCCAGCCCTTTGCTCAGGGGCAGCCCACTGGAGGCCTCCTCTGGCTTCCCACTGCCACCATCTGACCAGCCTCCCTGGGGTTTGCCTTGCTTCATCCTCAACCGCTCCCAGCCACTTCCGACTCTACTCGTCCCCCTCCATCCTGCATCTCCCAGCTGCAGCCTCGCTCCCCAGCTCCTGGGCGCCCTCTCCTGGGCATCACTACCCAGCATTCCTCCTCAGGCCCCACAGCCAGCCTCCCACCCATCCTCCCACGCCTGCTCCCTTTGTGACGTTCCTGTTTCAATGCGCAGCAGCACCCGTCACACACCTGCTCCCATTCCCTGTGGACTTTTCTGTCCCCATAATCCTTCTGCATCTATTCTCTCCCTCCTGTTGTCACTGCCCTAGTTCCAGGATGAGTCCCTGACTGCTCATGTGGGTCAGTCCACCCACCTGGGCTCACTTCCCTGCGGTCTTTTCTCCTCCATTCACGGTCAGATTCATCTTCCCCTGACAGCCCCTGTGGGGGAGAGTCTAAATGTCTTAACTGTCACATGTAAGGACTTTCTAGACCGGGCTCCCACTCAATGTGGCAGATGTGTCTCCCACAGCTCCTCACCCCCTGGGCCCCAGCCAAGCTGGGCTATTAATCACGGCTCCCCCAGTACATACTCATGCCACTAACCACTTCTTTATTCACTGAAGTCCCACAACAGCCCGAGGTTGGCAGTGATAACATCATCCCTAGTTTCCAGACGGAGAAACAAAGCCCACAGCTGGGGGGTGGGTGGGTGGGGGGCAGGGACTGACCAGGGCAGGCTGGCCTCAGAGCCCATCCTCTCAGTGATCTAGTTCACTGTCCCGGCTACGGCAGGGCCCCTGGACACACTGCAGCCTCCAGGTGCCAAGCTCTTCGCTTGCTGGCAAGGCCAGCCCCTCCCATCCTTCAGGCAAGTACTTCTCTGACCTTCCGGCCAGAACTCATTGTTCCTCTGCCGCCCACAGTACGCTCAGACCTTTCTCATGTTACTTATCACGCTTTAGGCCGTGTTACCGGACAGGATTCCACTTTTCTTTTCAACCGATGGAATGTCCATTCTCTGAGAGACAGACTGTTCATTGCCGATTGCCTGGGCCCTCAGAGCCTCATGAGCTCACGAATGTTGCCCGTCCTTGCTCCCCATGAAGCTCTCCACCCCTTGAAGGCTGGGACCATGTCTCCCACATCGTTTGTATTTTCTAAGTCACGTATTGAAGACTTCCCCCCCTTTGTTTACACTCACATGAGTGGGGTCCCTGCTCACGTAAGTGTACACAGTGCTCTGTTCATCATCTTGCACTGAGGGCTCGCAATGAGGTATTTGTCCAATGAGGGAATTAGATCAAAATAACAGAGAACAGTCTATGGAACTCATCCATGCCACAGTGATCTGCTACTGTCATGCTGGCCCTGGTGCTCCCACACCCACAGGACTGCAAAACCCTTCGTCTAGTTCCAGTTCACTTTTCCTGTGACAGCACCTGACACATGACATTCCTTCCCACTCGAGTGGTTCCCTTACACACGTTTCTTAAACTCTAAACCGCTTAACCTGATTTGAGAATCTCCACAGTGAGCTCGTCTCCCTCTCCAGACTTACCTCTCTGATCCCCCTGCACAGATGCGCCACTCACATGGCTTCCACCCTGTCTCCTCCACCCCAGCCTTTTCTGTGGTTTTATCCATCCTGTTCCCTTCAATGGGCATGTGCTGCGCGCCTTTCTACTGATTAAATTTGCCCCTTTTCCACGGCCCAGCTCAGAGGGCCACACCTGTCTCAGCCTCTGCCTGACCGTGTGTTCCTGGAGGGCAGACACCAAGCTCACTCCTGTCCCCTGGGCTGTGACTGCAGTCAGCGCATCAGGAACCCGTAGGCAGATTTCAACCCAGGGAGGGTAGGGACTCTGTCCTGAGGCACCGAGGAAGGGAAGCCCCTGCATTTAGAATTTTATTGCAGCTGATACACGAAGTGGATAAGTGAGGTGTGACAACATGGTGTAAAGACCTTTGACTCCAGCGCCTGCCACCCTCATTCTGAACGAACAATCCGATGGCTCCAATGTTAGAGACAGGCATTAAAACCGCAAACAGCAAGGCCGTCTCCTGGCAGCACTCGAGCTCCCGCCGGCTGCCTGGCATCCTGCGGAGGGTCTCTGCCTCTCTGGAGGGTGATTTCAGTCCATATCTACCCTCCTGCTTGCCTTTATGGCAGAATTTATTCTCTTCTTTCTCAGCCTTTCCCGATTCATGTTTTCTATCCTGTAAACAAAACGAACAAAAAGACCCCAATTAGGCCCAGATGCCCAATCAGTGCCTCTCACGGCGGTGAGAGGAGCTGGCAGCTCAGGGGGGAGCCGAGCAGCTAAAGCAGCAGGCACCAGCTCCAAGCCCCCACCCGGGGTCAGGAAAGCTCCCATCCCCCACTTTTCCACATATTTGCTGGGAGGTCCGGGGCTTGGCCCTGCCCCCCTTCTTTCCCGGTGCCGCCCCTCAGGACTCCGTGGGAAGAAGTTTGGGGTGTTTCCTGGTACCTGATTCTCTGCAGTACAGCATCTTCTTTGGATGGTTCCTTGGGCGTCTGGCTGGCTTCGGCGATCATGTCTCGAATTTTCTGCAGGCAATCTGCCAGATTTCGGAGCTGGTAGCGGCTGCATTCAGAGGTGAGTATCAGCTCTCCCAGCTTGTTGATCTTGTTTTTGTACTGCAAGAAGCAAAGGCAAAACCCGAGTTCTACCGACTGAAGGTTTAGAAGCGGCTGAGGCATGAAGAAAAAGGAAGGGGCCGGTGTTACCATGATGGCCATCTTCTGGCGCACCGGCTCTGCGATCCAGTCGGCAGTGGCCAAATGGAACCTGACTTCAGCCTTCGAATTCACTGGGAGGAAAGGGACAGGGAGCACAGGTCACTGAGGCGCCAGGTCGGCTCGGCACCTGGGTGACGCCTGGTGACCATCCTGAAACAAAGGGAGGTGAGAAACCCAACCAGGGATGTCCCATCCTGCGCCCACTTGGGGATCCCAAGCTGCCATGGAGTGAGCCTGCAAAGACAGCGAGGCACTCTGGGACAAAAGTAACTTCCAGGCACGAAACGCCCACTGCTTCCCTTACAGTTTCTCGGGCTCTGTGAGTGGGGGGATGGGCTCCACAAGAATGAAGGGAACCTGTGCTGGGAGCTGGCTGCCAACTCACACTGGTTTCCTTTGTTTAACTCACAAGCCAATCCTAGTCCTACAACCCACAGCTGAGAGGCTGAGAATCGGACCGCATTCAAAAGAATAAAGAGGATTATTATAAACTGGCGGTACTTAAGCTTCTGCTAAAAAAAAAATGCCCTTTATTCCCCATGAATGTAAACACAGAATCCTCAAGTCCGTCTTCTAAGTTTTAAAGTGAAAGAACACGACAAGGCTCCGGTACCTTTGTTAACGTTCTGGCCTCCAGGTCCGCTGCTCCGACAATAAGATATTGTCAAGCGATCTATGAAACAACACACACCAAAGAACTGATTACCTCCTGGCAAACTCTCACACTTCTCTCTCAAAAGCTCATCTATATAAAGCTAACATTCAGGTCAGTAGAGGAAGAGATTGGATGTCAAAACTAAAGTCAAGGGACTTTCCCAAGGCCACACAGACAGCAGAGGACGTAAAATGATGACCCAGGTGATGACCGTCATGGCGGCTTTGGAGCCTCCTGTGCTGATGATAGGCTTTCTGCCTCCTCCAGGCGTGTTCACACCTCAGGGCTCAGATGCAAGCTATCAGATCGGCCACAGGGTGTCCTCTCCTTGTGTCGCCTGTCACCTGGCCTTTGTTCCAGTGTCACCCTGAGCAAGGGCACCTTTACTACTCTTCCATTCCCTGCCTGTGGATGGCACACACTCTCTGAACCGGAAAAGGGCTGGTTGTTTCTTCCCAGGCCACGCTGTCAGGCCTTATGCTTGATGGGTGCACAGTTCTGATGTTTGATGGGCAAATGGTTCAAGGGAGAAGGGCCCATGGGGTTGTCCTTTCCTGTCCACTCCCCAAGGCAGCCTTCCTGCCCAATTTCTTGTACATCCTTTCAGATCTAAGTTCATAATAGAAATATATATCTCTCAGATATACAGGGTATCCCCCAAAATGCATACACACTTGGAATAATTATTAATTCCAATGGGTTAAATCTGAAAAGAAACATCAATTGAGCTATCAAAAAACGTATGTGTATTGTTTTGGGGGGCACCCTATATGTAAGACACAAACGTAGCTTATTATACATATTCTTCTGCATCTGACTTTCTTCAAATGTTGACCAACTCATCTATTGTAAAGATTATTCCATGTCACAAGAACATCAAGAGCTCTCTGTTCGTGCTGCACACTGCACAGCACTCTTCTTTTTGCTCTTCTAAATGATGCTGGGGAGGTCTGGAAGGAATGTCTAAGGGGTGGGAAATGGCTGATTTAATTTATTTACTTAAAAAACATATATGTATTATTGATTTCAGAGAGGAAGGGAGAGGGACAGAGAGACAGAAACATCAAGGATGAGAAAGAACCATTGATCAGCTGCCTCCTGGTTCATAGGTCGACACTCAACCACTGAGCCACACCAGCCGGGCTGATTTTATTTATAAAACCAAATTACTCACCTAGAGGAATGTCACTGTTGGCTTGCTTCGCGTCATCCTGTAATGTAATGCACACCGCGTCAAATACACCTCACCTGCTGGGTGGCTCCTAACTGGTCCAGGGCAACCAAGGAAATGATGGAAAGCCACAACACGCATGGAATGCAACCACTTTCAGGTTCCCAGGCAAATCACAGCAGAGGACAGAGCAGCTTCCTCAGGCGCAGGAGGCACCGCCTCAGAAACACTCCTCCAGGAAAATAGAACTGACTCGTCTCCGGCCTTCCCTGCCCCGGACCTCAGCTTGTGTCGGGCACCGTTGGAGGCCTCGCTCCTCGGAGGGATCACCCCACTCCTCTGCCTCAAATCCTCCATAGCTCCCCATGCTGGCCTGCGTGCTGCTCCTTGAACAAGCAGGGCATGCTGACTGCTTTACGGTGGCTACCCCTGCTGTTCGCTCCACAGGGATGCCCGTCTCCCCTCTATTCTCTGGGTCACTGCCTTGCCTCTTCCAGGTCCTCACTCAGATGTCACCTTCTCAGGGGCCTTCCCAGACCATCCTACTTACAACTGCAACACCGCCCCCTACCTGAGCACTCCTCTTCCAGGCTTTAGTTTCTCCAAAGGAAAGCACCACCTCACATACTCTGTACGTATTTCACCTACTGCGGTCTCCCTCCATTACAATTCAAGCCCCACAAACATTAGGGCCTTTGTGTTTTGTTTACTACTCATTCCCCGTGCCTGGCGCAGTGCACGAAGCTTGCTCTCAGCAGAAGTCGGCTGAATGAGTGAATGAATCAGCGAACGTTCTCTTCCTGTCCTGTAGGTGGAAACCCAACAGAATTGGCGGGATCCTCTCTCGGCCCGGGCCGGTCCGGAGCCTGCACACAGCGGGCTGCTGCGACATGCACCCCAGTTTCCTAGAGGTGCTGGGGTTGCTAGAGGCTAAGGACAGTGTAACTTCCCAAAAGACTCCAGAAGGGAGCAAACACCTGGTCAGCCTCCTGCCTTTACTGTCCACTCTGCAGGGCCAGATCGCCCAGTTTCCCTGGGACAAGAATCTGGGCCTGCAGGTGGGGGAACTAACGAGGAAAAGCGGGTGCTCTCGTAAGTAGCACATCCTGCGCGCTCTCCCCGCACCCAGACACAACGACCTCCCCGGGGCCCCTCTCGGTTGCCCGGGCAACCAGCTCCCTTCCGCTGCGGCCCCTTCGATTAACGGCGCGCACGGCCAATAGGGCCCCGGCTTTCTGACGTCACCCAGCAGCGGCGGACACGCCCCTTCCGTCTGGCCCACCCGGCTCACCGGGACCCTCCACGCGGTGTCCGAGCCCCGCGACTCCGGGTAGAGCTTGTCCAGGCTGTAGATGCTCTGGAATTCGGTGCCGACTACCTGCTTGTGCAGATCCCGACGGGGGCAGTGCGGGGGCAGCCAGGCCCTGGCTCGGCTCAGGCCCCAGCGCAGGCACCGGGCGGCCGCCATGTTCGAGTCTCCGGGCTGCTTCCGGTGGGCGCTCCCCTCCGCGGTCGGCTAGGTCGTGTTTCCCGCTGGACTTTGGTTCCGCGCGACTTTTAGCGCCCTGGGGGGGGTGGCGGGGGGAGGCGGCGAGCAGGGCTCCTGGCGTGGCTCTCCCGCGGCGCCTGTTAGAGCTGCCTCCGGGGGCTTGGCGGTAGGGAAGACGTTGGCCAGACAGAGCTTTTAAGGGGAGCCTCGTGGCGAAAGAAGCCCCAGATCCTTGTTCCCCAGAAACACCACCTCTCTCCCTTTCAGAGTCTGTCCCCTCCTGGGCCGCTCTCCCCGCACCTGTGAGGCCTGCCCTGTCTGACCTACTTCATCTCCATCCCCTTTTACCCTGCTTGACTTCTTTTTCTAGTTTACTGCCTGTCCCCCAGCCGGAATGCAATAAGCTCCAGGGAGCCCTGGCTCACTGCTGGAGCTCCGGCACCCGGCGCCAGGCACATGCCAGGCGCTCAGTAAGCATGGCGAGGACGGTTCCTCGGGAATGTGTGTGTGAGCTGATTTCCGCTGAGTTTTAGTAACGCCAGGCTGGTTCCCAGGCAGCCCGGAAGCAGGAACCCGCGGAGCACGTGTGAAAGCTGGAAGCACAAATACCAGATGGGGAGAGGCGGGCAGGTGGAGAAGGAAGGGCTGTAAAAAGTGGACCACGCCCGCCCCACGGCCTTCGTGGGGGAACCAGCCGTTTTGTGGAGTGTGATGGCAGTTTCTCCCAGCCAGGGGATAAAGGGAGGCCGAGGAGGTAGGTAGAGATTCAGACAGCCAGGCAGGCTAAGCAGGACCCTTTTACAGGGCTGTTAAAGCATGGACTCCAATATTGAGTTCTAATTCCAAGAAAGGTTCAAAGTAGAGCAAGCAGTGTTTGGAAACAGCTAAATGTCGGCTGAGTTACTTTGTTGAGAGGCAGTGTGGTCAGTGAAAACAGAGCCGAATGAATGTTAGTGATTATTAGTCATATTAGTGGTTGTTTCTTAATGAGTGCTATTTTTAGGAAAAGCATAATTACCTAGAAAAATATGTCCCTGGGGATGTTGGCTGTTTCAAACAGGAGATCGTCATCAAATCAAGGTTTTACCATCTTAGCTTTACTGATACAGGCCAAGTCTTTAGGAGGGAATAAACTGGCCCCCCCCCCCTCTCCCAAGCACTCGCTTTGTCAACCCAAACGAGGAAGAGGATGGCAATCGCATGTGCCTTTTGGGCTCCAGGTTGGAAGGAGTCTCCTGGATCCCTCCCTGTCTTAGTCCCAAGACCTCAGAGGGAACAGAGGCGTCTCCATGGTGACTGCAATAAGCTTCTCAGGGGAGCAGAGCCAGGTCCAGGCTCTGGGATTATGAATAACAAAGTCAGCACCGTTCTGTGGCATTGCTCTGCGGCTGGACTCCAGCCCTGTGCCTGACCCAGAAGGATAGGAAAAGGAAGCTGCAGATTTCCACAGCCCCAAATAAACACAGCCTGCTCGGGCCATCTGGTGCCCTGGATTCTGGGGGAGGAGGCGGGGAGAGAATGAGACGTTACCCTGGGATGGAGAGCAGCTGCCAGGCTCCTTTCCCGTGGTGCTGCGGTGAGCCATCCAGAATAGAGGCCCTTCTGGGAAGAGCAGGTGAGAGGTGCCACCTGTTCTCTAAAAGGCGGGCACGGAAGGCGGAGCCAGCCAGCCTTCCTCCTTGGTCCTCCAGAGGCTGATGGCTTCAGGCACCCGCCCTTCTCTACGGCCTGTGAGTTGGGGTATCACCCAGATTGGCTCTTAAAACTCAACATTAGCCCAAGTGGTTGTGGGCTGGATCCCCAGTTCGGGGGCGTGCAGGAGGCAGCCGATCAATGTTTCTCTCTCATCGATGTTTCTCTCTCTCTCTTCCTCTCTGAAATCAATATATATATATATATATATATATATATATATATTTTATTGATTTTTTACAGAGAGGAAGGGAGAGGGATAGAGAGTTAGAAACATCGATCAGCTGCCTTCTGCACAACCCCCACCGGGGATGTGCCCTTGACTGGAATCGAACCTGGGACCCTTCAGTCCGCAGGCCAACGCTCTATCCACTGAGCCAAACCGGTTAGGGCTGAAATCAATATATATATATATATATATATATATATATATTTAAACCCCTTGACATTACATGGAAGTAGGGAATGCTCAGTATCACATAGTGGGATTGGGTCAGGTCTGGGTTCAAATATTTCTATGTGACTTTGAACTACTAACTTAAACTCTAAGCCTCAGGACCCCCTTCAATAAAAATAGAGATTTTATAGCTGCCTGTCAGCAGGCAACAAGAATTAGCTGCTACTAAGGCATGCTAAGTGTGTACAGGTTTTTTGAAGGAACTTCCTTTTACTTTGGAGAGCTGATGGCTTTTATCTGTTTTCCCTGCAGCACTGGGGTGGGCAGTCCAGCCTGACTAGCTGTATTCCACACCTTCCCTTCTCCCCTGAGCGGCTGGGCAGGCAGCACTGAGCATGCGCCTGGCATGGTGGGCAACGCTGCCCCCTTCCTGGAAGCCGCTTCCTTCTCTGCCTAGTTGCCTGCGAACACCGTGAGGCTTTCAGCTCGGTGTGCAGGGCGGGCAGGCAGGTCTGTTTCCTGGGATCATGGGAAGGGGGACCAGTTCCTTTTACCACAGGGTTTGGTCTCGGGGAAGGTTGTCAGTCTGGGAGGAGGGAGACCCTGGGGAGGCGGCCCAGTAAGAATCAAATGGTGACGGGAAGGAAGAAGAGGCAGGAGAAATATTTCCAGAGGGGAATTTGAAGGCGACAGACGGGTGGCTGGGTAGAAGTCACCGCTTCCTTTGCTCCTGCTCTGGTGTCTCACCCACGTGCTCTCACCCCACTGGGGGCAGGTCACACAGACAGGAAAACCTACAGCCTTTGCATGCGGGGCAGTTGGGTTAAAAAGCAGTCACACCAATTTGGGGCCTATTGTGGACTCCCCACACCACACCGTCCTCACCTCCTGGGCCCAAGGGAGGTGGCCCCTGGCCCCTCAGGAAGGGAAGGGGTGCAGTGGGGAGCTCCCCGAGCTGGCCTCCGGGGGAAGGTTATGGGAGCGTTTCCCCGTGGGATTGGGACCACAGAGCCCGCAGAATTTTCCCTGTGGAACTGAAATGTGGCGAAGGCAGTGAGAAACTGAGCCCCCAAAGATCCGGGAGCCTTTGCTTTGGTTTCTGAAGTCGAAGCTGTTGGCAGGTGTGGGTTGGGAGCTGCAAAATCTGTCCAGCAGGGAAGGGGCACCCAGCATGGCGTGCCCTGCCCGGCAACGTGGCCCGCATAGCTGGCACTCAGTGAGCACAGCTTCCGAGGCCGCCTATCAGAGCTCCCAGGCTGCCAGTCGTGCGGGCATGGGGTTCAGGAAGCCCTCTCTCCCCAAAGCTAAGTGATGGAGGCGGGTGTGTGAGACGCACAGACAGCACAGGGGTCGGGCCATTTCTGCTTTTAGAATACTGGTGCATTTTTTATTAAAGAAGAGAATAAAGCATTTGCAAATATATTTCTCTCATGTATACTTCAAAGGTGATGCTGGTGGGCTGCTACAGAACTGGGGAACAAACAGGCAGGAGCCCTTCCCCCACCCCCGTGCACCCCACCCCGCCCCCCTAGATGACCTACACGTGGAGGGCTGGGAGCTGCCCAGCTCCAGAGGACAAAGCGCTCCAAGGTGTGTGGCCAGAGGATGGCCGATAGCTCAGCACAGTGCGGCCCAGAGAGCAGGTGGCGCCTCGGGGGAGGTCGGGCGGGTGTCAGACCCCTGTGCCCCTAGAAACAAGTAAGGCATGAAGGTTCCCGCTGGGCTCCCAGCGGAGGCCGGGCCACCACCTTCACTGGGCTCTCTGGCTCCTCCGATTTCTTGGGTCTCAGGTTGGACGGCAGAGATGGGAAGCCCTGAAGAGGGGCTCAGGTCAAGCTGGGGACCTTGGCGTCTCTTAGTTGCAGCTGGACTTTCTAAAGCCCTAACCAAAGATGATTAACCTCTGACCCCTGGGTCCTCAAGGCCCCCACATGGGCAGGAGGCTAAGAGCAGGCTTTTTATGGGAAGGAGACCTGTTCTCCATCCGGGTCGCATTTCAAAACCGGTCAGTGTGGGGCGAGTCTTGGGTGAAAGGGTGCAGGGGTGGACACTGGGACCACTGGCTGTTGCACGTGCCCAGGACATTCTGGGGGAGCAGGTGTGACTGCTGTGGGGTCAGCTATGGGGAGCATGGGAGTGAATGAGACACGTTATGGTCCCTGAGGTGGGGCAGACAGAGGCCAAACTCAAGGAGTTGCAGGCGGGGTGCAGAGATGGGGGCTCCCCACCGCCCAGACCCCTGCAAGGCTTAATGCCCAGAGGCATTTCCGGGGCTGGAACCCCAGGAGGCTGGCTCTGAGGGAAACGGTGCACCGCTCGTGTATGGCTGCGAGGGGTTCTGCTCCCCTCCTCTGATTGGCTACAGATCTGCAGGGGGCTGAGGGTCTCCAGGGAGAAGGCCACCTCACTAGGGCTGGAGTGGGGCGGGGCAGGCTGAGGCTCTCTGCTCTGCATGGCAGGGCCATCTCTGACCTGGGTAGGACCCTAGGGGTGGGACAGCTGGTGCTAAGGGAATGACAGTGTCACAGCTGGGGAGAAGCAGTGGGTGGTCAAGGAGACCCCAGGAACCGGCCACAGCTGGCTCTGGGGCCCCCCTTCAAGTGTTTCCAGTTGTGGCAAGGGGTCAGGGGGGCCTTACATTGCAAATCTCTCAAAAAACCCCAAACTTTGGGGCAAAACAAAACAACAGCTGGTCCAGATGGCTTAGAAGCCTGGCCACGAATCAGGGTCAGAAAGCTGGGGGGCTGGGAACCCCCGGGGAAGGGGGGACGTTTGGCTTTGAAACTCAGAGCTGTGCCTTGGGCTGACACAGGACGGGGGAGGGCTCTGGGAGGCCAGGCATGTTGACATGCGGATCGCCCCCACACCTGCGGGCAGCAGCGGTGCCCCCCGCCCCGCGAGCTCTCTGGAGCGGCCTCCACGGGGATGTATTGCTGCCCAAAGGCGCCCTCACTCACCAGAGGCAGCGGGCCCAGGCTCGAGGGGCCCCTGGCCCGCCGGGGGAGGCTGCAGGCCGGCATAGGGTCACTTGCTGCTGTGGGTCTTGACCTTGGTGGCGTTGATGTCGGCCTTGGTCTTCTGGATCCTGAGGAAGATCTCCTTGAAGAGCGCCTTGTACTCGGGCTGGCTCTGCTCCAGCCGCTTGTCCACGGCCTCCACGTGCTGGCTCAGGCTCTTCTCGCCCGCCTTGGCCTCGCCCTGGCCCTCCTCGCTGCCCCCCAGGTCCCTCCACGAGCTGTCCCGGGAGATGGGCCGCGAGGTCTGCACGCCCGTGTGCCGCACGCCCGCGCGGTGCTGCCGGCACTTGCTCAGCAGCTCCTCGTACTTCTCGAGCAGCGCGTGGTACTGCTCGTCCACCTCGCGCAGGATGGACATGCCCCGCCTGCGCACGCTGTTGGCGTGCAGCGTCAGGTTGCCCGCGTGCCGGCCGGCGGGGTCTTTGGCCACGATGGCGTTGAGCGCCGTGTCGCTGCAGCTCTTGCGCACGGCGTGGCTGGGGGAGGGGCCCGGGGAGGAGACGCCGTCCTGGGCCCCGAACTCGTCCCCGCTGCCTGGCTGGGGGTCATCGGCCTCAGGGGCCTGGGTGAGGGGGGCCAGCAGGGCCTCGGCCAGGTGGTCCTCCCGGCCCAGCAGGTAGGTCTTGGCCTGTTTCATCTGCTGCAGCTCCAGCAGCTCGGCCTCCAGCTCCTGCACGCGGAGGCGGCATCCCTCCATCTCGCTCAGCTGCTGCTCCAGCTCCGAGTACTCCTGCAGCACCGAGGCGAACTCGCGCTCCGCCCGCTCCTTGCGCTGCCGCTCCTGGCTCACCTGGGAGCGCAGCACTCCCACCAGCGTCTGCAGGTTCTCATTCTCTTGCTCCAGGGGCCGGGGGCCCAGCTCCAGGGAGGAGCTGTGCAGGCGGAAGGCATCGTTGCACCTGGGAGAGAGAGGGGGGCAGGCGGGCAGGGGCCTTGGTCATGGGCAAGGCCCGGGAGCCCAGCCCCGGACACTTCTATCTTTCTGGTCCACTGAGCTGCATATTCTGCTTGTCCCTCTAGATCCGCTCTGGCCCTTCTCCCTCTGACCTCAAGGGGCTGCTTCAGCCAGGTTACCTGGCTCTCCTGAGCTCAGCCAGGGGAGGGATGGGTGGGCGGAGGGCGGGAGTGGGAGCGGCCGAGATGGTGGGAATGTCTTCCCTAGGCTCCTTCCTGGTCAGTGCAGGCCAGGCAGCACCCTCCATGCCTTCCAGATTCCAGGAACCTCCCTGCCCTGGCCCCTTTGGGCCTAGCCCTAGGCCCTAGGGTAATGGCTCCTCACTATGGCAACCCCCAGGCGCTGCCGTGTCCGCCCCCTCCCCTGCTCCTATGCCTGGTCCACACCTCTTTAGCAGTTGCCCCTCAATTACTCTGTGAGAGGCACTGTCGTTTGCCAGGACCCTTATTGAAACGCCCTCTAAATACAGCGTATGTATTACATTAACCAGTCATCTCCTTGAGGTTAAGGGGAACTGAGGTGTAGTGGTTAACCCCTCCTGGCTTACTAACAGGTGACCTGGGAAGGACACCTAACCTCTGGGTTCAGTTTCCTCATCTGAGCAGCGAAGATGATAAAACACCTCCTGGTACTGCCATGACCATTAAGCTGCTTAGCAGGGTCATAGGTTCATGGCCAGGGCTCAGTGAACGCCAGCTGCTGATTGTTGTCAGCAACAGGACCAGTCTCGCCAATAGCCCGGACGATGCACCAGCTCTCCTTGCCCACCCTCTCGCTGCTCTCCTGTTGGCTGGCATCCTGGGCGCTCAGACACGAGTGCCACCCTCACCTACCGGGGGCTGCTGGTGCACAGCTCCTTGAGGCAGGGGAAGGTGTGGATGGTGCGCCTGCGCTCCCGCTTCTCCCGGCGCACTCTCAGCTGCTCCAGGCCCCGAAGCTGCTCCACCTGGGCCTGCAGCTCCTCCACCTGGGCCTGCAGGCGCTCAACGGTCTCCGTCAGCCTGGGGCGGGGGGGGGGGGGGGGGCACGCAGGGGAGAACTTTAAGGGGAGGGGCCAGCCCTCCTCAGGCAAACTCACCACCATCCCAGGTCCCCAGCCCGGGCTTCTGGGAGAAGGAGCAGGCGTCACACCCCTGGGTCCCTATGCCCCAGCACTCCCAGGCCTCGCCGCCCCTCCTCCCCACGATCCCCCACCCGGCCCTCACCCGTGGATCTTCTGCTGCGCAGCCTTACTCTCCAGCACCAGCTTCTGGTTGGTCAGCTCCAGGTCTCGGGCTGTCAGGTCCAGCTGCTCGTATACCTTGGCGTGCTGCTCGTTCACGTGGCGCAGTGTGTCCAGCTGTTTGGTCAGGTACTGGGGGTCGGCAGGGGGTGGTGGGTGAGTGGCCTTTCAGGACAGGGTTCGGGAGAACGTCTCCGCCTGGGCTCTCCTCCCACTTCTAGGAACAGGTGTGCTTTGGGGGGTGGAGACAGTGCAAGAGGGCTGCCCGGGCGCTGCGCAGGGCGGGCCTCACCTCGATCTCCTGCACCTGCTCCTCGTTGGTGGCGTACATGTGCTGCAGCGACGCCTCCAGCTCCTTGTTCCTCTCCAGCAGCGTCTTCCCCAGCTCAGCGGCCAAGTGCAAGTCTGGAGGGAGGGGCGGAGGGTGGGAGAAGGGACGAGCAGTGTGAGAAAGAAGCCAGAGGACCCCCATTCATGTGCTGAGCATTCATTCTGAGCTGGGCCTCGGGGACCCCAAGGCGACCAGGACACACGGGCTGACTGGGGGAGCCCCCACTTGGGAGGGGATGCAGGCCGGGAGCGAAGCCTTTGCACTGGCTGTTGCTTCTGCCTGGAATGTCCTCGCCCCCCACCTCCCAGGGCTCATCCCTGTCTGCCTTCAAGTCTGTGCTTCAGTGTCACTTCTCCAGGGGACTTTTCCCGACTATTGATTTTAAACGGCACCCTCCCCTTTCCCGCACTCCCTCCCCACTTAGCTTTTTCTCCTTAGCACAGATCATCACCTAACACACCAAACAGCTTGCTCACTTACCTTGTTCGCCTCTCCTGACTATCAGCTCACAGGGCAGGGGTTTTGCCTGTTCCTTCTCTGATATCCCCAGGACCTAGATCCGTACCTGGCACCGAGCAGGTGCAAGTGGAGACTGTGATGAGACCCAGGGGCAAAATGACTTGGACGATAATAAGGGAGAGCTCGTCCGGGGCCGGTGGGCGGCTGGCAATGGGCAGCCTTGGAGTTGGGCTGGGAGGGGACTGGGAGCCCACTGAGAGGTGGCAGGGCAGAGGGGCTCGCTGCGTTTTAGCATTTGGTTGAGGCTTCAGAGCTCTTTGGCGTAACATCCTTATTCTATGGGTGACAGGCCAGACAGGGAAGAAGGACTTGCCCAGGTCCCCAGCTGGGTTGTAGCCACATTGAAAGCTCAGGTCTCCTGGTCCCAGTCGGTAGCATGTGGTCCTAGTGGCGCGTGCCCCTCTCTGAAACCTCCTTTCCCTGGGAAACAAGCCGCCCTGTTCCCCCCACAGCGCTGATCCTTGTGTCTGCAGGACTGGAACCTCCCCTCCCCATCCCAGCCCGAGGTACATGAACACCTGTCAGAAGCTAGGAGGGGACCTGGCCTGGTTTTAGGGGGCTGTGTGGTGGGGAAGGGGAGGAGCCTATTTGATCTGTTCTGCCAAAATGCCATCCAGGAAAGCTGGATCCTTGGCCCATGATGAGGCCCTCAGTCCCAGTGGTCAGCAAACTGCGGCTCACGAGCCACATGTGGCTCTTTGGCCCCTTGAGTGTGGCTCTTCCACAAAATACCACGTGTGGGCGCGCACATACAGTGCGATTGAAACTTCGTGGCCCATGAGCAGAAGTCGGTATTTTGTGGAAGAGCCACACTCAAGGGCCAAAGAGCCGCATGTGGCTCGAGAGCCGCAGTTTGCCGACCACTGCGCTAGGCCAATGGTATAAATCCCAACCAGAGGCCGAAACCGGTTTGGCTCAGTGGATAGAGCGTTGGCTTGCGGACTGAAAGGTCCCAGGTTCGATTCCGGTCAAGGGCATGTACCTGGGTTGCAGGCACATCCCCAGTAGGAGATGTGCAGGAGGCAGCTGATCGGTGTTTCTCTCTCATCGATGTTTCTAACTCTCTATCTCTCTCCCTTCCTCTCTGTAAAAAGTCAATAAAATATATTTTAAAAAAATAAATAAATAAATAAATCCCAACCAGAGGCGTGAAGGCAGCTCTGACAGGGCCGAAGGGATTTGGTCCCGGGATCGAGCTGGGTACTTTCCAGACAGTGGTGGTTCTAGGATCCCTAGAGCAGCGGTTCTCAACCTGTGGGTCGCGACCCCTTTGGCGGTCAAACGACCCTTTCACAGGGGTCGCCTAAGACCACCCTGCATATCAGATATTTACATTATGATTCATAACAGTAGCAACATTACAGTTATGAAGTAGCGACAAAAATAATTTTATGGTTGGGTCACAACATGAGGAACTGTATTTAAAGGGCCAGAAGGCTGAGAACCACTGCTAGAGGATGGAAGGCCTCTATACTCCCTCCTGGCAAGTTTAAGAAATACAGTGGGTGCCCTAGCCGGTTTGGCTCAGTGGATAGAACGCTGGCCTGCAGACTGGAGGGTCCTGGGTTCGATTCCGGTCAAGGGCATATGCCTGGGTTGTGGGCTCGATCCCCAGTAGGGGACGTGCAGGAGGCAGCCAATCAATGATTCCCTCTCATCATTGATGTTTCTATTTCTCCCTCTCCCTTCCTCTCTGAAATTAATTAAAAATATATTAAAAATAATAAAAAGAAATACAGTGGGTTCAGCAGGCTACTCCCTTATACACAACAAGCCAGGGCGGTGGGGGGGTGGAGGGGTTCCCTCTCGGAGAGCCCCAGAGAGCAGTGACTCCGAGTGGGCATTTGAGAGCAGAGCCTGGGCTTTCTTTCAGCAGCTGGGGGAGGACTGACCTCACCTCAGAAAGCCAGAGGGGACTCTGACCAGCCACCAGGCCTGGACCAAAGTCCTAGCCGTCCACTAGGAACAAACCTGGAGTCTGTTCCCACACAGAGGTGAGATTTTAAGACAGGTTTAAAACAGGCAGCATGCAGCCCCCAGGCTGGACCTAGGCAGGTGAGGGGGGTGGGGGCTGTGCCCAGATGTCACCCAGAGGAGTCCCTGGTTGAGGAATGCAAAGCCGCGATCCTGGAGCAAGGCTGCAATGACATTGGCTCAGCCTGGACAAACAAGCCGCTCTCCTAAACACCTTCCCCGCCTTTAGACAAAATACTCGCTCAGACAAATCTCAGCGCAGCACCATTAGCCTTGAGCCATTCATTAACCTCCTGATGATGATGCCAGGAAACACTAGCTGCCTGTCAGGAACCCAGTGGGCAGTGAGGACACTGTGGTAGGAATGTATCAGCTGTAAGTTGGGCAAGTCTACAAAGCGAGAGGCTAGACGTTAGGGCTGTGAAACTGCAGCCCTGCTCTGCTGGGTGCTCAGTGGGAAGTCGGGAGCCCAACAAGACCACCCCCAGGGCCACACTCAGCAGCCGGTCCTCCCTTGGGAACTGCCAGGCAGTCTGTAAAGAGGCCATTGCTGCTGATGTCGCCCGGTGTGGGGGGACAGGCTCTGCGGGTGGCCTGCGTAGACCCCCTGCAGAGTCCCAGTGCCCAGAGGGGGTGAGGAATGGTCATGAACGCGGTCCTCTCTGCTCGTCCTCCCAGGTGAGCATCTGAAGTCACACTATAGACCAGGGACTGGCCCTGGAAGGCAGTGACTGTGACCTGGGCCCCTGGTGACTCAGGAATGGGGAAGAGGGAACAATAGAAGTTCTTGGGGTTGGGGAGAACCTCAGGGACTATCACAGGGGAACGAATCATAATGCAAGCTCAGCTGGTCCCAGCTGCCAGGAGGGATCTTGAGAAAGGTCTAGAACAGCGGTTCTCAACCTGTGGGTTGCGACCATCAGAAAACACATATAGCATATCATATATTTACATTATGATTCATAACAGTAGCAAAATTACAGTTATGAAGTAACAACGAATATAATTTTACGGTTGGGGGTGACCACAACATGAGAAACTGTATTAAAGGGTCGCGGCATTAGGAAGGTTGAGAACCGCTGGTCTAGAGCAGCCGTGGGCAAACTACGGCTCGCGGGCCAGATCCGGCCCGTTTGAAATGAATAAAACGAAAAAGAAAAAAAAAGACCGTACCCTTTTATGTAATGATGTTTACTTTGAATTTATATTAGTTCACACAAACACTCCATCCATGCTTTTGTTCCGGCCCTCCGGTCCAGTTTAAGAACCCATTGTAGCCCTCGAGTCAAAAAGTTTGCCCACCCCTGGTCTAGAAGGTGCAGGGCCAGGGACTGAGTGGAGCCAGTGCCGGGGAAGGGCAACAGCTAACGGAGGGCTCCAGGGTGGGAGGCCTGGGAGTGGGAGAAAGCGGGAGCTGGCTAAGCCAGAGGAATGAGCAGCCAGCCACAACCGGACCACTGGACCAAGCCAGGGACAGTACAGAGCCGCCTGGCACTTCCCCGGCCTGGACCCCGGGTTTCTGGGTCTCCTGCAGCGGCTTCAGCGGTTTCCCCCAAATCAGCTGAGGTGCTGCCCAGGAGCAACGCCCCGGAAGCCTGAGAGGTCATGGCCATGAGACGGGGGTATCTGAAAAGAAATGCTGAAATCCCACTGCGCTCACTGATTGGGGTCTGGTGGGGCCCCACAGACTCCAGAGCAGGAAAGGGACAGGGGACAGGCACAGGGAAGGAGAGACCAAGATAAAGGGGGGATGGGGGGGAGGCCATCTACCACCTGGCAGGGCTGCGGGTGTCCTGCTTACAGGCTCCAGGGCCTGAATGTCAGGAACTCTGTGTCCACAGAATTGGGGTCCAGGCACCCGATCTCAGTGTCACACCAGAGCTCTCGCCGGAGGCTGAGTCTCAAGGTCAGGCGCCCAGGACATCAAATCTGTGACTCAGCAGCCCCGTCTCGGTGGAAAGAGGCACCCACAGGTCTGCGATGGGGAGGAGGAGAGCCAGTGCTTACTAATTCATGGGTTTTCTATTTTTACACGTGCTGGCCGTGGGCAGGGGGCAGGGAGAGCCGAGGGCCTTGCATCAAAGTCAGACCGGATCTTGGTGGCCAAGCTCTGGGAAGTGAGGCTAGGGCCTGCCCTAAGGTGGTGCTGCCCCAGAACCAGGCTGGCTGGGCAAACTACTTCCTGGACACTAAGGGGCACCTAGGGAGCAGCTGGCAGAGAACTGGGGAGTTGGGTGTAGAGAAGGGGGGCCCAACAGGCATCTGATCCCCAATGGGGGCCGGCTTTTGGCAAACACTCATGCCACCCTCCAGCTCTCCATGCTGGCCCACGGGGGTAGTGCCCAGTACTTGTGCCTGGGACTTCCTCCAACCCCACCCCAGCACTCTAAGGCCCACTTCCAGTCATGCATGATCTTTCCACGTTGCTCCATGCCTTGTGCAGGCGTCCCCTCCGCCTAGAATGCCTGCCCTCCTCCCTCGGCCCTGGGAGCACCTTGCACCCTCAGCTCAGAGGGGCCTTCAGGCGTCTGCCTGCCACAGCACCCCTGCGACTAGGTACCGAGGCTGCTAGTTTGATCTCCTTTCTGCCTCCTCTGCTGGAATGTGGAGTCCCCCCAGGGCAGAGGGCACTCCCCAGGCTCAGCACTCATTGGTGTTTGGTCAAAAGCTCGGTTGTCTTCTGAGACTGCCCCATTTCTGGTTTCCCTCCTGGTTCCAGGGCTCTGGGCACTACTGAGGCTAGTAGCGGGGGGCTGAGTGCTGCAGGCCAGCAAGGCCAGAGCAGGGGGCCAGCTGGGACCACCCCCCACCCTGTCCCAGAGCAGGCACCCAGCCCAGTGGGAATCTGGGCACCTCTCCCTCTCTGGGAGCAACACATCTCCCACCCTAACTCCCTGGCTCCTTCCCCCCACATCTGGGCCGGGCATGCTGCCAGAGACTTCGGTAAGGGAGCAGGAAAGAAATGAGACAGCAGTAATATCAGCATCTGCCTCCCGGGAGGGGAGGCCATCTTCCAATCTTTCCTTCTGGGCCGCCTCTTCCATGAAGCCCTCTCATTGCATCCTGTCACCTACACTCAATGACAAGCCCACCTTCACCTGGTCCACTTAGTGGGCCAGGGCTGGGGCTATTCCAGTGCCCAGGATAGTGTCTGACCTGTAAGCGGAGCCTGATAGGTGTCTGTGGGATGCAAAAGTCGTGGCCAGGGCTGGGAAGGGGTTGTCACAGCCAGTACTGGGCATCTCACTCCAGGCAGGGAAGCTGAGGGGAGACTCTGGGGCACAGAGTACAGCAGGGTGCAGCCCAGCACGTGCAGTCCCACACTAGTCCTCAGAGGCTCTGGTTACCCCACATTCCTGAGCACAAGGACTGAGCCTCATCTACCAGCAAATCTGGCCACGGGAGGATGTGGGTCAGGGCCAGTAACAAAGGCTCCAGGATCTGGGTAGATGTCTCCCTGAGGGCAAAGCCAGGCCTTGGGGGCCGTGGGTGGAGCCCCAGAGCCGGGGTGTCAGCACACACTCCATCAGACTTGTGTCCACACGTGTCCACCTGGGGGCTGTGGTCACTTCTCCTGGACACCCCTCCAGCC
Organism: Myotis daubentonii; assembly: GCF_963259705.1. Classification (NCBI taxonomy): domain Eukaryota; kingdom Metazoa; phylum Chordata; class Mammalia; order Chiroptera; family Vespertilionidae; genus Myotis; species Myotis daubentonii. The sequence goes on along the minus strand of NC_081855.1, from coordinate 54,038,881 downwards.
CTGATCTCCAAGAATGAGGTGCTCTTGGCCGGGAGAGGGTGGATTTGACTCCAGTCTAGCAGGCCTTGGCCAGACCCTTCGGCCTACTCCTCCTTCCGGTCCTAACAGCCTGTCCCCTACTCTTAGTGATGTCACTTTGGCCACCTCATCACCAGCTTCTAACCCACTTCCAGTCGCCCTCGCAGCTCTCAGATGGAGGAGGGAGGTGGCTCCCTCTAATCTGGGCTCTTGCTCAGAATTGCCAAACCTGACCCCCAAACCATGAGCAGTTCGGGAGGGGGCGGGTTTTTTTTGGGGGGGGGACCAGGGGACTCCTAATCTTCACCTCTCCCCCGGCTGGGTGCCTGCACCCCTATCCCCTCCCTGGGTTGAGGGGAAGGGAGTTGGGGAAACTTACTGGGAGTCTTAGAACTCAGGAATTCTGGCAGGGAAGGGTGTCTCTGGATTTGGGATAAGATCATTCTCCCCCTCCCCCCACACACTCCACCCCTCCCAGCAAAACAACCAAGGAGCCACCTCCCGGCCTCCAAAGAATTCCAGCCAGTACTCAGGCCCCGGCCATATCAGGGGCCCTGGGCAGTGCCTGCCTCTAAGTTGGGGTGGGCGAGCTGGGTGAGGTATGCCCCCGTCCTTCGGGGAAGAGGAAGACTGTTCCCCCGACTTTTGCAGGTCTTCGCGGGCCCGGGCCGGTCTTCCAGGGCAGCGCGCCCCTTCTCTCCACATCCCCATTCTCCGCACGCATCACCCATCGGAGTCCGGGCCGCGGGGTGCAGCTCAGCCCTCCCGGGGGTGACACCGCCCAACAATGGAGAAGCGGACAGAGGTCGCGGGGCGCACCTCGCTCTCCAGCCCCCTCCTCCGTGCTCACCCTGCTCCAGGTCCTGCTGGTCGTACCAGGGCTCCTCTTCCTCTGCGGAGAAGTCCTCCATCCCGGCGGCCCTCCGCATGGCCCTGCGGGGGCGGGCGGGCGCTGCGGCGGCGCGGCTCAGGGCCGCGGTGCGGGGCCCGGGACAATGCGGCGGAGGCGGGCCCGGGCTCCCGCGTCGCGGACTCCGGCTGCAGCGCCCCCGCCCGCGCTGCGCCCCTTCGCCATCGGCCGCTGACCCGGCGCCCACAGCGGGCTGATGCGCCGCGGGGATCTGGCCCGGCCGGGGTCCTGCGGAGCCGGGAACTCCGAGCGGCGGCGGCACAAAGGGTAGAGGGGAGGGGACGGCGGGCGATGAGGCAACCAGGAGCGCCCGGACCCGCAGGCAGGTCTGGGGAGCTAAGAGTGCGCGGGTGCCACGGCGGACGCGCCTGGCCCAGCTCCGGCCCGCGATGCCCCCGGCCCGCCCAGCGCCACCCGGAGCGGCGGCTGCATCTCGGCCGGGTTTGCCCGGCGTTTCCCCAAACCGACTAGACTAGAGCTTCCCCAACCGCCCGCTCCACGGGGCGGGGCCTGCCACCGCCAGCCAATCAGAAGGCGTATGCAAAGATGGAGGCGGAGCCTGGGGCGGGATCTCCCTGCTGCCCTGGTCTGGCTGTCACTAGACTAGAATCTATGAACCCGCCCCTTCCCTCCAGGCTGGGCTCCTTCAGTTAGTTTAGGTCTCTCTGTCTGAAATTATTTTATTTTATTTACCTGTTGTGTTTCTCTGGCTCTGGATCCCCTGACAGCAAGGAACTTATCTTTTGTTCACAGCTGGCTGCTCAGTGCCGAGAACAGGCTGGCTTATTGATGCCTTCCATGAGTGAATGTTCATTGACAATTTTAGTACCTGTAAGAGGAGGAATGTTTCAATGCCTGTGGCTAGAAACCTCAGGCCAGAAGAGGCGAGGTTCGAGGGTGTGTTGCTTGCATTCTGGGCCTCCCTCTTTAAGGTTCCATTGCCCTCTCCTTGGGATCCAGATCCTATATCCTATATCCAATTATACCCATTCAGATAAAAAAAGTTTCACCTACCCAAGCATTCTTTCCTTAAAGGAGTTTTCAGACTCCAGCATTCATGTAACTCATTTTTATTTTATTTTTTGTTATTCCTCACCTGAGGATATTTTTCCATTGATTTTTAGAGAGAGTGGAAGGGAAAGGGAAAGACACAGAGAGAGAAACATCAATGCGAGAGAGACACATCGATTGGTTGGGATGGGGATCGAGCCTGCAACCGATGCACCCACCCCCGACCAGAATTAAACCTTCGACCCTTCAGTCTGCGCCGATGCTCTAACCACTGAGAAAACCAGCAAGGGCCAGCGAACTCATTTTTATTAGGACCCACTATATCAGGGATGGCAAACCTTTTGAGCTCGGCGTGTCAGCATTTTGAAAAACCCTAACTTAACTCTGGTGCCGTGTCACATATAGAATTTTTTTAATACTTGCAACCATAGTAAAACAAAGACATATTTTTGATATTTATTTTATATATTTAAATGCCATTTAACAAAGAAAAATCAACCAAAAAAATGAGGTCATGTGTTACCTCTGACACGCGTGTCATAGGTTCGCCATCACTGCACTATACGCTGGCACTACTGTTGAAATACCAGCCACCCTCCCTGTGCCCCGGTCCCAGGAGCAGTGCCTGGTAGGGGCGAGCATGTCACCAAGGCTGGATTCTCCTTGCTGCCTGAGCACTAGGCAGGGTCATTCAGGCTGGACGCCCCTAGGTCCCACGAGGCTGGGGTGGGTGGGGGTGGGCTGAAGCTGGGCAACCAACTCTGCCAGGTTTGTGGAGCTTCCTAAGGGGACAGAGGATGGAGGATGGAGGCCCAGGTGACTCAGAGCTGCGGATGCTGAGGGATGGGGTTCCTGCTGCATACCAGGCCTGTGCTGGGCCCTTTGCCCTGTTCGGTTCATGGGAACCCAGGCTCCTTGGCCAGTGGGATCACTCTTGTGCCTTCCGGGCTGATGTAGTCATATTTTCTAAACCATTGCATGAGGAGGAAGATGAGATCTGCCTTTGAAGCAGGAAATTCCTTTGTCTTCCTGAGCTCCCAGCCAACAAGCCCTGGGATCCGTTTCAGGCCTTTTCCTCTCAGCAGAGCACAGAGCCACGGACGGCTGGGACTTATAAATCAGCTGATCTTGGGAGCCCCGCCTCCCCCCCCCCCCCCCCCCCCCCGCGGGTGCCTCATCTGTGGGTCACACAGACCTATTGCACCGTGTTCCTTGTCAGGAGCGTCCAGACGCCACGTTGACAGACTCAACGTCCCCCAAGCCTTGGGCATTGTGATTCCCCTGCGGCCGATTTCACATGCCGGGACCGGGAGCACTTCCCCAGGCCCCATGCGAGGAGCTCCCGGTCCTAGAGCCCAGATAGGGACCCGTGGGAGCTCGGAGCCGGATGCAACGAGGCAAACGCCCTCCCGGTGGGTGGGCTAGGGACTCTGACGCCTCCGCCTGCTGGCCCATTGCCTACCCCCAGCCCAGCCCACAGGAAATGACGGCGCAGGCAGTGCTGACGTTGAGGGTCTCGGTCACTCCCAGTCGCGCTCGGGAGGACTAAGGTGCCCAGCCCGAGCCTCTGGGCCCCCGCCACCCCCCACTCCCACCCCTCTCCGCTCCCCTCCCGCTCATCTTGGATTGAGGTCAAGGGATCGCGGGGCCGGGACACCTTCCTCGGGTGCCCCCACCCCTGCAGGCCTAGCTGTCCTCAGACATTCCCGCGCTGGGCACCGGCTGCACTGAATACTCTTGCCCCATCTGTCCCGACCTCCCACCAGTCTGAGGTCAGTGCCTG